>NW_027136934.1:0-626387 GCF_040869045.1 Eurosta solidaginis
AATGTTACTGAAATGTGATGGTCAATTGATTGCATATCTCTTAATTTTGTTGATTAGCTTCAGGATACGCCTTATATGCATTATACCATGACATTTTTGTGTGAATCCAAGGAGAGTCAAAACCAAACACCATTTCTGCAGGAAGATAAGTTACAATCTTCCTAGGGTCATCTGAAGACTTTGAAGTATCACGTAATTGAGCTTAAATAAACATAAATGAACATCGTAACTGCCAAAGCGACTTCCGCACATCTAAGAAAGTTAATGGAAGAGCACCAAAGGACAGCACAACATATTGAATTTAGCGGTAAAACAGTAAAGAGAATTCGTTACAAATTTTTCTGGTCTTCCTCAGTGAATGATTATTATTTTCAAATGCCTTCTCACTATCAATGAGATCGTCTGGTGTGATTTACTGTCTAAGCTTTTTTAAAAATGTTATTTTGTGACCGAAATATAC
Organism: Eurosta solidaginis; assembly: GCF_040869045.1. Classification (NCBI taxonomy): domain Eukaryota; kingdom Metazoa; phylum Arthropoda; class Insecta; order Diptera; family Tephritidae; genus Eurosta; species Eurosta solidaginis. The sequence continues at coordinate 461 of NW_027136934.1, forward strand.
TTCGGGAATGGCAAGTCTCCTATCTGTTTTCATAGAAGTAACATAATGTGAACTTAGCATGAGGTTATTGTAAGCTCTGCAAATAGTTTTAGTTCCTCTAAAAACCACAAAAATCATATATTTTTGTGGTCATGCAGGCACTTTATCAAGGAGTAATTTTAGAGAGTTTCTGGAATGTTCCGTTATAATTTTGGAATCATTTCGAGACTTTTTTGTAGTAATGTTGGCATCATTCCGGTACTATTTTGAAATCACTTCGCGATGCTTTTGGTTACTATTTCTAGATCAATTCGGGAGAGTGTAAGGGAAGATTTTGGGATTGTTTGAATAATTATTTTGCGATTATTTCGAGAGAATTTAAAGAGTTTTTTGAGATCGTTAAAGCATCATCTTAGGATCATTTCGGAGCCAAAGCGAAATAATTACGTAGTTATCTTAGCGGCTATTTCGAGATTATTTCGATACTTTTTTTGGAATCATTAACAGGGTTCGGATACATTCATTTATAAAAAAATTATAGGACTGTTATAATTATTCGATTGTTATAGGCATATTCTTGGTTTTGTTATCGACGAGTTAACGGCTTGTTGTCTATAAAAACTGATTTCGAAGAGTTGTCGGTATATAAACGGAGAATTGTGGACGTTTTATCGGTTAATTATCGAAACATTATCGATTTGTTAGGAAAAAATATTGGTTTGTTATACAAATTTTATCGAAAAAAATATACAATTTGTTAACGCAAAACTATCGATTAATTACTAACTTTTTATCGTAAAAATATTGAAAGTATATCTATTTTTAATCAAAAGCATCGATTTGATCTCAAAAAGATCGATTTTTTATCAAAAAATCTCGGTTTTTTATCGAAAAAATAATGATTTGTTATAGTAAAATAACGATTTGATTTGGAAAAAATGTCGATTTTCTATCAAACAGTTATCGATTACGTATCTACTTTTTATTGTAAAAAAGAAAGAAAAGATCGTTTTTTATCAAAAAATATCGATTTTTAGTTGAAAAACATCGATTTGTTATCAAAAGTTATCGATTACTTACCAATTTTTTATCGTAAAAATATCGAAAACTTCCGGTTCTTTTAAGAAAAAATATCAATTTGTTATCGAAAAGATCGACTATTTTTCAAAAATTAACGATTTGTTATCATAAAAATAGCAAATCGATACTTTTTTTGATAACAAAGTGATAGTAACCGACAACAAATTGGAACGTTTTTCTGGTTCACTAACCCTCTCTTCCCTTTGTTATGCTTGTTATGATTTGGAAAAAATGTGGATTTGTTATCAAAAAGTTATCGATTACATACCGATTTTTTATTGTGAAAAAAAAACAACGAAAATATTCATTTGTTATTGAAAAACATTGATTTGTAATCAAAAGCTATCGATTACTTACCGATTTCTTATCGTTCTGATTTTTTAATTAAAAAACATGAATTTTTTATGAAAAAAATCGATTATTTGTAAAAAATTTACGATTTTATATCGAAAAAATATAGATTTAAATAAAATAAATGTAAGGCGCTATAACCTCCGAAGAGATCTAAGGCCGAGCTTCTCTTCCAATTTGCGTCGTGCTCCTCTTGATTTTCCCTACAATTTGGCCGGACGGGACCTACATGTTTTAAGCCGACTCCGAACGGCATCTGCGAGGCAGATGAGTTTTCACTGAGAGCTTTTCATGGCAGAAATACACCAGGAGCGCTTGCCAAACACTGCCGAGGTGCGACCCCGCATAGAAAAATTTTCTTCTAATTGAAAAACCTTATTTCTAAAATTTTGATGTTGCTTTGCCCGGGGTGTGAACCCTGGGCATACGGTGTGGTAGGCGGAGCACGCTATCATCACACACGGTGACCGATTTGTTATCAAAAAATATCGATTTATAACAAAGTTATCGAAATCAAATCGACCTTTTTCGACAAAAATCGATAATTATTGATAAGAAATCGAAACTTTTTTTTTTTTTGGTTCACTGATCGCGCCCTTTGTTATGCTTGCTGTTCGCTGTGAATAACCGAAACCAGCACTAACCGTATTTAGCAGTTACTCAAAGAGTGTTCATTTAATATTTGTTATAATTTAAAATATCGGTTTCGGGAATTGTTATTTACGATCTCTGGTATTTATAAAGATTTACTTTCCAATATCTCAACAATTTTAATGTCTCATTTGCTGTAAGCCCCTATTTTGCTAATCCTCCTTGATGCTTCTACTTTCAATAAAACCGTTTTCTGATATAGAAAGGTTCCTTTCTTTTACTCTTTCACCTCTCTTTTACGGTATCTTATACGTTAAATAAATATAAAGGTCCCTAGTGACCTTCGCATTTTAATCGAAACCGCACATAAACATAAATGTGCTTCTAAATATTGTATCTAACCCGAACTTATATGCCGCTCACCACATCAAGCCTTAGCTAAAATAATAAAACCAAATTGTGAGGTGTAAAATTTACAATTTGGAAAATTGCACCAATATGGTTGAAATTCTGTTCCAGCTGAGTGAATTAGAAAATAAATTTGGAAAAACATACCACAAAATTTCTATTAAAACATCAAAGTGCTGGTTGGTGGTGATGGAATTTGAAAATCGAATGAGAGAAAAAGAAAACAACATAAAAGTTGATATTTAGAGGTGCAAGTAAGTAAGCGATAGCCAAAAAGGCAATGGGCGGACAAAACGCGCACAAATTTTATAGATGTGTGGTCATGTGTGCCTCTATATAAATTTAAATACACACATCTGCAAGCGAAAGTGTTTTATTGCTATGTTGTAAAACTAGCAAGTAAAAATATATATTGGATTAGAAATGAAAAAGTAATCAACGACTTAGAAAAGTTGCAAATTGTGGCTTCTAAAAAATAAAAATTAATTTAATTAACAAAAAAATGTAGCTTGAACTTCGGAATGCTCAAAAAATATAAACGGTGCGTGTCAAGCATTTTTAACCATTCCCCATAGCCAGCTTAAAGCTTGAATAGTTTGGGAGCTTAACGGTTTCCCTTTAGCACATTTTCGTTTCTGTCTTTGCCTGGTTATACTACAGTGCTATCGATATATCTTCTAGTTTGGTTGAGTTTATAACAAAGTTTACGATTTGTATACCCACTGCGTACCTTTTCAGGGTATTATACCTTTGATTGGCAAAAAAAAATAGAGAAAGATGTAGTCTTCCCTTTATAAAAATTATCAGCATATAAAAATATTTTGATTGAGCCATGTTCATCCGTTCCTCCGTCCGTCTGTTCGTTAACACGATAACTTTAAATAAATTAAAGGATATTTACGTATTTGTTATACTTGGACCGAGAAGTAATTAACCGGCAGACTTCCTAGCCAAGTAGGGTAATATGGCATCATTCCATGGTCCAGAGGCCTTCTGTGTACTCACAAAGTCACACACTATGAAAACCATAAGTCACTGGGAATCAAAGCAGTTCAGACAACACTGGATCGAATGAGAGCTAAATTTAAGCCGCAAGTTTAAGTTGGCTGATCACTGCAGTGTATTCCAAGCGGAAGTTGCTGGTCATTAAGGAGGCGGTGGATGGAATGCTATCCAGTTCTACTACGGTTAGGGAATTTAACATCTACTCTGATAGCCAAGCGGCTGTCAAGACCTTGAGCTCAGCTACAGTGCGTTCGAGGGTGGTCTGGGGGTGCCTGACCTCGCTTGCGATTGCATCGAATTATTTTACAATTAAGATTATCTGGGCCCCGGGCCATAGTGATATCCCGGGTAACTGTCAAGCGGATCTCTTAGCCGGCATCCGAACAACTGAACCGAATGACGATGGCTGTAGGGATTTCGGCATCCCGCTGGCCACCTGTGGATTGCTTCTCCATAGCTGGACCTCGAGTCAGTTCAGCAAACGTTGGGCGGACACCACGTCTTGCAGGGTAGCAAGATCTTTCTGGCCGAAAGTGGATGGCAGGAGGTCTGCTGAAATAAATGGGTTCACTAAGGCTCACCTATCAATGGTCATTGGGGTTTTGACAGGGCACTGCCCCATGGGTATCCATGCGGTACGTCTCAATATACTGGAAAATCCATCCTGCTGCACCTGTATGGAGAATGATGAGCTGGAATCACCAAATCACTTTATGCTTGATTGCCCAGCTTTTGCCAGAACAGATTTATCAAAATTTGAGATCATTCGGAGCTTTATCGTTGCTACCCAACGATTCTCTAAGTAGCTAGATCTAAGTCACCGTTGTTTTTGGTGTATGTGGTATCACAATCGACCTTCGTGTTGTCCAAATGAGCTATCCTTATCAGGGCAGCTACCACCTAACCTATCATCCAAACTCATTAATCTATATAGAGAGGGCCTTCGCACCCTCTTTGGATACTATACGGAACGCAGCAGTCTACGATATGACCTAAGGAAGTTGAATCTATACAAATATGTCGCTTTTGTGAGCTATAGAATGAAATGCAAGCTCGCACTCTCTGCAAATGCATCGCTCTAGCAAGGCAGAGACTCTCCCATCTAAGTGGTGTGACTCCTGAAGACCTACTAAATACATTGAAATCCTCCACATATAGTAATAGGCTGAAAGTTTAAGCCTAATAGATCTAAATAAAAACGCAAACAATCGAGACCTAACAATAATAATTATCTAGAGTCAGAATACAGTGGAATATTCAAAATGGCCAAAATTTAACGAAATCGAAAATGAAAAAAAAATGGAAAATTCTAATAATTCACTAGCAAGGACAGTTAGAAATATAAATAATGTAAGAAAACAGAAATAAGAAAAATTGGCGTGACTGCGCCTACATTTGGAAGAAGAAAATTTTAAAGTGTTTCAAGCCGTTTATCAAAAGAGAAAAAATAAGAAAAAATAATTTTGATATTGGCATGGAAGTTATCCTTGATATTATTTATAAACTTTGTGAAAATTAAGGGCATAGAATGGCGACCATGCCCACTTTTAAAAAAAATCGATATCGGAATTTCGAAAAAAGGCATTACAAAATTTGAGTAAAGTCATATAATTATGTGGGTTGACCTTCCGTCGAAAAATATAAATTTTTGGTAAAGTTTTGGAGTTTTGGAAAATGGGCATGGTATCGAACTGAAACATGCTAGGTTTCCTAGCAAACAAGGAACTGTGCTATTTTTCCACGCGTGTTAGTTTTCTAAGAGAATTTGAAACGTGCTAGTCTTCCATGGGACGGACGATGTATAAAGTATTAAGAAATTTCCTCTCAATTTTTGTTGTTACATTCATTCTGCAACAGATGTCGCAGCGTTGTGAATATCAATTGGCAAGAACCAGAATAGAAGTAGGATTAATGACGACAAACAAAAAGCGCTGTGATGGCGGAATGGTTATAGCAGCGGCGCCCAAACATTGCCGATGAAGGAATTTAGCAGTTCCCGAAATGGATCTATACAACAAGCTTTAACAGTTGTCTAAATTTTATCTTTCTTCTATTCTAATTTAATAATTTTTTTAATTAGCAAAAAATTTATCATAACAATAATAATGATAAAATAATTATTGTTAGGCATTGAGCTCGATTCGAACCCGCGATCTGAAATTTCCTCTCTTTACAGTGACTTTTTTTTGAGTTTCAGAAGTAAAACTTCATTTCCGTACGCCCCCCCCCCCCCCCCCCCCCTTATTTTAATATATTTTGTATCAATTTCGATATTTTTCGAACATCTTTTCATGAACGAATGTTAAAGGTGAAATTTCTCTTATACTTTTTTATGTTTTTAGAAATTTTTTCCTTTAAAATTTTTTTAGAGCTTCTCCAATCCAACTGCCAACCTCACGTACCCTGGGTGAATCCTATTTATTTGATAGACAAGGCTCTAAAAGGATACCCTAGAAGATTTAACGGGGTTATATCAAATCGTTCCCGTGATAGTCGGACTAGCACCTGAATGATGCTATTTTCTGGCACGTACTGGATAAGCATCAAGCAGAGGACCATCAACATGGATAAAACTCCCCTTAACCTTCGAGGAGTATACATATCGCTAAAAATAAAAGAAGGAGCGCATTCTTTAGTTTTGCTCTATTACAGTTCAGGTCATAGCGATGCCGGTTTGTCTTATCAAAAACAGCAAATACATTTTCAGAAATGTAGAGAGCTACGGAGGTTAAATTTCTACACTTTCACTATTCTCAAGAGCAAACATAAAATGCTTACTAGAACGATAGGAATCTGAACTTTAGCAAAATATTCCTCAGTTACGGTTTCGGCCCTCCAAGAAAAGAACACTTCATCGAAATTACTTGCGAGACAGCTGTTATATGGGTCGCAGGTCACAGCGGTGTAACCGGGAAATGTGCTGTTGATGAAATAGCAAAGGAAGGCTACTGAACAGATAGAGCTAAGCCAGCTAAAGGACATTGCTCCTCCTCTTACTGCGTGCAAATATGGTTCACATCATTTTTCACCAAGAAAACATATTCCAGATGGACGCTGGGACCCACATTCGAGGTGTCCAAACAAAACCTGACCTCGCATAAAGGAGAATCGAACTAGGTTCCTCATTAACCTCAACCGTCTCTTCTTAGGTTCACTGATCGGTATACTAACGGGTCACTGCCTAATGGGAATACACGGCGAACACATGGGAATTCCAACCAACGATTTTCGTCGCAGCTGCAGGGATGAAGAGGAGATAGAAAGCGTCGAGCACTTGCTCTGTAGATGCCCTGTTTTGGCCAGTATACGTATGGTATGTCTGATAAATTATTTCATTGACTGCGTAGCAGAACTTGGCTCTGCGGAAATCGAAAATATTCTACGCTACATAAGAAGGACAAATTGGTTCAAATTCTTACACATCTAAAAGAGTAAGGGCTATAGCTCACAGTGGTATCACAATGGGCCAATTGGCCTAAGTGTGTCCCTCACATTTCCAGGGGCAGCCACTTTAACCTAACCTAACCTAACCTACGGTTTCGGCTATTCACTTGGTCCACAAAACCCACAACTGAAAATCAAATTTATTTCAAGAAAAAACGCTAATTGGCTGTTGGCTGCCAACTAAAAACAAAAACAAAATAATATATTTTAGGTCAATATAAAAAATTTAAATAAACCAAAAAAAAAATATCATAAAAATGCGAGCACACAAAAACAAACAAACAGAAAACATACACCACAATAAAATGCAAATACAAAAAAGAATATTTTGTGCACTACAAAACACTCATATCAAATGTATGCTAAAATAAACAAATTCGGCACAAAGCAACATAAGTGCGCCTAAAAGTATGCAAAAGCCATTTAATAAAAAAGCAATTTACGGCTGAATTGTTTGGTAAGCGTGAAAAAGCCCTGCGGCCTAGCTCAGCTTATAAGTAAGCTTGTGATGACTTTTTTTGGTGTTAGTTTTGCTTTTGTTATACTCAGTTGAGCAAAGCTCACAGAGTATATTAAGTTTGATTGGATAACGGTTGGTTGTACATATATAAAGGAATCGAGATAGATATAGACTTCCATATATCAAAATAATCAGGATCGAAAAAAAATTTGATCGAGCCATGTCCGTCCGTCCGTCCGTCCGTCCGTTAACACGATAACTTGAGTAAATGTTGAGGTATCTTGATGAAATTTGGTATGTAGGTTCCTGAGCACTCATCTCAGATCGCTATTTAAAATGAACGATATCGGACTATAACCACGCCCACTTTTTCGATATCGAAAATTTCGAAAAACCGAAAAAGTGCGATAATTCATTACAAAAGACAGATAAAGCGACGAAACTTGGTAGGTGAGTTGAACCTATGACGCAGAATAGAAAATTAGTAAAATTTTGGACAATGGGCGTGGCACCGCCCACTTTTAAAAGAAGGTAATTTAAAATTTTGCAAGCTGTAATTTGGCAGTCGTTGAAGGTATCATGATGAAATTTGGCAGGAACGTTACTCCTATTACTATATGTACGCTTAATAAAAATAATAAAAATTTTTTTAAAGTAAAATTTTAACAAAAAATTTAATATCTTTACAGTATATAAGTAAATTATGCCAACATTCAATTTCAGTAATGATATGGTGCAACAAAATACAAAAATAAAAGAAAATTTCAAAATGGGAGTGGCTCCGCCCTTTTTCATTTAATTTGTCTAGGATAATTTTAACGCCATAAGTCGAACAAAAATTAACCAATCCTTTTGAAATTTGGTAGGGGCATAGATTTTATGACGTTAACTGTTTTCTGTGAAAATGGGCGGAATCGGTTGATGCCACGCCCAGTTTTTATACACAGTCGTCCATCTATCCTTCCGCATGGCCGTTAACACGATAACTTGAGCAAAAATCGACATATCTTTAATGAGCTTAGTTCACGTGCTTACTTGAACTCACTTTACCTTGGTATGAAAAATGAACGAAACCCGACTATGACCACGCCCACTTTTTCGATATCGAAAATTACGAAAAATGAAAAAATGCCATAATTCTATACCAAATACGAAAAAAGGGATGAAACATGGTAAGGTATTTGGATTGTTTTATTGACGCGAAATATAACTTTAGAAAAAACTTTATAAAATGGTTGTGACACCTACCATATTATGTAGAAGAAAATGAAAAAGTTCTGCAGGGCGAAATAAAAAACCCTTAAAATCTTGGCAGGTATCACATATATAAATAAATTAGCGGTATCCAACAGATAATGTTCTGGGTCACCCTGGTTCACATTTTGGTCATAACTGCAAAACGCCTTCACATATACAACTACCACCACTCCCTTTTAAAACTCTCATTAATACCTTTAATTTGATACCCATATATCGTACAAACTCATTCTAGAGTCACCCCTGGTCCACCTTTATGGCGATATCTCGAAAAGGCGTCCACCTATAGAACTAAGCCCCACGCCCTTTTAAAATACTCACTAACACCTTTCTTTTGATACCCATATCGTACAAACATATTCTAAAGTCACCCCTGGTCCACCTTTATGGCCATATCTCGAAAAAGCGAACACCTATAGAACGAAGGCCCACTCCCTTTTAAAAATACTCATTAACACCTTTCATTTGATACCAATATCGCACAAACAAAGTCTAGAGTCACCCCTGGTCCACCTTTATTGCGATACCTCGAAAAGGCGTCCACCTATAGAACTAAGGCCCACTCCCTTTTAAAATACTCATTAAATCCTTTCGTTTGATACCCATATTGCACAAACGAATTCTAGAGTCACTCCTGGCCCACCTTTATGGCGATATCTCGAAACGGCGTCCACCTATGGAACTACGGATTACACCCTTTTAAAAAACTCATTAACACCTTTCTTTTGATACCTATATTGTACAAACAAATTCTAGGGTCACCCATGCTTCAGCTTTATGGCGATATTTTGAAACGGCGTCCACCTATGGAACTAAGGATTACTCCTTTTTAAAATACTCATTAACACCTTTCTTTTGATACGCTTGTCATACAAGCACATTCCAGGGTTTCCCTCGGTTCATTTTCCTACATGGTTATTTTCCCTTATGTTGTCACCATAGCTCTCAACTGAGTATGTAATGTTCGGTTACACCCGAACTTAACCTTCCTTACTTGTTTTTGGTTAATTTTGCATTTATATATAAAAAAAATTTTTTGATATTCTATATTTTTTCGCCCGTTTCCCACGTGCGTTTTAGTATTGTTTCTATTGACGCCTTAATGTATGCAAATAAGCGAAATTTTGTCATAATTGTGTCTTTATGGACCAGCAGTCTGCCAGATCGCATATTTTCTTAACAGCTGCTTACACATAGCATACCATTTGACGCAGGAAAATACTAATGATAAAAAACGAAATAAAAAAGAAGTAAGGAAGGCCAAGTTCGGGTGTAACCGAACATTATATACTCAGCGTGAGCTTCAATTGTACATTTCATTTCAGATAAATTACTTTTCTACATAACACGTGGCACCGCCTGTAAAGGCAACCTCTTTGCCGAATTTTGTTACGATAGATTTATCCGATTTTTGATTTATGATTAATAATATTTATAAAATTGATTTTATCACAAGTGGGCGGTACCACGCCCATTTTAAAAATTTGTTTACAATTTTTATCAAGAGTTTCAATATCAGTCCACACGTCAAATTTCAACATTCTAGGTATATTATTTACTAAATAATCAGGTTTTTTTGTGTTTTCCAAAATGTTATATATATAATAAGTGGGCGTGGTTATCATCCGATTTCGCTCATTATCAATACAAATCTATTCTGGGTCCAGATAAGCTCGTGTACTGAATTTGGTGAAGACATATCAAAATTTACTCAAGTTATCGTCTTAACGGACAGACGGACATGGCTCAATCAAATTTTTTTTTTCGATCCTGATGATTTTGATATATGGAAGTCTATATCTATCTAGATTCCTTTATACCTGTACAACCAACCGTTATCCAAGCAAAGTTAATATACGCTGTGTGCAAAGCACGCTGAGTATAAAAATGTTTATAAGAAAAAAGTTATAAAAACAACAATACTAAAAAGTTAGTGGATGTTGCTCGTAAAACTCATGCATAATCCATAAACACACGCATGTTTATATGGCTTAATCCACTGTTACGGATGTGACATTATTGTTAAAGTTTTAAGGTTTACTTCTAAAAATAGAAGAATGTGTTGTTGTTAAATACAAAATTCTTAGGAAATAAGATCCAGACATTTTATATCAAGCTCAATTCGACAATAATTAAGCAAGTCCATAGCATCAATAGATGCTTCCGACTGTCAGTCACCCAACGGTCTTAGAAAAAACGTTCGATAATAGTCTTACCGTCCAGGCACATGCCACCGTAATTATATCTAAAGTGCAAAGCCGCGACAAAATCAGTAAGTCGCTTTCCGGTTAGGTTAGGTAGAGCTGACCAGCGAATGAATACCTCACATATGCTTAATTAGTCCATAGTGTTACTAAAATTTGTTGGACGACCAAATGTAAGAACCCCAACCAGGAGGCAGGACTTATGTCATACAATAGTTCCATCCTAGTGGCAAATAGTAGAAGTTTTCTTGAACCTAGCTTAATAGTTGACTGGAGATCTGGCAACTCTGCTGTGTCTAGTAGCTGAAGCCTAGACCTCGCGAGCGCAGCATTCGAACAACCGCTTCAGCTTGCACTTCCTACATCTGCTGTTACTGATAGGACCTAATTTATAAGCATGTGACACCATAAAACAGTTTCCAGTAAGTATGCACATCGTGAACCTTAAATAATGCCTGTATGACACGGATCTAAAATGGTCCACCAAAAAGAATATACTAACAGCCTACCGTATTACTGCTATATTAATAGCATGTGCTTATCGGACGGTGTCCGACGACGCGATCCATGTTTTATCCAGGAAAATCCCAGTAGATCTACTCTCAGGAGAAATGACCGACCTGTATGACATTGGAATTAGCCGACCATCTGAAGATGCTAAGAAAAGCGCAAGTTCACGAACAATAGTTAGGTGGCAAGAACGGTGGGAAGAATCGAGAAAAGGCCGCTGGACCTTGATTCTAGTTCGGAATATAGCGGAATGGTACGAGCGAAAACACGGCGAACTAAATTACCACCTCACACAGATATTGAGCGAGCACAGCGGCTTCAAGGAATATCTACATAAGCGTGGGATGGAAAAGGATCCTTTCTGTATACACTGTCCCTCCGAATTGGAAAGCGCAGAACATGTAATGTTTCACTGCCATCGTTTTGACGGCGAAAGACTCTCTGTACACAGAGTTTTTGGAGAGCAGCCTTCCATTAGGAATTTAGTTCCCCGAATGTGCGGACAAATAGATTGTTGGACTGCTGTGAGCAAGATGGCCTTTATAGTTATGACGAAATTGATGCATGGTGAAAGGGAGACGAAGTATTGGCGACTAAATTTCCTTTCCCCCGTAACGTTATGCCTAACGGCGGTCCCACAGGGTGCGGACACATGGATATGATTATCCTGGTTTCCTTGGGCCACTTGAGGGTAGAGCGCTGCACCAACGTCCAATACAAAAAAAAAAATATCGGGCTTAAGTTGCGTGAAAGATTGAATTGGCTGGTCAATAAAGACCTCACGTAGAATGATTGTGTCCGTAGTAAGTTGCATCGAAATTTTAGAAAAAAAAGTTTTTGTAATTGGGGTCGCCGCCCTTCGCAGTTATACGCGGCGAGAGTATTTCTGTCATGAAAAGCTTTTCAGTGAAAATTCATCTGCTGCAAAGGCCGTTCGGAAACGGCATAAAACAAGTAGGTTCCGTCCCGCCAATTTGTAGGAAAAAATCAAAAAAAAAACGACGCATGTTGGAAGAGAAGCTCGCCCCAAATCTGCTATAATCGATATTAAGTAACAAGTTAAATGTTAATAATTTTCACGATAGTATCGTATTCCTTCTGAAGATAATGGAATTTTCGTTTTATGTTACGGTTGTGACATGTGACGAGCGGGACAAATCTTATTTGTAATGTATATTGTTGTTGGTGTTAATTTTCATTTTATTTTGGATTTCAATCTTGAAAGTTAGACCCTTTTATTGTTGATTCGATTTAAATCGGTATTATTTACTATGGAATTAACTATATCCATATATTAAGATGCTTTTCGCATCATCTGCATGTGCCATTAAATGTTGCGTATACGCCCCGCCCCACCCCATACGTTTAATCAAAACCGTAAATTGTGAAGTAGTTAAAGTTTTTACATATGTACGCATTCTCGCTAAGTAGACGCACTTTCAAGCTTAAGCCTATTATATGTGCGTATAGTGAGGCATAAATATATACATTTTCATGCACGCATGTGTGTGTGTGTGTGTTTATTAATGTGTGCATATGTATATAAGTTTATGTTAAGTATTTATACCTTTTAAAGTTTTATTTACTTTTGTGGTTATTCTTCAGTATACAGTTTGTCATGTTATTTGTCAAAACGCTTGACTTATCTCAAAAGCCGCGACGTTGAGCTGAAGCCATAAATCTGTTGACAGCAGCATCTTTGGCTTAAGTTAAATGCGAAGAATGGTTAAGAGGAAGACAGATAAATTTTTTGTTGAAATTTTTTTAGCAAACAAATTGTTGCTTTCACGATTTTATTAAAAGTTTAATTTTTTGCATAAACTAACTTAAATTGCTTTTTTTCATTCATGCCAGTGAGTTCAAGAGCCCCCTGCGCTTTATATTATAACATTACTTATTTTAAGTACTAAGGTAATTGAATTCGGTTGGACTTCAGATCTAAATATCGACCAAAAAAAATTGATACGGCTTTTGCCTATTTTGCTTTCTTAGCTTGAACCCCACTTCAAATATAAACAAAATGTTTTATTTTTTCCTAAACTCTTGGCTAAAATAATGCGGTTTTCGAACAATTCCTCTGTTGTAACACACTTTGGTTTATAGGGTTTTAAATTAGATCCATTTAACGAGTCAGAACCATACCAGATTTGTATTCAATCTTTCTACATCCTACTACTGTAGCAGGGCTCTGAATCGGAATATTTCCAGCGAATACTTACAGTCGAGGTGTCGGACATTGAAGGAAATTTGCCCAAAATGAGATTCCAGGGATAAAATTTCCACACTTGTACTCATTGGGTTCGACACGCCTTATCGTTGTTTCTGCAGGAGTTGTTAAGATGATGAAGTGGAGGAAACGTTGGTTCACGCCATTTGCAATTGCCCAGCGCTAAGTGGGGCAAGGTATCGCTCTTTGGGAGCTCCCTTTCTGTATAGTCTGCGCCAGATCGTGGAGTATGACATCAAAGACTTGGTAGCCTTTATCAGGTCGTCTAATTGGTTCGAAGATGACAGTAATGATGTATTTTCGTTGAATCACAACGGGCATAAAGTGACTGCCGTCGGCAGCCACTACAACCTCGCCTATTGCATTCAAATATCAGACTTATATTCTGCGACACCTACCTTTTAGGGCTAATAGCTCTTTGGTCGTATCTAAGGTACGTATATGCAATAGAAATCCTCTAATCGCTAGTCTCTAGTATCCAGTCTCTTTATTTATCTCTTGGCCGTTGGGCACTACCTGTGCACTACCTTAAAGTTACCCAAAGATACCAGGCTAATCCAGTGCATGTACCCACACCCCGCGGTACCGCCGTAAGGCATAACGTCACGGGGGAATGGCGATTTAGTCGACACTGCTTCGCATGCGTACTTCTCTGCGCCCCCTTTCGGCATGCATCAATCGCGTCATTACGTGAAACACCATTTTATTCACAGCATTCCAACAATGTATGTGTACATTAGGATAAATAAATGCCTAATGGAAGGCTTTTCTCCAAAAACAGAAGGTATCCTCCTCTATCATACACCTATGCAAATAATCATGGCAGTCGTGCACATTCAATATCTTTGTGAGTTCGAAGTTTAGTGCACCATTTTCCTACTTGTACCATTCCGCTATTTTTCGAACTAACGTGATGGTCAAGTGCCCTCTCCTTGATTATTCTCACCGTTCCATTGGGCCACCTATTTATTGGTGAGTTGTGTTTTCGACTAAAATGTGTGAAGGTATTTCAGAGAGATAAAGATTAATACAGTTGGTAAACAAACTGGGCCCCAGAAAATTGTGTTGCCAATTATTTCCGATTTTGTTAACACGGCCGTGCTCAACATATGCACCCTAAAATATTATTGCTAAACAATTTGCAGACAAAGTTAAGTATTGAAGGGCTTATCCTTAAATTCTTTATATTTGTTAAGTCAAGCATGTATAATAAATTGCAACACTTCCATAGTCAAGCCATGAGCCGATTTTGCTAAACAGTTTCAGCGTAATTTCTTTTCGATAAGCACACCCCCACCCTCTACACAAACGCACATATAAAGGCATAAACGGTTTCAATGCCTCTCCGCAGGGTTTCAATTTTCAAAAGGCTGTTTATTAAAGAAATACTTCGTGTGTGTAAAGATTAAGCTACAAGGGATGGCTCATTAGTACGCCGTTTTGGAAAGATAAATTTTAGTGTGAATATTTAACAAGTGTACTTAAAAGTTTATGGCAAGATCTGTTGATAAGTTCTAGCAGTGAGAGTTGCATTGTTTGACATTGCATACTTTTAGGCGCACTTTATACTTTTGATAGTTTACTTAGATGAAATGTTCTTATTGACTCCACGAAGTTGTTCCATGCGCAGCAACTGCTGCAGTAAGGCTTACCTATCCCGTAAGACATTACAATGGGCCCATGTATATGCAGATAGTCAGAATATAAATGTCGTTAAATTATGCTACGGATTACATACATCGGTCCTGGTTCCAAGTACCGGGCAAACAACATCGAATATTTCGAAAAGATTTGTATCAATTGGAAAAAGGTTTCTCTAGGCGCGATCATTGTGGATAAGACAAGTTTCATATCTTCTGCATAGACGCCAAAATTGCAAATAAAATAGATCACCTGATTTTTAAGTAACCGTGATCTCATCTTGTATCTCTTTCTATCCCCCGATAAAGATATCCCACCGTGTGCGTTGCCATATTGAACATCCTATTAAAACGCTACCAACACGCTAAAAAGTAACCATCTTGAACATCCTCTCAGGCAGTTGACCGATAAGATATCACACTTGTTTTATCCACAATGGCGCGATCACTCCTCGACAGTGGTTTGGCAAACTCTCCCAGTGTATTTGTGCCATGAAGATCTCTTCGGAGGTAAATCGCCCAAATTATTTTTTTATTTCGTAAATCTTTGTAGCGGGAAAACAATAGATCTAACAGAGAATATTATTTAGGCCTTAATGTATTGGGGCGAATATTAGCATTTTGGTTCATCACTATGCTGCTACTAAATAAATGCATAACAACAATGAAGCAAGCATCCAGGTGGTTAGAATATAACCACGGTAGGTATGCCTGTCGTAAGAGGCGACTAAATTACCAGATTCAAGGGGTTGTGTAGCGCAACCTTTTCAGGTTGCCAGCGCAATATATAGCTTCTCCAAACCCAATTGGCAACCTCACCTTCGAGCGGCGAATACCGTTTCACTAACAGACGAGGCTCTGGCGACCTCAAGCTCTTCAGGGAACTAGGGGGTGAGGAGGGAGGGATGGCCTGAAGGTTTAATGTGGCCATATAAATTGTTCCCGAGATGGTCGGGTTAGCACCTTAATGGAGATGTGTTACCGGAGCGTACTGGATCTGTATCCGGCAAAGGACCATCACATCGATAACACTTCCCAAAGCTTTCGGGGAGTAACCTTATCGCTACAACAACAACAACAACAATAAGCAGCCACACTTTTTTACATGTAAACATCAAAGCATGCAGCCACACATACATGGAAGCAGCGAATCTAACAGCAAAGAGAATATTTCACATACACATATGTAGGCAGTAAATAAGAGCAGAATTGATTACTCACACATACACATGCATATAACTAGAAGATATAAAGTGAATATCAGATACATACAGGGGAAATAAATAAGCAGCTGTTCGCGAAAAGTCTAGACCTTAGGAGAAATATGCGAACGATACAGGAGAGAGTATAAAAGCAGCGCAATCTGAGGAATAGGTGGTCAGTTTGATTTTACCTCGCTTTTAGTGAAGTACGCGAGTGTTGTGAATAAATTTTACTACAGTAGAGTTGTAAATAAAGACCATTTTGCCATACTGAATATTGGAGTTATTTATTCGACAGTTCAGCGATTCGAAGTTTGCAGAAGGTGCATAATAATTAGAAATTCCGTTTGGTTTTTTGCTCCCAAAATATAAAAAGTAAACAGCTGCCACAAACCATATGATTACTTTGTGGCATACTTTTAGGCACACCTGATATTCTTTCAGAATCGGGAAGACGAGCTTTAGCTTCGATAGTTCAGGAGACCAGCAACAGTAATTTACTGCAAAATCACAAAAGAAGTGCTGAAAAGGAATATTTTCTGAATTTAGCCTTATCCTCCTTCCCTCGTACCTTCATTCGCACCAAACGGCTACTGCTGAAGATTTTCCCGTCTGTACCTCAACAAAACAAACACTTTTTCCTTTGGTGGCATATATGCCCATATTGAAATGACATGCTGAGGAATCTTTTTCTGCATAAGCCGTCTTACCTAAGCCAGCTTAGCGGTAAACGTATAAAATGGAGCGAAAATAAATGTAAATAAATAAGAAAACGTGTGTGCTCTCACTCAAAATAAATGCCATTTAATTTTAATGGGTGTCTGTTTGTGCGTGAGCAATTTAAGTGAAAAACAAATAATTCGTGACACGCATCGTAACTTAAGCACTTACAAGCGTGGAGAATGCCAAAAGTATAATGCCTGTAGTCGTAAGATGTGCGAATATGTGTAGCCTACTTTTAGGCGCGAACGTGTGCCAAATTTAATTAAATCTAGTGCAACAAATTTGGTTTTACTACTGTGTTTGAGTTTACCACTTTATGAAATTGTTTTTCAAACAAAAAATAAAAAAAATTTAAAACAAAATGTCGATATACTTTTTTTTAAATAACTAGTTACTGTACATATGCTTTATATATAAGTCAGCGTTGCCAAACACTATTGTGGCTTTCAAAACAACTAAATGCTCTTATCTGCTTGTGACAGTCAAAACTATTTTGCTACACTGGAAAGTGCACTTTACTACCTGAATAAGTAAAACTCTTGAACTACCACAAAAAAGAAATATAGGCAAATACAAAAGCATACATTTAGGCGCACGAACAATAACCTAGCGTTACAACAACTATGTCGCGCCGTAAAAGTTTCAACTGAGTTTGTTGTGCATTGTTATGACAACTCAAAGTGGTGCACAAATGCGCTTTTCATAAAGGCATGCCTGCCGCTGCTAGCTGGTAGCGGATTTTTTAACTTTGTATATTAGAAATTATGTGACTAATATATGCACCTAAATGTGATTGCTTGAATATTTTTTTTAACAAAAGATTGACCAATCTGTGGGTTTAAGAGCAGTTTTTTATACTTTTATAAAACTGAAAACCCACAGTCGAAACTCAGTCTAGACATTCTATATTTATATATTTTTTGTAAGTTTTGTTGCCTAAGTTTAGGCACGATTTGTTTGTGTCATGGAGCTTTTATAGAAATATACTGATGATTTAAAATATTGTAATCTATAGTAATCAATGGTGCACAATTATACTGAAAGATGTCTATGTTAAAATAGAAGATGTTGCGCCTTAAAGTTTACGCCTAAAAGTATGCAAAGTTTATAAACGTTTTTCTCAGAATCGGAGAACCCGAATAAAACTATGTAGCGATGTTTTAAGTTATAGCAGTTGTGCGTAGAAGCTTGCATAATTTATCTGTTTTTCGGATGAACTAACTAGCAAAAGTGATTATAAAAAATATTTAACTGTAAGCTGCATACTTTAAGGCGCATACTATATTTATATTTTTTCTTCGAAAAGTCTTATTGGCGTGCTTTAGCTAGAATCTGAAGAATGTGAAATTGTAAGCTTACTATTACAAAAAGAGTATCGATGCCAATACCATCATCGATATGCTTTTATTACACGCTACTTACTTTCAGGCTCAAGATTCAGGTTTGCCACTAGAGGTAGTTTTGCCGAAAAAGAAGGTTCTGAGTAATGGCAAGCAAGTAAAGAGTTCTGCGAACCAAGAAATTGCTTTTAGCAATTGTTAGACAAAGAGAGAAATTTCCGATTAAACTATTATAGATTGAGCGTTCAGTTTATGGGTACGGACAAAATCGTAAGTTTAAAAAGATGTTGCCCTGTCTGATCAAAAATGCATTTTTGGGTGTATTTTCATGAGAATTAGCTACCTCAATGGTCAGGTTTCGACTGACAAGAGAACTTTTATGAAAAATTTTTAAAAGAAAGAATCGATAGCAGCTCGTCTTAAAGCAAGTCATGGAGGCTTGCATATTTTCAATTTTAATAAACTTTGAATGGGTTATGACTCGCCAGATTCTCCAAGCTTGCGCACAACTTTCGAATCGAAACATAATCGGTAACTCTCTTCTTCTCTCAGGCTCACGCTCAGGCGTACGACTTAGTTTTACAATCGCCCCGATGACCTGGAAAAACCACTTTACCACAGTAGCTCCTGGAGATACTTGGAAAGATGTAAAAACTGTAGTCCCTCCTGCCTCTACCACTCTTAACGCACGGTTTCCATGGCTGAGTCCCACTGCTCAACTGTTAGTGCTGGTGGCTTCTATGTGGTTCCACTATGATTCGCGTTTCCCAGCTTTTGTAGCGCTCATTGGTATGGACTGAGTTCTCTCTAATGCTTTGACTAAACTTTGTTTCTTAAATTTTTAATCAAACCAGTTACAGACCTGATAATGTTCCCGTCAGGCAGCTGTAAGAAAGAAATTTCGACTTAAAATGGCGTTCAAGAGTTTTTAGTCGTTACTTGGATCCTATTGAAGTTATTGAACTCCTCAAGAGCAGCGAACTCCACTTGGCAGAAGCCAGAGATTCTAAATTTCCACATACCTCCTTTCTATCAGCTTGAAGTCATCGGTGAACATGGGGTTGATGAGCGCAATGCAAAGCTTTAAGCACGTGTTGTGTTCGTGTCCGGCGCTACCGAGGTCAAGCCTCCAGCTATTATGCGCGGCAGAGCTGCTATCGAGGCAGCTATTAAACTAGTGCTAGAAAGAGTACGGAGTTATTTTTTAACAAAGTTCTGGTACCTAATTGGGGTTTTTATGTTTACATTCAGTCTATGCGAGTTCCTTATTGACCAGCTAGTTCAACCTAACCTACCAATAGTGGCTACCAATTTTATCAATAAATGTAATTGCATAACTTTAGGCGCAGTTATAACAGGCTCCAGCTGCAAATAAAATTGCCATTTTTTCCTATATAAAATTTTAACAACAAAAAAGTCTACTGGTACACATAGACCACCTGCGCTAAAAACAAGAGAAGGAAGTACAAATACAACAGCAGAAGATATTTTTACCACAATAACAGAACCTATTCCCCCCCCCCCCCCCCCCCCCCCCCCCCCCATACACCCCCTACGCCCAACAAAGGCTTTTATTTTAATATTTTTTATAAAACTTTTGCCATTTATTTTGCGATTTGAGCTCGATTTGTTTTTCGTTGCATCACCGTTGGCTGAAAAATATGCGGCCAAGCGGAAATTGCAATACTGCGTATCAGAGTTGAAATACCGCTACACTAACAAAAAGGACCACGTATATGTGCGCAAACAGGAAAACGTTTTTTTGCCGAGCCATAGCTTGTTTCGTGGTGGCGAATATTACGCTTCGCTGCCTTAACAACGAGTTTTGTGCGCCACATATGATGCCAACAAATGCAACACTGCGCAATAGAGCAGCTGCTAGTAATTTGTGTTGGTGAAAAGCAAAAAGGGAACAAAATAAAATGATTACATACGCTCTTTTTAGTAATGAAAGCTTCAATATTTTATATGTTTATATGGCATACAATTTTAGACAACCTTTTGGTGGCAACCACTGATGTGGTTGAGTGATTGTGAGAGCGATTTTGATAGTGGTTTGTTAAATAACGGTCGGTGGACTTACTGGTTAAGTAGATGGTTTGGTTGCTTTTAATGAAATTACGAAAAACCTCAAAAATAAATGTGTACATGCTTTGAATAAAGTTAGGCTATTGGAGCAGATTAGGTTAGAGTGGGCACCAGTGCACTTAGGCCCAAAAAGGCCCCATTGTGTTACGACGTGGATCTCACCAACGCCTCTAACACCCCTCATATTATGGTCCACCCCTGTTGAAAACAGCAAGTTTCCTTGGACTCCCGTTAGAGGATATGGATGACAATTTGTGATCGGTCGCACCTATTGGATGGGGCGAAGCACTGCTACAACAACAACAACAATAACAACGATAGAGCTCCGGATGCGCAAATTGCCATAAGGCTTCTTTTTACCACCCTCAAACCGTTCCACTCAGCAAAAAAATGTGAAACGAAGGTCAGTACTCCAAGCGAGATATCCTCAGGGGCTGTGGCGCTAACCGCATATTGGCGCTTGAACACAGTGGGCTATCTTATGCCTGTACGATATACTTCCACCTTCAACCCACTAGTCGCCCTATGGTGTCCTACTGGCACAACTTTGCATCCCCCACAGAGGAAGCCATCGTCTTAAAATCAGTTTACTTAGACTGGTTACAGATGACTATCTCCTTGCAGAAGCAATCATTGCCAAGGTAAACCATCAGCCTACATAACCTGTTCGTTAACACCGACGCTAACATCCACATCACTGACGGCCCACTTTATATATCTGCTAAGCTCTTGTCGTCCAAGCAACGCATACAGCTAGCCTTGATTGGCCTAAGTTCCCCCAGTGGGGTTAGGGGCTTGGAATATACCCGCGGTAGGTATGCCTGTCGTAAAAGGCGACTTAAAATGATTCAAGGGTTGCCAGCGCAGATATATAGCTTCTCCAACCCAATTGTCAACCTCACTTATCCGTGGAAAAAATCGTGTTTCATTAACAGCCGAGGCTCTTGCGACCCCGTACCTCCTGATGGATCTAGGGGATAGGAGGGCGGGATGGCCTAGAAGATTGCATGTGGTCATACCAAATCGTTCCCGAGAATGCTAGTACCTTTATGGTGCTTGTTACCGGAACGTAACGGTTCTGCATCCCGCAAAGGACCATAACATCGATAACACTCCTCGAGGCTTTCGGGGAGTATCCTTATCGCTACAACAACAACAACAAACACAACTGCCAGAAGTTGTGCGGCCCAATTCTGTTCGACACTAATTTCCGACGCCTATCTTATTCTGACATGCCTTACTCTCTTCCGAACGCGCTCCCCCTCTCTTAGGATGGAAAGCTTCTCTGGATCTTAGCATTAAAAGACTTTGTTTTATTTAGTGAGGGGACTTGATCCTTTTTGACTAAATATTACCTTACCTCAGTTGTGGATGTGCCCTTGTCGTCAACAACTAGCAAAAAAGATCTCAACGACGAACAAAATGTAGTGTCACCTTGTGCCTAAGGATCAGCATTAAAGGAGCAGCCTGAAAAAAGCCAGCGAAACTCTTAGTTACTACATGCATCCATACCCAGTTTTTTGAACTCATTAACAAGGTCCATTCGATAGGTAGCTAGGGTGTCGTGTTTCGTTTATACCCCAACGATTCAAGGGGTTTAACAGTCATTTAAACCCTTAAACTCAAAGATTCGAGAGTTGACGGACATTCTTTTTGCTGAACTCGAGCTGTTACCGAAAGGTGCTAAAATTGGAGCCTGCCGGATTTATTTCCGGTGGAAGGACTTCCCATATCCAACAACAACCACCCCAATGAGAACTCAAAGGTTCGAAAGATGAAACAACAGTTTCCTTTCGGTGGCACTTTGATTCAGCTTAGAGCATGGTCTGCGCCTAGAACATGTGTGATCATTACAGATCGGGCAAAATAGTTCAGAGGTGTCTGAGATTATTCTCTCCTGCATATTTGTCTAGCAACCTTTCTAGAGAACCTTTTTTTCGTTTTTAATTTTGTCTGTTTCGTTGCTATTCCCGACATTTTTATTGTATTCAGCCAAGTCTAAAACGAGTTTTCTTCTCTTTCTTGCAGGTTTATAATCAACAGGATGTATATTTGCCAATAACTTAGTAGGCTCATCTCTGCGAGCGCCGAAAATGCCAACCTCCATGCCAAGCTGCCCGCTGTGCGCAGTATATTGCTTAATGGCTGCATAACAAAACATTGGTCAATCTAATCACACGTCACGGAAACATGAATATCGAACAGCAGAAATACGCCGTGCAATCAGCGCCATCTGCGGCGCTTCTGAACGACAGTGGTTACACCAATGGCTATTCTACGCCGAGCAACAGCAGCTTAACGACAACCTCGGCGGGTGCGTCAGTATCATCGCCTACGTCAGAAACAATCACATACGCGAACATACCAATAATACCACATGGGCAGCTACCAACATCCACTTCACCGCCGCTACCACCACCACCATCTACGATAACAATGATGGGTAGCGCATCTAGCTGTGTGGGTGGCACGAGTTCTTTTAAAACACCATTACTACCCATGCCAACACTTGAGGATATCGAAGGCAGCTTGCTAGCAGCCAATGGAATCTCAAACAGCACACCTGCATATATGCCCGTCGGTATACTCAAATATCCCAGCGCCGCCTCAGCAGCAGCAGCAGCTTCAGTAGCAGCAACACCACTCAGTCTTCCACCCCCAACGCCGAGTATGTGTGGCAGCGGGATAGGTCCAGGCCCACCAAACGGATCGCCTACGCTACCAAAACCACCTACTTTAACGTTACCTGCCTCAGCGGCGACAAGCAATTATTTCACTGACACCGATATTCCAGCGTCCCATGCTCAAACGCAACCACAGCAGCTAACACCACCCGCCACTCTAGCATATTCAAGTGAACTGTTACAGCATACAACGACAACAACACCTGTAACGGTACTCTCAATGCAACACTCAACGCAACAAACGCTACAGCAACCACCTCCGCCTTCGGTCGGTCTTCTCAAGAGCACTAGTGGTGTTACGTTAGGTGTTAGTTCGAGCGTTAACATTGGCTCAGCACTTGGCAGTCATCCGTCGGGTCGCGGTAGTGGTATGGGCAGCTCTGCAACTAGTGCGGCGGATACTAAACGTTCAACGAAATGTTGCTGCTGCTTTGACAATGGAAGTTCGTCATCGTCAACGAAGTCGCAGCAGAAAAAACGACGAAGGCAAAAGGCACAATCAATTTGGTCGGCGATTATAACGAATCTGGGGATTTGCGCTTTGTTGTTGGCCTACACGTTGTTGGGTGAGTATGAAAACATTTAATAAATACGATTTCGGCATCAAAAAAGATAAAACCTTCAGCGCCTTTGCACCGCCAAAGACAAAGCATTCTTGTTCTTAAAGTTTGGAGTTAAAGATAACACTGTGAGTTGCTTATATTAAACAATTTTTGGATTCCTGCCATGTTGACTTTCCGCCTTCTCAACCGGTTTCCTAGCTCCCGTGCTAATTAGTTATTTATGCAAATGAAGTAGATTCCTAGCTTGAATCTCAAAGCTCATTTTCTATCATCCATTGCAATCTTTCCTAAAAAAAATGACTGTCTACAAATTTCACACAAATTTCAAGCATTTTTCGTTTTTAAACAACGCTACAAGATCCTTCTCAAAGCAGTGGGGCCAGTAAAGCAAGCACTTTCACTTCTCCCTAAAGACTGAAGGCGAAGAACATATGCCGAAAAGTATCCTCCGTTTCGTTCTCAGCTAACTTGGAAGGACAGAAATGCCGTCTCTTCCTCTTCAAGGCAGGAAAGCAAGTAAAGCCAACACTTATACTTCTGAGCCAAAGTCTCATAACTAATCCTAGTTAAGTCTGGGCTAATGTGCGATAAATCATCCGCCGTCTCATGCTCCGATAACTAGGAATAGCTATAAATATGGAACTTACCCTGTTGTCTCATAGCCTCACACCTGATCCTAAGGAATGCTGAGCAGAGTCGCTAAAACTGTTCATCTTCCTCAAGACAGGAAAGCCAGTTAAGCTGATACTCATACTTTTGAAACAAAGCCGTATACTGATTCTAGCGAAGGTAGGCAAATGTATAGTAAATGCTTCACCGTCTCAGCAGTAAAGACAGAAGTTATACACTGGCCAACATTCATAGAAATATAATTGGCCGTCTTATCTTCTTCAAGGGAGGGCATGTCAAGCCATCACTTACAGTTCTAGCATAAAATTTCATAACTAATCCAATCGAAGGCACCGTCTTGTACTCATCGAGTCAGGAAGGGAAGTAAAGCCAGATATTACACAACTCACACAAAGCCTTATACCCGGTCCTAGCAAAGATAGTAATTACTGGGCAGAGTCACAGAAACCGCTCCGCCATCTCATACTTGTCAAGGCATGAAAGCTAGTGGAACCAATAAAGCTAATAAGGACAATACTTATATTTCAAACACAAAACCACGTAACTGATATTGGTTAAGGCTGGGTCAATGCACAGAGTTGCTCCGCTTCTCATACCCCACAAACTGCACTACACTACTTACCCAAAGCCATAAGCATTCCGCTGTCCTATACTCCTCAAGGCCTTATATCAGATTCTAGCGAATGCAGATCGGAGGTACTGAAGAAAGTTCTTCTATTGGCATAAAAGGCAATTAACACAAAAGTTACACATGTAACCCAAACCCACAACGAACGTTAGGAATAAGTACTATGTAGCAACAACATTTGAGTGTTCTCCTGACCATCAGGCTGAGTAAGGTAGATTTCATTTTGTTGCCAGGGTTCTCGGACCAGTTTCTAACCAGCGTATCTCAAAACTGAATCAAAGTTTAATAAAATGTGTCTTATTTTCTCCGCCAAGGAACCCAACCTATCTCATTCTACTAGCCATTAAAATTGAAAGTTCTGCAAAAATTGCAATTTATGTAGCCATACACACACACACACATGCATCAACAAGAAATTCAACATTTTTGCATACAAATTACCATTAATTGAGTATATCGCTCTACTGCAGCTTCGAATATTTTCTCAATAAGAATGTGTTGTTGTTGTAACTTTTGCGCCACATTCAAGAACAGAGAAAACCATTAAAACTTGTACGTGACATTCGAAGCAATTAAAGTGAAGCTGTGAAGTGTAAAAATGCTTAAAGTCTTAAAATTACACAAAAGTTGCGAAAAGCGTGAAAGGCTAAGAGTAAGGAAGGACGTTAGGAAGAGTGGAGGAAGAGAGTAAGGCAACAGAAAGGACTAAATATACAAAGAACAATTTAGGCTTAGCCTTAACACCAAGTCAAGTAGATAAAATTAGTCAACTCACACATACATACACAAGCACGTACGCTGACCCAACAAGTCAATCTTAATGTTTCTTTAGTCCACAAACCAGCCATTCTATTTACAGTTTAAGCAAACAACATCCAATCCATGTGAAATAACGATTATGTTGTCTCAAGGACTTGTGCTCGCTTTCGCACGCTTCCAACGCTAATTAACACTTACAGGACTTTAAAATTTACACACACACACACACTCGTTGACACACTTAAAGCGACTAAAATACAAAGCTCTGGACTTCTTTGTGTTTTTAATGTTTACTTCTTAGATTGTATCTACTTCAAATACAGTTAGCTTTTGATTGTGTGGTATATACTTTAATGAGTTCGGGCAGGATTTAAAATTTACAAGTGTCCGGAAACTGTGGTTGACTAAGCGCGTACAAGGGTAAACTAAAAAGTAAATGGAGTGGACGAAAAATTCTCGAAAAGTAGTATGAGTGGAGCATGCCCAGTCGATGCCTGTGGAACTGCGTGCTGCTTGTGAGAGCGCCATCGGTAATCGCTGATCCCAAAATCTTTATAAAGATTATGAGGACATCTTCTAGACTTACGTAGTGTAATAGGCAATGCGCTCGACTTGCCTTCCAAACAAGACAAACTAAAAATGATTTTGTGTTTATTCTAACATAATAGGGCTGTCATATTACTTATGCTTTTTGATGTGTAAACATCTTTAGTCACGGTATGGAGTAACTAATACAGAATGTAAGCAGAAGCGTAATCGTTATGAAAGGAAGATTGGTTGTAAGCTGCTATAGATGATATCTAGGTTTGTAGATGAGTTATCAATTTTTATCGACAATTTATCGAAAAGTTATCGATTTACTATGGAAAATTTATCGATTAATTATTATCGAAAACTTATCGACTTCTAGTCGGAGTATTATCAATTTGTTATCGGCGTGTTATCGAATTGTTATCGAAAATAAATCTATATTTTTATTAAAAAGTTATCGATTTAATATCAAAAAGTTATCTGTAGTTCATCAAAATGTCATCGATTTGTTGCCGGAGTGTTACGTGCGCCTGCATATTTACAAATCCAACTTCTCAAGTAATTGGAACTCACTTCTTTTTTCCAAATCCGCCATATCCCACTGCACAAGTTTTAACACTAGAGCATCTTTGGGCAGCTCCCCGATTTTTTTGGAGCAGATGGGTACGTATTTATCTTATCTAAAGCGACTTGAACTGATGACTTGGATGAGTAAATGTCACTATGCTAGCTCCCAACGGGTGAGGGGGCTTAGAATATACCCCGTCGTAAGAGGCGACTAAAATATCCAATTGACTTAGGGTTTGTATAGCGAAACCCCTTCAAATGGATGCCAGTGCAACTTATTGTTTTTTTAACCCAATTGTCAACCTCACCTACCAGTGACGAATCCTATTTCTTGTGCAGCCGAGGCGCTGGTGACCTCAAGTTCCTCATAGGGACAAAATGGCTTAGAAGGTTCAATGTGGCCATAGTAAGCGGATGTATTTTCGGCAAAGGACCATCAATAACAAAAACATTCCCAAAAACCTTCGGAGAATGTCTTTATCGCTACAGGAACAACAACTATCCTATCACCTTGATTATGGACGTCCTTCTTCGGAAACCGCCCGTGAATTAATCTCCCATGCTAAACGCTTAATATTCACCACTATTTCCCAGACAAAGTGTCAGCAATAGGCGACTACTACATACGTAAGCGACTCAAGTTAAAGAACTGCTAAGCATTTATAAATTCTCCGCTTCTGTGAGCGCCGCATATTATTTTTCCAACTCAGCATTGCACGGGCTTTTACAGTCCGTAGCTCATTATAAATCCTTCGGAGAGCAATATCAGGATGCAAAACACTAGGAGTTTTCTCCAGAGCAAAACGAATAATGTATCCCTCACTCACACGAGGGAGGCGATGCTGGATCATCTGCAGTCCGATGAATTCAGTTTTCTAACAGTGATCCTCAACTTGTCTTTGTACACTGTTAACATTTCTGAAATATTGTTAATAGCGAAGGGCATGCCCTTATTAGGCAGCTCCTAATTTTGTTGAAGGTCACTTGAACCTTTGGGGACTGTCACAACAACAAGACATTGCCATCCGTTTGACTCGTCGGTGAAGAACAACGCAATCTATCTAGAGAGACTCACGTTGCACTGCTAGTTTCTTACTCTCTCTTGGAGTTCTTGTCATATCCACGCCAGCTACATGTAGAGTGACCAAATACAATACGAAATACCTCATCATCTCATCAACGTTCAATCATGTTTTGAGTGGCTTCTAATATCGGAACCGTATTAATTCTGGTACTAAACGTGAGACTGGATAATGGATCTCCAATATGAAAGTGTTTGCCCTCTTGCATATATAATGAGAGCAAAATTAGGCTATGGAATGCAGATCCCAGGACTGTATGTAAGTTCTAACAGTCTTTCATAGTGAACTGCAACCCCTTCTCGGCTATTGCAAGTTTCTCTACAATCGTCCCTTAAGAGATTTTTAGGGTGAAAACCTCAGTAGCATCTAATATCGACCAAAAAGTCTTGTAAGAGTTTGACCTTAGTAAATCTTGCGACTTCTTATCCAAAAGCCCAACCATCGTTTGTACAGAAGGTTAATAAGACTTCTAACAGTTCACAAGCGCCTGCCATAAATCTCCTGCATTTCTTCGATAGAGAAACTAGAACCAACGTGTAGTTTGATATCAATACTCAAATACGAAACACTACATCTTTGTCAGACAGTCTTTCCGAGCAACTTTGTTCAGAATGCCAACCAGATATTCTACCGCTACCCCGAATGCACTTTTACCCTCGGCCCCACTGAGTCGCAAAACTCAACATAGTTTTCTCAACTGTATTCCTTTTTCAAATAGCCCTTCAATAGATACACATAAGGTAAAAAAGTACCTTTCTACCTCTTAAAACTCCTGCCTTTGAGTCAGGAGTAAATTTTTTCCATGAACCAAGCCACAAGCTTGAATGAAAGCAATATTTCCTCAGACAAGAATGATTTTCAGTACTCCTAAATTTAAAACTGTTTTATAGAGACCAATTGTAAGCCACCCTCGTAGCACTGCTTCTGGAATTGACTTTTTAGCAAACTTAACAAGCAACAAATTTAAAGATAAAAGAAAATAAATTTAAGGCGCGATAACCTCCGAAGAGGTCTAAGGCCGAGCTTCTCTTCCAATTTGTGTCGTGCTCCTCTTGATTTTCCCTACAAATTGCCCGGACGGGACCCACATGTTTTATGCCGACCCCGAACGGCATCTGCAAGGCAGATGAGTTTTCACTGAGAGCTTTTCATGGCAGAAATACACTCGGAGCGCTGGCCAAGCACTGCCGAGGGGCGACCCCGCTTCGAAAAATGTTCTTCTAATTTTGATTTTGTTTTTCCCGGGGTGTGAACCCAGGGCATACGGTGTGGTAGACAGAGCACGTTACCATCACACCACGGTGGCCGCCTAAAGATGGCACCAGTAATATTTGAGCTGATGCCAGTTATACGACAGCACGACATAACAAATATGAAAGTAAGACGTGGACAACATTGTACAAGACCTTCTCTGCGGTTTGTTTTCGTTTTGGCTGCGTTTTCTTAACAAATATAAACTGAAATATATGTGTGTGTATTTATCTTTGGATATGTGAATTTATATAAGTAACTTATCAACTTGTATCTTCTGTTGTTTGCTTGGTAGCAGTAGCACTAACTGCATATTCCCTTGGTTGCCCTTTAAAGGACAGTGTTTTGAGGTGCAAAATCTGGTCAGCATTTTTATCAATCTTCAAAGTAATTTGCTTTCTGGACGTGGTTTCTAGATTCTATCCATATTTTACTGAACCATGTTGTTAATGGGGAATGATGACGATTATTGAAAGAGAAACTCAAATTTGAACTTTTCTGTCAGTATTTCTTGACGGCGCTTAAGAAAAGCACAGATGAGGAGGGCTCAACATATGTAATATATGTCCTAAATGCGATGTATCCCCACATAACACCAACCATCTTTTCAATTGTAATGCGAAACCTACGCCTCTAACACCAATCTCCCTATGGTCCGCCCATGTTGGAACAGCCAGTTTACTTGGACTGTCGTTAGAGGACTTTGATGACAATTTGTGAGTGGTCGAGCCCATTGAATGGGGCGAAGCACTGTTAACACAACAACAACAACAACGGGTAATGCCCTCTTCCTAAAAAATGTATTAGAGCTATAACTCTGATTTTAAGGACTAGCAGACCTTACAATAACTTCCGTTAGAACAGAACTCACAAGTTGTAGGTTATTCTCAAATTGGTAATAATGCAAAACTTGGGATCAACCTCCTTGCTGAGTATCAGTACGGAGCGTATTGTTGTCGTCTTGACTGACTTGTTGTTGTTGTTGTTGTTGTTGTTGTTATAGCGATAAGGTTTCTCCCTGAAGGCTATAGGGAGTCTTATCGATGTGATGGTCCTTTGCCGGATATAGATCCGGTACGCTACGGTAACACAGCACCATTAAGGTGCTAGCCCGACCATCTCGGGAACGATTTATATGGCCAAATTAAATCTTCCGGCCATCCCTCCCTCCCCACCACCAAGTTCCATGAGGAGTTTGGGGTCGCCAGACCCTCGTCTGTTAGCGAAACAGAATTTTCAACGGATAGGTGAGGCTGACAATTGGGTTTGCGGAAGCTATATATTGCGCTGGCAACCTGAAAGGGTTGCGCTACACAACCCCTTGAATCGGGTATTTTAGTCACCTCTTCGACAGGCATTCCTATCGCGGCTATATTCTGACCCCTAACCCGCTGGGGGACCTTGACTGACTTATTCTTCTTCTTCTCAATTAGTAACCACAGTTTTGATTTGAATGACATAAATTTACGGTGTGTATTTAAACAGACTATTTAAGTAGACGCGATTTACCTTATCGGTACGTTCAGGTACCAAGCACTATTAAGGTACTAGCCCGACCATCTCGGGAACGATTTGGTATGACCACATGAAATCTTCTAGGCCATATCGCCCTCCCATCCCCTAGATCCATTAGGAGTTCGGTGTCGCCAGAGCCTCGGCTGTTAATGAAACAGGGTTCGCCACCGGTAGGTGAGGTTGACAATTGGGTTGGAGAAGGTATATATTGCGCTGGCAACCCTTTGAGAGGGTTTCGCTACACAACCCCTTGAATCAATTTGGTATTTTAGTCCCTCTTACGACAGGCATACCTACCGCGGGTATATTCTAAGCCCCTAACGCGTGGGGGTCATTGGGTACACTGATTATGCTCAGCTTGCGCAGCCGTGCAGTGTAGATTTTTTGATGTCGACACTGCCATCTCTAGCAGAGTGCCTTGACGTGATCTCCTTGTGGAAGCGAGGTTTCGCTTGAACGCATTTTTAGTCGAGTAGAATCTTACACTAAACACCAACCAATCATGGCCAGCCATAGAATATTGAACTTTGAAATATTTGGAATGTGTGATGTTAAGTTTTCCTAAATTTTGTTATGTTTTGTTGTATTATTTATGTTTTGGTTTTTTATATTATGTTAAGTTGTGTTATATAGTGCTGTGTCATATTTTGTTATGTTAAGTTATTTTATGTTTTGTTGTGTTGTGTTTTGTAAGCATAGGTTATTATTCTGTGCATGTAATGTTAGGTTATGTTATGTCTTGTGTTTTTACACAATGATATGTTATTTCTATTACCATCTGTTTTACTGTTTTGTTGCTGTTATGTTATGCTATGTTAAATTATGAGTATTATGTTTTATTGTATAGCGCTAAGTTTCATTATCTTAAATAACGGCTTTTTCAAGCTATGTTATTTTATTTAAGTTATGCTATGACTAATTATGTATTTTAAGTTATGTTGTGTAATATTATGTTTTATGTTTTTAATTATTGTTGTGTGGCATTCTTTTTTGCTGTGATATGTTATGCTTTATCATTCTATATTGTGTTAGGTTATGTTATGTTGTAGTAAGTTATGTCATGTTATGCTATGTTTTGTTATGTTATTTTTTGGTTGATGTGCGTTGTTTTGTCATATCATCACCACAAACCCACTGTGCATTCGTAGAGCACATTTTCGCAAAAATTACTTCTTATTTGCGCACATTTTAAGTCAACTACTCTGCTATACAATAGTTTGTGCCACAAATTGCACTAGAATAAACCAGAAGAAAGAGTAAAAAATTATAAAAACAACACAGATTACTACTTAAGCGAACGAAGTGAAGTGCATATCCTTGAGTAAGCTCATACAAAATATGCTACCAACACTTGGTGCTTCCGTTTGGACCCTCATTATCGTTTGGAAAAAGTTAAGGACGAATGCTTTACATCATTCTTTGACATACACACATACACACACACGCACAACGCTCGCTATGTCACTTGGGTTTATGCATAACAGGAATTCATCTTCATTTCCCTTATCATCAACAACAACAACAACAGCATAAATAATTTCGTTTTCACATCTCTTATAACCACCTTTCGATTTTCTATTGTCATTCACAGGTTCATTCATATTTCTAACAATCGAGAACGAAGATTCAACGTTTCTACATCACCATCATCATCATTATAGTCATCATGCAGCGCTGCAGCGTCAACGTCAACAATTGCAGCAGCAACAACAGCGTACACTCAACCAAACGTGGAAATGGCGGTAATGTCGAAAATATTTATCACACTTCACCCGAACAAATGCATGTGGATAATGGTACAGCGTTATCACCATCAAATACATTCTCTTCACATAGCTCGTCATCTTCATCTTCGTCAGCGTCGTCTTCTTCCTCAGCATCCACACTTGCATCGTTATCTGGTGCTACTTATTCTGCTGCTGGTGGCCAGTCTACCCTACTGGAGGGCATTGTGCCATTGAATGATGAGGAAAATGGTATCACTGTCTCGGTTGACTTCGGTCATGCTGATGAGTTTGGAGCGAGTAACAGTGATGTAGTCAGTTCGGCGCATCTAGCTCTGTCAGCGGATACACAGGAAGTACTACAACGCACCATTGAGAATATCTGGGATATAATGGTGTCACTAAATATACTATACAAGGAGAATTGGACAAAGTAAGTGAAATGTGATGATTTATGATATGTGATTTATTATGCACATTAGGGAATAGGGAACTATGTATGCTACATATGAGTGAAAGTGTTTTACATGTTAAAATGCCACAATATTTTGTAAATTAGATAAAATTAATCGGAAAATGTATACATATATTTTTGTTTGTTGTGCTAAGACACCAAAAAGTTATGACTAGTTATCCTAAGCTGTGCTATGTTTTATTATGTGTTATTATTTTATGTTGTATTCCGTAACATCATATTATGTTTTCCTTTTTTCGTGTTATGGGATAATATATTGTAACGAATTTTGGGGAGTTTCTGATAATTATGCACCGCCTGCGTACGTTCGAATCGCTGAACTGTCGAATAAATAACTCCAACAGTCAGTAATGTAAAACGGTCTTTATTTAGACTACTTTGGGTGTAGTACCTAACAAATTCAATTATACTTCACTAATAGCGTGTTTAAATCAAACTAATTACTGATTCCTCAGCTTGCGCTGCTTTAATATTCTCGGTTACCTCGTTCGCCCATTTCTCCTAGTGCCTAGACGTTTCACGATCATGCCTTCTAAAAATGCTGTATCTCATGCTTGGTTATTTAGCATATATGTACATGTATGTACATCTATAGTTTATGTTTTTTTTCTAGCCATATGCGTATGTACATGTGAGTAACAACTTCTGCTCTTAGCTGTCCGGTACATATGCGTATGTACATATGTGAAATAATCTCTGCTTCAAGCTGCTGGTTGTGTGTATGAATATCCTTCGTTGCTTTTACATAAGAGTGGCTGCTTTGTTTAATGTGTACATGTACATAAGTGTGGCTGCTTGCTGTTTTTGTTGTTGTGATTATTTACTAACAGCATATTGATGCTAATACTCGCCAGACTATTATCTTTTATTTTCTATGTAACGTAATATATTTCGCTATTTTGTGTTGTGTTATGTTATTTAGCATACTTACACTTATTTAGCATACATACACACATTTACTGAGCCGGGTTCTGCTAAACAACCGACGAAATAATGGTTCAGCGAGTGGTGTCTTCATCGGGATCTAGTTGTGAGATTATACTGTTGCTGTTGTTGTTGTTATTGTATTAACGATAAAGACACTCCCCGAAGGCTTTGGGAGTGTTATCGATGTTGATGTCCTTTGCCGGATATAGATCCGTTACGTTCCGGTAACAAAGCACCATTAAGGTACTAGCCCGACCACCTCGGGAACGATTTATATGACCATATTAAACCTTCTAGGCCATCCCGCCCCCGCCAACCCCTAGTTCAATAAGGAGCTAATGAAACAGGATTCGCCACGGGTAGGTTAGGTTGACAATTGGGTTGTAGAATATATATATATTGCGCAGGCAACCCCTTGAGAGGGTTGCGCTACACAACCCCTTGAATCAATTTGGTATTTTAGTCGCCACTTACGACAGCAAACCTACCGCGGGTATGTTCTAATCCCCCTAACCCGCTGGTGAGAATATACTCTTCTGCTAAAGCGAAGAAACTACAGCTGAGTAGTTGAGGATGCAAGTTCCGCCACATTTATGCTGTCTGCAAAGGATCATTCAAAAGGTTTCCAACCTCCATCTTCAATTAAGGTTGACTTCATCCAAAATGTAGATATTTGACAAATCAAATGCGTAGTCCATCTGGTCCATCCATGACATCGTTGCCTAAAATATTTTTGAGCCCTTGGACCCGTATGACTTCTCGGGCATAACCTGGCCAATTCGTTCTTGCTCTCACCAAGATCTAGAAAGCAATAGGAGCTCAATTTTGAGAAATTGACTATCTGGAAGCTTATTTAATGGTCATTAGTGCGGCTTGACGAATGTAGCAATGGAGCTTAGCCGCATTCTGATAACTTAAGACGAGCTTGTCATTACCGAATGTACATCCCGTTTTCAACCGTTGACCAAAGGAGAGTGCAAATAGGGATGGAGAGAAGTGCACTTGTTATGAGTTCGTTAGCTGATCGCTGAACTTTTATAAGGCGAGCCGCAAGGGAAGATCATACCTACATACTTGATCTAATGGCTAAATTCTAAGGAGGTTCGGTCCAATTAAGAAGATAAAGTATCTAAAATCTTTTGTGGCTACTTTCGGTGCAAGTCTTCAACTTCTGCTCTCAAATTTAATAAGTCCCCCATAAAAAATAAACGTATTAAATAATTATATCAACAGTTATCGGAAGTCGTGTTTAAATTTGTTTTCTTTCTCCTTTCTATTTTCTTTGCCTACTTTTAGCCTCACCGCTTTGGAAATTGCCAAATTTCAAGACCAATTAATCAAGAGACTGAACGAGGCTGCTCTGCTGCAATTATCGCATGAAATGGATGGCAGCTTAGCCGTTGGTGGCGGAAATGGCGTTGCGATTGCCGGTAATAGTCCAGCAACGGAAGCTGTACTTTTGCATACGCATGGTGGGCATGGTCAAGGACCACATGAATGGAATTTTGCTAAAGCATTTCTCTATTCGCTAACAGTGCTGACTACTATTGGTAAGTTGTTAAAGAGTGGCATTAATTTAGGTAAAATAGTGTTGTTGCTTGAGGAAGGAAATGATATTTGTAATGACTCCTAAAAATATGCAATAGCTATGGATGACTAGAAATAGTTATTGATGAAAGAAAATGGAACTTCAGTTAGTAGAGTAGTATAGTAATGGGCAGTGTAGAGATAGGAAGTACCCACGTATATGGAAATATGAAAAACGCACCTTTGCAAGCGAAGGGAGGACGGCGAAAAGGTTCAAAGCTGTAGACAAAATGTTTGAGTTTTTGTTGCTTTTTCGAATTGAAGTTACAATAATATGAAACTTGAGAAATTACTCAATTTTTGGAACTGGTACAAAACTGAAGTTATGAAGTAAAAAAAAAAAAATAAGTGTATACGTCAAAGGGATACACCTGATTAAATTACCAAGAGACCGGAGATAGTAAATGTAGTATAAAAGATACGTAGAAGATTAATGGTGTCGTTAACAGTTCCACTCGAACCATATTGTCTAAAAGTCTCTCCTCATGCTTGTTCCGATATATTGCTCAAAATCTAGTTCGGTGGATAGACGGAGGAAGAAGAGAAAACTTCTTCAGAAGTTGTATGGCCCTGTCTGTGATGCCTATGAAGAGTATCTCAGAAGATATAATGATGAGCTGTATGAAGCACTGTTACAAAAACAACAACATGAGCTGTGTGAGCTCTACGTAGATGCAATGAACGGCTGCCAAACGGTATGCGACTGTATGAAGCTGCTCCGACTCAGAATGTATTTCTATCGGCAACCGTATTCGGAAGAATAAAAAGAGGAGACCTTCACGGAAAAGGTAGGAGTAAAACAACTTAATATTGATGTTCCTAACTGGCGTCAGCTATTGCAGCTTCTTGTGACGCAATATCCAAATTTCTAAACGGCTTGGCGTTAATTATTGAATAAATTAATGCAGATTAAGGTCGTACGCTTCTTCTTCTATGCCGACACTCAAAGGATTCTGTTAAGGCTGATGAATTTTTTTGCTGAGATGTTTCTCATAGCAGAAATGCACTCAAGGGGCTTGCCCAACCAGTGCCGAGTAGCGCATATTTCATACAAAAATTTCTAAAGTATTTTGCTGCTGGATTTACTATCACTTCAGTCGGTCACCTTCGGTTAGTAGCACACTACCTCTCCACCACGGTGTCTGCCAATATAATCGGCACCACCGATATTTTTGTGCGTGTGTTTGGTATATCGATTGTTAGGACACTGATTTAGGACTCTGGTGATGGCTTCTCGAGTTATGCTCACACTAAATGTATGCCTATCCGCATACTGTATAGCCATGTACTTGTTTCACTGAAGCATTTTTCAAAGGGGAATTTAGCAAGCAAAATGATCGCTTCTAGGGATTCTATCCAAGGTTCCAATAAAAGAAGAACATATTTTCCTAGGCATCGAAGCGTAAGCGAATATGTATGTTATAGCAAAAAATGCTGCCTTAAGAGATATATTTGGTCATTCAACCAGCCATGCGATCATTGTGGACTGCTCAGGTTGCACCATCCAACACTTTTGATTCATGACTCTTGGAATTTCTATTACTTGGAGCTCTTCTGCGTAATAAGTACAAATTCCAAAATTATTTCTTAATTTTTGTCACTGCAGTGTTTTCACTCCTTATAGATATTACCTACCTTAAGGAGCTTAGCTTTGAGCTTTTCTAACTTAAAAGTCAATATGTTTTCACCTAACAGAAGCTTAAAGAAAACTACGATTAACGGTTACTTCGTCAGTCCATTCAAGCAGTTGATCTGTTCTTTTGTCACTTACCATTACTATATCAGCAAGCGCTGCGTGAAGTATCGTAAATTTTCATGTATGTCAATGACAATAATGGCCAATAATAGAGTACTAAGTCAGACAGAAGTTCAAATAGAATCTGTATGTATTTGTGCATATGTGTAGCTCACACACATCAAACGCCTACAAATTTACTTACAAATACAATACTAAAGTAACTAGGCTTTGCGATAGTAAACATTCGAGAAGCCAACAGAGACACCATTGTTGTTGATGGAGTAGAAGAAACGCGGAATATTCTTTCACACACACATGCACATTTATGCAAAATAAACAATCAAATGACTATAATATGTGTATTTGAAAATTGCCAATATCAGCAGAAATTTTCCGATTTCACTTTTATTCAATTTGTGAAACTCCTACACACACATCTACGCTTGGCGCACCCAAACGCTTAATATCACATTTGCATATTTGATTATTTGTTGTAGCTTAACAGACTCAACATTTGCATGTAGGTGATATTTGCAGCATACCATACCATGCCCCCTCAATTTCTGAATATGCTTAAGAAACGAAACGTTGATTGTTGTTGTTGTTATGCTTGTTCTTTTATTTTATTTTGGAATTTCTCTTATTTATGGGTTAAGTGTAGGTTAGGTTAAGTTAAACTGGCCGGTTAACAAAGACTTCACATAGACTGAATAGGTTACCAGAATTTGTTTGACGACCAAACGGAAAACCCGCAATAAGGTACAAGGACTTATGGCATAAAATAGCTCCGTCCTTTTGGCAAATACTAGAAGGTTTCTAGAGCCTGGCTTAAAAGCTGCCTGGGGATCTGGTAACTCTGCCGCTCCTATTAGCTGGAGCTGACTACGCGAGCACAGGACATTAACACACCACGTGCTTGACCGTTTATTTCTGCATTCCGCACTTCCTACAAATGCTGTTACTGATAAGACCTAATTTATATGCATGTGATGCAGGAATCAAACGGAGAATAACTCTTGCCAACAAGTGCTACTATGGACTGATTAAGCAAATGAAAAGTGAAGTCCTCTCTCGCCGCACAAAAATCATGCTCTACCAGTCGCTCATCATACCTGTTTTGATGTATTGCTCGGAATCCTGCAAGGTAGCGAGAGAAGATGAGGTGGCTCTTGGATTGTTCGAGAGGAAAGTTTTTCGCAAGGTTTATGGTACTGTCCATGATACCAATAGTGAGTATCGAAAGAGCTACTGTATAAGCTTTACGCAGCTATGAAGTTAAGGCGATGAATAAAAGCAAAAAGGCTTCGCTGGTTAGGACATGTTATGCGAATGGACATAGCGCGACAATAAAGTATTTTCGACTGGTCAGCTATTTAGAAGGAAGAGGGTGGCCACTGAGGTGGGAGAGGCAGGTGCGTGAATACTTGACCTCCTTTGTTGCCCTCAATTGGCGTCAGTTATTAGTATTATTTTGTTGTTATTATTGTTTTTGTTGCTGTTATTCTTTTGTTGTTTTTATTTTTGCCTTTAAAAATTATTAAACGGAAATAAAAAAAAGGGACTATTCGGTATTCCAAAGAATTAAAATTTCAAAAAAAAAAAAAAAAAATTGGAAAAAATATAAAAAAACCCGAAAACAAATCTTAGAAAAATTCCGAGTCAATCACGCTACTACTATCCTACCACCTCAGAAAAGCCTTGGCAATTTGCAAATACATAACAAAATATGCTCAGGCGCAACCCAGTTGTCATACCGACTTCGTACTTGTGCGTTGTATGACTTTTATGTCGAACTTTCGGGCAATAAAATGCAACAAAAACTACCAACTTAGTGCTGTAAGCTGTAAGCATTTCAACAGCAATCAATAAGAACAACAATGGGCTGCGTAAATATGCAAGCTTGTAGTTGTAATTTGTAACTTGGCTCCTTCTGTTTCTTTATTTGGAATATATTTATGATATCGAATGGAATTCACAATGAGAATTTGTAGGAGTTTCTTTAAAGGAATTGAAAGTGAATAATACCATTCACAAAGATTCAGAATATGTCATCATCATTATTAGCTGACGCCTCTTCTTTCTTGGATGACAGCAAGTACTTCGTATTGACTTTATTTACAGTAAGAACGATCCAGAGAAGTCAAAAGATACGGCACGTTTGCTACGGCCAATGATATCAATATTAACTGCATAAGTCAGCAATAGCACACTGAGTGTATCATCGCGCTTTTGATCTGCTGATAGTTTTACCTTCTCCAGTATTAGACTTAAGACATCGTATGAAAAGGAGTCGCCTTGTCTGAAGCCTCGTTTGGTTTCGAATGGCTCGAAGAGGTCCTTACCAATCCTTACGAAGCTGGTGTTGTTGATGAAAGTCATCAGCTAAAACTTTATAAGCTTTTCAGCGAAATTAAATTTAGACAAACAAGCTTACAAGCAATTCTTTTCCGCGCTGTCAAAGGCTGCTTTGAAACCGACAAACAGATGATGCGTGTCTATTATCTTATCGGCGTATCGTTAAGATCTGGCCGATAAGAGTTTGTTGAATTTGAGCTTCAGTCTTTCGTATATACTGTACGTCATAATATTCTATATTTTATAAAGGGTTTAATACCATATAATTAACAAAAGGTCTCCAACTCGAGTGACTGCACAACAAAGATCAAAATACTTCAGAATATTTTTCCAAAAACTAGGTTCCCGTTGGGCAGTTGTTTGACAAGCTTTAAGAGTGTATATATACTACGAAAAACTTAATCTGCCATCTACTAAGACCGGACGGAGTCGGCATAAAACATGTAGGCTCACAAACTTGCAAAAAAAAAGTTTGAAAGCAGCACACTACCAGTTTTCGGAAATAATCTCCTGGCAACTAAACCAGCACAAAATTGTATTTTTATTATTATAGTGCCAAGCTGCAGTGGTATTAAGTTAGGGTATTCGCATGACATATCAAAGGTGCTATATTAAAGTCCCGAGGAACCCTAGAGCATAATTCAATTTGTTTTGTTGATTTTCCAGACAATAGATGTATATTGGAACTATTTTCTGTGATACCTTTTAAAATTTGGTTTGGGAGCGAGCAAGTTTCGTGTTGTTCCTTCTTCAGTGTCATTTTCCAATGCACAGAACGGTCAAGTAATAAATGAAGGAAAGCAAAAAACGCACAAAGTAGGTCAAACGACACAAATTACTGAATTCTACCTGCCTCAGCTATTCGCACATGCTATTCATCGGTAAAAGCCAGCTGCATTCCTGAATCTACACAAAAGCCACCCTCAAATCCGAGTAAACACGATAATCATTTGAACGCAAGTAGCTTCACGATACACTTTCATACCACACACACCTAGTACACTCATTTTTGGCAATTTTACACTAAAAATGGCATCATTCTTTCTCCTCCTTGAAAAGAAAATCGGAGACAGTCACACAATTTAAATTAATTAATCAAAGGCTGTGACTATTTCAGAACAACGTACGACTAAACCAGTTACGGACGCGTTCAAAAGGTTTGCAAAGGAGACTCAAATTCGTAGTGCATCGCAATGTTAAAAGCGTCAGTCGAAAGCACTGCAAGGAGACAGAATTAGAACTTATACCGTCTCTTAATCATATAGTTCTGCGCAAGTTGGGAACCAGTACGATACGCTCCCCGGTCGCTTCTGTTCAAATCGGGCAAGAACTATATCAGTGGAAGACAATTATCTTGATATAAATAATCACTTGTTAAGATACTGGGAATCTGCTAGTGAGGCAAAAGCCGGACGGAAATTGCAGAAGGTGATAGTATTTAAAACATAGCTGGTATTTCCATTGCAAGACTGCCGATTGGGCAGTACGATCAACTTACATCAGCGCAGTTGTGGAACTTTGCAAGCCCTTGAAGACAGACGTCGTTTTGCAACGAATTTTTTTAGTTAGTCCTTTAGTTTTAGTTAAACCTTACATAATCTCCAGCAGAATCCAAGACTGAAGTTTCCTCGTCAGATATTAGCTTTTTGTTCAAGATTCGTTCAAATTAGCTATCATTCGCGACATAGGGCTGCCAATTTTAGTAGCTTAATGACGACGCTTGGTCTGAGTATGAAGTACAATATCAAGTTATCTAATATAATGGACATTTTAAATTCAGATCAACAGAACATTTTGATGTAAACACCGTTCAGCCTCTAACAGCTTAGCGATGTCGCTACCTATCATAAAGCAGCTTTAAATACTGTTGTTCTTTCTTACTTACTTACTTAATTGGCGCTTAACCGTCAGTCGCTTTCTC
This sequence comes from Eurosta solidaginis, assembly GCF_040869045.1. NCBI lineage: Eukaryota > Metazoa > Arthropoda > Insecta > Diptera > Tephritidae > Eurosta > Eurosta solidaginis. The sequence continues at coordinate 41,907 of NW_027136934.1, forward strand.
GCTCTGCCAATTGGTCACACCAAGGGAGTTTAAATCGTTTACCACCTGGTTTTCCAGCGAAGTGGGGGCCGCCCTCTTCCTCTGCTTCCATAGGCGGTTTCCGATAAAAAAAATTTCTTAGCCGGAGTATCATCTTTCATTCGCATAACATGCCAAGCCAGCGTAGCCGCTGCATTTTAATTCGTTGGACTATGTTGATGTTTGCATAAAGCTCGTATAGATCATCTTTAAATCTTCTTCGGTACTCGCTATTGCCAACACTTAGAGGACCATAAATTTTCCGAAGAACTTTTCTCTCGAACACTCCTAGAGACGCTTCATCAGATGTTGTCATATTCCACGCTTCTGCACCATATAGCAGGACGGGTACGATAAGTGACTTGTAGAGCATGATTTTTGTTTGCCGAGAGAGGACTTTACTTTCTTTTTCTATCGAGTACGTGAAATATGCAACAAAATTTAGGATGAGAGCGCGATTTTCGCCCACAGAGAAAGAACTGAAGCCGCAATTGCAAGGTTCAATTAGTGCTTTTGACACAATACTCTTAATAGAGCTTTATATGCAATATTACAAATAATGATTTCGCGTTTTGCGACCCTTGAGTGCCTTCTTCTTCTCACAGACGCGTTAGCGATATTTTGATCTCATAGGGTATGCATTTTATTTCAATTCATTTATTTATTGAGTCAATGGTGACATACCTTACTGACTAGATTACAGGTTTACTTAGAACTAAATTATTAATTTAAATATGACTTAATGTAATAAATACCTAGAGCAAAGGTACTATGCCTATTATTGTGCACGACGTTATCGATTTGATTTCGCTTTTATCGATTAGAAGGCTGCCTAGTGATTCATTTTAAACCCCAGATATATGATCATATTATAAGCCGCGATAAGACCAACAAATAATAATATTGTGGCGAATATTAGCATCATTGTGCTGTTAGTAAATAATCACAACAACAAAAACAGCGAGGAATCACAAGGCGACGAAGAATATTTCACAGATAAAACCAGCGGCTTAAAGCAAAGGAATTATCTCACATACACATCTGTAGTCATCAGCTAAGTGCAGGCGTTCTTACTCACACATACACACGCATATAGTTAAATTACTAAGCAGGAGACACCCCAGCGGGTTAGGGAGTCAGAATATACCCGCGGTAGGTACGCCTGCCGTAAGAGGAGACTAAAGTACCAGATTCAAAGGGGCTGTGTAGAGCAACCCTTCAGGTTGCCAGCGCAATATATAGCTTCTCCAAACCCAATTGTCAACCTCACATATAGTTCTAGAAGTTGAAACGTCTACACCTTAGGGGACATATGCGGACGAGGCAACAGAGAGTATAAAAGCAGCGCAAATTGAGGAATGACTAATCAGTTTGATTTAAGCACGCTATTCGTAGTGAAGTATAATTGTGAAGTATTACAATATTCTACCAGGGTCATGTTTCTACCTGTCATTGAAGATGTATTTGAAAAATCTTCCGTACAGTTTTTCTTCTACGCCTTCTGTGGAAATGAGATTGTTGCTATTGTTTATGTTCCGCAATAAAAATGTCACTTCACAGACATTAGAAACCAATAAAAATCATTTTAATAATATGCACACAAAAAATTTAGCAATATGCCATTGAAAGGATTCTAACTCATCTGCATACATATTTACGTAATTTTGTATTCCCTTACATAATTCGATCAGTCAATACTGTAAATTTTTACTGCTATTGTTGTCATTTAAAATAAAAAAATAACGTTTAAATAGTACTTTGCAAACGATTCAAGCGTTAAATTTCTGCTACGTCATGAATATCTTATTGTTTTATGATTTCACCCTGATGAAGGGTGCTTTGTTTCAATTTTTAACTGAATAGGGGCCAATGAGGACGTACTTAAAATAATATAAACAGTTAATTAACAAATATGAGGCAATTTGTTATGATAAGTCGGTACAATTTTAGAATATAGTGATATGGTTGAGGAAATGTTTACTTGTGTCTACGGTTAAAACAATATCTACGTTATAGTACAGTGAAGCACACCCCAAATATACAAAAAATCGGGGCTTAAGGGAATTGTTCGGCGAATCCTGTACGCCTCTTGGTATGGAAATGTTCTTACTGGCTTACCTTTTGGGTTTTAAATATTTTACTATGATTTTTGGTGAGGGGAAGGCTAATCATAACTACTCGTGTGAATCTGGCTTAGTCCCGTAGCTTCAGTTGTCGTGGATTCATAAAAAGTAGCTATGATATCCTCATCACTCTAAAAGACCAGTGAGTTTTAATCAGAAAAATTTGTATGTACACTAGGGTTAAACACTATCGCACTGATTTAAATTACCGTACTTAGATATTTGTATTCGAAAAAAAAAAAACAACTCTCTAAGATTGGCGGCTATACTCGTGCGCTCTCTTAGCCGATCTATACCCTCTCCTCATGACTTTTTTTGATGCTCATAAAAGTCCCAAATAAATAAACAACAACTGATTTTCAGACCAAATATGCCTTATTTAACAATTCATTTCTTTATTTAATTATCCTGTAGCATAAATGTATCTCCCTACATTTTTCTTATACTTATAATATATTTCCATTTAAATCCAGACCAAATTAAATTCCTTAAATACTCGTTAAAACAAGAGAGAATCAAAAAAATCATAGTCTAATGAAAGAATATATTATTTAATTTGTCGCATGTGAGAGAAACAAATGTAATGAGATATTCCCTTACGTATGTATGTATGTATGTAGAAGAAAAGTTAAAGAAAGTCCTCTGATCGCAAATGAACTTCTGAGTAGGCAAATTCCTATTATTCTCAATATATAAATATATTGCCTGATAGAAAATAAATTCGAAGAAAAAAAAACAAAACTAGATTTATATTTAATTATTATCCAATTGATAGATTAATTATTTTACATTAGTTATGGAGAAATCGTCGAGAAAAAAAAAACACATTGCCAACCGAAATACGAAATTATAGCAGGTTTAAATAAATACAAAAATGATAAAATCACCACAACAACAATGATTAATACTTACAGAGATACTGGATCTGTTGAAGGCCTTCGTAGATTCCGCACTCTGTAGATGTGCCATTTTAAGCAAGTGGAAATTCGCTGATGTCGATGAGTTTATATTTTTGATAGTAATAACTATTTTCATTTTATCAAGTCGATTAAATTATTCCTGCACATTAAGTTAAAGCAAAAAAAAAAAAACCGCGCACATTGAATTCTTAACTTCCCCTCGTTTGACTTTTCCCTCTCTCTTTATTACAATACTGTATTTACTTATGGAATTTCTTTTAACTTTGATTTTTTTTTTATTGATTACACAAAATTTTCCTTATAGCAATAAATTTAGTTTGAGCTCTCTACTTTTCTGGTTTTTTTTTCTTTTTCCGGTGAATACTTAACAATAATTATTTACAGATTTTTTTTTTTCCCCCATTCAAATACTCTTTTTCTCTATAAACTCATTTTCAACCACGATCGTTTACGTAATTATTTCTTAATATATTCCTCACTTCACTTTTAATATTATTCAACTATTAATTAATTCATAGTTTCAATTTGATAAACGCTGTACAGTCAGCTCAAAACTGAAATCTACTGTTTTTCCCCAAGTGGTAAAGAAATACTAAGTGAGTCGTTGGCTGACTCTCAAAATTTAGCAAAAAGTTCTTTCTTTCTTTTTTTTTTTTTTTTTGATAGAAATTGTTTTTATTTCGTCAAGCTGCCTGCATTCCTCAGAGTTCTTTTACCTAAAGAGTTTTCCTAAATATATACATATATATATAAACGGTATTTTTATAAGCTAAGTTATGCTTGTGTGCTTCCTCCTCTGGAGCAAAAATGCTATTTCCGATGAAAATATGTATGTTGGATTATAGGCTCAAGAGCGAAATCCTCCACCTGCCTCCTCGAATATGTACGTTGTACGATTTGTATGTTAATTTGATTCACAATAATCGAAACAATCGATTTCAAAACTTTACTTATTTAAGTTTAAACTTTGAAAAAATTACTTTATCGCCAGAAATATACTTAAGATGAACTGCTTATGATGATCGCCAAATCCAAAAAGAACTTTTAGAGCGAACGAAAATGGCTACAAGCCCAAGTGGATACCTATTTATGCCCATATAAAGCAACTCTGTTTTCAGCATTTCGCCCCTTTTCACCTAGAGTTGGCGCAAACATTAACATTGGGTTAGACAAATCTTGATATCTTTCGCATGATACTAAGCTATCCTACCATTTTCTTTATCTTGCAATTGATACATGCTGTTTCCCTTTTTACTAATAACTTTGGCTTTAATAAAAATAGGGGCAAATTTAGAATTGAAATTTTTTGAACGGTTGCTAAGAACAAAGTTTCTACGATAAACATTTTCACCTACTGCAAACGTTTGCGACCTACTTCTGAGGTTGTATCTCTTCGCAGAGTTTCCAAAGCACGTTTGTATATTGTTCATGATTTCAGCGCGCACGAGTTGAAGCCTATCATCTCGGTTCACTACACTCTAACACCCCTCTCATTATTGTCCATCCCTGTTGAAACAGCAAGTTTTCTTGGACTCCCGTTAGAGGACATTGATGACAATTTCTGATTCGTCGCACCTATTGGATGGGGTGAAGCACTGCGACAACAACAACAAAAAAAAGGTGGCCGTTGTAAAAGTATATAATGGCAGAGGCTTTACAGAAACGATGCTTCGACAAATTAGAGCTTACAGATTTACCTGATGGAAAAAAAGCAACCCTGAAAACGTTTAGACAAACATTAATTACGTCCAGCCATATGATCAAACCCGACAGGCGTTGTTCTGACTTTCTCTATCTATCCACCTCTGTCAAACCCTCTTCCTCTCTTATTTACACTTCTCTCTGTATTTTCTAGTTAACCTTAATCGGCTCATTCGATTCCCCCATCACTTTCACTCTTTCGTAAATCTTCCCGCTCTTGCTCTTATACAAATCTAACTCTCACTATTACTCTTAATCGTGTCCTTATTCTTAATCTTCCTGTTAACCTCTTTGTACTACTTTGTCTCAAGCCATTACCCTTATTCTTACTTTTACTTTCGCTCTCCATCTTCGTCTTGTTATCTTTACTTTTCCGACTTCCCTCCCACATATCCTACTTTTTCTTCCCATCTCCTCTGCTTTCCTTTCTCTTTCCTTTCACGTCGCATTTTCCAATGTTGGAGATATATCGAGTTTAGCTTTTTTACGCACATTAGATTACTATGGTAGTAAAATAGTAACAAAATAGTAGCAACAACTTTCCCCCTCTACACTTTAAAACTCGTGACCGGATTATGAAGGCCGTAAAATTTCGTTTGTTGTACTTCTGACTTCACCAGTCAAGTTTTATTGCGTCACGCACCAGTCTTATCCTGTTCGTTATTATTATTTTTTGCCAAGTCTATGAAAGGCAGTGGTTTGTTAAACGTTGAGATCTAAAACTGCTCAGCTACTGAGAATGCTAGCCACTGAGAAAAATACATACACAAATTGAATACATAAATACATACATACGATCTCCTAATTATTAAGAGAAGTAAGAATAGTTTTTTTTTTTTTTTATAGTAAAAAGCGAATCCGAAACTTCAATAATGCTTGAGTGTGAGTTATAGTGAAGCATTATGCGTCATGCCCAACTATGCAATACATTTGCGTCATTACGCATCATGAACTTCTATGCCAATACATATTTGTAATAGCATAATCATATTACAATATTATGCGACATAAATTACATTGACCTAAGACAGCGGTAAGCCAACATCAATGGAATGCCGAATATGAAACCCTTGTCAGTTCACACTTTACAAATTTTGCTTAGTCACTCACTCCGGTCATTACACTGCCGATCGCCAATGTTAGTTTGCCACCAAAATATTTACATACAACCAATAATGTGAATTAACCAAATATTCACATACAAACATTTTACATGAATAGCAATCTGCTGACTTTGCATACAAATCTACATGTATGCATACCATTTATACAAATCTACACATCTTTAGTTCGTAAGTATTAGAATAATTATGAATGTATAAGTTAAGAAATTATGTATAAAAGGGAAAGAATTTCTTTTAATAAAATCAATAATTATCCGACTTCCAAATTCATAGTTTCTTTTATTTACTGTTAAACATTCCATGGCAATCCTGCCAGTTTGATCCCTAATAAGCATACAAATTTGCTGAACAAGCAAATATTGCTAAGAAGATCTAAACTGACCAGAGAGCCTGCCAAGTTTTTGTATTTAATAAAAATGAGTGGCCACACGCTCGGTCCAAAAAGCAGGACATACTGGTGGAAGGAATTGAAGCTGCATTATTTGACAAACAAACCAAAGCTAACCAATGGAAAAATTCGAACTGGATAAAAAACTTTTTCATCGAACCGCATAAAGAGTGGAATTGAAATGGTAATGGAGATGGACAAAAAACTTTTGCACCAAATCGCATAGGGAAGTGGAATACCACATTAACATATCAGGCAATGTGGCAACAAAACCACAAGAATTTCCTTTTTGGATGAAGAAAACCACAATATAACCAGATGCAAATAAGTATATAAAATTAACATTAATTCTTAGAGACAAATTGGGCGGCCTTTATGGACGCTACACTATGAGCAAAAACGAAAGTTTTTGCTTAGGAATTTTTTTTTAAAGTAGGAATCGAAAAATAAATAAAATGTAAAACGCTGATTTTCAAAGAAAATTTCATGAAAAAAGGAGTAGGAATAAAATTAAAATGTATTATTTGAAAAAGAGCATTTTAAATATTAAAAGCTAAAGAAATTTTTTAACACTATCGATGAAAATGACATAGAAATTAATATTTTGTAAATTGAAAAAAAAAAAAATATATTAACAAGTAAGGAAGGCTAAGTTCGGGTGTAACCGAACATTACATACTCAGTTGAAAGCTATGGAGACAAAATAAGGGAAAGTCACCATGTAGAAAAATGCACCTAGGGTATCCCTGGAATGTGGTTGTATGACATGCGTATCAAATGGAACGTATTAAAGAGTATTTTAAGAGAGAGTAGGGTATATTTCTATGGATGGACGCCATTTAGGGATATCGCCATAAAGGTGGACCAGGGGTGACTCTGTAATGTGTTTGTACAATATGAGCGTCAAATTAAAGGTATTAATAAGAATTTTAAAAGGGAGTTGTGGTAGTTGTATATGTGAAGGCGTTTTCGAAATTTCGACCAAACTGTGGACCAGGGTGACCCAGAACATCATCTGTCGGATACCGCTAACTTATTTATATATGTAATACCACGAACAGTATTCCTGCCATGATTCCAAGGGCTTTAGATTTCGCGCTGCAGAACTTTTTCATTTTCTTCTACTTAATATGGTAGGTGTCACACCCATTTTACAAAGTTTTTTTCTAAAGTTATATTTTGCGTCAATAAACCCACGCAATTATCATGTTTCATCCCTTTTTTCGTATTTGGTATAGAATTAAATCATTTTTTTCATTTTTCCTAATTTTCGAAATCGAAAAAGTGGGCGTTGTCATAGTTGGATTTCGGCCATTTTTTACACCAGTACAAAGAGAGTTCAGATAAGTACGTGAACTGAGTTTAGTAAAGATATATCGATTTTTGCTCAAGTTATCGTGTTAACGGCCAAGCGGAAGGTCAGACGGTCGACTGTGTATAAAAACTGGGCGCGGCTTCAACCGATTTCGCCCTTTTTCACAGAAAACAGTTATCGTCCTAGAATCTAAGCGCCTACCAAATTTCAGAAGGATTGGTAAATTTTTGTTCGCCTTATGGTATTACAAGTATTCTAGACAAACTAAATGAAAATGGGCGGAGCCAAGCCCATTTTGAAATTTTCTTTTATTTTTGTATTTTGTTGCACCACATCATTTCTGGAGTTGAATGTTGACATAATTTACTTATATACAGTAAAAATATTAAATTTTTTGTTAAAATTTTACTTTTAAAAAATTTTTTGTTAAAAAGTGGGCGTGTTCTTCATTCGGTTTTGCTCGTTTTTATTTAGCACATATATAGTAATAGTAGTAACGTTCCTGCCAAATTTCATCATGATATCTTCAACGACTGCCAAATTACATCTTTTTAAATTACCTTCTTTTAAAAGTGGGCGGTGCCACGCCCATTGTCCACAAACTTACTACTTTTCTATTCTGCGTCATAAGGTGAACCCACCTACTAAGTTTCATCGCTTTATCCGTCTTTGACAATGAATTAACGCATTTTTTCGGTTTGTCGAAATTTTCGATATCGAAAAAGTGGGCGTGGTTATAGTCCAATATCGTTCATTTTGAATAGCGATCTGAGATGAGCGCCCAGGAACCAACATACCAAATTTCATTAAGATACCTCAAAATTTACTCAAGTTATCGTGTTAAGGGACAGACGGACGGACGGACGGACGGGCATGGCTCAATCAAATTTTTTTTCGATATATGGAAGTCTATATCTATCTCGATTCCTTTATACCTGTACAACCAACCGTTATCCAATCAAAGTTAGTATACTCTGTGAGCTCTGCTCAACTGAGTATAAAAATACTAAAATTTTCTAAGTTAAACAAATTTTTCCAGTTAAGAATAAAAATTGTCTTATACCTTAATAATGTTAACCAAATAAACAAGTAAAATGGAATGCATAGGATAAATAGTAAAATCAAAAATTTTATTAAAAATTAAATTCAGTTCATTTCTCAGAAAAATAATTATAGAAAATTTTTCAAAATGTCTTGGTGGACAAAGATAGCACACGACATAATGATAGCATTAGCCGGATATGAACTAGGGAAGGAAAATTCAGCAAGTTCAGAAAATATAGTATCTGAAAATAGGATAGTTAAATATGAGCCACCAGACCAACTAGACACAAAAATTACCCCAAAAATTCCAGATGTTTGGATAGGAGCAATGATTTGCGTAGTCGGGCTATTGATCATTGCAATGGCCACGATACTAAGAAAATATTTGAAAATCAAACATATGCAATTGAAAAACGTACAACAGCGCGTCTATAATTTGTTTTTTCTTCTCAAACATCCAAATTCTTTTTACCCAAAACTGCGGAAGAGCAATAAACAATTCAAGTAGATTTCAAATAGTAAATCTAAAAATGTCACAATCGACAGCACAGGCAGCCCTGCCTAAAGCGAACATCAAATTAAAAATTTGTATAAATTCCTGTGAAATCTCCTGACAAAAATAGTCAAGAAGCAATAGAAAATTCTAGGACAGTGGAAATAGGCAAAAACTAAGAACAAGAAAAATTTTAAAACCAGCCCATACCTAAACAGAAAAGAATGAAGAAAAGTCACAAAGATTTAGATTTTTTTAGATTTAGATTAGATTTATTCATTTTTTCAATAAGTTTTTTTACATATATGTATACAATAGGAACTTAACTTAAAAAATTATTTAAAATTAAAGAAAGTTAAGGCATTCAGTAAAATAGTATGCAATTTAATTGTTGAATGTCGTCACAAATTAAGATTAATGAACATGTACGATATGTGTGGGGTGAAGGTAAAGATAATCCATAAGTTCAATGAGTTAAATAATGAAAATAATAAAGCATTAAAAATAACAATTTTGGTTTCAGTTCACTAAGTGACAGGGTTCAGCAAAGTTTTGATCTCGTCGCGTGACAGCTCTAATAAAACTGATTTAACATTTTTTAAAAATTCTCGCAAATTCCTAATGACACGCATAGTCGCAGGTATCTTATTGAAGACTTTACAAGAAACGATAGTAAAGAAGTTATTAAAATGAGTAGTACGAGAAGTGGGAACAATAACAAGTCCCATTGAGTTTTGCCTTAATTTATAATTATCAGAGACGAGGCTGTGTAAATACCCACAGCGAATAAAAAATATTTTTAACGTTTTATAATAGTACATGTGTTTTACCGGAAGAATTTTCATTTCCCTGAATAAGTCCATGCTGTGGTGAAAACGGTTAACGTTGCATATCTTCCTTATGAAAAATTTTTGAGTAATAAGAAGTTGCTCGATATTATTGGATAAGCAACCCCCCAACAGCATATGCCATATTGAAGCCTTGAGTGAACCAACGCGTAGTAGATTGTTCTAAGCGTTGCGTTTGAACATATCTTCCTCAGACTATAAAAATAGCGAACTGTGGATCGCATGTAGGACTTCAGGCGAGAAATATGTGTTGACCAACTTAAGGAATGGTCCACAGAAATTCCCAGATATTGGTAGACTTTAACTCTTTCAATTGGAAAACACTTGTCGCTACAAGTTGTTTCAGAATTATACCACGTTCCAGAGCACAACAAATTGTTTAGAGCAAAATGTTCGCAGTCAGTGGCGTGGAATATAATATCAATATCGGGAGAGATTTTTGAATGTAAATCGAAATACATCATCTGTGTTTTCCTGCTAACAATCATTTTATGTGTAGCAAACCACACTCTCAACAGATGAACATCATAGTTGACACCTGCTACCAAATCTAGATAGTTCGTTGAACTATAGGCTATAGCAAGGTCATCTACAAACGCGGTAACCTTCCCAAAAAAGGGCAAGGAAAATAAGGAATTCAAATAAACTAAGAACAATGTCGGACCTAACACAGAACCTTGGGGTACTCCCAGGTTAATAGTAACAGAATCACTGAAACAACTGCCAATCTTAACTTTTTGCGCTCTTCCTGATAAGTAAGATTTCAACCAGTTATACATAAAGCCACGAAAGCCCACACAATGTAATGTATTTAACAAGATTTGGTGATCTACCATATCAAATGCTTTCGTGATATCTACGAAAAGGCCAGCACAGTTCTTTTTTTTGTCTAACTCGCTATATATAAAGGAACAAAAGTTCAAGAGGGCTTCTTCGGTGGAACGTCCACATCGAAAACCAAATTGCATCGGGCTGAAAAAATGTTTGTTGTTAAGAAATTCAAGAATTCTACGTTTAACAAGCTTTTCAAAACTTTTCTATAAAAAAGAATCTATAAAAATATAAGTGAAGCGCTATATAAATTTGCAGCAATAAGACATGCCGAGCTCCTAAAATGGTAGCGTAAAAAATAGAAGCAACCTGATTGTAGATGATAAAATTGACTTAGGACGTTTTTCAGCCCTCCCGCAATAAAAAAAAATTGTACTTTTTATTGGTACGGTGCCTACGAGTTAGATCTCAAATAATCCTTCGAAAATACTACTACAAAAGTTTTAGCATCCTTGCACTTTTTTTAAAGACTACGCTCAGCTCCAACAATAAAAAGAAAAAAATTTGTTTTATGATTCGACTGCTTTTGAAACTGCAGTTGGTCATGCAACTATTTTGTGCATAAAAATTCTCTTTTCGTCTTCTTCTTCTTCTTCGATTATACGCTGCTCTAAAATAACATGATCCAGTATCATATCTTATAGCTCAGCCAAGAAGATTCCACAAAACCAACGGTTATATAAATCTAAGGATGTAATCTTCTGCTTATGTCAACACAAACAAATACAGTCACACACACATTGGTATTTAAATATTGTACACGTTTCAGTTTTCCATTTACTTAATGCGTTTTTGCGCATTTTGCTGTCAGGACATGTACACAATTTCTATCCTGTCATTTCTGCCTTTGCATTTGTAATACTGTAATGTGTAGAAATTAAAATTTTTTGGCATTTTGCATATATGCTAAAAAAAGTATATAAAAACTTAAAGTAAAAAAAATTTAAAAAAATATTTATTTCCGAAAGAGCAAAAGGCTGCTTTAGTTCCGTCAAGGTTTGCGGTTGTGTTAGAGGTTGCGGATATGCCAATATTTGAGCACGTACATATTTAATCACGTGACTATGAGTCATTGTTTCGATGTTAGTAGGTTTACATATATATATGTATAAGTACAAAGTGTAGTCTCCGTATAAGTGTGGTTGTTTATTATCTTAGAGCAGGTTTAAACTATAGTTGAACTAGGTTATATTTACAATCAGCCATATTTGATGTTTAAGTTAGATTTTCAGTCTCAATTTAAGCTCCAATTAAAGTTGAGATCAATATTATTTTGTCATTTTCATTACCTTTTACTTCTCATCTCAGCTACAGCGCCTCAAGTGGCCAGGTTATATTCTAGTTAACTTAAAATCGCATTCAAAGCTAAACTCACCACAAATTGAGGTCAGTTTCTATTGCATTCCTTTTTTCTATTATTTGGTACAGCGTAGAAAAAGAAATAAAAAAAGATCTACTTGATATGCTAATAGTCAAAGCAGTTATCCCTGATCTATGCCTCTGTGCATGCACCTAAAAAATTCATGTTCCACATAGGATCCTCATTATACCTTTTTCATTTTGAGCACAAAGCTTATAAATTAACCCGAAATGTGAAAAAATGCTGTTAGAAATGTGATCCAAATGGGTCCCATATGTCATCCACATATGATCCACAAATTTTTACTACCTCTAAACAAACCTAGGAAAATATAAACCATTTAAGCAAAATTTCCGTACTATTTTGTAGGATTGTTTTTTGTTTTTATCGGCCTATTGATAAATTATTCAAGGTTCGATTCGAGCTCAAGACCGGAACAATAATTTTTTTTTTCTAATGATAATTATTGTTATTTTTTAATTTTTCTAAATTTGAAAAATTGTGTTTTGTTTTGTAAGCAGAAAATTTTTCAGACAACCTGCCATAGCTGCGCAGATAGATCCATTTCGAAGGGTGCTAAGCCTTCATCATCAGTACGCTTTAGGCATGCTGCGCTAACCATTTAGCTATACAGCGGCGGTTTGTTTGACTGGCAAGTTTGCTACTTCTATTGCTTTTACCAACTATGTATATTCATTCAGTGTTGCGCCATCTGGCGCAAATCACTGATAATGCTGGATTTTTGTTTATTGTCAATTAATTTGTTTCACATTCCCAAGTGCTCATGGTTTATTAACAACTGTTTTTGTTTTTATCGGCCTATTGATAAAAAATAACAATAATTATCATTAGAAAAAAATTATTGTTCTGGCCTTGAGCTCGAATCGAACCTTGAATAATTTTGTAGGATTTGGCTCACGATCCATATTGATGTATTTCAAAATTTTCTAGATATTTTGCGATCCGGAACACGATCCGTTGACGAAAATGCTGATGGATCAATCAACCCCGACACACAAAATGTATGTCCTGTTTGTAACGTACACCTACATGACACCAACCATCTTTTCAATTGCAATGTGGAACCAAGGCCTCTAACACCTATTTCTCTCTGGTTCAGCCCTGTTTAAACTGCAAGTTTCCTTGAACTCCCGTTAGAGGATATTGATAAAAATTTGTGAGTAGTCACATTTATTGGATGGGGCGAAGCACTGCTACAGCAACAACAACAACAACGCTTAACAATAATCGCAACTACAGAACGAAGCATCTGTGAGTCAAGGCAATTTGTTTTAAAGCTGTCGCTGTGATTCACCGTGATTTTTACGCAACTGTAACCAAATCACAGGTAAATGAATATTTTCCAACTCCGCTCATTAATATTCTCATCTACCAAATCTTCGTTGGCTTCGCGTAACCGTATCTACCGCGGAACTAGAAAGTAAACGGAAATAGGTCATGCTGCCCAGACTATTGACGAAAAGCAAAGTTACATCCAACGTTGGGTGCCTACCGCCACCTGATTCAGACCCAAGAACAATAAATTTACTGATTTGCGGCCTAAAAAAAAGATGAACAGATAAGTAATAATCGCCTGCAATGAAGCGAGAAAGTTTATGCTACTATGGATGGTGTTCCATACATGCCGGTACTATATAGATGACTGTTCCTTTATTTACAATTTTACACACTTTTAGAATATCGCTCTCTTTACAATATTCTAAAATGCTTGCTGCTTCCAGAATTCACATCTGTAATCTCAGTATGTCGCTCCTTCTCACCTAATCTCAACTCGTTGTAAATGGGATCTTTTAAAAAACTTTGATGGTATTCTATCCTGGTGCCCTCGAACAGAAGTATAAGCTCTCTGAACCCGTCCTTCCATTTCTAGCGGGCATTAAGGTGACTTTTTATCCTATGCTTTTCCCCACGATAACCGTTTTAGGAAAATCTTTTTAAAGATATTTTGTAATAGACTAATATTGATAAGAGACAAGGGTCCTTATGTGAGTTACAGTTCCTAAGTATGAGGTTGTTGGTTTTAAATATAACAGGATGCAAGCCGGAATGAGTTGCAACATTATCCAAAATGCAAACGTCTGTTAGAGCTATAGAATGTTATGTTTATTATTCATACATACATACATGCTTCATGAATACTTTTTAACTCCAACTACCGTCGTTATAAGAACTGATGTACTGAAGTACTGTGTGTGGTAGTGAGTGCTGCATGTGGCATATAATTTTCGAATTTTGGTGACACTCGTTGCAAGAACTTGCAAATACACTCCATTCAAATAACACATACATTTGTAAAGTTTTATTTACTTACAACTTGTTCGTAACAAGTAGTACAAGTACTTGCAAATATATGCTAAAACGAGTTTTATTGTATTGGTGTGAGTGCAAGGTTTTATGCATACTTGTGGTCACCTCGGTGCGAATGCAAATTTATTTCTATTTACTTGTGCGTCGGATGTAAGTGCTTTGGTGTTTGTATATGTGCAGTGATCACATGCATTGCAGATGACTGCAGTGTTGCCAGTATACAATTTCTTTTGGAACTGAAGAAATTTGGCAAACAAGTAACTAAAAATACCCAAAATATTAAAAAAAAAAATTAAAACTGAGTCCATGGAAATACGTTGGAATAGTTAGGTTGAACTGGCCGGTCCGTTAAGACGTCACATGAACTGAATGAGTACATATTGTTAACAGAAGTTTTGCTGAACGACCGTACGGAACTGCAATATCAAAAAACCAGGACCTATGCTATAAAATAACTATGTCCTCCTGGCCAATACTAGAAGCTTTGTAAGACCCACGCTACTTGCTGCTTGTAGACTTGATAGCTGTAATACTCCTAATAGCTTGAGTCCTAGCGTGGCAAACGCAAGACAGAAGGATTCAAGAGGTAGGTAAGCGCAATTCAAAGCTTTATGGCTTCAAAGCTTCTGAAAATCAATTGTCAACCTCACCTACGCGAGGGGAATCCTGTTATAAATATGAATGCACCATACACATATTTAGCATACGAGGCTCTGGCGACCCCAAATTCCTCATGGAATAGTGGCTGGGGGCGGGATGGCCTAGAAGGTGTAATGTGGTCACATAAATCGTTCCCGAGATGGGGGCGGAATAGTACCTAAATGGTGCTTTGTTAACGGAACGTACTGCATCTATATCTGGTTAAGGACCATCAAAATCTATAACACTCCCGAAAACCTTCGAGGAGTGCCTCTGTTGTTAATACAACAACAACTAGTACGTGTCCGTGTTTCCTCTTGTAGAACGTACATTCTACACCTGCTTTTATTGATGAGTTCTAATTTATAAGCATGCCAAAAGGTGGTGTCGTTAGCATACGAATCATGAGCCTGTAATCACCTCTTTTCAATGATAAGAGTAACCTTGTTAATCTAGGTTAGGTTGTAAGACCTGCACATAATGCACCTTTCCTGCTTTGTAGATCACATGAAACTCTTACGTTTTTATACTCAGCTGAGAAGAGCTCACAGAGTATAATAATTTTGTTCGCATAACGGTACCGCATAAAGATATAAACTGATCAAGATACATATACACTTCTCTATATCAAAATAATCTGGGCGAAAAAAGAAATTCATTTAGCCATGTCTGTCCGTAAACACGATAACTTAATTAAATTTTGAGGTATCTTAATGAAATTTCGTATGTAAGTTCCTGGGTACTCATTTAAAATGAACGAAATCGGACTATAACCACACCCAATTTTTCGATATCGAAAATTTCGAAAAACCGAAAAAGTGCGATAATTCATTACCAAAGACAGTAAAGCGATGAAACTGTGTAGGTGGGTTGACCTTATGACGCAGAATAGAAAATTAGTAAAATTTTGGACAATGGGCGTGGCACAGCCCACTTCTAAAAGAAGGTAATTTAAAAGTTTTGCATGCTGTAATTTGGCAGCTCAGTATGTAATGTTCGGTTACGCCCGAATTTAGCCTTTCTTAGTTGTTATAATTACGTCCAATCTGATTGGGACATCTACGGTACAAGCATCGAATGATGCGCTATTTTTAGCAAATAGCTGGAGATACTGAATGGTAGAAATTATGCTTAAAATTATACCAAATTCTTTTGAAGATAAGGGAACTTAGTATGCGGTTATTTTAAATCCTAGATACCAGCGCATCTTGTAATCTGCCATTGAAGACTAGTAGCACAGCTCCCGCATAAACATGGAGCTTCAATCTCAGACAAATTGAGAATTAAACTTAAATCTTCCTTAAGGCAATTTTCTGCAAGAATATAGTAGGGATTTGCATACTAAAGAAATATTTTAATTTATCTATCTATCCACCATGTTGCTAGAGAAGTAACATTTAGTAAATATAATAAGCAACCAACTTAGAAGAGCGCTTCAGGTGGCCAATCATTTATGAAATATATATGATTTTTAACCAAGGAGCAAATATTGAAAGATATCTGGAAAAGTCGGTTGCGAGTTGGGATCGAGAACCTGAATAAGCTGGCCTAGCTCTGGAGCTGCAAGTAAAGTTTTTAGCTTTTCGCGCTAAAAGTCAATATGGAGTGCTACGGCAAATTATATTTAACGCCAATTCTATATGATAGTAGTGTTCAGATATGATGGCTTAAAAAGTTATTGAAACGTTTTAAGAGAAAAGTACCGGTATTCAAATAAAAAAACAATCACGAAATTTATTTCAAAAGCATCTGCAAACACCGCATGACTACTCTTACATAAATTGTTGCATATTTTCAGGCGAATGCAAATATGATTTGATAACAACTTTCCGCATAGTTAAATACAAATTTTGGTATTCCTCAGCTTCAAATTTTTGTTAGCATGCATGTGTGGGTTTCCATACACACACATATATATATTTTATCAGTTTTCCTGCTGTGCGCTATAATATTTGCTTTTAAACTAGAAATTCGATTTCACCTCAATACTTTATGGCCTGTGCGGTATTCTTTTGCTGCAAA
Source organism: Eurosta solidaginis (assembly GCF_040869045.1). Lineage (NCBI taxonomy): Eukaryota > Metazoa > Arthropoda > Insecta > Diptera > Tephritidae > Eurosta > Eurosta solidaginis. Next base: position 59,061 of record NW_027136934.1, read on the forward strand.
AATTTTCGATTGTGTTCACAGATTGTTTGGAGATTCGTATCAGCCTACATACAAAGGACATATAAAGACATAGTTATACAACTATATTGTGCAAATATTTTGAAATTATTTGGTTACTTAATTTTTGGTCTTTGCTATGATGCGTGTAAGCTGTATTGAACTCGAGTATTTTTGGATTGCCCATTAAAAAATCAAAATTATTCAAATAAATGAATGAACGAAGGATGATTCTAGGATACTTGAAACGCACAAAAGCATTGCAAGAATTCCTGTTGGCTTAGAAATTTGGTCATAAATTAAATGGTTAGTTAAGTGCAGCATCGTAAGTTGAGCAGTGCTCGAATGGTTCTGCAATGGTTTGCGGTGCTGGTGTTCTAGTGAAGCTCCCACAAATTGCGAAATTGGATACAGAGACATCAACTACGATTTAAAGAATACATGAGATCTATACTTCTGCAACATCCATTACAATGTCGTCAGAAGTCATAGAAGGGCCATTCCTCTAATGATAACTGTGAAAGTACGGTTTTGATACGTGATACTATAACGTCAATATTAGTTAGTGAAATGCACCTGGTAGTGTATTCAATCTACTTTCAGATTCGACACTCATTGATCGCGAGGTACTGATTATTAATTCAGCTTTGCACAGACGACAGCTGTGTTTCTATGCAACTAGAAGGAACACTTGTGGAGGCTCCCTTAAGCGTGATACCGTAGACGTTGGCTAGAGCCTTTCCTCCTTTAGATATGGAAAATAAGTAAACTATTGAGTCTGCCTGATGTAAAAGAAAGATCGTACTCCATATCAGTAGAAAACAAACCGGAAAAGCAATAGATCAAGTATTTATTCCGACACTCCATATCTTATTCAGATAGAAAGTCTCAATATATCCTACTCGTGGCTGTCGTTTCAAAAAAAGTCATCCGTAGGGTTCGTATGCACTTCAGCTAAGGTGAGATAATAAGTTTTGTTACTAATCAGTTTAATTTAAGACATAATTTTCATTGCTCAATTTGAATAAAACAAAACACTTTGCTTTGATGCTCAAAACCTTTTTGCTTTAATTCGCTTCAGCAGCTTAAATAATACGAAATTATTTTTTGCCAGACTTTAATTTTGATTTGTAGCTTTCGCATCACTGTTGGAGCTTTTTATTGTTCCAAGCCGTACTTTTAGATTTAAGAGCTCCATCTATAGATTTAGTTTTCAAAATTGTAAAAGTTTCGTTGCATGCCTTCAGGCTACGGTTAAAGTTTTTTTTTCCAGCCCTTGAGTTTGATTTGTAGCTTCAACGTCACAGTTGGAGCTTTTTATTGTTTCAAGCCGCACTTTCAGCTTTAAGAGCTCTATATATAAATTTAATTTTCAATTTCGAAAGATTTGATTTTTAACTACGTAAAAGTTTCATTGCATGCTTTTAAGCTAAGTTAAAAGCTTTTTTTGCCAGTTATAAAATTTGATTTGTAGCTCCTGCATGACAGTTGGAGCTTTGTATTGTTTAAAGTCATATTTTCAGCTTTATGAGCTCTATCTATAGATTTGTTAATCTATATCTTGTATTTGCTTTTGAGAATCTAAAGCTTTGTCGCATATTTCTTAAGCTTACTCGGTTCTTTGGATCAAAAATTTTTCATTCAATAGTTTTCTATTATTTTCGATAACCCTTTTGTTGCGTTAAAGTTTCTTTGCATATTTTAAAGCTACTTGAATAGCGTTTGTGCAGGCTTTCGCATTTGCTTTGGGACTTTTGCATCACAGTAGGAGCTTTCAATTATTTCAAGTCGCCTATTTAGGTTAAAAAGCTTTAACTGAAATTTTGTTGTTCAATATTTTACACTTGCTGCTAGAACGCTAAAGTTATGTCGCATACCTCTTAAGCTTCCTTAAAAGCTTTCACATAAATTTGTACATACCTTAAACGTCTCTTATCTCAAAGTTTTGGTACCGATTCGTCGAGGTTGGAGCTTTATTCAAAGCTTCCTCAAAACTTTTTAAATGCTTTTCCAAGGTTTGAAATTTTATTAGATTTTCCTTGTTAAAAATTTTGATTAGCTTTCACTAAAAACCCTGTTTTCACATTTTGTGGCGCTGAAGCTTCATTGCAAATATATTGAGCTTCTCGAAAAACTTTAGTACAACTTTGAAAACATCTATGTTTTTCCATCCAAATTTTCAGCAGCTAAAAAGCGTACGCAATTTTCAAAAATAGTTCTACCCAAACTCCTTTATAAATTATTCAAAGTTCTACACTGTCACTAATGACGACTTGACGCTTTAAAAAAAAAAATAAAGCTCAAGCTTTTAAGCTTTTTCGACTCTATTTCTTGCATTCAGGCTGAAGCTTCAATACCCTTATCTTCCTTATCCTAATAGAAAAAGAGGCAATACTTGCTCAAATATCTCTGCGCTAAAGTCACGGTAATCCTCTAATGCACATATGTTATGCAATGGCCCCAACGCTCAGAACCTCACGAAATTATGAAATGTCCATTTTGGATACAAGTCATTGGAAAATGGGAAACCTTATAATGAACCTGACTCAGAGGTATAGTTCACTGACATTTGATGAGAGAAAACGAGAGCTGGCATCTATGGCCCGAGCTTCAGGAAATCGATACCAAAGGGATGCCAACCCATCATTTTCTATGCAGTACCTAATGCAATAGGCGGCCACCGTGGTGTGATGGTAGCGTGCTCCGCCTACCACACCGGATGCCCTGGGTTCAAACCCCGGGCAAAGCAACATCAAAAATTTTAGAAATAAGGTTTTTCAATTAGAAGAAAATTTTTCTAAGCGGGGTCGCCCCTCGGCAGTGTTTGGCAAGCGCTCCGGGTGTATTTCTGCAATGAAAAGCTTTCAGTGAAAACTCATCTGCCTTGCAGATGCCGTTCGGAGTCGGCATAAAATCATGTAGGTCCCGTCCGGCCAATTTGTAGGGAAAATCAAGAGGAGCACGACGCAAATTGGAAGAGAAGCTCGGCCTTAGATCTCTTCGGAGGTTATCGCGCCTTACATTTATTTTTTTTTTTTTAACTAATGCAATATAAGTTTGCGGTAGAGAACGTCTGCGAAGAGGCTTATTCTAGAGGAGTAAGCTCATAATGTCAGGAAACGATGCCGTGTGGCGGACGTAGAAAAGCTGATGAACCTTACCGAAAAATTTAGCGGATGACTCAGTGGTACTAGACTAACACAACTCCTCTCAGAATACTATTTACCTTACTGGACATCACCAATACCACAATTGCACACCACAAAGGGAACTTAGAATAGAAACCAATGTGTAATGTAAAACCAATGCCTCTAATACTCATATCTCATTGGTCCAACCCTGTGGAACTGCAAATTTCCCTGAATCCAATAACTCACTTCATATCTTAGGTACACATATATTTCTGTCCATATCTCCAATTCCTTTTACGATTTCGATACATGTACGTGAAACTTTTCAGCTTCTTCTTAATTACCTTTATTTGCAGAAAGGGTGAAATAAATGTAATATACATAACTATTTACTTGTCAGAGTGTACGCAAATATAATATTTACCTCTATAAATAAATACAAGTAGAAATGTCATTTCACGTATCGGTCACAGCACAATCGATAGCGACAACTTCTGCGTAATTTTCTTGTTTTACGATGAAAATTCTTAATGACATTACAAGGTCTGCAAGGTGTGAAGTCGCTTATGAAATTTTTCAAAACAAAGCTTTCCTATTCTTAAAAGGGCTTTCAAGAGAAAGTCAAAATTGAGTAGGATAGTTAATAATAGCTTTAGAGGAACGAAATTTCAAAACTGATTCCTAGATTCCACAAACTAATAAACCTCAAGTTTCTACGTCACTCATATCGTCATTAACGTTGACTCTCTTCATACAATTGATTTTAAGAAAATCATATAGGTTAGGTTAGGTTGAGATGGCTGGTCCTCATATGGACTGAATGAGTTCATAGTGTTACCAGAAGTTTGTTTAACGACCAAACTTAAACGCTAAAAACCAGATCCTATGTTATAAAATAACTCCGTCCTCTTCCAAATACTAGAAACATTCTATAACCTATGCCACTTGCAGCTTCTTAAGTATTACTCGAATCAAATTAATAGTATTGTGGCGAATATTAGCAGTTCGATACAAAACTATGCTGCTACTAAATAAATGCACAACAACAATAAAGCAAGCGGCCACACTTGTGTACATCAACACATCAAAGTAAGCCATTTACACACATACATTTATAGAAGGCGACGAAGAATATTTCACACACATAGCCAGCAGCCCAAAGCAAAGAGATTAACTCACATACACATATGTAGTCATCAGCTAACAGCAGAAGTTGTTACTCATCCATACACACGCATATAGCTAAATAACCAAGTATCAGATACAACTGTTCAATGTTCGTGAAAAGTCTAGACTTTAGGAGAAATATGCGAACGAAGCAAAAGAGAGTATAAAAGCAGCGCAAGCTGAGGAATAAATAATCAGTTTGATTTAAAAACGCTATTATTAAGGTATAATTGTTATTGTGAAGTTCTTCTCCTAAATTAGTCCAAATAAAGACCATTTGCAATACTGAATATTGCAGTTATTTTTTTGACAGTTCAGCGATTCGAACGTTAGCAGAAGGTGGAAAATAATCGGAATCCCCGAAAATTTGTTACAGTATCAATAGTTTTTGACAGACCTTGTATTTTTGTGACATTGTTCATTTATATAAGTTTCACGACGTTGCTATAGACCACTGTTTTACGATGAAGGAGAATTACATATTTCATGATGCCTTAATATTTCGTGGAATAGAGGAACTGTTTAATTAAAGGGTAATAATTTTCTTGATAATATTTTCCCTCTGAAATGGATGCTGTGCATTAGACATGGTCGCAAAAAATTGGCGAAAGGTAGGTTCAAAAAATAAGCTTCAATTTAAACTCACTCTATGGGGGAATACAGAATGTAAGCGTAAGTATAGTCAGCACACTGTAGCATATTGTGGGCGCAATGTATGGGGTGAAGCTCATATTAGTGAAATCAGACAGCAAGCGAATTAGTGGAAATCAGCGAAGACAGAAATCGATCATATTGTGGCGGTAGGCAGTTCGATCCGTCACTATGCTGCTAGTAAATATATGCACAAAAAAGGCCAGATGATTACATAACGCACACATATACATCTATATAGCTAATTAACCAACTAAGAGACGAAAAATGAGAAATGAATAAGGAACTGTTCGAGAAGGTGTTTGTGGAAAGTCTTGACCCTACGAGGAATAGGCGAACGGGGCAACTGAGAGTATAAAAGCAGCACAAATTGAGGACTTAACCTTTAGTTTGATTTTAACATGGTATAAGTGAAGTACGCGAGTAAATTAATTGTGAAGTACTACTACTAGAGCAGTGTAAATAAAGAACATTTTGCTATACTGAATTATTTATTAGACAGTTCAGTGGTTGGAACTATAATAAAAGAATCAAGAATCACAAAAATTCGTTACAATGTATATAGGAAAAAATGGAGCGATAAAGAAAAAGAAGAAAATGGGGAAAAATTAAACAGAAGAAAGAAAATGAACGGTATGATAACAATGTTTATAACGATGAGGATGATAATAACGTCACGTTCGGGAAATCAAGGTAAGGCAAGAAATGGAAGGAAGGGGTAAAAAAAGAAACGAAAAGAAAAAAGAAGAGAAGAGTAGAGGAAAGGAAAAAGTAAAAGTCATACACGACCAAAAAATGAAGCCGGAATCGAAACCGGACGGCGTATTATCTATATGTTAGTAAATATGTTAAGTGTTAACCATTTTTTACTAATGAGTTATCGATTTGATATCGAAATTTTGCAAATTTGATTTCGATAACAAAGGCTACCGATGAGTTGCTGATTATTCATCGACAAGTTATCGGTTTGTTATCAGTTTTTATTATCGAAAATTTAGCAATTACAAATCGAAAGCTGCCGATATCTTATCTGAAAGTAATAAATTTGTAATTGGGGTATTTTTGTTTGTTATCAGCATATTATCGAATATTTTAAGTCGTTGTAAGTGAAGTACGCGAGTAATTTGAATTGCTAAGTTCTACCACCAAAGTAGTGCTGTATACAAAGCATTATGACATACGGAATACTGGAGTTTATTTATCGACCGACCCAGTCTAATGTGCACATACAACGACGTAGACAATGTATTGATTATTACAATATCTTATTACAAGCGAAAGTAATAATGCATATGTTACAAAAATAAAGCAACAATTTCATATACCACAAGTGGGATAATTGGGATCATTAAATTAAATTGAAGTATTGCTCATCCGTTAAAGGACAAAGAAAATTTGCTGAAATCAGTTGAATGAAGAGAAGACAGCATGAAGGAAATAAAATATGCAGCTATTATTGCAAGTTGTTGTTAAAGGTCTTTAAGGAAATAATGAGACCTAAGGTATGGACCAAACATCTACATGAAGTTAATGTTGCTTCCAATACAATTCGAAAGAGAATGAGCTCCGCTCTCGCGGAACTTATCGTTCATATGCTTTACAAAGCCCATTTGTATGGAAAGCTTCCTGTGTTCCGGAAACCGTGAACTCCTCCATTTATATTTATGTATTGAAGTTTTTGAAAAGCGTACAACACTACCATTATATACCTCAAGTTGTAGTCTGATATTTTAAATGATCGTTGTGCTCAATATTTTCCAAGAAGCTGCTGCCGATAAGAAAGAGAGCCGAAAGACAAATATAACGCTGTACATTCAAAACTCAACTATAATTTATACCATTGAATCTTTCACCAAAAATAGCAATAGCTTAATGATTCCATGTTTTCTAATTTATAATAAATGAATCTAGAGGAGCTTTCAATGAAGTACAACTTTCTTCCTACTGAATTAGAAGGAATTTATACATAAGATTGTTGCACTCACATAATAGTTCTTAGCAAACTTAAGGGTGCTCACAAGATAAAAGTATTTTCTTTGCAAGAAATTAGCCGCACACCCCAACAGGACTTTCATATCAATTACCATTGTTTTAGTGGAGCTCATTCGCCCTCAAACTTTCCCAAGCGACTTATTAAACTTTCGAATAAGTTATCATAACAACAAAAGCACCAGCAAAAACATAAAAAAGGCCGCACAAATTATGCGGTTTATGAATGTGTTGTATGGACAATGTTCTTTGGAACCTCTTTGTTAAACTGCTGATGTTGAATTAGACAAATATTGCCAACACCATCATAACAAAAAGAGAGCTGGGCTAACAATAATCAACAATAGCGCCAACAACATAAGAAATACAATAACAAGACGAAATAATAATAACCTATATATACAACAAGCTAAGAAGCATACAAACAGGCGCATAAAGTAAGTAAGATAAGTCGTATCATAAATGTATTTGTGATAAAAGCGAAAGAAGAAGAAAGTGAGTTTATATGAACCCAAAAGCAAACAAATTCTGGTGTATGTGGACAGTACAAAAGTATTGTTTCCTTTATTTTCATTTTTATTTTTTATTTTGCTCTGCGCCTGAAAGGAGGCAACATATTTTATAGCAAAATAATGGCACATGTGACGGGAATTGGCACACAACATATGTGTTTCTATGGTAAAGTACTGAGTGAGAGCATACAAAAGCAAAAGAGAAATATTTTAAAGAAATGATTTTCCTCTTAAAAGAAATTTCCGGATTGTAGGGATAAAACAGATGCTGTGCATGATTGGCGTGGTTTTCAAATATGTGAGGGCTGATAATGAAGTGCGAAAAATTCTAAAACTTTTGTATAGAATAATATGTTGGCAACATTGTTTAAGCTTAATTGAGGTTAATTCTTTTAACAATAATTTGAATACGGCCGTGGGCTCGCATTTCCATACTGTATATCTCAGAAAGTTTTCATTTTGGAGCACTGAAGTTTGGCAATGTTTTATATGACCTTAATTTCTTACACATACAGAATGTGAAAAAAGGGAGCATTTTGGGTGACACCTCCCATACCAATGCTTTTTTAAGTAATGCATATCTCTAGAATTCCTATCTGACCACTAATAAAATAAAATAAAAATAGAATTTTTTTATAGATACTGCATATCTGTGGAAGTACCAAAGTAGCCCAGTTGTAATGTTATGCACGAAACATCGATAATTTAGGCAGGAATTAAAGCTAGCATAAATCCACCTTTATTTCTCTTTAAGGCGTGTATTTTCTCAGTGAGTGTGCATATTCTATTAATCTCTTTGTACTACTTCTGTATGCATATGGTTGTATTAATGCCGAATGCATACATAATCAACAGAAAAACATGTATACATCACTACATATGCTTCAAACGTACGAAAGCAATATCCCAGCCTTAATCCAAAGGAATTTATTCTACATATGTAATTACAATAACAATTATATTGATATGATGAGAGATGGCGCAACTTGAAGCCATCAACTTGGATTATATGTACCATTATTTCACGCACAATTCGAACCCCACCATCCTGAATATTTTCTTCATAACAGTTCAATGACGGTAAACTATCCTGGGGCCAAACGGTTGGCGGTCGTAATTAGTTCTCCATATACACCAAGTTTGTAAATAGACCCCTAGTGGGACTGATTGATCAACTGCTGAAAAGAAAGTGCTTTCTTCACTAACACGCTTTGTCGCAATAGGCACACCCCAGGGTGGTGTCCCTTCTCCTCTACGGGAAGATTGTGATTTATTCTGATGAACTAGCGATTGCTTACAGAGGAAGAAGTTTGAGGACTACATCAAACGATACAAAATACCATCGTTAAACCTACCAGAACTAAATGAAGCGCGCCTAAGCATGGCATATAAGGCCAATTTGGTAAGCATAGTTTTGGACAAATTCTGAACTGGAAGGACAACGTCATTCAGCGACAAAAGAAACCGTAAATTGCATTATCTACGTGTAAAACAGCCATCGGAAAAAAACTAGACTCCCCCCAACATATGTTCATGGATTTATACTACGATTATCCGACCCATGCTGCTGTATGGGATAGTCGTATGGTGGCCAGCCTTGAGCAGGGCGTCAAACCTAAACTTGTTCTGTAAAGTCCACAGATTCAGTATGATCAGCATAAGTGGTGCTCTAAGAACAACGCCTAGCGAAGCTCTTCAGGTCATTCTTGACATTCTTCTGTTGGATCTGCGCTTAAGGGAGTTTTCCTGTTCGAACGACAAGACAACAGGACACTCTAGTATACTAAACAAATACAGGTTTCTTCCTCCTAGCACGGATCGCTGTGTGACCGCAACAGTTGCGGAAACCAACTTTAAAATAAACATTCCCAGTAGGGATGACTGGGCGGAGCCTTGCTATTGACAGCAGCATTTCCATATACTCAAAGGACCTTAACTGCCAGACTAGCTGACCACTGCAGTGTATTCCAGGCAGTAGTTTCGGGGAATAGAGAATAGTGACACACAATGTCGGCAAGGAAATCTTTATTTTTAGCGACAGCCCGGTTGTCATGAAATCTCTGAAGAAAGATGGCGATCATAAAAGGTCCCGTGACGTGTACAACCTAAGTAGGGATACAATTTCCACGCTTGCGGGGCAACTAACTGATCATTGGCCTATAGGTAGGCATGCAGAAGGGTCAGGAGGGCCTTATCGTCGATGCTGAAGGAGCTCTAAAGCGTTTGAAGAGAAGGAAAAGGTGGTTCGCTTCATCTGCAACTACTCGGCACTAAGCGGAGCACAGCAGCGCTTTATGGATGGTGCATTTCTAGATAATCTGAGCCAGGTTGTGGAGCATGACGTCAAGGACCTGGTAGCTTTTATCAGGTCCTCAAAATGGTTCGAAGAGGAAAGGTAATGGTGTATTTTCATTGTATCACAAGTGGCCTAATATCACTGGCCTAAGTGTGCCCTCGGGCAGTCATTCCAACCTAACCTACACCAAGTTTATTGTTCCAAATTTGCCTAATCTCTTATCACTTATTCATATCCTGGAGTTCTTTTCGATACAAGAACGGTTTCGTGTACATTGAATGTAGAAGTTACTATGAGAATGATGACGGGAGTGGGATAGAAAGTAATGGGGTATGAGAATGGGAATGGAAGTGGAGTTGAGAATGGGATTGGATGTAGCAATGCAAGAGCGAGAAGGTATGGGAGTGAGTGCGAATGTGGGAGTGTAAGTATGCAACGCGGTGGTTGGAGGAAGCATGAATAAAACATGAAAAACGACCAAGGGAGGATAAAGGTTGAAAGGGAATGGAAGAGGGTGAATGGTGCAACAACTACTACAGGGTGAATGGAAATAGAAGGAAGTGGGTTGAAAAGGGAGAGTGGAATAAACGCTAAGTGTGAGGTTTTTTGTTTAGTTTGAAATTGGTGATAATTTAAATACTTTGCTATTTTTCAATTGTGTTTTAAACATTTTTTTAGCAATATTATATTTGAGAGTTGTGTAAAGCAAATGAGTCACGATTTTTGTTTTGGGTATATATTTCTTTGTGAAATCCCTATTAAGTAATAAAATTTTCAAAGCTAATCTTTTCCAATAGAAATATGTAGTATATGATTGGGACTTACCATTTTTATATCAATTGTCTCCAAATGCGTCTCATTAATATGACCACCAGATCTGAAAAAAAATTTAAATTTAATTAATATTCAAAGCACAATATAGCGTGATTCGATTTTGCGGGTCTTAAGATGATATTAAAAAAAAAAAAAAAAAAAGAATGTGAACGGGAGTTTTATCCTCCAGCTCTGAAAAGTGAGAGATTTTTGTAATGAATAGATTCAATTTAAGTGATATAGTAGACAGTTTTGTCCCGTATAGTACCCGGCGAGACTTTGTAGATCCTCGCTCCTTAGATCAATGAGTTTGGCTGATACGTTCGTTGCTGGAAATATAAACAATTGAACCTGTCTTTGCCCTAGGCATTCAATCCAGTGTCGTCTGAAACGCTTTGTTTCTCAGTAACTTATGTTTTCTTTAGTGTGCCCCTTTGTGGGTTCACAGAGGCCCCTAGACCTGTAATCTGTTTGGTAAGGAGGTCTGCCTGTTAATTACTTTAAGTCCCTGGAGCCCATCCTAACCATCTAGTGAAAATGCGTAAATGTTATTTGTAATTGAGAATAGTTACTTCAAAATGAGAAAGCTTATTTGTAGAAATTTCAGGGCGACGAACGTTGGGTTCTAACACAGAACTGCCCGAACGGTGCAACAACCCGTGTCACACTGGCAAGAGAATGTCTGAGGTAAATTCTTTTCCGACATATACATAGAACATAATACATAGAGCCGGCACATTATGAGAGAGCGTCAAATCCTAACCATCTAGTGAAAATGCGTAAATGTTATTTGTAATTGAGAATAGTTACTTCAAAATGAGAAAGCTTATTTGTAGAAATTTCAGGGCGACGAACGTTGGGTTCTAACACAGAACTGCCCGAACGGTGCAACAACCCGTGTCACACTGGCAAGAGAATGTCTGAGGTAAATTCTTTTCCGACATATACATAGAACATAATACATAGAGCCGGCACATTATGAGAGAGCGTCAAATGTAAATGCGAAAGCGTGATAAGGGAATGAGTATAGTCAATTATAAATGAGAAAGCGTCAGACGTAATTGCGAAAGTATAAACTGAATATGACAAAACGTGATTTTGTAATTGCCAGAGGCCTATACATTCATTAATGCATGTCTTGAATGTCTTCAATCGATTATCGGCCGACAAAGCGGTCCGTTTTGAAGAGCACACTGACTGCTTGAGTAAGGTCAGTTGTTCAACGTTGGAAAGAGCAGGTGCAAGATTCGAGCGAATTCAGTATGGTGTGCGATAACGAGCCATGCCATTACTGAATCGAGTCAGCGGTCGCTAAAATTAGATCAAACCACAAATTTCAAAGATCAGACTTGAACTTGACGTGGAAAATTCTATCATAATCAATAATAATGATTTGGGCAACAAACAGTTTGTTAAAATTTTGTTGCACTGTCTTATTCTTTGCCAATCAATTGAAAAAAGTCGCACAAAGTATTTTCGAATTAAATCAAAGTTTATAAAAGAGAGCTGTATGCGCAAATTGTTTCATAAAAAAAAGAAAAAATATATAAGGGAAAAGGAAAATTTAATTTTTGCCTTCTAATTTCTCGGCCGTAAAGCTCCATAAAAGCAAGCATAAGGAATATATTTGGCCCAACAAGAAAACATGAAAAAATATATAATTCACAACTCGATGTGCACTCAATAAAAATTGTTATATCCATATGTTTAAATATTGATATATGCATGTTTATTTACATGAAATTTCCTCTTTAAGCTAATATAAAATTTAATGTGTACAAAGAATTTTGAAAAAAAGTGAATCTTAAATAAACAACACATTGTGCGTTGAGTTATATTTTATGTGTCGCTTAGTCATTTCCAAAACTGTCGTATTACACCTTATTTATGTAAACACTTCGCTAAAACAATGGATTTCTAAATACAGTTACAAAAAATTGTTACTCACTATTGTTGTTTTGGCCTAAAAATTAGACCACTAAGATAAGAGAAATGTTACAGTTACAGATTTTAATTTAGAATATATGAATCCGGCAATATATTAGAAGGTCATATGTTTTACTTCCGACTCTAAAGGTCAAATCAACAGAGCAGATGGAAAGAACATTGGATTTTTAGAGATCGAAACACATTTAAAAGTATTACGATCACTTCCAAGTGTGACTGTAAAACTTTTCATCAAACCCGAAACCCATTTAAGTGCGCAAAGTTCCTACAGTTCAACTATATAATGGATAACACCTCTCCCACTTATGTCCGGTCTTTCGATAAAAGCTTCAACTGCAGTTGAAGTTGAGGTCAGTTTACTTTAGACAAGTTATTGAATTTTACTACTCATCGCAGTTTAAGTTCTTAATTTTATTCGATGCCCAAAGTAATATAAGCTCGCACTGGTCCTGTGTATCCCTTTTTATATTGGCATTAGGTTGCACTGATACACTGAAAAAAACAGTCTGTAATGGCCTTCGTAGCAAGGCATTTATTTTTCTACTCCTACTTTTCCAAAGCGGGTAAACATTTTACCCTCTTCTGACCGATGAAAATACATCCCTACCGTTTCAGATAGCGTACATCTTCTATCTCTTTTTATTTACTTCACCTGGTGATTCCACCATGGTCATTTCAAAAAAGAAGAAAGCAATTATATTAAAAATTTGTTTACAAAAAGTCGACACTGCAAAATTTGTTCAAACACTAAAGCTCATTTGCTCATTAACAGGAAGACAAATATAAATAAATTTGCTACATTGATTAATTTCCAGCATTTTATGAGGCGAAAATTTATTTTGTTTATGTGCATATAATTTTTTATAAAAAAAAAATAAATGTAAGGCGCGATAACCTCCGAAGAGATCTAAGGCCGAGCTTATCTTCCAATTTGCGTCGTGCTCCTCTTGATTTTTCCCTACAAATTGGCCGGACGGGTCCTACATGTTTTATGCCGACTCCGAGCGGCATCTGCAAGGCAGATGAGTTTTCACTGAGAGCTTTTCATGGCAGAAATACAATCGGAGCGCTTGCCAGACACTGCCGAGGGGCGACCCCGCTTAGAAAAATTTTCTTCTAATTGAAAAATCTTATTTCTAAAATTTTGATGTTGCTTTGCCCGGGAGTTGAACCCAGGGCATACGGTGTGATAGGCGGAGCACGCTACCATCACACCACGGAGGCCGCCAATTTTATAAGTAAGCAGTAAATAAAATTAAAAAAGTACAAATATAAGCTAGCATATAAAGGAAAGATGGAACTTTTAATTAACTTTCAAATGATGGTTATATTGGCGCTATAAAAATAATGTAAAGCTGACGCCGTGGTATGGTGCTCCGCCCACCACATCAAATATTCTGGGTTCAACTCTCGGGAAAAGATATATCAACAACTTAGAGACAGTTTGGCTACTATACGGGAAATTGTTGTCTACGAAACCCCCTAAGTAAGTTAAATCTTTACTACACCAAAATCTGCCGCTAGGTTGAGCCGAAGGATGAAACGCTGGTTCATATTTTCTGCAAATGCATCGCTCTGCAAAGGAAGATACTGTCCGATCTATTTGCGTGACTTTAAATACCTTCGTGATAAGAAGTAAAAAGTCTGAAGATGTACTTAAATACAATAGGCACAATAGATATAAATAAAGGCCGCAGTGCATCAGTACCTAATAACAATGTGGCGAATATTAGCAGTTTCGATACATCACTATGCTGCTAGTAATAAATGCTGAACAACAATAAATAAGCAAGTATTCAAGAAAAGTATAGACCCTGGGAGATAGAGGTGTACGAGGCGAACAGAAAGGATAAAAGCAGCATAGTCCAACTATTTTCTATAATTCTCAAAATTCGCTACCATTATAATAATCATGCACTGTTTTAGGCGGCCGCCGTGGTGGGATGGTAGCTTGCTCCGCTTACCACACCGAAGATTCTGGGGTCAAGCCCCGAACAAAGCAACATCAGCATTTTAGAAACAATTTTTTTTTCAATTAGGTTTGTTTTCAAGCGGGTTCACCCCTCGGCATGAATTTCGCAAGCACTCCGCGTGTGTTTCTACTATGAAAAGCTACTCAGCAAAACTCATCTGCCTTTTCAATGCCGCTCGGAGGCAGCGTAAAATATATAGATCCCGTCCTGCCAATTTGTAGGAAAAATCAAAAAGGAGCACGACGCAAATTGGATTTGCTTTCTAGGCCTAAATTCTCTTTGAAAGTATATCGCACCTTGTATTTATTTATTTTATTATTAATATTTGTGTAGAATAGAGAATCAGAAATGTGTTTACAAAAATTTAAAATCGCCCACATGATTAATAGCTTTATACCAAAAAAACTTGAACTAAATGCTTTCGTGGTTGTTAAAATTTTTTTGCAGAAAACGCATTCGTTGCTCAACAAATATTTACCTCACCGTCCTCGCAATCATCGATATTATTTATTTCACAATGGCTTTGCTGCTCTCGCTAAAACACTATGATTATGTGCAGCGACATGTGGAGATCTTTTGGAAATACTATGGCTATGTGGTGTGGCTATGTGATGCATGTGGTGAGTATTTGTGCAAAATTTCTACGTATACAACTTTTTGGAGTTTCGTTTGCGAGAACTTGACACAATTTTAAGCTAAAAAGTGGCTAGACTAAAAAAGAGTATATATAAAAAAAAGTTAAAAAAAGCTACAGTAAAATACATGTTTTTACACAGAGGCCCCATAAAACATACTAAGCTCATTAAAAAGCGCCCAACTACACGGCAACAGAATGACGCCCAAATAGTTCGAGGCGACGAAAGCTAATTTGCGCTACTCATCTGTTGTAAGTTGTTTTTTTTTTTACTTTTTCTCCCATCGGCGCTTTTATCCCTTTCACTGCGTTCACGCAAGTACCCTTCTGTGCCTTAATATTTTAATATGATTTTTTCTTCTTCTTATTTTTTTGGTGCTTCAATATCATCACTTTACACATCACATCTAATTTGCTGATGGAAATACCACTACACGCATATTGACATTGTTGTTTGCAATGGTTGTTGTTGTCATTTGCGCAGCATATATTTCAATTTACATTGCAGTGTGTTTTACGATCGAACAATTTATAGCGGTACGTTACCCGCTTAAACGACAAACATTCTGCACGGAATCCTTGGCAAAGAAAGTCATTACAGGTGAGTGTGTGAGTGAGAATATGAGCGTCAGGAGAACGATTACACATGAGTGCGCCGCGACTTTGTGCGCAATTTTAGTGCGTGTGAGAGATGTGTGTTTGATAGTGATGGAAAACGATTCATCGAGTGATTGTCAAATCTTGTAATCGATAACTCCCACTCATTGGAAACTTTGGCGAGTTACAAAAATTGTTGCTGTTTATTTGAATTTATAAAAAGTATAGATATCGATTGCAATCAAGCGAGCTTTACTTACATAGTCACCGATAAAATGAATTTAACGGGTACTTTAACCTAAAAGTAATATTTTGGCAATATTAACCGATTAATTAAGCTGATAGAATATCTAAAGTGCATAGTCTAAAATAATAATTAAAATTATGTGTTAGAAAAATATAAAATGATATTTTTAGAAAAATAATTCATACAGTTTTTAATAAGATAAATTCTGATAGTTATCGCAAAGTACTAACGAAAAGCGCTCTTTCCCGGATATTTTTGTTACCAAAAAGAGCGTTTTTTTTTAGTTGGACCAAAAAGTGCTCCATCTTATGCAATTCGAACAGAGATAGTGCATCTAAATGAGGACGCTGTTCAACCAAATCGTTAGATGGGATAATTTTCAAAAATTTTCTGAATTGTTTTGTTTGGAGGAGACAGTAGAAATAGCCGATAGCCCACTTAGAGGCCGATATTAAAAAACAAAAACAATTTTTTAACTCTCGGTAAAGCAAGCCATTGATGTCATCAATCACTACATACAGAGCGAAAAATGACACTGAAGATGGCCAAATGTCGATACTGGTTTGTTTTCAAAACAAATTTGACCAGCCATGATAGGATTTTTTTTTTATTAAACATCAGATATATGAACTTTTACTGAAAATCGTAAGCTTCATTTATATACAAGTCAAGCATATGTAAAAAAAGAAAACATAGTTACAAAAATTATCGATAACTAAAGTTTCGATAACCTTCAGCCATCAGCACATATATAAATTTCTTGCAATTTGTTTAGAAAGTTACATCTATTAAGCAAAGCACACAGCAAAAAAACCAAGTGGTTACTTTCTTAAGATACCCATAAATCAAGTTTCGATAAATGCTCTTTCTCATTGATGTATACACTCTCTTTTTCAAGAAATTGTTTAAAAATACGTTATTCATTTACAATTTAAAGACATACAGAATAAAATCACGCACATAAAACTAGTTGTGCAACCTAAATATCGGAAAATTAAATTCCTATAACAGTTAAAAAACCGAAAAATATATAAAAGTAGTTGCGTGTTAAATTATCGAAAAATAAACCGATAATTTTAGTTCAAACTACGAACTTTAATTTATTGTTTAAAAACTGTAAGCTGACTTAAAAGTTACTTATACTAATTAAAACATATAATCTTGAAAACAAAACAAACAAAAAAAAAAAAACTGATAAATCAAGTACCGATACCTATAACACATCACTAGATTTACACGCTTATTTCGAAAAACTTAATAAAAAGTTAAATTTATGCATAAACAGGAAATATTAAAAATCCTAATACAAGATTTTTAAAAATAGTTATGTGCCCGGTTTTTCGATAAATTTAGTTCCGATAGTTGTTAAAAACCACTAGAAACTTAAGTGAAATTTGAAACTAGTGTTATATTTGAAAATTGAAATATTTGAATTTTCCTCATAAAGTAGTCACGTATCTAAATTGTCGTTAAATAAATAAATAAAACAATTTTTGTTGTTATAAATTTTTTCAATTAAAAAAAAAATTTATCATAACAATAATAATGATAAAAAATTATTGTTAGGCCTTGAGCTCGATTCAAACCCGCGATCTTAAAATCAGTAGGCCGCTATAACAACAACAATTTTTAATACATCCCAGAGCACGGGGAAAAGTGTCAATAAAATATGACACTATGGCAGCATTGCCACCAAACAAGTCCAATTTTCACAATCATTCTGCAACAGATGTCGCAGTGTTGCGAATATCAATTGGCACGAACCAGAATAGAAGTAGGATTAATGAAGACAAACAAAAAACCGCTGTGATGGCTGAATGGTTATAGCAGCGGCGCCTAAACGTTGCCGATGAAGGAATTTAGCAGTTCCCGAAATGGATCTATACAACGAGCTTTGGCAGTTGTCTAAATTTTTTCTTTCTTCTATTTTAATTTAAAAATTTTTTCAATTAAGAAAAAATTTATCATAACAATAATAATGATAAAAAATTATTGTTAGGCCTTGAGCTCGATTCGAACCCGCGATCTTAAATAAATAAAATTTAAATTTTCAAATCAAAATATATACTTTCGGTAAAGTAGTTATGAATCTAAATCCAATTAAGTTCCGTTAACTGTTATCCATCACTAGATATATTCCCTTTTTCTTTGGAAGACTGATGTTTTCCTTTTAAATAAAGACACAAATCGCATTGAATATACTTATATTTTCTATTAATACAAATTCGCTCCGTGTACAACCGTCTCGATACGCAGTTCGCTCAATACTGACTCCACTCGCTTGAACACCCTCCGGCCTTGAGACTCGATGCCGATCGAGGCTCAATAAGTTCTACGGATATTACCCCTCTCTTCTGAACTAGACGTGAATTGATATTGCTAGTATAAAGTGCTGCTATGCGGATTGACCCATTTCTATCTAGATGCGCAAAGCCGTGACTCGACTTGATAAATATTCGGTTTTCGGAACCCCATGTTGCCTGCTCCAGGGTTTGTCTAATTGGCAGCCAGTTTGGACCTTGTTGCAGTTTATTTATATCGCTACTACTCTAAAGCCAATGCTTGGTTTTTTTGAAGAGATTTCCAATAGGCGAGTAGGGGCTCCGGCCATTCCACTGACATTTGCGTCAGCCAGTATTCCTTTAATTTACCTGCATCGATTCCCCCAAACTCCGACGACCCCTCTATGCCGGTAATTTGTGCCAGGAGACCATCATTGTAAAGAGCCATCCAGCGTAGTAAAGAGACGTCTAACGCATAAATGACTGTAAGTCGCCACATCTCTGCTGATCACGGCTACCTACGTACCGTGGGCACACTTAATAGTCTACTATTAAAGAAACGCGCCTGAATTGTACATACCAAGTTGTTTTTGAAATATGTGACTACGCCCTTGGTAGTTGTTGATTGCGTATTATCGGCCAACTGGCACGAAAAGGCAATGTTAAAAGCCATAAGGGCGGCTTTGTTGTAACTCATTAACTGCTATTGCTGCTCCCTTTCTACGTCCTCTGTTACTGTAGCTAAAGTCGATGGGCTCGCGGCTCCTTTTTACAATTCGTTAATAGCTTTGAACCTATAATGCTGTTGTGAGGTCAGCTTGTACATCTTTGACAACCTTTGGCTAAGCAAATTTGCACAATATATACAATTTTCAAATAGTTCTGGCAGAGTCCTAGTTGGTTAATCGATTTAAGCATTTCGTTCAATTCCAGGTCACCGATGGATGCCATGATCTCATGGACAATAAAGGCAGAGATAATAGTTGGATATCGCTGAACTGTTGAGCCTTATACGTTGACTAATTTGTTGGTTGACTCTGCTCTGATCTCTATGGTTCGACGTAGGTATCATTGCATGAGTCAGTAAACCTCTAAACCGACGCTAAAGTCAAGTGTAATATTCATCGTTTAACTGAGGAATGCGGTGTGTGATCTGAACTTTTCTCAATAACTATATACAGTAGTCTAACGGGGACTTCGGAAATTTCATATCAACAAGTTACGTTGCTCATCTGCACTTAACTCTCTTGGAACCATACGCATATCGTTGCTCGTAACTTTCAACATATTCCTAATTGATGCATGATTGACCTTTGGCCAAACGGGCAGGCCATAAATTGCAGATCAATGTGCGGCGTGACACAAATACTAATAATCTTATGCTAGAAACAAATTTTCCCTAGTCTCGACACAGCTGTATTCTCTTTGAGGCCAATAGCCCATGGCTCTAGCTGTATATCCTATTGCACAGCTTTGTAGGCGCCGGAGTTGTTGTAAGTTCGTGCGATGTAGATTTTGAATAACTTACGCCGTAAACATGTCCCTAAATTGGAGCCACTCTTTATTGGCAATCGATCTGCTAAAGGCAGTTCTGCGAACTGCAGCTGTACTGCCCGATTGTTTGTATGACTACAAGCTACTGCGGGTAACATTGGTTCCAAAGGCCTTATCTTTTGGCATAGCTCAGCGCGAACTCCCACGTTTATATCTTCAGCCCCCTGAGAAACCTGGCTATTCATGGTGACGTCTACAGATGGCTCTACACTTATCGCCTGCCTGTCGCTTAGCATCGCTGTCTCTTGCCTTTCACCTGAAATATACCGAGAAATTTTACGTATTTTAAACCAGCGTAATGGAATCTGTAAATTTTTTAGTTCCAACAGTATATCATCAATCGCCATAGCCAAATGTTTGGGCCAATTTTTATGTCAGTTACGCATCGGCAAACTAAATTTGCTCAATTATCTCAAAATTGCGCTAAAATCTCCCATGGAATAATCACAGAAACCCTTCACAATCGCAAAAGTCTCCTTAACCGAAACACCACTACCTACGCATTTATTTATACTTTTACATGTATACTTTATTCAAATAAGTCGCAGATAATTCCCTAATTGATCCGTCAACTGACCTTCGACAAATTCAATAATAATTACAATTAACTATTTATTATTATAGTTTGGTTTTTACAATTCGCGGGCCTACATGCATAACCCATGCATCTTCTCCAAAACCACATCAAGTCGCTGTTTCGCTTTGTATACGTGTTTCAAATTACGCCGAAAGTCGCAGCTTTACTCCCAAAGTGATATAACTAACTACAAAAAAATATATGATTCCACACCTATGCGCCGCTTCTGTACGTGACCAGAGGTCACAGGTAAATGTTTGTAATTACGCGCAATACATATAAACCTGGGAATATGTTAATAAGCTCATCCCTTTCTCATGCAAATGTTTATACTCGGAAAACATATTACAAACATTCAATAATTGGTTAATATAAGAGCCCAGATTCGGAGATATTTTCCAAATCACACCTTACATTCCTTTACTTTGGCTAACTAGGACTACGCACGCACCATTATGGTTTACTTCTTGTTTTCCATTTAGCATTACGGTCCTTCGCTTGTTCCCTAAAACCTACCAATAAAAGATATGGCTTTCCAGCATATTGGAATATGTAAGCCATCTAGTATAACTCCAAAACTATCTTTAATCGGCCCTGAAAACTCTCTGGTTCGATATATATTCCAAATACATGATCGTTGATAACACTGGCTGAATGTTCTTAATTTGCTCTAATACCTTCGAGAACTTACTTCCAAACACAACAGCTTCTTACAAAAAAACAGGTAATGTTCATAAGCACTTTACCTTATATCTAATCCTTTAAACGACAAGTCGCTGTTGTAAGTTAATTTAATCTTTGAGATAATGCGTTAGGAAACATGTCGCTCGATTCGCTGCCTCTTCGTCGTCGAAAGTTCATACGCCGAAAACATTTTATGCCCATATAATTCTTTGTGGAACATAGCATAATTAACCTAAATTCGCAGACAATTTCCTTATTGCGCTCGGCATTCGAATATATGTATTTGCTACCTAAGACTACGCTCACACCATTTTGCCAACTTTTTATTCCTTCCCTCCGCTCACTGTCGCGTTGCAGGTTTTTCTCGTCCCTTTCGCGCTGGCTGAACACGCTCCAAATGCCAATACTTGTCTGTATACCACAAGAATAACTATCTAGCATTAAGCATACTTCGCTTTTAATTAACGAGCCGCATACGAGAACTAACGCATTTACGTGTGAACAATTTTTGTGGGCGCGCATTTTATTGTAATAGCCAACCCATTCGTTGAGTGATTATCAGAATAAAACCTTTAGCATGGAATATTACTCAATGATAAACCACAAGAAAGTGAATTGTCGTCGCTCAACATATTCGCGATCTGATTCCCTTTATTGGAATAAGATCATCACGTTCAATTAAGCCGGAATAAAAACAGAATTCAGAATTGAGCTCAACAGAGCAACCGCCATCACAAGAGGCAAACAAACACTCAGGTGAAACTGCCATGTTGAGCTGCATACAAAGCACCACAATAAAAAGCATATTACTCAAATATACATATTCAGCGCTGACTTTTGTACAACTGTTTTTCGTCTCATTTTCCAATGTAAAGGGAGCGTCGCTGAAATGCTTTTATGTCGCCTAAGAGCAGAGCGTGCTGCTACGATGAACGAAACGAGAACCAGAATCTACCTACTGTGTATGTATAACGCAACCTTCGGCGAATTTTACCCAATTTTGCTGTTTTACTTTATTCAAAGAAGTCGCTGAAATATTCCAATTCTACAAATAAGTACAAAATGAATCTCAACTACACCTAATAAAGCCCAGCAACGCTGCGCTGCATATAAGTCGCCGAAGTGATGAGCATCCTGCTCAAACAGTCAAACTGATGACCGGAACGGTTAATCGGTATGCATAACACTCAACAGTACCCAAGTTGTATACATACTACAGTTTAGGACCTATCAGGCAAGCGCAAATCCAAGTCGCAGTCACGCCTCCTATGTATCGCCGCAGAGATGAGAGTAACTTTCAAATATTAAATTCACCAAATAAACGCAAACTAATGTTGCAATGGCTCCGAAGAAAGGGGCAGCATTGCTGCTGTTAGAGAAGTGCTGAACTCGCTAATGCATTTCCCAAAACAACACAAATAAACTCAAAATTTTGAGAAGTAAAAGGAAAGGCTGAACTGCCAATAAGACGCTAAATTCATGAGGGTAGTGCTGAAGCGAATGAACTGACAACTAATATATCTATGTATATATATCGCCGGATTCTGGCTGATCCTTTTTTCCAAAACAAACAGCAAGTAAAATCAGCAATGCTCGATTGCCATAATTCTCCCTGTTTAATAATCCAAACACAAAATAATATCGCAGCTACGCCGAAGAAAGGCAACAACGCTGCGTGGCTTTTACGTCACCCAAGCTATGAGAGCACTGCTCAAACGAATAACCCAACAACTGAAATATATATGACACGCCGAATTAAGTACCGAAATTCTAGCTTATTTCCCAACATAAACAAAAAACATCGCTATTACGCCGGAGTAAAAGCAACACTGTTGAACTGCTTTTCCGTCGCCGGAGCCATGAGCGCACTGCTCAAAAAACACAATTATCGCTGTATTATTCTCCACAAACAAAATAATAACGCACCATTGCCGAAGAGAAGGTAGCAACGCTGCGCTTCTTCTACGTCGCCGAAGCATTACTCAAACATCACAATATTCGCTGTTTATTTTTTCCAAATATAAATAATACACAAAATAATATCGCAGCTAAGCCGCCGAAAAGTCAGAACTTTCGCTTTTAATTTCTTCCAAATAAAAACGCAAAACAAAGTCGCAAATACGCCGAAGAAAACACTGCAAGACTATTCTTTACTCACTGTAAAATGAAATTGAAACCACAACTCAATTTCATTCCCTCTCTTACAACTCTTCTTCACCATAAGATCATCGCTCACAATTATTCCCAAGGGGTACACACCTCAAAACATACACAAACCAAAGTCGCAGCAACGCTGAAATATAAAGCAAACGCAGAAATAAGCGCAAGAAGCAAGCGCCGCAAAAACAAATACATTGCCCAACACAACCAAAGTCGCAAGGCGCCGATGCAATTTATTTACTCAGAATAACATACATGCCGCCGCTGTGATGAGTGCACTGTTCAAATAAGTCAACCAAATTCGCCGAAATATGAATCAAATGCAGAGCTGAGTGCAGCAAATACAAAACACAACACAACGAAATTCGCAAGGCGTCGACGAGTTGACTTTGCTGCCAACAGAAGTGTTCGCAATATTCGCCGCAATACAGAGCCAACGACGACCACGCAAATCAGCAACACAGAATAACGTATAATTCGCCGACGTTAAGAGCAATACGCTTAACGAGCGAACCCTGCTGACAACTGAACCGTGTATCTTCGGAAGTAAAACACTCAATCTATTCGCTGAATTTTGCTATTCCACTTTTTGCACATACATATGTATATATATAGCAGTACACGCTGAAATCTACACCACAACTTTTTCTATTTTAGTTTTCAAATTCACTGCCGATAGCCCGAAATAAGTGTTCTGTAAGCACTAAACCCTTCGGCTCGTAGGACCAAATTATGTTTTCCTTTTAAATAAAGACACAAATCGCATTGAATATACTTATATTTTCTATTAATACAAATTCGCTCCGTGTACAACCGTCTCGATACGCAGTTCGCTCAATACTGACTCCACTCGCTTGAACAACTGATAAGAATGTTGCATGTACAAATCAGACACCGCATTTGTGAAGCCGTAGTTATGTACTTAAATTATCGATTAATGAATCTCCTATAACTGTCGCCCATCACCAAATATACAAGTTTTTTTTTTGGAAAACTAACTGAAAGTTTAATTTCCAATCAAAATATATACTTTTGGTAAAGTAGTTATGAATCTAAATTCTCCATAAATAGAATTCCGATAACTGTTACCCATCACTAGACATATTCGCTTTTTCTCTGAAATACTAAGGAAAATGTTGCAAGTACAAATCATATCTCGCATTTGTGCAGAAATAGTTATGTACTTGAATAATGCATAAATTGAGCTCCGATAACTGTCACCAATCACTAAGTATACACTTTTGTTTTGAAACACTAACTTAAGATTTAATTTATAAATCAAAATATATACTTTTGGTGAAGTAGTTATGAATCAAAATTGTTGATAAATATAATTCCGATAACTGTTATCCATCACTAGACATATTCGCTTTTTCTTTGAAATACTGTACTGCAAGTACAAATCAGATATCGAGTTTGTGAAGAAATAGTTATGTGCTTGAATAATCGATAAATGAAGCACCGATAACTGTCACCCATCACTGAATTTTTAATATTTTTTTTGAAAAACTAAGTAAAAGTAAAATTTTTTATATATTTTGCTTATATCTAGATTAAAGTTAAATAAAGTTTCGATAAATCTTATCCATCACTAGATATATTCACATTTTCAATGACAATTTGATAAAAATGTTACGCGTACAAATCAGAACACAAATAAGTGAAGAATCATATAGTTATACACCTATATTATGAACAAATTAAGCTCCGATAATTTATGTCCATCACTAGCAACATACTTTTTTGTTGACATACCCAAGTTAATTTGCACGGAAATGCGCTCTCATGCATTTCATGTATGCACATCAGCTGTGAAATTGCGGATAGCAAGGGAACTACAACAACAACTACAATACGAAGTAGTCAAAGTGTATTAAATTTAAAGTAGCAAAGAATTTAAATTTGAACAAATTTTTGTATTTGCATCATACGATTTGCAAGCTGAATAATATATGCACTCATATGATAAGTGGAAATTTGTAACAAGAGGTACATCTTATTGCTGCATTGCGCGGATCTTACCTTGACAAGAGTTGTTGTTGTTGTTCTTGTTTTTTTGTGTGCACTTTATAAATACATTTTATATTTACCCTTTGATGTATTCTTCTACTCCAACTCATGCACTTCATGTTCGCTGGTCTTCAATCAAACTGATTGTGATGCCTCACGGCTACAAAAACAACAATATAAAAATTACAACTGCGAAAAAACGAAACAACACCTATAAATGCATCTAAAAAATAAAAAATAAAAATTACGCAAAAAAGGAGTTACACTCTTCTGCCTCTTCTCCACAATTTCGACAGCTTTCGAACATCAATATCACATCACTAAGAAATCAATTGATATCCATGGTAGTGCATGTAATTTAACACATCAAACGAATGCGACGGAGCGACTGTCATTGTTACAACTGAATTACAATGAAAATGTGCGTCAACATAAAGAAGAAGAAGAACAACAAAGCGAACAACAACATGAGAAGCAACAAAACAACGAACAATATTTACCGTTACAAGATTATATGTCACTGTCGATCAACAGAACACTAATGACGCCCACGCCACACAACGATTTCGAAGGCAGCGGTGGTCAGGTAGTTGACGCGGTTGAGCGCACTGAACGCCATTGGCAGAGACGGGAAATAGGCGCAGCGCGGGTAACGAAAAATAAAGAAAATTGGGATAGCAGTAGCAAAAGTAGTAGTATTAGCAGTAGACGAAGTGGCTACAACGAGAAGGAGTGGGATAATAAAGAAGCAGCGAGCAATACAGAAGCCAGCAACACCGCATCACGGCAGCTACTAACACCGGACGTAATATCGATGCGTCAATTGAAACATGCAGTAGATTTACCAAACCAAACATCAGACTACAATTCCAACACCAACACCACTACGGCACAGTTGACTGCACCTACGACATATCACACAACTCTTCCATTGCCTACGCAGCTAACAAGCATTAGTACGAAGATACGTGAATGGTCCATTTTAGGCGAAGCAGCATCATCACACATACTAAAGGTCACGCATGCTAAAGGTGAGTAATATGGCCATTTGCATGGGCACGTATGAGGTTGCATAAGGTTGTTTTTAGATAGTGTATGCGCAATGTGTGCATGTGTGCGCTAGAGTTTTAGTGTGCGCGTGAGCACATATGTGAAATATTGCCATGAAAGTAAAGTAGCGCGCTCCGTGTTGGAAGTTGATTTTGTAATGGTGTCAGCAAGAGCTTAAAGCGAATTTTTACGCTTGAATGACCGAAAGCGATTGTGTGGTAAAATGAGTGCGTGCAGGTTTATTAAAGGAATTGAAATGTGTTTGTTATTGATATGGACGACGTTGAAAAGAAGGAAGTAGGCAAGGAAAGTGTAGTGGAAGTAAAGGTTGTACGGGTTCTTTACTGATTGTGGACACATTTATGTTAGGCAAGGTTGAACTGGCCGGTCAAAATAGGCCGCACATAGACTGTATGTGTCCTACGTTTTATAAGAATTTGCTTGACAACCAAACGGAAAAAACCCTAATTAGGTAACAGGAATTGTGCTATAAAACAATTCCATACTCATGGAAAAAACTAGAAGTTTTCCAGAAACTATTCCAGAAACTAGCTTAATTGCTACCTCGATATCTGCCGCCCCTAGTAGCTGCAGCCTTGAATTGGGTGCGCAGGACACGAAAGCTGAACGTGCTAAACCATTCCTTCCTACAGCTTATAAGCATGAGACGCTAGAAGGCAGTTAACAGTTAATCGTGAAACTGAAGTATTCTCGCTTTAGACATATGAACGACTTTATGTGACTAACGTTGTGGGATTTGCATATAATCTTTGACATTTTTCAGCCCTGCGTTTTTGTCCACAACTTGTCAGCTTGATGGGTCATATGCAACTACTGCCTTTTTTGATTTTTTCCAAACGGATTTGTACGTCTACCGTCGATTCATCCAGTGCTTGCAGTCTCCTTTACCAACTTATTGGACTTTTCGTTACCTTCTATCTATTTTTGACTGGCAACCCAATTGTTTGAGCGACTGTCGTAGTCGCCAACAGCCAACCCTTCTATTTAATAGAGCTTAGGCTTAAGAAAACCTAAACATGAATTTAAATGAATTTAGCTGAATTTTATATTGAAGTTTTTTACATATGTACCTTTTACGTATAAGTATGCATCGTGAATTATTTGCATGTACAAATACGTATATTCTATATTACGTACATATTCCTTATTAACGTTAAGTATTTGAGACGTTTGTATTGTACGCTAACACGCCAGCGTATTTCACCTCTCTGGCAACCCCAACAATGGGTTGGCAGATGTGACTATCTACACATACATATATTTATTATTGTTTTTTGACTTTTTACTTTTTATTATACATCCGAATTCTTTGCCAATCCCGTGTGTGACACAAAATCGAAAAAATCTCACCAAATTATAGAAAATAGTTTTATTACACATTATATAGTGCCTTTTTCTTAGTGAAATACCAAAGAAAGTGTACTCTCTGTTTAACACTTAAGCATAATAAGAAGCAAGTAGTTTGAAGTCAAATTCAAAGAAAGTGCTCGTCATCACGCCGCCTAGAGTCAGTCTCATTATCCCACTCTCGGTCTTCAGCTCTAAGCCAGTTTCTTGGAATGGAGAGAAGTCTGCAGAAGAAAGCGGATTTAAAGACTCAATATGATAGTATTCTAGAAGAATACCTCACCCTCGATCATATGGAGGAAACCGGCTCCTATGAAAAATTTGACGGAGGAAAATGCCTCTCATTTTATCTTCCTCATCACGCAGTTGTCAAACCCGAGAAAAAGACATCAAAGGTGCGGGTCGTGTTTAACGCCTCAAAGATGTCGGCATCTGGACATGCGCTCAACGACGTTCTGTATACCGGCCCTACCCTCCAGCCCGATCTGATGCTTCTGATTCTCAAGTGGCGTACCTACCAATTTGTTTTTAACGGAGACGTAGAAAAAATGTATCGTCAAATCATAACGCATGAAGACGACAGAGAATATCAGAGGATCGTCTTTCGCTCATCTCCGAGCGACCCCATAAAAGACTATCGTCTGAAAACAGTCACATTTGGTGTGAACTGTGCCCCCTACCTCGCCATACGTACTCTTCACCAACTGGCCAAAGATGTACAGGAAAATTTCCCCAAAGCCGTCCCTGTTTTGACGAAAGAAACATATGTAGATGACACTCTCTCTGGCAGCCATGAAATTCTCTCTGCTGAAACATCTCTCTCCCAAGTCATCCAAGTGTTAGCGTCAGCAGGATTTCCATTACGGAAAATAACGGCCAATCACCCCAGTATAATAAAAAACATCAAAGAAGAGGACTTGCTAGATACCAATCCTTTGGAATTCGAGAAAGCAAGCAACAACAAAACTCTCGGCATACAGTGGAACGCTCTGACCGACACGTTTTCGTATACAGTGGACTCAATACCCCTCTCGTCCGCTAATACAAAACGACAAATTCTCTCCTCGGTCGCAAAACTTTTTGACCCCGCAGGGTGGCTTACGCCGATTATGATTCAGGCCAAGATTTTACTCCAAGAGCTATGGATAGACGGAACTGGCTGGGACGAACCAGTGAAGCCCCTCCGCTTCATTAAATGGACGCAGTTCGCAAAAAATTTACCCAACATCTCAGAGATAAAGGTACCTCGATGAGTTGACTACATGCCGAACCAGCAGGTTGAACTGCATGGTTTCTGCGATGCGTCAGAAAAGGCATATTGCGCCACTATATATCTGCGAACAACCCACGGTGCCACCACTTCGTCCCACCTTCTGGTCGCTAAAGGCAAGGTTGCCCCTCGTCGCACTACCAGTCTTCCAAGACTAGAACTATGTGCAGCTCTACTCCTTGCCCGACTAATCGCCTTCGTACAATCCCATCTCGAGCTCTCTCTTAAAAATCTTTACATCTGGTCTGACTCGGACATTGTGTTAGCATGGCTCGAAAAGCCTCCCCACGCTTGGAAAACTTTCGTATCCAATCGAACAGCTGAAATTATGGATCTCGTCGGAAGCGCCTCCTGGAAGCATGTAGGCAGTCGCGACAATCCAGCAGATATGGGCACACGAGGATGCAAACCCATGGACTTGGCAAATTCTTCGCTGTGGTGGAATGGCCCTGCGTGGCTGACCCAGCCCCCCGAAGCTTGGCCAAAACCATCTACCCGCAGCATCAACCCGCCTGAAATGCGCCGAGTCGAAGCACTACACTCAGCTGAAGATGACCCCGATGTATTGGATCGATTTTCCTCTTTTCCTCGCGCCCTCAGGGTCATGGCATATGCCTTCAGGTTCATTAATAATCTCAAGGACCGAATTCGAGGCATTAAACCCGCTCACACTTCCTCTCTGTCTCATGAAGATCTCCGCAAAAAGAAAAATAAACTTGTGACGTTAACACAAACCCGATATTTTCCTCGCGAAAGAGCATGCTTGGAAAATGCAAAACCCATTGATCAAAGAAGCTCTCTACTAACCCTCAACCCATACCTCGATGAAAACGGGCTCCTCAGGGTTCATGGTAGACTAGTTCATTCGACGTTGACTTACAATGAAAAACATCCCGTTATTATCCCAGAAAAATCAAGATTCGCTGTCATCTATATACAGTACCTCCATGAACTTCTTCTCCATGCCGAAACACGTCTCATGCAGCAATGCCTCAGACAGGATCTCTGTATTCCACGACTTAAACCCCTCATAAAGAGATGCATACATCAGTGCAAAACTTGTACCCTCCACAAGCAGCAAATGCGATCGCAAATCATGGCGGCTTTGCCCCCGGAACGATGCACATATGCTCCGCCTTTCACCACTACCGGTGTCGACTTTGCGGGGCCTTTCCAAATAAAATCCTCCTTGCTAAGGTCTCACACCTTACTGAAAGGCTACGTGGCCGTTTTTGTCTGTTTCGTGACAAAAGCTGTCCACCTTGAGCTGTGCTCGGACCTAACAACAAATGCCTTTCTCGCAGCATTCGCTCGCTTCGTCGGACGTCGTGGATATCCTGCCACAATGATGAGTGACAACGGCAAAACGTTTATTGGAGCTAAAAGAGCGACGGCAAAAGAGTTCGTTGACTTCATGAAAACTGCCTCTCAAGAAGTAATCGCAAAATACTCTCCCCAGGGCATTAATTGGAAATTCATTCCACCCGGAGCTCCCCACATGGGCGGCTTGTGGGAGTCTGCAGTGAAGAATTTCAAACTGCACTTCAAGAGGACTGCAGGAGCCCACAAGTTCACATATGAAGAATTTACCACCCTCTTGGTAAGAATTGAAGCCGTATTAAACTCTCGTCCTATCTCACCTTTATACCAAGATCCCACAGAGTTTACCGCGCTGACCCCCGGCCACTTTCTCCGAGGTAGCCCCCTCCTCGCTATCCCTGAAGTGGATCACGCGGATTTATCTCTTATAAACCGATGGGACAGGGTAAAAAGTTTACATCATCAGTTCAGCAAAAGGTGGAAGGAAGACTACCTAAAGGATCTCCAAAAAAGGCAGAAGTGGAAAAATCCACAACCCGAACCCAAGGTCGGTGAGTGCGTCTGCATTCACGACGACTCACTTCCCCCGACTGAATGGCGCCTTGGACGTATTGAAAAAATACATCCAGGTCCTGACGGCCATATACGTGTTGTTGACGTTCGTACTCAAACCGGCACCCTCACACGACCACTTGTCAAGCTCTGTTTCCTCCCTCAGATTGGAAGCCCACCCTCTCGGGCAACCCCGGAGAATTCGTAGCTACTCTCAAACCACCTCTGTCCACTCTTACCACATCGCTGTCACTAATAGTCGTATTTCGCAACATAATGCCAACTGAAACTCCCTGCCTTAACATTTCTCTCACCTAAAAGGCATTTACAACTATACTTTCAGATTGTCATGAATCGCGAGCAGCAACGGGCACCCCGAAATTCCTTGCGGTCAGCAGTGGTCGCGCGCAGCCCGCCGCTGCAAATCGACTACCGACGATGCCGCGTATGTATGCAAACCCACGCTCTTCGCAATTGCAGAGTCTTCAAGCAACTGAAGCCGCCACAACGATGGATTCTCGCGAGGGCGCATAAATTCTGCCTAAATTGCTTAGCGCTATCGCACGCCACAGATGAATGCAGCTCACATGATCGCTGCCGAACTTGCGGCTTACGACATCACTCTCTGCTACATCGACGGGATGCAATCCCGAGCATCCCACGTCATACCCAGGCACCCCGGCCTGGTCGCCAAGTAGTACCACCTCAGGTACCCTCTGCCCCCACCGTGCGACCCCGTTCTCGCCCAGCTATCTCTCGGTCTCGTCCAGCTACCGAAGCACAACCGCCAGCATCTACTGCCGCTCGACGCACTGTTCGGTGCACCGCTCAAGGGCTGCAAACTGCCACTTTCAGGGGAAAGGTGTCTGACCTCCTCGTACGAGATGCGCTACGAACTCTTCAAGAGCTGCAAGAGGCTATAGCCGCTGAACGCGCCTAGGGCGGGGACGATGTTTGAGCGACTGTCGTAGTCGCCAACAGCCAACCCTTCTATTTAATAGAACTTAGGCTTAAGAAAACCTAAACATGAATTTAAATGAATTTAGCTGAATTTTGTATTGAAGTTTTTTACATATGTACCTTTTACGTGTAAGTATGCATCGTGAATTATTTGCATGTACAAATACGTATATTCTATATTACGTACATATTCCTTATTAACGTTAAGTATTTGAGACGTTTGTATTGTACGCTAACACGCCAGCGTATTTCACCTCTCTGGCAACCCCAACAATGGGTTGACAGATGTGACTATCTACACATACATATATTTATTATTGTTTTTTGACTTTTTACTTTTTATTATACATTCGAATTCTTTTCCAATCCCGTGTGTGACACAAAATCGAAAAAATCTCACCGAATTATAGAAAATAGTTTTATTACACATTATACAGTGCCTTTTTCTTAGTGAAATACCAAAGAAAGTGTACTCTCTGTTTAACACTTAAGCATAATAAGAAGCAAGTAGTCTGAAGTCAAATTCAAAGAAAGTGCTCGTCATCACGCCGCCTAGAGTCACGGGAAAGGGAAAAAACTCTTATACAACCGCATATCAGGAACTCTAGAATCATT
This sequence comes from Eurosta solidaginis, assembly GCF_040869045.1. Classification (NCBI taxonomy): domain Eukaryota; kingdom Metazoa; phylum Arthropoda; class Insecta; order Diptera; family Tephritidae; genus Eurosta; species Eurosta solidaginis. Next base: position 91,417 of record NW_027136934.1, read on the forward strand.
GCCATCGCCACAACATTATCGCTATCACCGCCGCAGCAACCGCATCCCAAAAAAGGAAGGTAAATTTATACTCAAACCCCCCTTTCTGCGCTAGAAGATGGGAGGAAAGTTTCTCAACGCCGTTTTGGATGATTTGCGGTATTACATCACTGCCTAGGACGAGATCTATTTGCGAGGGAGAGTGACAGTTCGAGTCTGCGAGGTTGAGGTGTGCCCATTTTGCTTGAAGCTCGCCAGTGAGCTTAAGCGAGGGGAGCATTTTTGTTAGCCGGGGTAATACTATTGCCTCTGCACTTATTCTGGTTTTGAAATCGGGGGATACCAAAGTCAGAGAGCACAATTTGTTTGAGGTCTGAACTACCTTGCCGCCCATCCCTGATATTTCAAATCTAGAGGGTTTGAATGGGAGTTTGAGTCTATATTGGGCTCTGGTAGAGATAAAGGTTCGTTCAGATCCCTGATCCACAAGAGCTCGTAGTTTAAAAATTTCTCCTTTATGCTCTACAGAAACGATAGCCGTGGGTAAAATTATTTCACAATCGTTTTCGGAATAAAACGATTGCACTTGGCTTTTCTGCGAGCATGAAGGGCTTTCATCCAGAGCATTGGCTTGATCGGGAGTATTACCGGGTGAGACTGTGGAATTCGTGGTCGCGGCTTGTGAGGCTGTCCTTTGCAATCGTGAGGGTTGTCTTTTCGGCACTTGAGATGAGTCTTCCTGAAGAACTGAGTTGTGCCGATCTTGACATTGATTGCAAGTTTGAGTACTGGAACAGTCTTTCAATATGTGTGACTGAGAGAGACAATTGAAACACATTTTGTTTTCTCTCATAAACCTTCTGCGATTAGAGGTCGACAGCTTCTTAAATTTGAAGCAACTTATAAGGGGGTGAGATGAGGTTTTACACATAGCGCACTTGTACATTGTCCGCTGCTCTGTCACATGGGACTGGGTGTGGGAGGTCGGTTTATTTGGAAACGCATGTGACTGTTGGGGTTTAAATGGCGGCCTAGTTTGAGGAGGAGTGAATTTACTTTTACAGGGAGGAATTTTTAGCGAAATACCGGAGTTATCGGATGGTCCTGGTGTGACGGTAGGGGGAGCGGGGGCATTTGCTTGTTTAAGCAACTGAAGCTGGTCTTCGATCTGGGCTTTTGTGTCTTCGTATGCTATGAGACAGGACCTGTATATGCTATTCGCAGATGTTGGAAAATCTTCGGGCAGGTCCTGATCTGGGGTTTCGACAATCTTATCGAAGACGGTTTGGACTCTATTCCAAAATTTGTCTATATTGGCGTTTTTTATTTTGAGTGAGGACTCCGTGTTGTCTTGGAGCGACGTCGACCTAAACCGAGCACAATATTCGAAAAAATTGTCCGTTTCGGATGTAAATTTTTTGGGGGCAGACGAGATTTTAAATTTTTTAACTCCTTGAGTTTTGGAGCCACCTTTTTTGGTTTCATCGTCACTCTTTTTTGAGCTTTGTTTTATGTCACTTAGAGTTGAGAATTAACAAAAAATTTAACTTCAGAGAGAAAACTTTTTTTTTTTTTTTTTTGAAGAGAGAGTATTTGCTTTTAACTCTGTGAGGGAGTTACGTTTAAATATTCACGTTAAATAGCAAGAGAGAATACTTTTCAAAACCAAAAAAAGTTTTTTAGTTAAATTTATTTGAGGGTGAGACTGAGAAAATTTTACCACTGTGCTGCGTTTGCACTATATTTAATATATGTATATGAGGGTGGTTTAAATATACGTGGGAAAAATACAAATATATATATTTATTTATTTATTTATTTTATTTATTTATTTATTTATTATTTAAAGTCGACGACAAACTATGGTCGACTGCATAATATAAAAGATATATAAATATACAACTCAAAAGATAAAATTTAAGATATATCGAGCTTTCAACAATGTTATATTACAAACAAAGAAATATTAATGAACATTACTATTTAATTTCAGAATATAATAATAATAAGAAATATGAGCAGAAATAAGATCTTATGCCGAAATTTTATACTGGCGGAATGCATCAGATTCCGCTCAGCATGATTTCGGAATGCAGTGGATTCCAATCTCCCTGTTGGAATGCAACAAGATTCCAATCAGCATGTCATGGGAATCCGGCAGTGCTAAGAGTAGTGTAATGAGGATACGCCATCACAAGGCATAAAAAAGTAACATGACCTGTGTTGTTGGAATGCACCGGATTCCAATCAGCTCGATGCCTGACCCATAAGATTATACTGCCGGAATGCATACGATTCCGGTCAGTGACTCATGAAAAAGCATGTATTTTACGTTGTTGGAATGCACCAGATTCCAATCAACACAGAACTGTCTTGTTCCTTCTTAATGATACATGGTGATAAATGTTCCTCCATCCTTAAGCGAGATAGTTCCTGTGTTTTATCGAAGGAATAAAATGCCGGCAAATTAAATTAGCTTGTATCTCTTAAATTAGATAGGCAAGTATTGCATTACGTATAGTGGCAAAAGTACCTTCAAGACTGATGCAGCTATACAAGTCATTGTAGTGCGCGCACCAGATAAGAAGAGGATTATTTTTAGCAAAGTTTCGTCGACAAAGTGGTAAATAGAAAGGAACGTAGTGTCTGGATACTCTAGGGGGAACCGCAAAAAACAAGCGGCTGAGGAGGTCCGCGGAATCAATTTCTCCAATAATGAGCTTATGGATGAACAATACCCCCAGTAATATTCTCCGATTTTCCAGAGTGGGTAAGTTAATAAGAAGAAGTCTACTTCTGTATGGAGGAAGGTGGAGACTTGAGTCCCAATTAAGGCCGCGCAATGCAAATATCAAAAATTGCTTTTGAACTGACTCAAGACGCTTTATATGCTTTTGAGAAACAGGGGACCAAACGCATGATCAATACTCGAGTATTGGACGAACCAGCGATGTGTAAAGAACCTTAGTGAGGTACGGATCATCGAACTCTTTAGCCCATCTTTTAACAAATCCAAGTAAACCCAACGCTTTGTTGGCAATAGATGAAATATGCATGTTAAAATTCAATTTCGGATCAAAAAGGACACCTAGATCATTTGCAATAGATATACGCTCCAAAGGCGTACCATCTATTACATAAGATTTCAATGCTGACTTCACTCGGTGAAATGTCATATGCTTACATTTAGAGCAATTTAAAGCTAGTAAATTTGTTGTGCACCAATATTGGAACGAGTCCAAGTCGGCCTGAAGAAGATCCAAGGAACTCAAATCGGTAGGACAGTAAGTGTAGCAAAGTTTTACATCATCCGCATACATTATAGTATGGGAATATAATATTGTCTGTGGCAAGTCATTAATGAAAAGGGCAAAGAGCAAAGGGCCTAGATGACTTCCCTGGGGTACGCCAGAGGAAACTCCGAACGATTCCGACAGATTGCACTTGAACAGGACTTTTTGGGTCCGGTTAGAAAGATAGCTTTTCAGCCACATTAATAGGTGAAACGGAAAGCCCAGTAAATCAAGCTTATGAATAAGCAACTCGTGGTTGACGGTATCAAATGCTTTGCTGAAGTCCGTGTAGATGACATCCGTTTGCTTGTTCGCTAAAAATCCTTCCATAACTATAGAGGTGAATACAAGCAAATTTGTAGTGGTAGACCTTTGACGAATAAAACCGTGTTGACATGGAGATAAAAGACTAGAACACTGATATTGCAGTTGATTGGTGACAATCTTTTCAAAGACTTTAGGAATGACTGAAAGTTTAGCAATACCCCTGTAGTTCTCAACTTTTGACCTACTACCTTTTTTATGCAGGGGTATAATAAAAGACTGTTTCCAAAGTGCTGGGAATGACGCAGATCCCAGAGATAGCTCAAATAATTTTAAAATAGGCTCATACATGTTTTCGGCGCAGTACCTAAGCACGCAACTAGGAACACCGTCCGGTCCCGGAGAAAAGGTGGGCTTCAAAGATTGAAGACTCTGAAGAACAATATTACCATCAATAGCAGGATTCCTAATGTAATTCGAGCTATCTAAGCGATAGGGATATTGACCAGAATGAAAACCACTGGATGAATACGTGGACTTAAAGAACTCAGAAAATAGTTCAGCAACGTCGTCATCAGTGCAAGCTTTTTTACCTCCAAAGGTTAATGAGGAAGGATACCCAGAAGTTTTCCGCTTTGAATTTACGAAACTGTAAAACTTTTTGGGATTTCTAAAAAATTGGGCTTTACAACAACTCAAGTAATTTTTATAACAAAGCTGATTAAGACGGTGAAATTTAGAACGAGCTATTAGATATTTAGAGAGGTCTGCAGATGCTCCAGATTTCTTGAACCTCTTATAAAGCCTAGATTTGATGTTATTAAGTCTGATAAGTTGCCTTGAAAACCAAGGGGGCTTATTCGAACATAGGGTATAGCGAGTAGGAATGCAGGTATCAAAGAAGCTACCAAGCGTACTGTAAAATATAGAGATAGCCGAATCGACATCAGTGCAAGCATAGAGATCCGACCAATCATGAGAAGCCAACAGGTCATTGAGCATAATGAAATTCGCTTTGTAGAAGCATCTAGATCGGGGACGAGACTGTACTTGAATCCTACGGGGTAGGCTGTTATCAAGTGATATCTCTAGCGTAGGGTGAAGAGGGTCTTCTGGAAGGGATAAAGGTAGTATTTGCGTAAGGGCAGTACCCACCGAGCCATCCACAAATACTAAATCCAGCATTTTATTTCCACTATTTGGAACATTGTTAATCTGTAAAAGAGATGAGTCTAACAAGCAATTGAGAAACTCATGTTGAGCAGTGGGAGTTAAAAAGTTTGAATCACTTATATTAACCCAACTAACTGTTGGCAAGTTAAAGTCACCAACAACAACAAGTCGATCGTTATCTCCCAACTGCGAATGCAAATCACAGATAGCCGAGCTATGACTAGCATAAACATCCATATCCGTACGAGGTGGTATATACGAACAGCAAACAATTACGCTATAGCTACCGAATGAAAGCCTAGATATTGTCCAGCGAAATCAACTCAGACGATAGGTTAGATTCAACAGCAATAAGGACACCTCCCGCTCTAGAGATGCGATCACGCCGATAAACAGCATATTTATTTGAAAAAACCTCAGAATTGTAATTATCAGGCTTTAGCCAGGTCTCCGTAAAAGCTACAACTTGTGCAGAAAAGTTGAAAGAATTAAGGAAGAATGGAACAAGTTTTGATCGTAAACCACGAACATTTTGATAATTAATGAGAAGACGGGACAGATCAGCAATTACCTTTGTGTTGTTATTACTGTGTTCGTCATACCGTTTTTTGGCTGTAATAAAACAGGTTCGGCCCTCGCCTTTCTCGTGAACAAGTGAACCACAGTATGCTTGGCCCAAAAAGAGGAATCAAGTACCTTATCGAAATATTCATCTGAAAGGGATATTTTAAATGAGGAGATGTCTCTCTGATATTTAAAGTTAAATTTATACACATTGATGTTACTAGTGGGTGCAACACCAAGTTTAGAGCAAACGTAATGAGCAATGTCATTTTCGGTAAGCGAGGCATGTAATCGGGACACAAATACAGCCCTACGAGGTGGCACGGCAGTCACCTGCGAAGGAGTAGCGGATAGCGCACCAGAGAGCTGGGAAGGTGCGGCCGTTATAGCGTTGGTTATCGAGCCCGTACTATTTTTTTCAGGTACACTTGTATCGTTAGCAACAACCCCAGTATCGGTAACTGTTATTGTTGGAGCTAAAGATACGGGTGGAGGTGTAGGATGAATTGGGGAGTCCAGCGAAATCAACATTGGTGACGTAAAACAAACAGCCGCAAAAGTACCACTATTAGTTCGTGCATCGTTTAATTTGCCATAGATCGTCTCACTGGAAGTCTCGACACAACCTTGTGTAGATTCTTGTGGAGATTCCTGAGCTGCATTGTTCATAACGGCTTTGGTTAGCCTGTTCGTATTAGTCAACGCGGTTGAAGGGACATTCGTAGGAGGACAGCTTTGCCCCTGACTCGAAGACAAGTTGGAGTCATTGTTGGGCATACATTTCTTTCGTTTTGGGGATTCAGATATCACTTTCAATTTTTTAAAGTGAGCCTCCATCGTTTTGAATCTTTCGTTAAGGTCACGAAACCCAATAAAAATGTTGTTGAACTCTTTCTGAGTTTGCCTCATAAAAGCTCGCATGTCATTTTCTACGGAACGACAATCATGACATGTCCAGTTCAGTCCAATTTTGCTGGATATTAGGTCAACCACCCGACCACCTATGTGAGAGAAACCGGCACAGATAACATGAGCCATATTATCACAGAGCCAACAACAAACATAATTATCACCACGGGAAATTTTGTTTTGATTGGTGCACTTCTTGACACAGCAATCCAACATAATTGCAAAGTTAAACAAACCCAAAAGAAAAATAGGCAAAAGAAACTATAAGTATAAGATAAATTGAACAGCTGTTCAAAAATTATGGGCAAGAGTTATTTTGGAGCACTGGATGCAAATCGCAAGGCAGCGTATAGCTAGCAGCGAACACAACACAAACCAAAAAGGGCACACAATGACTTGCTAATAGCAGCTACCAATAAAAAGGTATGCAGTTATCACAATTTTTCGTGAAAATCTATGATATATGAACACACAGACTGAATGTTTAAATTGCACAAAAAGCCACTATGTATATTGCACTGTGTAAAGATTTAATACGAAATTAAACTTATAAACTGTTTTCTATTATATGAATAAATATTTATAAAAGACAAAACTTGTTTACAAAGTAAAAAGAATAACAATTCGAAGAGCGATCAAAAACACGTCCGCGCACGGCAAGGTTACCAGATCAGATATGTAAATATGAGTAATTATTTTTTAAGATTTTCACTATCGATATTTTTGTGGACTGTATAAATGGGGATACAGAGTGAAATACTAAATTACTCGGGAAAATTTTTTAGCTTTACACAAGAGAGATATATTTTTCAAACGCTAGTGTACGCACTGAACCACTCTTGTACCACTGTATGAGATTTTGTTTCACCGCTTATGTCGCTTTCTTGTATACGCAAATGAGGAAACCGAGAAAATTTGCTTGCGTTTTTTTTTTTTTTTTATTAATTCAATGGGGAGAAATCAGAAGTTAGCAGAGGGTGTGCAATATATTTAATTAACGACAAGAGATATTTTAATTTAAATGAGGAAATTTTAAATTATTAAGAGATTTGTCGCATTAAAATATAAGGGGTGCTTTTAGCAAGTGTGCCCACTGTAGCTAACTACTGAGTTTTTCTTATTTTGCTTTGCACATATACCGTACTGAGTTTTGCAATATGGGGTTATTGCTATATGTATATATATATATATATATATATATATATACGAAATGGTATGTGCAATTTTAGTGGGAACTTGAGAAAATTTGGCGGGAAATGAGGATTATTGGCGGGAAATTCTAATCCTCGAAAATGAAAATTGCCTTGATTTTTCTCTTTTATGTATATTTTTTCCGTGATTGGGTTGTATTATATCTCATTTAATACTCACGGTTTACAAAAAGGGCGAAGGTACTTGCGTTTTTATTGCGCTGGTTTCCTTAGTGGCGTCGAAGGACCACTGTTTAGGGGGGTTGGAGTATAAATTTACCTTCCTTTTTTGGGATGCGGTTGCTGCGGCGGTGATAGCGATAATGTTGTGGCGATGGCAATGATTCTAGAGTTCCTGATATGCGGTTGTATAAGAGTTTTTTCCCTTTCCCGTGACTCTAGGCGGCGTGATGACGAGCACTTTCTTTGAATTTGACTTCAAACTACTTGCTTCTTATTATGCTTAAGTGTTAAACAGAGAGTACACTTTCTTTGGTATTTCACTAAGAAAAAGGCACTGTATAATGTGTAATAAAACTATTTTCTATAATTCGGTGAGATTTTTCCGATTTTGTGTCACACACGGGATTGGCAAAGAATTCGAATGTATAATAAAAAGTAAAAAGTCAAAAAACAATAATAAATATATGTATGTGTAGATAGTCACATCTGTCAACCCATTGTTGGGGTTGCCAGAGAGGTGAAATACGCTGGCGTGTTAGCGTACAATACAAACGTCTCAAATACTTAACGTTAATAAGGAATATGTACGTAATTTAGAATATACGTATTTGTACATGCAAATAATTCACGATGCATACTTATACGTAAAAGGTACATATGTAAAAACCTTCAATATAAAATTCAGCTAAATTCATTTAAATTCATGTTTAGGTTTTCTTAAGCCTAAGTTCTATTAAATAGAAGGGTTGGCTGTTGGCGACTACGACAGTCGCTCATGGTTCGGCCGAATGCGAAACAAATTTTGTGGTATAATTATGCACTTTTTGCTAACGTTCCAAATTCTGAACTTTCGAATAAATAACTCAAATATTCAGTATGGCCAGATGATCTTTATTTACACTACTTGGGTACTTAGTAATACTCCACAATTACAATACTCGCGTTCTTCACGTATAGCGTGTTAAAATCGAACTCATTCCAGATTCCTCAGCGTGCACTGCTTTAAACTCTCTGTTACCTCGTTTGCCCATCTCTCTTAAGGTCTAGACGTTTCACGAACATGCCTTCTTGAACAGTTGTATATCATGCTTGGTTATTTAGCTATATAAATGTATATCTGTATATGCTTTATTGACGTCTATGCGTGTGAAATATTCTCTTCGCTTCAAGCTGCTGGTTGTGTATGTGACATATTGTTCGTTGCCTTCTATGCATGTGTGTATATGGTTTACTGTTGTTGTATAGCATATGTTTACTAACGGCACAGTGACGCCTCGAAATCGCCAACATTCCCCACAATATATGGGCTGCCTTCGCAGCAACCGTGTGTCCATGCACTAAAAAACAGCCCTAGTTTTAAAACCGTCGCCCACCGGTACCACCTTCGCATTACTTCAGGGTGGCGTTCCATTTTTCTCATTTTTTAAGAGCGTACTGTTGTCCCTGCGTCCAGGTTCCCGCTATTTGCTCTGAGTCTCGACATCCACCTGCGATTGATCCACCGGTTCTTAAACTTCGATTAATTGGTCGCCAATCCATCGGTTGTTTGGTATCGGCTGATGAGCCTTGAATGCGCCGTTTAACTAACCATCTACCATTAACCAGTCGCCGATTCATCGTTTTCTGACTATATTAGTGATTTTGGGTATTCAGAAATTGAATCGTCGCTCACCTGTTTCACCGCCCATTTTGAGGCATTCGTTAACCAATTTACCAACTCATTGATTCTTCCGTCATGGATTCTATTTGGGTTTCCGGCCACCGATTCACCTATTACACATTTCACCTGCAACTCTAACATCAGCCATCCGTTAAGCGAATCTAGCGGCAACTTTGGCACTATCCAACGAATTCACCACTAACTGCTTGTTAGCATACCTTCATCGGGGATCTATTGCAGCTCGACTTCCCATCATCTCGAGTAGTTACAGCCATTCGTCACGGTGTTTCTGTGCTGCTGGCGCAAATGAAGCCACAAAGTGTTTTCCTTTATAAAGGAATTAGGGCTTATTTTACTTTGTATTGAATCTGTAATACCTCAAACTTCGACAATGCCCACCTCACCAACTTTTTTGTAAAAAAATGAGATCGGTGCAATTCACGCGTTTAGTATTTAATATTTTGATAGCGACCGAAAGCAAATATCCATAACACGACTTGAAAAGTATTTATAGGGTAGAGAGTATCTATTCTGCCATTCCTTGTTATCATTCATTCCAACATTTTTTTTTTTCACTTACTATCCTTAGGCCTCAAAAGATCCCTACTAGCACCAGCCGCTAGGCAAATACCAAGAATCATTGCAAATTATTTTGCTTTGGATGTCAATTCGGATCTTTTGCTTGATAGCGAATTTTTGGTGAGCACTGCAACACCACTTCAAAGCAACGATGTAGAAGAAGAACAACAATACGATAACGAGAACAATAAGAAAGAGATAGAGCATGAACAGTTGCCAGCTGATGCAAACATAAGAGCGGAAGAGTGGAAAACACAGTCTCAAGTAAAACAAACAACGCAAGAGAATGAGTCACTATTTTTCAATATAACGGACTATTGTGAAGAGGTGAGTAAACTGTAATAGTTTTTATTTTTTTCAGTTTACTATAACTTTCAAATAATTTCTAGGTTACTTACTATCAAAAAACCTTGTCAAGTTTGGGTGAGAATGCGCTCTACACGTGCCTCTCGTATTTTTTAACCCTCTTTGTTTTCGTTTTGATACCGTTATTCGTGCTGGCTACGTTTAATTGTTTTTTGATTATGTTGGTGCGTCGCTCAAAGAATTTACGTGGTGAAATGACAAATGCGAATAGCATACGGAGGTCGCGTATGAGTGGGAAAGAGGTGAGTTTGAAGTTTTTTAGGGGTTTAAAACACTAATAATTCGGCAGCTATTCCGGAACCTGTTATTCCTGTTATTATTTTTATACAGTTCATGAGTAACAGTTTGTATTGGACCTTAAATGGTTTTAGGCTAGAGTAGAAAAACTTGATTGCCGAAGGAAAGTAATTCGTTCACTAGAGAATGTTCAATTAACACGCTATGCCCAAAGGGGCACGCCACAGGGTGGAGTTCTCTCCCCGTTCCTATGGAACCAAACGTAAAATTCGTTAGCGAGAGATACAAGATGGGCAATTGGGAAGGGTGTGGCATACGCTGATGACCTAGTTACGTTAGCTTACAGAGGCAGGTTCCCTCAAACCTTTTTAAGACCTGATTCAGGTAGCATTGCGATCAGGGTCCCTATGTGCATCCGGATGCGTACCCACTGTCGATTCAAAAAAGCCGAACAAACGCTATAAAATACCACCGGTGAACTCGCCAGAACTACATAATTTACACATAAACCTGGAGACAAGCCCAAATTTCTAGGCTTAGTTCTCGATAAAAAGCTAAACTGGAAGGACAAACGTTATTCAGCGCTAAAAGAAAGCGTACTTGGCATTATACAAGTGCGTGAAATAGAGACATTGGAATATAGAGACTTATCCACAATATATGCAGATGGATTAATACCGCAACTATTCGAACCATACTGCTGTATGGGATAGTTGTACGGTGGTCAGCCTAGAGCAAGGCGTCAAAGCTTTACTTGTTGGGTAAAGTACATAGATCTAGTATTAGACTAGGGAAGCTCTTCGGCGTATTTTTGACATCCTACCCTTAGATTTTGCTGGTTATCTAGCAGCGGCAACGTCGGCCCTGCGTTAAAGAGGGTTATTCAATTGGAACAGCAAAATTATAAATATTCCCAGCATAGATGATTTGGCCGAGTCGAATAGCAGTTTCGCTGGTGACAGCAGCATTTCTATATACACCGGCGACCCTAAGTTAACGGCTTCTTCCTCCCAGCAAGGATAGCTGTGTGACCATAAATTTGGCGGAAAGCAATTTTTTTTGTAATCACAGAAGCGTTACTGTTGACGACAGCATTTCCATATACATTGGCGGCTATAAACCAAACGTCAGAGTGAGAGGAGGAGCATTTTCAAGGGAAACGGACATTCAGCTCTCCTACGGACTGCCCGATCACTGTAGTATATTCCAGGCAGAAGTATCAGCCATTATGGAAGCCGCAGTAGGGATAGAGATACACAATATCGGTAAGGAAATATTTATTTTCAGCGACAGCCAGGCGGCTATCAAATCTCTTTGGCTCTTACTCGTTCAGTTTTGAACTAAAACTTAATTGATACCGATCACTTTAAGAAATAACCCAACAGAGCCGTGTACATCTCACATAGGTTCCCGGGCACAGGCGGGGGGAAATTGCATTGCAGACGAGCTTGCTAGGCAGTGTATGACCAGGCAGATTCTTCCCGACAAAGAACGCTTAGATAGATAAGCTCCTTGCCACATGCAAGCTTAGAGAGCATATCTACTGTCAAGACGACGAAATATGGATACTAATATCGGGTTATCGGACATCTAAGAAAAAAGATCTCTAAGTTGGGATAAAATCTCTACACTGATAGAAGTACAAACTAGTCACTGCCTTATATGTAGGTAGCTATGCAAAAATGCTAGGAGCGCCTTATCGTCGATGCTGCAGGAGTTGCATGGACGATGAAGAGAAAGAAGCAGTGGTTCATCCAAACTGCAACTGCCTGGCACTAAGTGGCGCGATACAGCGCTTCCTGTGAGTAATCTGCACCAGTTCGTAGAGTATGACTTCAAGGAGTTTGTAGCCATTATCAGTAGATATCCGGACTTAACTCGTTCTGAGAAACTCAAAAATAACAAACAACTGGACCTGGGCCAATATTTTTCGCAAAGTCTCTACAGTCTTTTTGAACTTTTGTTTTTTCATAATATTTAATTATTATCTCTCGCTGCCTTTTTATCTTATTTTATTTTTCTTTCTCTCCTTTTCACAGTCACGCAAATTTCACAGCTCATCCGTTTCACAGGAGAATCGCATCACCGTCACACTCATTGCAGTCGTCTTGCTCTTCATCGTTTGCCAATTACCATGGGCAATTTATTTAATCGTTTCTGAAAATGTCGATATCGATAATAATGTGCAAGCGGTCATCGGTAACATATTCAATTTTCTTGCTGCCATTAATGCAGCAGCGAATTTTTTCCTCTATTGCGTACTCTCAGACAAGTACCGCAAGACGGTACGCGAGCTTATATCCGGCTGTAAATATCGTGGACATGCGCGTAATACGAGCGCCAGTGCGAGTCTCTATACGAGTACGCATGCAACGCAAGCATTGAATGGTAGCCGACGTTATCGTCCAACAGCGTCAACGGCGATGGTGGTGAAGTGAGCATGAGCGACAGAGAGAGAGAGAGAGAGAGAGAGCGTGTGGTGAATTACGCAGCGTTTAGCGCAAAAGTCATTTAACTGTACATTTGTATTAGTTGTATAGTATGCATTCATTCGTGTTGTTGTTGTTCTGTCATTATATGTGCGCGTGTTCTCAAACACTTCACAATTTAAGTTGAATATTAAAATCATTGATAAATTAAATTTAGTTAGAATTTATTAGTAAATATTTGTAATCTTTAATTTAAGTGAATTGTTTTTATTTTTGCTAAGTGATTTACTGTTAAGTACCTAATTGACTAGATATATGTATGTAAGTATATAACAGTCGTCGAAATGGCTGTTTGTTTTATGCTGGCTGAGTATTAAATTAAAATTTATTTGTATAAGCAATCGAATCAGCAAAATAATTTAATTATATTATTTATGTGCTAGTATATTAGTCATACATATACATTTAATCCTATGCATAGCTTAAGCAAGCTAGTGAAAAATATGAACAAACAAAATTGTTGATTGTAAAATATAAATAAAGCTAATGGAACGAATCGACTTTTACTTCTAGTCTACTTTTATCAGAGATGGGAAAATGTAAACCAGAGCTGTTAATTATTGAGTAAACGCTTTAATTGTTTTTAAATTCTTTAAGCTTTTGCAAATGACGCTGAACAGCACTACCAGCTCCCTGAGAGAAGGATTTCGCCAAGCCACTCAAACCCCTACGAAACTACAGTTAAAGTGAGGTTGAACTGGCCGGTCCACAAAGGCCTTATATAGGCGCAATATATCCACAGTGCTACCAGAATTTGTTTGATGTCCAAACGGGCAACCCCAATTAAGCACCAGGACTTAGGTTATAAAATAAATTTGTCCTTTAAGCAAGTGCTTGTAGATTTCTAAGACCTAGCTTAACAGAAGCCGCGAGATCTGACCATTTTTCCCCTGCTAGTAGCTGGACTATTAACCTCGCGAGCGTATGACACGTATACGACATGTTCTCAAACGTTTCTTCCCGCAGTCCTCAGTTACTACAGCTGCTGTTACTGACGACATATAAAGCTATGTATGTGACGCCAGACGGCGGTGTTTAGTTAGTATGACAATCATGAGTCTTACGTCTTTTCTCTTTTTTAGAAATATGAGCAACTTTGCAAGTTTGATATCGCAGGATTTGCACACGTTTTTAGAAATTTTGCAGCCTCGCACTTATGTCCACATCTTACTGGATCATATGCAACTTGTGTTTTCCTTTCATTTCTCCTAAGACGATTGCAACGTATACCGTCGATTCAACGAGTTGAGCGCCCTTCTTTGCTAACTCATCGGCCTTTTCGTTACACTCTATATCTTTATGGCTGGGAATACAGTATAATATGTATGGTCACGCCTGAGCGAAGTTGTTGTTGTTGTTGTAACATTAAAAACACTCTCCGAATATATAGTAGATATAACTTCATAACGTTCTTGTAACAAGCCATTCTATTTCGATAACGATTTAATATGACCACATTGAACCCTCTAGGCAATCACGATTCCTCCTCCTAATTCCATGAGGAACTGGGGTTCCCAGAGCTCCGGCTGCTAAAGAAGCAGGACTCGCCATGGATAGGTAATGTTGACAATTGGGTAGGAGCGGCTATAAATTACGCTGGCAACCCATTGAAGGGTTTAGGCCATCCCACCCACCACCCCCTACTTCCATGAGGAACATGGGGTCGCCAGAGCTTCGGCTGCTTTGGAAACAGGATTCACCACTGGTAGGTGGGGTTGAAAAATGAGTTGGATAAGCAATCTTTCTAGCCACAGATTTTATCTATAATACGAGTAATAACGTATTGGCGGGAAATGAGGATTATTGGCGGGAAATTCTAATCCTCGAAAATGAAAATTGCCTTGATTTTTCTCTTTTATGTATATTTTTTCCGTGATTGGGTTGTATTATATCTCATTTAATACTCACGGTTTACAAAAAGGGCGAAGGTACTTGCGTTTTTATTGCGCTGGTTTCCTTAGTGGCGTCGAAGGACCACTGTTTAGGGGGGTTGGAGTATAAATTTACCTTCCTTTTTTGGGATGCGGTTGCTGCGGGGGTGATAGCGATAATGTTGTGGCGATGGCAATGATTCTAGAGTTCCTGATATGCGGTTGTATAAGAGTGTTTTCCCTTTCCCGTGACTCTAGGCGGCGTGATGACGAGCACTTTCTTTGAATTTGACTTCAAACTACTTGCTTCTTATTATGCTTAAGTGTTAAACAGAGAGTACACTTTCTTTGGTATTTCACTAAGAAAAAGGCACTGTATAATGTGTAATAAAACTATTTTCTATAACTCGGTGAGATTTTTTCGATTTTGTGTCACACACGGGATTGGCAAAGAATTCGAATGTATAATAAAAAGTAAAAAGTCAAAAAACAATAATAAATATATGTATGTGTAGATAGTCACATCTGTCAACCCATTGTTGGGGTTGCCAGAGAGGTGAAATACGCTGGCGTGTTAGCGTACAATACAAACGTCTCAAATACTTAACGTTAATAAGGAATATGTACGTAATTTAGAATATACGTATTTGTACATGCAAATAATTCACGATGCATACTTATACGTAAAAGGTACATATGTAAAAACCTTCAATATAAAATTCAGCTAAATTCATTTAAATTCATGTTTAGGTTTTCTTAAGCCTAAGTTCTATTAAATAGAAGGGTTGGCTGTTGGCGACTACGACAGTCGCTCATGGTTCGGCCGAATGCGAAACAAATTTTGTGGTATAATTATGCACTTTTTGCTAACGTTCCAAATTCTGAACTTTCGAATAAATAACTCAAATATTCAGTATGGCCAGATGATCTTTATTTACACTACTTGGGTACTTAGTAATACTCCACAATTACAATACTCGCGTTCTTCACGTATAGCGTGTTAAAATCGAACTCATTCCAGATACCTCAGCGTGCACTGCTTTAAACTCTCTGTTACCTCGTTTGCCCATCTCTTTTAAGGTCTAGACGTTTCACGAACATGCCTTCTTGAACAGTTGTATATCATGCTTGGTTATTTAGCTATATAAATGTATATCTGTATATGCTTTATTGATGTCTATGCGTGTGAAATATTCTCTTCGCTTCAAGCTGCTGGTTGTGTATGTGACATATTGTTCGTTGCCTTCTATGCATGTGTGTATATGGTTTACTGTTGTTGTATAGCATATGTTTACTAACGGCACAGTGACGCCTCGAAATCGCTAACATTCCCCACAATATATGGGCTGCCTTCGCAGCAACCGTGTGTCCATGCACTAAAAAACAGCCCTAGTTTTAAAACCGTCGCCCACCGGTACCACCTTCGCATTACTTCAGGGTGGCGTTCCATTTTTCTCATTTTTTAAGAGCCTACTGTTGTCCCTGCGCCCAGGTTCCCGCTATTTGCTCTGAGTCTCGACATCCACCTGCGATTGATCCACCGGTTCTTAAACTTCGATTAATTGGTCGCCAATCCATCGGTTGTTTGGTATCGGCTGATGAGCCTTGAATGCGCCGTTTAACTAACCATCTACCATTAACCAGTCGCCGATTCATCGTTTTCTGACTATATTAGTGAATTTGGGTATTCAGAAATTGAATCGTCGCTCACCTGTTTCACCGCCCATTTTGAGGCATTCGTTAACCAATTTACCAACTCATTGATTCTTCCGTCATGGATTCTATTTGGGTTTCCGGCCACCGATTCACCTATTACACATTTCACCTGCAACTCTAACATCAGCCATCCGTTAAGCGAATCTAGCGGCAACTTTGGCACTATCCAACGAATTCACCACTAACTGCTTGTTAGCATACCTTCATCGGGGATCTATTGCAGCTCGATTTCCCATCATCTCGAGTAGTTACAGCCATTCGTCACGGTGTTTCTGTGCTGCTGGCGCAAATGAAGCCACAAAGTGTTTTCCTTTATAAAGGAATTAGGGCTTATTTTACTTTGTATTGAATCTGTAATACCTCAAACTTCGACAATGCCCACCTCACCAACTTTTTTGTAAAAAAATGAGATCGGTGCAATTCACGCGTTTAGTATTTAATATTTTGATAGCGACCGAAAGCAAATATCCATAACACGACTTGAAAAGTATTTATAGGGTAGAGAGTATCTATTCTGCCATTCCTTGTTATCATTCATTCCAACATTTTTTTTTTTTCACTTACTATCCTTAGGCCTCAAAAGATCCCTACTAGCACCAGCCGCTAGGCAAATACCAAGAATCATTGCAAATTATTTTGCTTTGGATGTCAATTCGGATCTTTTGCTTGATAGCGAATTTTTGGTGAGCACTGCAACACCACTTCAAAGCAACGATGTAGAAGAAGAACAACAATACGATAACGAGAACAATAAGAAAGAGATAGAGCATGAACAGTTGCCAGCTGATGCAAACATAAGAGCGGAAGAGTGGAAAACACAGTCTCAAGTAAAACAAACAACGCAAGAGAATGAGTCACTATTTTTCAATATAACGGACTATTGTGAAGAGGTGAGTAAACTGTAATAGTTTTTATTTTTTTCAGTTTACTATAACTTTCAAATAATTTCTAGGTTACTTACTATCAAAAAACCTTGTCAAGTTTGGGTGAGAATGCGCTCTACACGTGCCTCTCGTATTTTTTAACCCTCTTTGTTTTCGTTTTGATACCGTTATTCGTGCTGGCTACGTTTAATTGTTTTTTGATTATGTTGGTGCGTCGCTCAAAGAATTTACGTGGTGAAATGACAAATGCGAATAGCATACGGAGGTCGCGTATGAGTGGGAAAGAGGTGAGTTTGAAGTTTTTTAGGGGTTTAAAACACTAATAATTCGGCAGCTATTCCGGAACCTGTTATTCCTGTTATTATTTTTATACAGTTCATGAGTAACAGTTTGTATTGGACCTTAAATGGTTTTAGGCTAGAGTAGAAAAACTTGATTGCCGAAGGAAAGTAATTCGTTCACTAGAGAATGTTCAATTAACACGCTATGCCCAAAGGGGCACGCCACAGGGTGGAGTTCTCTCCCCGTTCCTATGGAACCAAACGTAAAATTCGTTAGCGAGAGATACAAGATGGGCAATTGGGAAGGGTGTGGCATACGCTGATGACCTAGTTACGTTAGCTTACAGAGGCAGGTTCCCTCAAACCTTTTTAAGACCTGATTCAGGTAGCATTGCGATCAGGGTCCCTATGTGCATCCGGATGCGTACCCACTGTCGATTCAAAAAAGCCGAACAAACGCTATAAAATACCACCGGTGAACTCGCCAGAACTACATAATTTACACATAAACCTGGAGACAAGCCCAAATTTCTAGGCTTAGTTCTCGATAAAAAGCTAAACTGGAAGGACAAACGTTATTCAGCGCTAAAAGAAAGCGTACTTGGCATTATACAAGTGCGTGAAATAGAGACATTGGAATATAGAGACTTATCCACAATATATGCAGATGGATTAATACCGCAACTATTCGAACCATACTGCTGTATGGGATAGTTGTACGGTGGTCAGCCTAGAGCAAGGCGTCAAAGCTTTACTTGTTGGGTAAAGTACATAGATCTAGTATTAGACTAGGGAAGCTCTTCGGCGTATTTTTGACATCCTACCCTTAGATTTTGCTGGTTATCTAGCAGCGGCAACGTCGGCCCTGCGTTAAAGAGGGTTATTCAATTGGAACAGCAAAATTATAAATATTCCCAGCATAGATGATTTGGCCGAGTCGAATAGCAGTTTCGCTGGTGACAGCAGCATTTCTATATACACCGGCGACCCTAAGTTAACGGCTTCTTCCTCCCAGCAAGGATAGCTGTGTGACCATAAATTTGGCGGAAAGCAATTTTTTTTGTAATCACAGAAGCCTTACTGTTGACGACAGCATTTCCATATACATTGGCGGCTATAAACCAAACGTCAGAGTGAGAGGAGGAGTATTTTCAAGGGAAACGGACATTCAGCTCTCCTACGGACTGCCCGATCACTGTAGTATATTCCAGGCAGAAGTATCAGCCATTATGGAAGCCGCAGTAGGGATAGAGATACACAATATCGGTAAGGAAATATTTATTTTCAGCGACAGCCAGGCGGCTATCAAATCTCTTTGGCTCTTACTCGTTCAGTTTTGAACTAAAACTTAATTGATATCGATCACTTTAAGAAATAACCCAACAGAGCCGTGTACATCTCACATAGGTTCCCGGGCACAGGCGGGGGGAAATTGCATTGCAGACGAGCTAGCTAGGCAGTGTATGACCAGGCAGATTCTTCCCGACAAAGAACGCTTAGATAGATAAGCTCCTTGCCACATGCAAGCTTAGAGAGCATATCTACTGTCAAGACGAAGAAATATGGATACTAATATCGGGTTATCGGACATCTAAGAAAAAAGATCTCTAAGTTGGGATAAAATCTCTACACTGATGGAAGTACAAACTAGTCACTGCCTTATATGTAGGTAGCTATGCAAAAATGCTAGGAGCGCCTTATCGTCGATGCTGCAGGAGTTGCATGGACGATGAAGAGAAAGAAGCAGTGGTTCATGCAAACTGCAACTGCCTGGCACTAAGTGGCGCGATACAGCGCTTCCTGTGAGTAATCTGCACCAGTTCGTAGAGTATGACTTCAAGGAGTTTGTAGCCATTATCAGTAGATATCCGGACTTAACTCGTTCTGAGAAACTCAAAAATAACAAACAACTGGACCTGGGCCAATATTTTTCGCAAAGTCTCTACAGTCTTTTTGAACTTTTGTTTTTTCATAATATTTAATTATTATCATATATGTAGTTTTTCAGCTTTACTGATCTATTAGGGTCAAGTGCAAATAAAATGTTATTTATTCCACCATTTAGCCCAACGTTTCGATAATTATCCTAATCTTCTTCAGGGGCGGTCTATATTTGTTTATAACAAAATACAAAAGACAAAAACAACATTAGAAATAAAATTAAACGATCTAAATTACATAGTTTCAAACAAAGTTTTTCACAATTATAAATTTGAATTTTACATGAAATATTACTTCATAAACAATTATTTATATTCACTCACATTGGTATTTAAAAAACGATTTTATTATTACTTTACAAAAAATTAATTAAATGCTACCATCACTATATGGTAAACTTGTCAAACTAAAACTAATTATCTGTGTCATAGGCATAATAAGTAAGTCGCGGCTATGTCTTGTGTATCTTCTTTCTTGTTCATTGCCTTTTCTCTGTTTTGCATTATTCTTAGGCTCTCGAGTGTGTACCTTGTTCTTTCTCTCGTCTCTTTGTCTATTATTTTTGTTGTTGTGAAATCTACTGTGTGTTTGTTGTTTACCGCGTGTTGTGATAACGCCGAGCTGTGTTTTTCTTTGTTGATATCGGCTTGGTGCTCTGCAAGTCGTGTGTTTAGCGCCCTCTTCGTAGTGCCAATATATATTTTGTTGCAATATTCAGTTTCATTTCCTTTGCACTCTATTTGGTATACCACGTTACTTTGTTGTTGTATGTCGATCGGGCTTTTTGTTTTTGTAAAGAATGTTGATAGAGTGTGGTTCGATTTGTAAGCCAGTGTTACTTTTGGGTTTTTTGTTATGTGTTGTGCTAGATTTTCTGAGAGCCTGGGAATATAGGTCGTACTAAAATATTGTTTTGGTTCATTCGGCGACTCTTTCGTTGTGGTTTGTGTGGGAATATTTATTAATTCTTGTTGTTTACGGTCAATTAGATTACATATTAATTTATTGGGATAATTGTTACTTCTTAGCGTCATTTTGATTTTTTCTATATTAGCGTTATGAAAACATTGATTGCTGATGGTCAGTACTTTATGTATAAAATTTTTGGCGGTATTTAATTTATACTTAAAGGGTTGTGATGAAAAGAAATTTATTAGGCGACCAGACGATGTAGGTTTTTTGTACCAGTCAAGTATAATTTTATTGTTAGCTCTATATATGCGGGTGTCTAAGAAGGGGATGTTGTTGTTTTTTTCCATTTCAATGGTAAATTGCAGTCTATTGTGGTATTTGTTCAGTGTACTTAAGATAATTTCCGTGTCGCTTCGTTTTATTATTGCAAATACGTCGTCTACGTATTTGACAAGAAATTTGATACCAGTGTTTTGTTGTTGGTTCAGCTCAGAGTACATATTGTGTATAAGGTCGTCCATCACAATGTCCGCTATGGTGGGGGAAAGTGGGTTACCCATCGGCATTCCAAAAGTTGGCAGCAACCGCACCGAGACTTTATGGTTTACCCAAAATCCACAAACCCGAATGCCCCTTACGTCCAATTTCGTCTTCTATAAATGTTCCATGTTATGAATTGTCCATATATTTAGGAAAAATCATGACGCCACTAATATCAGAAGACTACAACACTAAAAATTCATTTGACTTGAAAAATAGATTAGCTGATGTAAATGTATACAATGATGATGTGTTAGTATCGTTCGATGTCGTCTCGCTCTTCACCAACATACCGACGGCTTTAGCAATAAAGATAGTCATGAAAAAATGGGAAAAAGTCCAACAACACACAAACATACCGAAAAACAAATTTTTAACCATATTAGAGTTCTGCTTAAAAGAAAATAACTATTTCATGTACAATAACAATATTTACCAACAAACTTTTGGAATGCCGATGGGTAACCCACTTTCCCCCACCATAGCGGACATTGTGATGGACGACCTTATACACAATATGTACTCTGAGCTGAACCAACAACAAAACACTGGTATCAAATTTCTTGTCAAATACGTAGACGACGTATTTGCAATAATAAAACGAAGCGACACGGAAATTATCTTAAGTACACTGAACAAATACCACAATAGACTGCAATTTACCATTGAAATGGAAAAAAACAACAACATCCCCTTCTTAGACACCCGCATATATAGAGCTAACAATAAAATTATACTTGACCGGTACAAAAAACCTACATCGTCTGGTCGCCTAATAAATTTCTTTTCATCACAACCCTTTAAGTATAAATTAAATACCGCCAAAAATTTTATACATAAAGTACTGACCATCAGCAATCAATGTTTTCATAACGCTAATATAGAAAAAATCAAAATGACGCTAAGAAGTAACAATTATCCCAATAAATTAATATGTAATCTAATTGACCGTAAACAACAAGAATTAATAAATATTCCCACACAAACCACAACGAAAGAGTCGCCGAATGAACCAAAACAATATTTTAGTACGACCTATATTCCCAGGCTCTCAGAAAATCTAGCACAACACATAACAAAAAACCCAAAAGTAACACTGGCTTACAAATCTAACCACACTCTATCAACATTCTTTACAAAAACAAAAAGCCCGATCGACATACAACAACAAAGTAACGTGGTATACCAAATAGAGTGCAAAGGAAATGAAACTGAACATTGCAACAAAATATATATTGGCACTACGAAGAGGGCGCTAAACACACGACTTGCAGAGCACCAAGCCGATATCAACAAAGAAAAACACAGCACGGCGTTATCACAACACGCGGTAAACAACAAACACACAGTAGATTTCACAACAACAAAAATAATAGACAAAGAGACGAGAGAAAGAACAAGGTACACACTCGAGAGCCTAAGAATAATGCAAAACAGAGAAAAGGCAATGAACAAGAAAGAAGATACACAAGACATAGCCGCGACTTACTTATTATGCCTATGACACAGATAATTAGTTTTAGTTTGACAAGTTTACCATATAGTGATGGTAGCATTTAATTAATTTTTTGTAAAGTAATAATAAAATCGTTTTTTAAATACCAATGTGAGTGAATATAAATAATTGTTTATGAAGTAATATTTCATGTAAAATTCAAATTTATAATTGTGAAAAACTTTGTTTGAAACTATGTAATTTAGATCGTTTAATTTTATTTCTAATGTTGTTTTTGTCTTTTGTATTTTGTTATAAACAAATATAGACCGCCCCTGAAGAAGATAAGGATAATTATCGAAACGTTGGGCTAAATGGTGGAATAAATAACATTTTATTTGCACTTGACCCTAATAGATCAGTAAAGCTGAAAAACTACATATAAATTAATAAAACTGATCGGAAATTACCATTTAATTATTATCTCTCGCTGCCTTTTTATCTTATTTTATTTTTCTTTCTCTCCTTTTCACAGTCACGCAAATTTCACAGCTCATCCGTTTCACAGGAGAATCGCATCACCGTCACACTCATTGCAGTCGTCTTGCTCTTCATCGTTTGCCAATTACCATGGGCAATTTATTTAATCGTTTCTGAAAATGTCGATATCGATAATAATGTGCAAGCGGTCATCGGTAACATATTCAATTTTCTTGCTGCCATTAATGCAGCAGCGAATTTTTTCCTCTATTGCGTACTCTCAGACAAGTACCGCAAGACGGTACGCGAGCTTATATCCGGCTGTAAATATCGTGGACATGCGCGTAATACGAGCGCCAGTGCGAGTCTCTATACGAGTACGCATGCAACGCAAGCATTGAATGGTAGCCGACGTTATCGTCCAACAGCGTCAACGGCGACGGTGGTGAAGTGAGCATGAGCGACAGAGAGAGAGAGAGAGAGAGAGAGCGTGTGGTGAATTACGCAGCGTTTAGCGCAAAAGTCATTTAACTGTACATTTGTATTAGTTGTATAGTATGCATTCATTCGTGTTGTTGTTGTTCTGTCATTATATGTGCGCGTGTTCTCAAACACTTCACAATTTAAGTTGAATATTAAAATCATTGATAAATTAAATTTAGTTAGAATTTATTAGTAAATATTTGTAATCTTTAATTTAAGTGAATTGTTTTTATTTTTGCTAAGTGATTTACTGTTAAGTACCTAATTGACTAGATATATGTATGTAAGTATATAACAGTCGTCGAAATGGCTGTTTGTTTTATGCTGGCTGAGTATTAGATTAAAATTTATTTGTATAAGCAATCGAATCAGCAAAATAATTTAATTATATTATTTATGTGCTAGTATATTAGTCATACATATACATTTAATCCTGTGCATAGCTTAAGCAAGCTAGCGAAAAATATGAACAAACAAAATTGTTGATTGTAAAATATAAATAAAGCTAATGGAACGAATCGACTTTTACTTCTAGTCTACTTTTATCAGAGATGGGAAAATGTAAACCAGAGCTGTTAATTATTGAGTAAACGCTTTAACTGTTTTTAAATTCTTTAAGCTTTTGCAAATGACGCTGAACAGCACTACCAGCTCCCTGAGAGAAGGATTTCGCCAAGCCACTCAAACCCCTACGAAACTACAGTTAAAGTGAGGTTGAACTGGCCGGTCCACAAAGGCCTTATATAGGCGCAATATATCCACAGTGCTACCAGAATTTGTTTGATGTCCAAACGGGCAACCCCAATTAAGCACCAGGACTTAGGTTATAAAATAAATTTGTCCTTTAAGCAAGTGCTTGTAGATTTCTAAGACCTAGCTTAACAGAAGCCGCGAGATCTGACCATTTTTCCCCTGCTAGTAGCTGGAGTATTAACCTCGCGAGCGTATGACACGTATACGACATGTTCTCAAACGTTTCTTCCCGCAGTCCTCAGTTACTACAGCTGCTGTTACTGACGACATATAAAGCTATGTATGTGACGCCAGACGGCGGTGTTTAGTTAGTATGACAATCATGAGTCTTACGTCTTTTCTCTTTTTTAGAAATATGAGCAACTTTGCAAGTTTGATATCGCAGGATTTGCACACGTTTTTAGAAATTTTGCAGCCTCGCACTTATGTCCACATCTTACTGGATCATATGCAACTTGTGTTTTCCTTTCATTTCTCCTAAGACGATTGCAACGTATACCGTCGATTCAACGAGTTGAGCGCCCTTCTTTGCTAACTCATCGGCCTTTTCGTTACACTCTATATCTTTATGGCTGGGAATACAGTATAATATGTATGGTCACGCCTGAGCGAAGTTGTTGTTGTTGTTGTAACATTAAAAACACTCTCCGAATATATAATAGATATAACTTCATAACGTTCTTGTAACAAGCCATTCTATTTCGATAACGATTTAATATGACCACATTGAACCTTCTAGGCAATCACGATTCCTCCTCCTAATTCCATGAGGAACTGGGGTTCCCAGAGCTCCGGCTGCTAAAGAAGCAGGACTCGCCATGGATAGGTAATGTTGACAATTGGGTAGGAGCGGCTATAAATTACGCTGGCAACCCATTGAAGGGTTTAGGCCATCCCACCCACCACCCCCTACTTCCATGAGGAACATGGGGTCGCCAGAGCTTCGGCTGCTTTGGAAACAGGATTCACCACTGGTAGGTGGGGTTGAAAAATGAGTTGGATAAGCAATCTTTCTAGCCACAGATTTTATCTATAATACGAGTAATAACGTACAGTGGCTGGCCTATGCTACTGCAAGTAAGCATTAATAATGGAAAGAATTCCAGCTTGGAAATGGAAAAGAAAATAAAATGAGGCAAATGAAAAGTTCTATAAGTATTTCGTAATACATATCTGTCCTGATATATGGATGGGTTAGCTCTCAGAGTATTAGGGCGAAAATCACTCGGCAAGATTTATGGTATTTTATTTATTTGTATATAGCGAAGGAGTTTTATGATGAGCTGTATGAGCTGCATGAGCTTCAAACAGATATTGAAATAGGATAACGAATAAAAAAAGGTAGACCTTTTGTTCAAAAAACCCTTCCGATAGGACAGGTACTTAAAAGCAGATGTAAGGGAGACCTGAACTGAGTTCGGTAAGACTGATGGAGAAAGACATGGTTTTTCTTGATCTTATCATCTCAAAGGAAATGATTATAGACAATGGCTCTTGCTGGCTGAATGAATTTCTGAGCTTTTCCCACATATATAGCATTTTGGAAGAAGAACAACCCTAAATCCCGTCAGTTTAAAGTAATTGAATACTTAAGGTGGCGTGCTCCGCCTACCACACCGTATGCCCTGAATTCACACCCCGGGCAAAGCAACGTCAAAATTTTAGAAAAATTTTTTTCATTTAGAAGAAAATTTTTCTAAGCGGGGTCGATTCTGGGCAGTGTTTGGCAAGCGCACCGAATGTATTTCTGAAATGAAAAGCTCTCAGTGAAAACTCGTCTGCTTTGCAGATGCCGTTCGATGTCGGCGTAAAAACATGTAGGTCCCGTCCGGCCAATTTGTAGGGAAAATCAAGAGGAGCACGACGCAAATTGGAAGAGAAGATCGGCCTAAAATCTCTTCGGAGGTCATCGCGCCTTACATTTATTTTTTTATTTTTTTAAGGTGGAAATCAGCTTGCAAAAGCTCAAAGAAGTGTGTAGGAAGTATCTTGTGCCGGCCGTAATGTGGTTCTGTTATTTCCTAAGGTGTGTGCGGAAAAGGATAGTCATTAACTATAAAGAACTTTGTGAATCCGAAAACTAGCAATGAGATAAAAAATGAATCTATTTTTGAAATACAGCTGAAAATATTCCAGACATGAAGTGCTACTTTGAGGCTGAGTAAGCAGTTTAAAAGGCAAGTCCTCACTCGACAACCAAGCAACATGCTCTAAGCATTTTAGCATCACTTCGATCTTAGGACTCATATTACAGCTGGTATGCAAACGGAAGCGTATTTGTTTAATAGCTCTCGAACGTAGATTGCTAATTTTTCTGAGCTAGCTAGCTTCAGCTTTTGAGATGCTAGACATATCTTCGCAACCATCATTTTTCTAAAATGTGCATTATAACACATTTTGAAATACTTTTTATAGTTTTCCCAAAATTAAAAAAAAAATTAGAAAAATGATTACCATATGCATTTAAATACTTTTGTTTTCGCTCTCTAACAGCCATAATTCTATCTTTCCAAGCTAAAAATAAAAAAATAATTGACTCGTTTTACCCCCGAAGAGATTTAGGTCGAGCCTCTCTTCCGATTTGGGCCGTTCTCCTTTTGACTTTTCCTATAAACTGACTGGACGGACCTACATGTTTTGTGCTGACCCAGAACGGCATCTGTAAGGAAGATGAGTTTTCCTTTTCATTGCCAAATCAATCACTGCTAAGAAATATCCACGAAAATCCGCTATACAGGTGAGTTATCCGCCTCTAATCGAAATATCTTTGCTAAATCATTTTATTTTCTAAAGAAATCGTATTAGAATCAAGTGACATTAGTGCGTCCAACGTTGGCCATTTATACGTTGTTTATAAATTTGGTAGGTAAGCATTTTAAGTGCTTCAAAAAGAATCAGTGTACGAAAGATTCTACATACTTTGCAATAAATATGAGAAGTTATTTTTTTTTTTGAAAGCGTGAAATTTTGAATAAAAGATGGAAAATGCATTGGGTATGAAGCAAATTTTTCGCTTAAAACGTTTATTTTTTCGAAAACAAAGATCTAAAGACTGGTTCTATTTCAAACACTGCTTGGCCTTCTAACTGTGCTGCCAGATTGATGAAAAAGCTTTTGAGTTTTCATATTCAAAACATCCCAAAACCATAAAAGAGTGCAAATATAAAGAGTATCGATAATAACAAGGATGGAGTTCGAATTGATAACAATGTGTCAATATCAGCCATCGAAGGAAAGTTACTTTGATTATTTAAATAAAAAGGTTATTTAAAAAGTTTCGAACAAAACAAATCTCATCAACAGTTTTCTATTTTACAATAATTTTTACTTTAAAATTGCTCATGGGAGTCAGCTTTTGCTAGAGGAGGAACCAAGAACTGCTATGGCACTAAAATAATAATAGATAAACATGAATTCTTCGTGCAACTTATTTCGATCTCACTTCTCATTTATTCTTTTTTCATTATTTGCATCTATCTTTAAGAATTTTTCGTCAATAAACTTTTTTTGATTCACTTTTTACAGATTCAACATAAATGCAATTAAGCTTAAAATAGCATGATACTAAGCGTTATCTAATACAATTTTCCATAGCACTCAGGTTTTTTTATGGCTTTAGCTTACACTTTTTGGAGCTTGCATAGATTTTTGTATGAAAATTTTACTACACTTTTTTTCCACCTTTTTTTTGCTTCTTATTTCTTTTTCAGTAATATTAACTGTGTGCTGGCTGGGTTCGGCGGCTTCTAAAGCGATAGCGTTGATTGTAAGCAATTAGAATTTAAGCTGCGTTAAAAAAGATGTGTTAATAGAGAAAAATGATGATTGTTGTAATTTGTTGAGTATTTAGCAATAAAAAAGGAATAAATAAAATTTTTATATGTAAGAAAAAGAAGTCAAGATGAACAGTTTTTATACAGGTTTTTTTCCAGCAAACATTTGGAGCTGAAAAAGAGTCAGAAAATAGACCAAATTTGAAAAGTTTGCCCTCATAATGAGTCCATAAAAATGACTGTAATTTAAGCTTTGACGGCATGAGCAAATCGACAGAATGCAGGAGTGGGAAAAATTGGTTATCGCCGAAGAAGGAAAAATATCTTTGGAGAATGCCGCATTGTAACCTAAAGAAAGAAAACTGCTTACAGGGAAGAAGAGTGTGTCTGCGCTACAGCGAGTTAGAAAGACGCATTTTGTAGGAAGAAAGCAGAGGCAAATACTTCTCTATGCTCATAATTGGAAAGAAAGATAGAACGTCGAGGGAAGATGATGAACCTGTGCCCGCAATCACTGGTGAGCAAATTAATGTTCACCCACCAGACTTTAACGAATTCCGATTACCAATAAGCATGTAAAATAACAAGGGCGTGGTTTCTGATGTACTGGTTTCAGATCTGCACAAATACGGCAGAAATGAGTTGGTAAGACACATGCAGCAGCGTCTATGCAAAATACGTTTGAACGGGTGCGTGCCCGTATATTTAAATCAAAGTGTTTTTTACCAAGTCCAAAAGCAGGGGAGCCTGCCAATTGCGCAAAATATCGCAAAAACATCCACCTCAGTACTGCATTTAAGGTCAAGCTTATTGTGCGAATGAGTCGGATCATTGGACCATATCAGTGCGGCTTCAGATTTGATGTATTTATCATCGTGCAAATTTTCACCACATATTGGAAGAAACGTGCGAAAAAAGGGTGCGGCTTCAAGAGGCACTAAAATGAGCTGCTTATATGCTGCTTTGGCTGAACTTGATTTCTTCGCAAAACTTATACGGCTGTGCAAAATGACCTCTCCAAGCCGTTCGAAACTAAACGAAGTTTCGTACAAGGTGGCCGTTATGATGTGATTTCTATAATATGATTTCATCGGCCTGAACACCCTCACCGTAAGTTTGGCTTACTACAGGCTGGAAAAAGAAATGTGAAAGATATTGTGGCGAGTATGAGCATCACTATGCTGTTAGTAAATAATCACAAAAACAAAACCAGCAAGCAGCCACACTTATGTACATGTACACACTAACGCAAGCAGCCACACTTATGTACAAGACAACGAAGAATATTCCATACACATAACCAGGATCTTGAAGCAGAGAGATTATATAGCCGGCATATAAGAACAGAAGGTGTTACTTACACATACACACATATGGCTAGAAGAAAAACATAAACTACAGGAATACATGTATATAGCTAAATAACTAAGCATGAGATACAACTGTTCCAGAAGGCATGTTCGTGAA
Organism: Eurosta solidaginis; assembly: GCF_040869045.1. NCBI lineage: Eukaryota > Metazoa > Arthropoda > Insecta > Diptera > Tephritidae > Eurosta > Eurosta solidaginis. Next base: position 120,839 of record NW_027136934.1, read on the forward strand.
ACGTCTAAACCTTAGGAGAAATGGGCGAACGAGGTAACCGAGAGTATAAACGCTGCGCAAGCTGAAGATTCAGTAATCAGTTTGATTAAAAACGCTATTAATTGCGAAGTGAAGTATAATTGTGAAGTAATTCTCCCAAAGTAGTCTAAATAAAGACTATTTTGCAATACTGAATATTGGAGTTATTTATTCGACAGTTCGGCGATTCGAAAATTAGCAGAATGTGTATAATCATCGGGAATTTACCAAATTACCTGCTGTGATCAGGCAAAGAGTCAGCACAGGCGTCCTACCAAACACGAATTTGTTGGTAGCCATAATTTGGAAATAGTAAAGTGAGCCAGCATTCTAGAATTCAAGATAAGAATCACTTCTTCCAAAAAATGCGACTTTGGGCTGAGTTAACTAATGAAAAGTAAAGTCTTCTTTGGCAAACGAAGACATGCTCTACAAGTCACTTATCGTATCCGTCCTGCCATATAGTTTAGAAGCATGGATCATGAAAACATTAGGTGAACCGGTTTTGGGACTATTGGAGAAAAAGTTAGATAAATTTATGGGCAAAAAGGATACCGCGACTAAAAAAGATTTAAAGATGAGCTGCAAGGTTTTCGTTTTTGTTCTTCTGAAAAAGGCGCTTTTATTGCTTAAAACGTGATTTGTGCGCTATCTTCAATTTTAGTTGACTATTCACGATATTTGTGCTATTTTTGTTCAAACGAAATTTCTCACACAGATGAGTGCTCATATTTTTACAGCACAAAATCAATGTTTACCTCAAACGATTATGCTGCTGGGTAATTCTGACAGTATTAAAGCTTTTATTCAAACTTTGTTTTAGCAGAGCATAGAACTAAAATCAATTAAATTAAATATTTTGATAGCTGAGCTAAGCTTTTTTGCAGAGTTTCTTTCAGCTAAATTAAAAAAAAGCTACAGATAAAGCAAAAAGATAAGAGAAGAAAAGAAGAAAAAAATGTGAAGTCTATTGAAAAATTATAGTGGAAAAAACACAAATGCTTAATACAGTTCGAACAACTAAAGTGGCAAAAAAACTATGCGGAATGCTCGCATGAATTGGAAAATTGAAAAAAAAAAAACAACCAGGTGGGTCTGTGCCCTGAAGGTGAAAAGTTTTAACTGAAATGGAATGTTATTGAATAAGATATTTTTGATGTATTTTTTATACTCAACGTGCTTTGCATTAACTTTCGTAATATAATGTTTGATCGTAACGGCATAAACGCATCGAGATAAATATAGGCTTCCTTATTTCAAAGTGTTCAGGATAAAAAGGAATTGATTTAGCCTTGTCCGTCTCTTCGTCCATCTATCCTACCGTTTGTCTGTAATCACAATAACTGGAGTAAATATTGAAATTTGGTATGTGGGTTTCTTGTCACTCATCCCCCAACGCTTTTTTAAATGAGCCAAATCGGATGATAACCACGCCCACTTTATATATATAATAAAAACAAAAACCAGTTTATTTAGCAAATAATGCACCTGGAGTGTTGAAATTTGATGTGTAGGTTAATATTGAGACTCTTGATAAAAAAATAGAAATATGGGCGTGGCACCGCCCACTTGTGAAAAATCAATTTTGCAAATATTATTTATCAAAAACCGTTAAATGTATCATAACAAAATTCGACAGAGAGGTTGCCTTTACTATAATGAATGCTTCAAAGAAAAATTAACGAAATTGGTTAAGAACCATGCCCACTTTAAGATAAAACGCTAAAAGGGCTGGTGGGGGCACGTGTGGTATTGACTATCTGGCGTGCATTTTTCATTCGCTATCATAACGAGGAGTTATTGATGAGCTGAATTCTTAACAATATTATACGCTACCAAGTATGAAATGTTAAACGCCATCACTCACTGCATACTTCACCTAGGTAAGTAAGGCTGAGGCCAACTTACAATTGTAGGTATCAAAGGGGTCCCAAGGTGAACGGGGAAGATTCTCAGCGAACCCATCGGGCTTATGGATCTCCCCCCCCCCCCCCCACCTATGGAAAACCAACCTTTGCACAACGTCCCACGGGGTAGGAGGGGATACGCTCCCCTTCTACCTTGAAGGACGGATGGGCACGGGTAAGTCCCCAAGGCGCATCCAGGACCAGTCCTGGGCTCCACTTGAGGGACATTCCAGGCCCAATACGTATCAATACGGGTGGCATTTGTCGCGGACAGTTCACTCAGGGTTGCCGAGGATCATCTCGCTCCCCCGCTCCCTGGGTGAAGTGCCGAGACATATGCAACGGTGGAGCTTACTACACCACTTACGGTCGCTAGGACTCTTGTCCCAGGCTCTCTGAGAGGAGTACTGAATCTACCCAGCACCCATGTATACAAATACATCTATACGTTGGGTATTACTAATAGATACTATATACTTCACCTAGGTGAAACTGCGCCCTTCTTGCCCGCCGCCGTCAATCGTTAGCCGTAGGAGCACCTCCGCAATCCGCCTGAACCTATCCGAGTAAGCTTTCTCTGGGGGTAAGATTCTATTTGAAGATCATCACCACCGTTCTCTGAGAACCGCGACCCGTACCGTCATTTTCGAGACCCGCTTCCGTCGCTCCTGCGCTATCATCCGTGGCATCTCCCTCTCTATCCCTCTCTCCCTCTCTCTCTCTGGGATCAAAGGCTGCCGGCATCGAAAGGCAAAAGCCACATCGTGTGTGTGTGCGTGTTCGGAACAAAACAACAACTACTTGTGTTATTAATTGGAAAAGGTTAGTGGGACCTTCGCCTGACCCTGGAGCGGCTGATCTTACCTCAGCCTTCGACAAAACCCACCTCACACATTTTCTATATACATAACTCAAAGAAAAATTAACGGAACGTCATAACATTTGGTACCCATATTTTCCTTATAGCAGGAAATATGTCTAGTAAAAATGGATGGGATCGGTTAAAGACCATGCCCACTTTTTTATAAGAGACGTTTAAAAGGGTCGTAGGCTAGAACAATAAGCTATCTCTTAGCGAAAAATAGTTTTGTATCATCATCATATCACTTACAAAGTTTTTTTGTAAGAGGAAATTGGAAAGCATTTTTTTATTAATGGGCAGTTCCACGCTCCTATTCCGATCAATCATTACACAACATTTCTAGAGTTAAAAATAAATAAATGAATGCCTTGTAACGAAATTCGAAAAAGCAATTTATCCGAAGTGAACTGTACAATTTAAACTCACTCCGATTATATAATGTTCGGTTACACCCGAACTTAGTAACCCTTAATTGTTATAGCTTTAATGGATATGAAATGGTATATTAACTTTGGTCCGATGTTTGTAACGTTGAGAAATATAGAAGATAGACTCACCATCAAGTGTACCGGATTGATCAGGGCGCTGAACTGAGTTCATATAGCCATTACCGTCTGTCCGTCCGTCCGTCTGTCTGCTTGAACGCAAACTAGTCCCTCAAATATCTCAATGAAATTTGGCACAAGGATGTATTTTTGACAGACATCTGCCGGATCTGGCAGGATCGGACCACTATAACATATATCTCCCATACAACCGATCGATAGATAGAAAGATTTTTGGCCATTTCTCCCTTAATTTAGAAAGTATAAACGTGAAAATCGGTGATATATATTCTAATATATCATAGAAGATTTTCTGAAAAAATCACTTTGATCGGAGCTATATATAGTATATATCCCATACAACAGATCATTGAGATAGAAAAATTTTTGGAAATTTCTCCCTTAATTTCCTATATAAAAACGTTAAGCTTGGTGATATTTATTCTAATATATCATAGAAGATATCATGAAAAAATCATTTCGATCGGAGCTATATATAATATATATCCCATACCACCGATCGTTCAGATAGAAAGATTTTTAGCCATTTCTCGCTTAATTTCCAATATAAAAACGTGAAACTTGGTGATTTATATTCGAATATATCATAGAAGATTTCCTGTAAAAATCATTTCGATCGGAGCTATATATAATATATATTCCATACTATCGATCGTTCAGATAAGTGGGTTTTTTGCCATTTTTTTTATTTATCTTAAATTCGCTTAGGTATGTACATCTGTTCACTATATATTTCTTATCTTATACATCCGATTATTTGGAGATTACGAATGGGAAAAATTATTTTTTAGCCAAATTCATGAAAGGTATGAAGCCTTCGGCACAGCCGAAGACAGTCCCGTCATTAATTGTTTTCTTTATTTAACGCACGATATTTCAATTTTTCTTTGATTTTTTAACGCTAATTGCATTTTTTCATAGCCATTTTGCTTTGAAATTTTTTTATGCAAATTAATATGCGCCAAAAAAAAAAAAATATGTTCTCATCCACGACTTGGGCATAATGGCAGCTAACCAGACGCACGTAAATTGAATGCAGATGCAATCAAAAATTGTCGGTTGGCAGCCATGTAGGCTTTAATTAAGCTTTGGAAAACGATAACGAAATCAATTAAGCTGATATCCTTATTAAATGCGCAAATTTGGCGACCACAAAAGTTAGCAGCTTGATTGTGAATAAAAAGAAATTAAAAAAAATTTTATTCGTACTAATTTACTTTCCGCGGGTATCCTTTGTCTACGTACAAACTCCTCAGCTGATCTTAAGGAAATCTTCATGTTTGGTTAACGCAGTAGCTGTGCAAGATAGAGATCTAAAATAGCATTTGAATAATTAAGAGTGTAACACATATGGCAGGGAAAAGCTTCAAATTATCTTTATCCCACATCTTTTCGATTCATACCTCTCAGAAGAAGCCATTCACATTTGCCATATCTCCCCGAATCAATAGCTTAGTGAAAAGAAATAAACGTATGTGGAGCAAGAGAGCAAGGAAAGGAAGGAAAGACAGAAAATCAGTATGGATGGGAGACAAATTTCTTGCTTAAAACAAAGCCAAATATTTCGAAAGAACAACATCCAAAGGGAGGTGCTAAGGAAAGTGCTCGGATTTGCATATATGTATCTGTTGAGGTCTGATGTATGGAATGGAAACTCAGTCGTTCTACTGCGTTTCATTGCTGTTTTTAAGTAAAGAATTTTTTGCGCGTTTGTTCCATTATCTACTAGAATTCTACAAAAAGTGAAATGAACTAAACTACCTTACACATTAAGCAATTTGGGTTAGCCGAAGAGTGAATAAGCTACATAAAAATTAAGATGGGACGTTCCCATAGTTCATTGTATCAGATTTTGTACAACGGTGAACGCCTAAGATGGTGCAATGAAAGAAGAGCGACGCGTATTTAGAAAGTAAAAACGAGAGGCAGAACGGCGTGTATGCGAGGAGCTTCAAACTCGGTCAGGTTGAACTGGCTGATTAATGAAGACCTCATATAGACTGAAAGTATCCATAATGCTACCAGAATTTGTTTCACGATCATACGTAAAAACCCCACTCATGTGAGAAGACCTATGTTATATAATAACTCCGTTCTCTTGGCAAACATTAGAATTTATTTATGACCTAGCTTAATTACTGTTTACGGATCATGCAACTATGATACCTCTAGTAGCTGGAGCTTCAAACTTGCGAGCGCAGGACACCAACACAGAACGTGATCAACCGTTCCTTTCTTTAGCTCACACTTCCTACATCTGCAGTTTCTGATGAGGCCTAACTAATAAGGATCTGGCGCCAGAGGACAGCGTCTAGTTAGTATGTATATCAGCAACTCTGTGAGTCTACGCCGTGGGTTTTAGAAATTTGCAGCCTCGCGCTATTGTCCACGCCTTTCCTGCTTGATACTTGATGGATCATATGCACTTTCTGCCTCCTTTTGATGTCTCCCAACCGTTTTGGGTGTCTGCCGTCGATTTATTGTGTACTGCACCCTGCTTGGACAACGTATTGACATTTTCGTTAACTTCTTTCCCTTTACGACTGGAAAACCAGTATTAATGTACTGAGTTAAAAGGTATGTATACAAACGCAGGTGCTTCGAAGGATATGAAAATGTAATGAACATCGATGCCCTTGAAAGCCTCCGCCGTATGCCTCCTTGAAGATTCAGCGCACATTGGTCTTACCATTTTTGGTGTGCCTCTTTGTTTACCTCCAAAAAGCAGTGCTTTCTTTGTTCGAAGAAGGAAGGTGATGTTGGCTTTTCGCGGCATCACAACGTGCCTAATGTCACTGACCTATATAGTACGTGACCTCGGGAAGCCACTTCAACATAACCTAACCTATTTCAGCCAGTGAGTATGTAACTCCTGTGTGGTTTTTTGAAGGATAAGGATGCTTTACACTTAAACGCTAGACACATTTTGTGATTTTCCAAGTAATCGTGAAAACTATCACATACTCTACAGCGTATGAGTGACCACATAAACCCTCATACTTTTTGAAAGCTTTAACATATTTCAAATTGATTGACATTTCAACAAATATTCGTATTACGTGAACGTCATATATTTTCTAGTTTAACGAAAAATGTATGCTATATCCAGAATAATGAAATGAATCAGTATGTTTATATGCTAAGAAGCGCTCTAAAGTATGCATACCAAATAAGCATTCGCTCAGCTAGTCACACGGACACGGAGGTTGTAAATCATAAAAGTTACATTGAAAATGAAAATTGTTATTTATGTTAATGTATCGAACAGCGTACATAAATACGAGTACAAAAAGAGTAAATCAATGAAAGGATAAATGTGTAAACGGATGACTGAATGCTGAGTTAATGTAACATCAGCTGGTTGGGCGAGCAGCAGCAGAGACAGCAAATATAAATATACGAGTTTTTTGAGATGAATCAGCATCGGTTTACGTTTACACAGCGCGTTTCACTGTGCTGCGCCATGCATGAACAGTGCTGTATATAGGAATGTATGTGTGTGTTCATTTTGTTTGTTGGGGATTAATTTTCAGCGTACTATCTATGCATTTTGTCTGTCTGCCTGCTGAGTCTAGCGGTCGTTGGTAAATCCTGTTTGTTGTTGGTCTTAAATAAAATTTACTGTCAATACAGACAATGCATATGTGACCTTTTAACACACATATCATGATGGAATTATACATGATGACACATACATATGTGAAAGTTATATTTGTATTTGTATTGAATATGGAATTACTTTGAAAATTTAAACCCGAAAAATAGTTGATTTTATGATTTATTTTATAGACATGCCCGAATTTTGTTTGTATTGAAAAATGTATAGAAAAAGGGAAACTTACAAATATCAAAAGCCGAATGGAAAAGAAAGGTTGAAAGCAAACAGTCAAAATGTTTTTGATCTTTCTCTCTATTGGGATTATCACAAGCCAATGAAGTTCTACCCAAAAATTCTCGAAATCATCCTGAAATGGTATAGAAAAAGTCCCAAAGTAGTCCACGAATGATTCGGAATGATTCCGAAAGGTACTGTCTCCGATGAAACACTTACGTCATTATGAAAAGGTGGGAGTTCGTAACTAAATGGTGCAAAGTAAATTCTCATATTCGGATTTCATAGCTGTAAAAATTAATTTCGAAAGGATAGCTTACGCATCTCTTAAGGGTGAAATCGTTTTACAAGGATCGTCTTCGAGTACCGAAGACGACCTATTAATAATACTGTAACGAATTTTGAGAAGATGTGATTATTTTATGCACCCTAACGTTTGAATCGTTGAACTGCGAATAAATAACTGCAATAATCAGTATTGTAAAATGGCCTTTATTTAGACTACTTTGGGAGTAGTACTTCACAATTATACTTCACTACTAGCGTGTCTAAATCAAAGTAAATAGTTATTCCTCAGCTTGCTCTGCTTTTATTGTCTCGTTCTTGTATTTCTCCCAAGGTCTAAACTTTTCACGAACATGCCTTCTGGAACAGTTGCATCTCATACTTGGTTATTTAGCTATATGCCTGAGTATGTGCAGGTAACAACTTCTGCTCTTAGCTGATGACTACATATGTGTATGTGAAATAAAGCCTTCGCTTCGAGTTGCTGATTATGTGTATGGAATATTCTTCATTGTCTTGTACAAAAGTGTGGCTGCTTTCTTTAATGTGTACATGTACATAAGTGTGGCTGCTTGCTTTTTTGTTGTTGTCATTATTTACTAACATCATAGTGCTGCTAATATTCCGCACAATACCATTTATCTTTTTAAACAATATTCGCTTTTCATTTGCCAGAAACTGTCTTCATGTTTCAAAATTCTAAGCACTAAAGCATGTCATGCATAAAACTGCGAGACTATTCTATGATTCTGTCTCAGGTTATATATGGTTGAACTTGCCGTTCAATGAAGACCTAACATAGACTGAAACAAAAGCCGACAAAAAGCCCCAACTAGGTACCAGGAATTATGTTCAAGGATAACTCCATACGCTTGGAAAATTCTAGAAGTTTTCCCGGATCTTTCTTTATAGCTCACCAAAATCCTGCTACTCTACCGCGCAAGCAACTGGAACCTTGGCCTTGCGTGCGCAAGACACGAACACAGAACGCGTTCAACTGTTTTGTCTTGCAGCTTGAACTTCCTACCTCTGCTGTTACTGGGGAGCCCTAACTTATGTGTATGTATGCGTAATCAGCAGTCACTGTCCAGTTAGTATACCCTTAAGTTCTCGCTTTAGAGGTTTGAGCAACTTTGTAAGTTTAACGTCGTGGAATTTGCACATGATCTTAGAAGTTTTGCCGCCATGTCTGTCCCACCTTGCTTGCTTGCTTTATCGAGCAAATGCAGCTTCTGTCTACTTACGATTTCTCCAAAACAAATTGGGAAGTCCTCCGCCGATTCATCGAGTGCTATCCTCTCCCTTGCCAACTCATCGTATTTTTCGTTACCTTCTCACCCAATGTAGAATTTTGTTCCGGCCTGAGCTAAGTTTCTCTAATGCTTCTTTGCTATGCAGGAAACTTATTGAAGAAGTACTGTGTGAGATTATTGCATTTATCCCGCCTCGCTAGCAATATACATACATATTTACCCGACTGCAGCTAAACACGTTTCCTCCAGAACCTGTGCTGTTTCGTTTGCGGTTAAAATTTTTCCCTGAAAGATACTGCTCCGATCTGGAAGCCTATAGGATCTACTTATATCTGAGTTGACGTAGTAAAAAGCAGCCCCGATCTCTTCTGTTGATTCGAAATCATCGGGATACACTAGCGTAGAATGTTCTGCCATTTGCCCGCCTTTGTACCAACCATCTGGCTGTATTGTGGCCAGAAGATCATTTTTCAAGCTCTCATGTCGAACAAACTATAATACCGCTATAAGTTATGGCCCTATCATTAATGGCGCTATAAGTTTTGGCCATACGGCTTGCACTCAAGATGCGCCGAGACTTAAGCCTTGTGGCAGTTGATTACGCAAGATTTTTGGCCTTTGGGTCTGTAGCTGGGATGTGCAGAAAAGCATGCAATGCTGATGTTATGTCATTCATTGGTTTTTAGTAAATGCACTTTTTTGACTGGCTGTCCACCAAACTAGGACCACATAATAAAAGATGGGCTTTCTTCGCTCTCTCTTTCACATGAAGTTTCCTTGACAACTTACTATCTTGTTCGATTACTAGATTTTTTGGGCTGTATAGTTAACTTTCCAAATCTAGGATTAGTCCAATTAGCGGCATTACGCTCCCTAGTATAAAATACTAGATCATTTTTTTTCGTGTTAGTGTTTAACCCATCTCCCGACGCCCAGGAATGTACATCCCAGAGCACTTGATCAATAAGAGAGTGGATTGCTGGTAGACATCTGCCGCTTATGATGGCATATGTCGTTAGTTTGCCTGGTCTGCGGCCGAACTGCCTTAGCTATTGGTTGAAAACCAGCGAACACAGTGTTGGTGATAACACCCCACACTGCGTGGTTCCGGTGTTTACAGATTTTGTTGCCGCGTATAGTCCTCGCTGCGACGTGATCATGCTGTAGTTTAGCATGCAGTTGATCTAATTTGATATGGCTGGATTTACCTCAAACGTGTTGAGACTTCCCAGAAAACACCTAGAGCGTATTTTTGTTGTTACGCTGCTTTCTCTATATTTATGAGCACCCTATACAATGAAGTTTCGACTGACACTGACTTGCATTTGGTGTAGGAATGTTAGACTAAAGAGTATAAAACTTCATTTATTTTAGATTTTTTACATTATGCGACTTCGCGCCTAAAGTAAACCTAAGTTTTTCTTAAAATCTCTACTTTTTGATTTTGTTTTCAATATTGAATGATAGACAGGTTGCTGTTAGCCATGAGTTCATTTCCTTTATGTGACAGTTGTCATGCCAATAGAAAACTCTACCTAATGAGTATATACATATATTTTGTTAAACTTTTACATCACAGTACTTACGAGGTAGACTACCACAAGCATGTACCTATTATAAGCCCTTAAACCTTTCCACTGCAGTCACGCAGTCTACGCAATCACAACGTTACGATTTCCTGTACAGAATAGGGTATTACAGCAAAAACACGTACGAATAATTAACTTGTTTGCTATTGCTGTTACAACTGCATGCATGCAGCGCTACATATGTAAAGCAAACAAAAACAAAAATCTGTAGGTAACTGAAAAAACTAAAATTGAAAAATATAAACTCAAGGGTTGTGGCGTTACAGCGACTACTATTTGGAATTTAAACGCGTTCCAATGCTTATAAGTGCCAAGTAATATATGAGTATGGATGTTTACAAATATGTGCGTACTAAACTTTCAACTTCCTACATTGTCTGTCTCAGTGTACTTTGTGTGGGTGCGTCTATTTGCATGAACCATTATTTGCTGAAAGTGCTATGACATGTATGCATATGGGAGTAGACATAAATAAATATGCATATGTAGTTGTGTTTATGCATATGGAGTAGGTGTGACTGCCTGCTGTTTGCTGCAGGAAATACAGCATTACAATTCGAATCTTTCCGCAGATGCAGCTGCATTACAAAAATCAGGCAAAAATTGCTTTGTATGCTGTTTTGTAGTTGAATTTTACGCGCGCATATGTATTTGCTGTTATTGCATTTGTTTTTGTTATTGATATGATTATTATTTTTGGCATTGTTGTGTTTTTTAGGGTTATATATGTGGCAATTACATTCCCACTAATTCCCATATTCACCTTATAGTTAGTGAAGTAAATGTAAATACATATTTATAATTAACTCTCAACCTATGATGCATTTTGTTGTTGCGCATAGTGGTTTGCGAGAACGACGAACATAATAGAAATATCAATAAGCTAACTCGTCTTTAGGTACATACTATTTTGAGTAGTATGATATTATTTCGCGACGGGTGCAGTTAAATGTTTTAATAGTAAATTTATAAATTAATATATATTAATAAATATTATACCCAAGAAAAACAAATTGCTTTAACGGAATAATTTATTTATAAACGCTACATTGGTGACCCGCGACTTACACGCTTAAATAAAGTAAATTTAGACTTTTATTCGTCGAAAGTGCGACTAACAAAAAAAAATACAAAAAACAGTTTTTCCCAAATGGGAAGCGCATAAAATTATTGTTTACACAAACATTCATTCCTTTCAATGAAATTGAATAGTAGCAACGTAAGCACTTATTTTAAGTGCCGGATAAAGATTTACCAAAATCACAAAATTATTATAAAGTGCTAGAACGGTACAAAAAAAAAATTGTTTTTTTTTATTTTATTCTTGTGTGACCACCGTTAGGTAAAGTATCGCCTGACAATTTTTTTTTCTACATTAAAAGCGGTCGAATTCTACAGCGTAATATAACTTCATTATGACTAAAGAAGACGAAGACGTCAAGCCTTTGATAATCAATGCTCTTAAAGCACCAACATTTAACCCGAAGCGAGTGAGTTTGTGGTTTGCACAACTTGAGGCTCAATTCGCAATACACGCAATTGTGAAAGAAAAAGATAAGTTCCATCATGCCGTCTCGTTTATAGACACCGAATACGCGCAAGAAGTTGAAACTCTCATCATCAGCCCACCACAAACGAACCCATATACCGAGCTTAAAACTATGCTAATACAGTGCTTCTCAAAATCTGAGGAAGAAAATTGCGTCAATTGCTAGACGGAGAGGCTATCGGCGACCGATCGCCATCCCAATTTCTACGCCATCTTAAAGCCCTTGCACCCAAAGTTGACGAAGCTGTTCGGAAAACAAGATGGCTGGCAAACTTGCCTAAGAAAACGCAAGAGTTTCTCGCCATTTCTCCCCAAGGGACACAACTAGAATCATTAGCTAAAACCACTGACAAGTTGCACGAAATATTTCAGGTAACACACACGGAGGCCATTACGTCATCCACAAATGCGATGCAGACGCAAGAGCTTGAGAAGCAAATAAGTGCTCTTACCAAACGTTTCGATCAACTCAGCGGTGAACTGCGTAAGCGAGGACAATCCAAATCGCGCGGCCGAAGCAACAAATCATACAATAGGTCCAAATCTCGTGGTACAATAAAGGATGGTATTTGCTATTTTCACCGAAAATTTGGCAAAGATGCGTACAAGTGTTCAAAAGGCTGCAAGTTCGTGGGAAAAGGGAGCGGGAGTCACTAGTGGCGGATTGCGACTCCTTATCCTCTTCTAACCGCCTGTTCGTCACAGATTTGACCACAAATACACCATATCTCGTGGATTCCGGTTCAGATCTATCAGTTTTCCCATATAAGCAATTGGAAATTCAAGCCTGAATCAGTAGGATACCAACTATATGCAGCGAATGGTTCACTAATAGAGACTTATGGATGTATTACAATCTCTCTAAACTTAGGCTTGCGTCGCGAATTCACTTGGAGGTTTGTTATTGCCGACGTCACGCGACCCATCATTGGTCCCGATTTTTTAAGTTATTTTAATTTGTTAATCCACCTCAAAAGCAAAAAACTATGCGACGGAGCCACTGGCTTGCACCCGAGCGTTAACTCTATACGCACAAGTGTTGAATGCATTAAAGTCATTTCCGAAGGCAACACGAAATACCATAAGCTGCTTCAAAGCTACCCTAATATCATACGGCCAGAAGGTGTCTCTTCCTCAAAGAAGCATTCTGCGATGCACCATATAAAAACAACACCCGGTCCTCCTGTGACTTGTAAGGCGCGAAGTTTAGCACCAAACAAATTAAAAATAGCGCAAGACGAATTTCGAAAAATGGTGCAACTCGGTATAGCTCGACCTTCAAGCAGCCCATGGGCGTCACCATTGCATTTAGTCTCCAAGAAAACTGGTGACTGACGACCCTGCGGCGATTATCGCTCACTTAATGCGCGTACAATCCCTGATAACTACCCAGTCAGGCTGCTAGACGATTTTACAGCGACACTACACGGGAAAACAGTATTTTCCGTATTAGATCTGGTCCGTGCATTTAACCAGATACCGGTCGCCGATGACGATGTAGAGAAAACAGCTATTATCACCCCATTCGGCTTATTCGAATTTCCATACATGACGTTTGGTCTTCGAAATGCCGCCCAGACGTTCCATCGTTTTATTGACGAGGCTACACGAGACCTACAATTCGTTTTTCCCTACTTGGACGATCTGCTCGTCGCATCAGAAAATGAAGAAACACACCTTGAGCACCTTAAACTACTATTTCAACGTCTGCAAGACTATGGTCTTGTAATAAACGTGGCGAAGTCCGTTTTCGGCCAACATGAAGTGAAATTTTTAGGCCATAATATTAGCGCCAGAGGTATCAAGCCGTTACCAGACAGAGTTGAGGCCATCACTAATTTGAAATTCCCAACTACAATTGCTGTTTTGCGTGGCTTCCTGGGAACCATAAATTTTTACCGAAAATTCATTCGAAACGCGGCAGAAATTCTTGCTCCTTTAAACAAATTACTGGAAGGTCCAAAAGTAAAAGGTTCGACGCCGATAACAATAACAACGGAGCTGCAACTAGCTTACGATAACGCAAAACAAGCGTTAGCAAATGCAACTTTACTGGCACACCCGAATTCTGATGCACTCTGGGCCATATTCTGCGACGCATCAAACACAGCCATTGGCGCGGTACTCCAACAACTGGTCAACGGAGAATGGAAGCCGCTAGCTTTCTTTAGCAGAAAACTGCAGCCTTCGATACAAAAATTGTCGACGTATGATCGGGAGCTTCACGCGATTTACGAAGCTGTACGCCACTTCCGGCATATTTTCGAAGGTAAACATGTTGCAATTTATACTGACCACAAGCCTCTGCTCCATGCCTTTCAACAGCGTATCGATAGAGCATCGCCATGGCAATTTCGTTGTTTAGACTTCGTTGGGCAGTTCACGAGTGATTTCAGACATATATCTGGCCGTGAGAACATCGTAGCAAACACTCTGTCCCGAGTTGAAACAATTTCACCACCAATAACTACGCGTGAGTTGGTCAAAGCTCAGGAAAATGACCCCGAGTTACGTGAGCTCATCGAAAGCACTTCGTCGTCACTACATTGGCAAAAGGTTATGTTCGACGATTATCCGATCGCGGTTTATTGTGATGTTTCATCAGGAAAACCACGTCCATACGTCCCAAAAGCTCTCAGAAAGAAAGTATTCGATGCGTTGCATTCTCTTGCACACCCCGGCACTAAGGCTTCGCAGAAGCTAGTAAGTAAACGATACGTTTGGCCGTCAATCCGAAAAGATTGCCGTGAATGGGCAAAATCGTGCCTGCAATGTCAGCAAAATAAAATTCATCGGCACGTGACGTCACCTATCGCCCGCTTCGAAATACCAACAGAAAGATTCGAACATATACACATTGACTTAGTCACTCTGCCAACGTCACGAGGATACAACAAATGTTTGACGATCATAGATAGATTCACTCGGTTCCCAGAAGCCGTACCATTAAAGAATGGAGATACAGACACAGTTGCATTCGCATTGATCACTAATTGGATTTCAAGATATGGCGTGCCTGTCAGAATAACATCTGACAGAGGAGGTCAATTCGCATCAACATTGTTGCAATCATTGATGAGGCTATTTGGCATTAAGCACTTGCGCACAACACCGTATCAGCCCCAATCCAACGGCCTAGTAGAGCGGCTGCATAGGCAACTCAAAACCGCTTTACTATGCCACAATGAGACATGGTTTGATGCCCTACCAGCTGTATTACTTGGTTTGCGTGCAGCACGGAAAGAAGATATAAAAACCACTCCAGCTGAACTCGTATACGGCGAACCGATTCGGCTGCCCGGCGAATTACTAGCTCCATGAAACAAGTATTCCAACGTTCAAACTGTGCTCATCGATTTAAAAAACCATTTCAACACGTTAGCTCCAACCGAGACATCGCGTCACGGGACCCGTACGGTTTTTTGTTACAAAGATCTCAATTCATGTTCTCACGTATTTGTTCGCAATGACCAAATTGGGCCATCTTTTTCATCACCGTACGAAGGTTCGTTCGAAGTCATCACACGGCACGATAAATATTTCATTGTCAACTATAAAAATTGCAATACTGCAATTTCAATCGATCGGCTTAAGCCCGTATATTTCGCCACTGAGGACACCTAAGCTAACACAGTTAATTATTTTTTTTTTTTTTTTCATTTTAATTGAACTAAATTTCATAAGAGAAGAAATAATATATTAAAAAATTCAATACAAAATTAAATTGTACGCTTAGTTAACTGCTTTCGTGTAATTTTTTTTTTAGTTATTCTTAACGTACATTCAAACTTTTTAGTTACATACATAAAACTATGTCATTGCAAATATTTCGTATCTGTATTTAGTAAAAGCTTTAACATAATAACAAAAATTCATTTTACATAATTTTTTTTTTTTTAAGAAGGGAAGTAATGTGGCAATTACATTCCCACTAATTCCCATATTCACCTTATAGTTAGTGAAGTAAATGTAAATACATATTTATAATTAACTCTCAACCTATGATGCATTTTGTTGTTGCGCATAGTGGTTTGCGAGAACGACGAACATAATAGAAATATCAATAAGCTAACTCGTCTTTAGGTACATACTATTTTGAGTAGTATGATATTATCTCGCGACGGGTGCAGTTAAATGTTTTAATAGTAAATTTATAAATTAATATATATTAATAAATATTATACCCAAGAAAAACAAATTGCTTTAACGGAATAATTTATTTATAAACGCTACATATATACACACATAAATAATTTAAAGCTTATGTTGGCTTAATAACAATTACGTATGCATTGCTATGCATGCCATTGCATTTGGTGGACGCCATGGCGTATGAGTGATATTTATGCATTTTGTTATGGCTGGCGCGCAAATTCTATGCATATTATATGAGAGCTTTTGTGCTACATATTTATATACATATATACAACAAGTAAGGAAGACTAAGTTCGGGTGTAACCGAACATTACATACTCAGTTGAGAGCTATGGAGACAAAATAAGGAAAATCACCATGTAGGAAAATGAACCTAGGGTAACCCTGGAATGTGGTTGTATGACATGTGTATCAAATGGAAGGTATTAAAGAGTATTTTAAGAGAGAGTAGGCCATAGTTCTATGGATGGACGCCATTTAGGGACATCGCCATAAAGGTGGACCAGGGCTGACTCTAGAATCTGTTTGTACGATATGGGTATCAAATGAAAGGTGTTACTGAGCATTTTAAGAGGGAGTGGGCCTTAGGTCTATAGGTGGACGCCTTTTCGAGATATCGCCATTAGGTTGGGCCAGGGGTGACTCGAGAATGTTTGTACGATATGGGTATCAAACGAAAGGTGTTACTGAGCATTTTAAGAGGGAGTGGGCATTAGGTCTATAGGTGGACGCCTTTTCGAGATATCGCCATTAGGGTGGGCCAGGGGTGACTCTAGAATGTGTTTGTACGATATGGGTATCAAATGAAAGGTGGTAATGAGTATTTTAAAAGAGAGTAATCCTTAGGTGGCGGCCACCGTGGTGTGATGGTAGCGTGCTCCGCCTATCACACCGTATGCCCTGGGTTCAACTCCCGGGCAAAGCAACATCAAAATTTTAGAAATAAGATTTTTCAATTAGAAGAAAATTTTTCTAAGCGGGGTCGCCCCCCGGCAGTGTCTGGCAAGCGCTCCGATTGTATTTCTGCCATGAAAAGCTCTCAGTGAAAACTCATCTGCCATACAGATGCCGTTCGGAGTCGGCATAAAACATGTAGGCCCCGTCCGGCCAATTTGTAGGGAAAAATCAAGAGGAGCACGACGCAAATTGGAAGAGAAGCTCGGCCTTAGATCTCTTCGGAGGTTATCGCGCCTTACATTTATTTATTTATTTAATCCTTAGTTCTATAGGTGGACTCCTTTTCAAGATATCGCCATAAAGGTGGACCAAGGGTGACTCTAGAATATGTTTGTACGATATGGGTATCAAATGAAAGCTGTTAATGAGCATTTTAAGAGGGAGTGGACATTAGGTCTATAGGTGGACGAGTTTTCGAGATATCGCTATTAGGGTGGGCCAGGGTGACTCTAGAATGTGTTTGTACGATATGGATATCAAATGAAAGGTGGTAATGAGTATTTTAAAAGGGAGTAATCCTTAGTTCTATAGGTGGATTCCTTTTCAAGATATCGCCATAAAGGTGGACCAAGGGTGACTCTAGAATGTTTGTACGATATGGGTATCAAACGAAAGGTGTTACTGAGCATTTTAAGAGGGAGTAGGCATTAGGTCTATAGGTGGACGCCTTTTCGAGATATCGCCATTAGGGTGGGCCAGTGGTGACTCTAGAATGTTTGTACGATATGGGTATCAAACGAAAGGTGTTACTGAGCATTTTAAGAGGGAGTGGACATTAGGTCTATAGGTGGACGCCTTTTCGAGATATCGCCATTAGGGCGGGCCAGGGGTGACTCTAGAATGTTTGTACGATAAGGGTATCAAACGAAAGGTGTTCCTGAGCATTTTAAGAGGGAGTGGGCATTAGGTCTATAGGTGGACGCCTTTTCGAGATATCGCCATTAGGGTGGGCCAGGGGTGACTCTAGAATGATACGATATGGATATCAAATTAAAGGTATTAATGAGGGTTTTAAAAGCGAGTGGCCCTTAGATGTATATGTGAAGGCGTTCTCGCGATATCGACCAAAATGTGGACCAGGTGATCCAGAAAATCATCTGTCGGGTACAGCTAATTTATTTATATATGCAATACCACGAACAGTATTCCTGCCAAGATTCCAAGGGCTCTTGGTTTCGCCTTGTAGAACTTTTTCATTTTCTTCTACTTAATATGGTAGGTGTCACACCCATTTTACAAAGTTTTTTCCAAAGTTATATTTTGCGTCAATAAACCAATCCAGTTACCATGTTTCATCCCTTTTTTCGTATTTGGTATAGAATTATGGCATTTTTTCATTTTTCGTAATTTTCGATATCGACAAAGTGGGCGTGGTTATGGTCGGATTTCGGCCATTTTTTATACCAAGATAAAGTAAGTTCATATAAGTACGTGGGCTAAGTTTAGTAAAGATATATCGGTTTTTGTTCAAGTTATTGTGTTAACGGCCGAGCGGAGGGACAGACGGTGGACTGTGTATAAAAACTGGGCGTGACTTCCACCGATTTCGCCTATTTTCACAGAGAACAGTTACCGTCATAGGATCTATGCCCCTACCAAATTTGAGAAGGATTGGTAAATTTTTGTTCGACTTATGGCATTAAAAGTATTCTAGACAAACTAAATGAAAATGGGCGGAGCCACGCCCATTTTGAAATTTTCTTTTATTTTTGTATTTTGTTGCATCTTATCATTACTGGAGTTGAATTTTGACTTAATTTACTTATATACAGTAAAGATATTAAATTTTTTGTTAAAATTTGAATTTAAAAAAAAATTTTTTTAAAAGTGGGCGTGTTCTTCATCCAATTTTGCCAATTTTTATTTAGCATATATATAGTAAGAGTAGTAACGTTCCTGCCAAATTTCATCATGATATCTTCAACGACTGCAATTACAGCTTGCAAAACTTTTTAATTACCTTCTTGTAAAAGTGGGCGGTGCCACGCCCATTGTCCAAAATCTTACTAATTTTCTATTCTGCGTCATAACGTCAACCCATCTATCAAGTTTCGTCGCTTTAACCGCCTTTGGCAATGAATTATCACATTTTTTCGGTTTTTCGAAATTTTCGATATCGACAAAGTGGGCGTGGTTATAGTCCGATATCGTTCATTTTAAATAGCGATCTGAGATGAGTGCCCAGGAATCTACATACCAAATTTCATCAAGATACCTCAAAATTTACTCAAGTTATCGTGTTAACGGGCAGACGGACGGACGGACGGATGGACGGACGGACGGAAGGACGGACATGGCTCAATCAAATTTTTTTTCGATACTGATGATTTTGATATATGGAAGTCTATATCTATCTCGATTCCTTTATACCTGTTCAACCAACCGTTATCCAATCAAAGTTAATATACTCTATGAGCTCTGCTAAACTGAGTATAAAAACTGAAAGTTAAAGCATATGCAATGCAATTCCATGCATAAAAGTACATTTTCGCTTTGCTGCGTGTTTGGCAATATTTTTATATTTTTATACCTTTCATGAAAATGAAGTGGTTTATTAAGTTTGTCACAAAACTCAAAATTGCAAGTCCCTAAAGGAGAAGTGATAGAAGAGATAGATCCACCAATAAGTATACCGAAATTATCAGGATGAAGAGCTGAGTTGATTTAGCCATGTTTCTGTCTGTTTGAATGCAAACTAGTTTTGAGATATCTTGATAAAATTTGGCGAGCGGGTATATTTTGGTATCCTATTAGATATTTGTCGAAACTGGCCAGATCAGATCACTATAGCATACATCCCCATACAACCGAGAAAAGAGAATATTTGTCATATCTTACTCAATTTTTTAGATTGGAGGACGAAACCTCACCATATGCTTTCGTATATTGCACAAAAACATGTCTGAAAAATTGGATGAGATCAGTCGTATATATGGTATGTATCCCATACAACTGATTATTGTCTAGAAAAATCGAGGAGAACGGTCGTATATATAGCATATGTCCCGTACAACCGATTGTTCAAATAAGAAACTTTTCGTAATTTCTGCCCCATTTTAACAGCCAGAAGCTTCAAATTTGACCAAATGCATACGTAGGTACCGCATATTGTTGTCTGAAAAAATCGAAGAGATTGCTCAGATATGGAAATTTTCGCAATTTCTATACCATTTTAACAGCTAGAAGCTTAAAATTTCACCAAATGCTTACGTATATAGAATATATTGTTGTCTGAAAAAATCGTTGAGATCGGTCGTCTATATAATATAAACACCATATATGTCGTAAGTACTGCCCCAATTTAACGGCGGGAAGCTCCGAATTTCGTCAAATACTTACGTATACGTCATATATTGTTCAGATATCTCATTCATGGTCATAGCTATCTCATGCAGACCACAAGAATCGTGAAAATTTGTATCTTCGCACTAAGTACCTACCTATTTTGCTTATTTAATATTTATCTAAAAGGTCGTATGTACATCTATTTACTATATTGTAACGAATTTTGGCAGATTCCTGATAATTATACACCTTCTGCTAACGTTCGAATCGCTGAACTGTCGAATAACCAAGTCTATTTTCGGTATTGCGAAATGGTCTCTATTTAGACTACTTTGATGGTAGTACTTCACAATGAAAATTATAATTCACTAATAGCGTGTTCTGACCATTGATTCCTCAATTCGCTCTGCTTTTATATTCGTGATTACCTCGTTCCCCAATTTCTCCTAAGGTCACGAGTATGCCTTCTAGAAAAGTTGTATCTCATGCTTGATTATTTAGCTACATACATGTATATCTGTAATTTATGTTTTTCTTCTAGCTATATGCATGTTTATGTGTTAGTACCAGCTTCTGATTTTATCTGGTGAATACATATGTGTATGTGAAATAATCTCTTCGCTTCGAGCTGCTGGTTAAGTGTGGTTGCCTGCTTTTTTTTAATATTCTGATTATTTACTAACATCATAGTGATGCTAATATTCGCCGCAATATATTACATATTTATACAGCCATTTATTTGAATATTACAAATGGGATAAGATTATTGTTCAGTTCTATTCATGAAAGGTATAAAGTCTTCGGCGCAATCCCATCCTTACTTATTTTTTACTGTTTTTTGTGCGGAAATTTGGGTCACTAGACGTATGAGTGATAAATGGAGTGGGATGTGCAACGCTATTTTGTGGTCATAAAGCAAAATTTTACACAAATTTGAAAAGTAAATGTATGTTTAAAATAAATGTAAATTTGCACAGTGGTTTATTATTTCAGTTTTTGTTTGTTTATGTAGACATTTGTGTGTATAATTTTGGCATTTTACATGTAATGTAAATTTAAAAAACGATTTAGTATTAATGCAAATCAGTGAGAGAGTCATTTAAATGTGATGACCATAAACTGCATGACATTCATTTGTGGCATAAATTTAAAAAGTATTTAAGAGTTGTTCGTTCGCGGCAACAATTTTGAAAATATAAAAGTAGATACAAAGATCAACTGGCCGTAATGCATGTATTTCCCTCCCTGCAATGGTCATTCCATACGAGCCTATTAATATATATAATTTGAGCGTAAATGAGAGTCCGATATGATTCTTAAAATTTTTTTAAACAGCTTATCTTTAGCCTCTACTCAAACTCTTTCCGACGTCATTTATAGCTCTTGATTTCAGAAAGAAGCCTGCAGCAATGAAACACCCAGGGAAGACGATAATCCCCAGCCTACAATCGATAACGTTGGCATTAATGTTCCCCACCCGACTCTGTTGAAGTCAGAATAGCAGCAGCCAGATTAAAAATAAAAAAATTATAAGATCATGGGCGCTGGTGAATTGGCTGCGGAATTATTCACCACGGCGCTATCTGGTAAGCTTCATGCATCAACTCCTATGCAAAATATGCTCGGACGAATGCATGTTTAACATTTGAAATCTAAATCTGTTCTTTTCCTAGTCCATAAGAAGGAGATCCTGCAAACTGCGCCAACTATCGCAGAACAAGCGCTCTTATAATCGTATATAAGCTCATGTCAAACGTATTGTGCGAAAGGTTGAAGCCCTCTCTGAATCGGCTGATTAGAGCCGAGCAGCTTCAGACCTAGCAAATCTACCATCGAACAGATTTTCACTATGAGCCGCTTTTAAACCTGCCTTTAATAGTACGAATATCAGCACAACAACAAAAAAAGAAGCAAGCGACCACACTTATGTACATGTGCACACTAAAGCAAGTAGCCACACTTTTGGACAGGGTAACGAAGAGTATTCCATACATATAACCAGCAGCTGGAAGCGGAGAGATTATTTCACATACATACATAGCTAAGAGCAGAAGTTGTTACTCACACATGCACACGCATATGGCTAGAAGAAAAGTATAAACTATAGATATACACGTACATAGCTAAATAACAAAGCATGAGATACAACTGTTCTAGAAGGGATGTTGAGCGAACGAGGTAACCGATAGTACAAAAGTAGCGCAAGTTGAGGGATCAGTAACCAGTTTGATTTAAAGACGCTATTAGTGAAGTATTATTGTGATTGTGAAGCACTACTACTGAAGTAGTCTAAATAAAGACCATTGTGCAATATTGAGTATAGGAGATAATTACTCGACAGTTCAGTGATTCGAACGTTAGCAGTAGATGCAAAATAAGAAGAATTTCCAAATATTCGTTACAATATGTAATAAAAGCATGCAAAAACTTGCGCAAGTCGACGACGCTCATCATCAGCTGAATACCCTTCCCGTTTTGCTTACTCCAAACTGGAAAAAGAAGTGGAAAAGGCGGCAGGAGCCTAGAAATCCAGCGAAGAGTTTTGCCAATAAATGCTACTTTGGACAAGGTAGGCAATTTGAAAAGTAAATTCCACTCTCGGCAAGCGAAAATCATGCTCTACAACTCACTTATCGTACGATTATGGAGCAGAAGCATCAACATTGTGATGATGCTCTGGCCAAGGAGGTATTTTTATTGGAACCCGCAGAAAAGGAAGGTGGCCCGCTTCACTGAAAGGACCTTGTGAAAAACAACTTATATTCCCTTATGGTATACCAATTTGTGCCAATAAGCCCAGTGAACAAGAGACTGGTGTGAGTTGTTTTCCGCCCAAAACCGTTTAGGTGGTAACTCACTTAATTTTCAACAGTCAGCTAATCAAACCAAAATATATTAAAAGAAGTTAGAAAATAAATTTCACAAAAAAAAAATATTTGAAAAATAAGAAATATTAACTGTATTTTTTACAAGTTATATATATGCACTTAAACTTTATATGGACTACTAAGTGTGTAACTTTATCTACACATATGAAATTGTTGCGCAGAAAAATAAGTAATGGTAAGCTTCAGTAGTCTATATCCATTTTTATACTAAGTTGAGCAGAGCTCACAGAGTATATTAACTTTGATTGGATAACGGTTGGTTGTACAGGTATAAAGGAATCGAGATAGATATAGACTTCCATATATCAAAATCATCAATATCGAAAAAAAATTCGATTGAGCCATGTCCGTCCGCCCGTCCGTCCATTAACACGATAACTTGAGTAACTTTTGAGGTATCTTGATGAAATTTGGTATGTGGGTTCCTGGGCACTCATCTCAGATCGCTATGAAAATTTCGAAAAATCGAAAAAGCGCGATAATTCATTACCAAATACGGATTAAGCGATGAAACTAGGTAGGTGAGTTGTACTTATGCCGCAGAATAGAAAACTAGTAAAATTTTGGACAACGGGCGTGGCACCGCCCACTTTTAAAAGAGGGTAATTTAGAAGTTTTACAAGCTGTAATTTGGCAGTCGTTGAAGGTATCATGATGAAATTTGGCAGGAACGTTACCCTTATTACTATATGTACGCATAATAAAAATCAGCAATATCGGAGAACGACCACGGCCACTTTAAAAAAAAAAATTTTTAAGTCAAATTTTAAAAGAAAAGTTAATATCTTTACAGTATATAAGTAAATTATATCAAAATTCAACTCCAGTAATGATATGGTGCAACAATATACAAAAATAAAAGAAAATTTCAAAATGGGCGTGGCTCCGCCCTTTTTCATTTAATTTATCTAGGATACTTTTAATGCCATAAGTCGAACAAATATTTACCAACCCTTGTGAAATATGGTAGATGCTTTATTCTAGGACGATAACTGTTTTCTGTGAAAAAGGGCGAAATCGGCTGAAGCCGCGCCCAGTTTTTATACACAGTCGACCGTCTGTCCTTCCGCTCGGCCGTTAACTCGATAACTTGAGCAAAAATCGATATATCTTTACTAAACTCAGTTCACGTACTTAGCTGAACTCACTTTCTATTGGTGTAAAAAATGGCTGAAACCCGACTATGACCACGCCCACTTTTTCGATATCGAAAATTACGAAAAATGAAAAAAATGCCATAATTATATACTAAACACGAACAAAGGGATGAAACATGGTAATTGTATTAGTCTATTTACGCAAAATATAACTTTAGAAAAAAATATGTGAAATGGGTGTGACACCTACCATATTAAGTAGAAGAAAATTAAAAAGTTCTGCAGGGCGAAATCAAAAGCCCTTGGAATCATGGAAGGAATACTGTTCGTGGTATTACATATATAAATAAATTAGCGGTACCCGACAGATGATGTTCTGGATCATCCTGGTTCATATTTTGGTCGATATCTCGAAAACGCCTTCACATATACAACTAAGGGCCACTCCCTTTTAAAACCCTCATTAATACCTTTAATTTGATACCCATATAGTACAAACACATTCTAGAGTCACCCCTGGTCCACGTTTATGGCGATATCTCGAAAAGGCGTCCACCTATAAAACTAAGACGCCCTTTTAAAATACTCATTAGCACCTTTCATTTTATATCCATATCGTACAAACAAATTCTAGAGTCAGCCCTGGTCCATCTTTATGGCGATATCTCGAAAAGGCGTCCACTTATAGAACTTAGGCCCACACCCTTTTAAAATACTCATTAACACCTTTCATTTGATACCCATATCGCACAAACAAATTCTAGAGTCACCCCTGGTCCATCTTTATGGCGATATCTCGAAAAGGCGCCCACCTATAGAATTTAGGCCCACACCCTTTTAAAATACTCATTAACACCTTTCATTTGATACCCATATCGTACAAACAAATTCCAGAGTCACCCCTGGTCCATCTTTATGGCGATATCTCGAAAAGGCGTTCACCTATAAAACTAAGACCCACGCCCTTTTAAAATACTTATTAACACCTTTCATTTGATACCCATATCGTACAAACAAATTCTAGAGTCAACCCTGATCCACCTTTATGGCGATATCCCTAAATGGCGTCCACCTATAGAACTATGGCCCACTCCCTCTTAAAATACTCTTTATTACCTTCCCTTTGATACACATGTCATACAAACACATTCCAGGGTTACCCTAGGTTCTTTTTACTACATGGTGATTTTCCCTTATTTTGTCTCCACAGCTCTTAACTGAGTATGTAATGTTCGGTTACACCCGAACTTAGCCTTCCTTACTTGTTTCTCTACACTTTTTTCAACTTCTATGACTGAAAAGTGGCGGCCACCGTGGCGTGATGGTAGCGTGCTCCGCCTATCACACCGAATGCCTTGGGTTCACACCCCGGGGCAAAGCAAAATCAAAATTTTAGAAATAAGATTTTTCAATTAGAAGAAATTTTTTCTAAACGGGGTCGCCCCTCAGCAGTGTTTGGCAAGCACTCCGAGTGTATTTCTGCCATGAAAAGCTCTCAGTGAAAACTCACCTGCCTCGCAGATGCCGTTCGGAGATGGCATAAAACAAGTAGGTCCCGTCCCGCCAATTTGTAGGAAAAATTAAAAGGAGCACGACGAAAATTGGAAGAGAAGCTCGGCCTAAAATCTCTTCGGAGGTTATCGCGACTTACATTTATTTTTTTATTTTTTTATGACCGAAGAGGGTGTGAGTTCACTTCAACGGATTCGGCTAGGTTAGGTTAGGTTGAACTGGCCGGTCCATGAGGACCTCACATGACTGAATAACTCCGTAGTGTTACCAGAAGTTTGTTTTAACGAGCAAACTGACCCCTATCAAAACCAGGACCAATGTTATAAAATAACTCCGCCCTCTTGGCAAATACTAGAAGCTTCCTAGGATTTAAACCATTTGCTACTTCTAGATCTAATAGCTGTACCACTCCTAATAGCTGGAGTCTTAGCCTGGCAAGCGCAGGGCAAGAGAACAGAACGTCCTCGATCCATTCCTCCTCCAGCCCGCACTTCCTACATCTGCTAACACTGACCAAGCCTAATTTAAAGGCATGTGACGCCAGAAGGCAGTGTCCAGTCAGAATACCCGTCACGAGCCTACAGTCCTCTCTTTGTAATGATAGAAGCAACTTTGTTAGCCCAAGGTTGTAAGACCTGCACATAATCTTCGACACTTTACAGCCCCGCGCTTGAACCCACGCCTTTCCTGCTTGGTATATCATGTGCATCTTTTGCCTTCGCTTAATTTCGCCCAGTCTAATTGGGGCGTCTATGGAGCAAGCTCGAAAAGATGCGCCCTTTTTATCTAATTCATTCGCTTTTTCATTCCCATCTATTCCCATATGCCCTGGGACCCAATATAAATGTATGCTTCGCCCTGTCCCGACTCTCTCCAGGGACTGATTACATTCTAACATGCATTTAGATGCTGTGGTATGCGAGATTATTGCCTTAATTGCTGCTTGACTGTCAATATAGAGGTTAACACGATTACAGCTGGGGTATTTTCTTCCAGGGTTTCTACTGCTTTGGTTACGGCTACTATTTTCACATGAAAAATGCTACAGTAATCCGGCAGCATGTAGGATCTGTTTATTTCCGAATCAGAATCGTATACCGCAGACCCTACCCCTTCCACTACTTTGGAACCATCTGTGTACACATGTTTCACCTCGTCCGCCATCTGAGCACATTTGCGCCAACCGTCCACCTCTATTGTGGCCTTAAAATCGCCCTCGAAGCTCAGATAGGGAATGAGGTAGTCTGTTCGTCTTGTGGTTAATGACACTATACTACTATGGCCGTATGGTGGGCGTTCAATATGCCCCGAGGCACCGAGCCTCGTTGCAGTTATTAACGCTAGGTTCTTTGCTACCAGGTTTACAGATGCAATGTGCAGAATGGCATAGAGTGCAGCTGTCGGGGTTGTCAGGGCTCCCGTAATACTAAGCATTGATAGTCTGCATACCCCTTCTAATTTTTTGAGGTAGACTGTTTTTGTGTGGCTTTCCACCAAACAAGAACTCCATAGTATAGCATAGGGCTTACAATCGCTGTAAAAACCCAATGAGAAAGAGAGGGAGATAAGCCCCATGTTCACCCTAGCATTCTTTTACATGCGTAAAGTGGCGTTGAAGCATTCTTCGCCCTCTCCTCCACGTTGAGCTTCCATGACAGCTTACTGTCCAGGATCATTCCTAGATACTTTGTGATCCAATTTGGGACCTTGGACCTCTTTGTAAACAAGACCATATCCGTCTTATCCGCGTTGAATTTCAACCCGACATTTGATGCCCAGGTATGAATATTCCGAAGCGCCCGATCAACCAAAGAGCTAATCGTTGGAAGGCACTTTCCACTTATGACAATTGCAACGTCATCCGCGTAAGCCGTAAGTTTTACGGTAACCATCTGGTTAAGGCTGGATGTACTTTAATGTAATTAAGACCATCCATAATCGCCCATATAGAGACATTATTGAAAGCCCCGGCAATGTCTGGGAAGACTCCTAGAGCATATTCCTTATATTCCAGGGCTTTCTCTAGGCTTATTACCACCCTATGCAATGCGGAGTCTACCGACTTGCCTTTGGTGTACGCATGTTGTGTTGTGGAGAGATGCTTTTCATGCACGTTGGACTTTATGTACACATCTATCAGCCTCTCAAAGGTTTTGAGCAGAAATGATGTTAAGTTAATGGGTCTATAACCTTTGGCATACACGTGCCCGCCTTTGGTAGGAAAGCTATACGAGCAGTTATCCAAAAGTGCGGTACATGATTCAGTCTTATGCAGCCATCGAATATTATTTTATGCCATTCCACGACCGCCCTACTTGAGACTTGTAGCATGGCCGGGAATACACCCTCTGGGTCAGGCGATTTAAACTTAGAAAACGTCTTGACTGCCCACTCGCTCTTGGTATCGGTCACCAAGTCCAGTACTACCCGCTCCGTGATCGAAGTGTGATTGCTGTCTGCTGGCTCTTCTAAACCGGGAGTGCCACGAAATCTCCAAAAAAAAAAAAAAATCCCAAACACAAAATCCCCAAAGAAAAAAAAAATACCCAAACACATAATCCCCAAATTCTAAATCCCCAAAATCAAAATCCCCAAAATGAAAATCCCCAAACACAAAATCCCAGTGCTATGATAAACATCATGACCGTGTAAAAAATAGCTATATCTCTTTCCCCTTTCATTCATATTTATGTATGTTATATTCACGTTTTGGCAATACATCTTTTTACTTATTCATATATAGGACTGCTAGTCGCTCTAATTCGAACAAGCTAACAGAAGCGTGTACTACGCAGAACGACATCACGGTTATACCACACACCCGGACTTGGCATGGCGTAGCCCAGGGTTATTTTTTATAAGCGCGGCCGAAGCCCGCCTATGCAGAAAATTGGTACGGATTATTTGTCTTTTTTAGTCGCGGCGATTTTAAACCTTATTTGAATTTATTTCACACATAAAATGGGGATTTTGTTTTGGGGATTTTTATTTTGGGGATAAAGTGGTAGACCCTTCTAAATCTTCTCCCGATGGGAAATGTATATCGGGAAGCACCTCAAGCGAGTCCTCACTATTACGTGAACATTCCCGGTTCTCTTTCTTTATTAGTCCCTGGACTATATTTTCCTTTGCTAGGACTTTTCTCAACAGTGCTGTTTCGCTGGAGCACTCCATGTCCGTACAGAAACTGTTTTCGGCAATAGGTTATAAAAATGTATAATAGTGTGGCGAATATAAGCATCTCTATGCTGTTAGTAAATAATCACAACAACAAAAACAGCAAGCAGTGACACTTATGTACATGTACACATTCAAGCCATCAGCCACACTTATGTACAAGGCAATGAAGAATATTCCATACACATAACCAGCAGCTTGAAGCAAAGATATTATTATCTTAGCCGGCAGCTAAGAGCAGAAGTTGTTACTCATACATCCACATGCATAGCACTAAGCATGAAATACAAAAGTCCTGGAAGGAATGTGCGTGAAACGTCTAGACCTAAGGAGAAATATGCGAACGAGCTAACAGAGAGTATAAAAGCAGCGCAAGCTGAGGAATCAGTAATCACTTTGATTTACACACGCTATTAGTAAAATATAATTGTGAAGCACTACTCCAAATGTACTCTAAATAAAACCAGTTTTGGACTTAGTTATTCGACAGTTCAACGATTCGAACGTTAGCGAAGGTGTATAATTATCAGAAATATTCCTAAATTCGTTGCAATAGTTAACAATTCGCTTAATGAGATGTAGACTGAAATTAGCGATAACAATATAGTTTCTAATGAGACCAATCTCAACCTTGAATTAATCCACCGGAGATCCAAGTAAGTCGCGACCGAAGTACTTTCGCCTAGTTTTTGCAAATGCTGGACAATCAAGCATAAAGTGACTCGATGCTTGCACCTCATCATCCTCCATACAGCTGCAGAAGGATAGGGTTTCCAGTATATTGAGACATACCGAATCGATTCCTATGGGACAGCGCCGTTTCAAAACCCCAACGATCATTGATAGATGAGCCTTAGTGAACCCAATCATTTCGGCAGACCTCATGCCGTTCACTTTCTGTCGGAACGACCTTGCTACCCCGCAATAGGTGCTGTCCACCCAATGTTTGCTGAGCAGACTTGAGGCTCATTTATGCAGAGGAAGACCACAGGTGGCCAGTGCAATCCTAAATCCCAACAGTCATCTTCATATGGTTCAACTGTACCGATGGGTGCTAAGAGATCCGCTGGACAGTTGCAGTCAAGAAGCTTATATTATAAAGAAAATATTAAAGTAGTCGTACATAGCTCTGCCTCTCCTATTAAGCGAAGTAAATAAAAATAATTGATACCTTGGTATTGCCAAAATTTATTTACTTTCGGTGATAGCAAAATCAATTGAGCTCAACATTTCAAAGCCATAAACGATTGTATTTATTCATTTGACGTGCCCGAGCCAGTGAAATCCATTGAACTGTTTCAATTTCCCTTTGAACTCACAGTCGTTTATAAAGTGAAGTGTTGCACGTTATCTACGCTTCATAAATTTTATTATTATATAACAGTTAGTAGATTATAAAATGAAGATGAAAATAAAAAATCTTTGCGCTTAAGAATAATACGCAGTAATTTAGTCTTACATTATTATTTGCTTAAATTCAAAATGTTAGTCATACGCCGTGGCGCACAATGAAAATAGAGTGAAAAACGCACTTAAGTGTGAGAAATGTGCGAAAAGAGCTAAATGCGTTGAATTTCAGTTATTTCAGTTATTTCAGCTTGAAATTGAATTCATGTTTTCTTTTGTTTCTACGTACCAGCTTTGGATTTATTCGTGTTTTTGTTTCTTCTCTTTTAATACGCATTTTTATTTAGTATTCAAGCTTTGTTAGTTTTACGAGTTTTCACGCATTAGTGAATTGCATGTTAATTTATAATAATAAACCAGATTTTTGTTTTATTTAATATTCTTTTCTCTTATTTTAAGTGCGAAGGGAAATATTTTGTTAACTAAAAGTTGAATAAGTGAATTAGAGAGAATTAAATTAAAAAGTTATTTTTTAAGGTGCTAATTATGTATGACGCCGTGACTTTTTGCATCGCACTCACTCCCAAGGCATTCAGGTATACTGTTGTTGTTGTTAATGTATCCATAAAGACAGTCCTCGAAGCCCCTGGGGAGTGTTATCGATGTTGCTGGTCCTTTGCAGATGCAGATCCGGTACGTTTTTGTAACAAGCACCACTGAGTTACTAGCCCGACTATCTTGGAAATATCGGCTGTTAACGAAACAGTATTCGCCACGGGTAGGTGAGGTAAACAATTGACTTGGAGAAGCTGTATATTGCGCTGGGAGCCCCTTCAAAGAATTGCGCTACACAACCCCTTGAATTAATTTGGTATTTTAGTCGCGCCTTACAACAGGCATACCGGCAGCGGGTATATTAAAATCCCCCTAACCCGCTGGGGGTCAGGTTTATTGTCACTCAATTCAGTGAGTGAATGCTCTTATATCATTTGAATTGTGGTTCATACGTCAAAAAATTACTCGTAGCACACATATCTCAGCTGTCACTTTGGATTGTCATCTTATTGATGACACTACACGAGTATAGGTCGCCAAGTGTCTCTTCCACTCTTCCTTGATGTTGTACAAAATGTTCGCTTTCGAAGAAGGTGTGGCGTACATCTATATTACCGCAGTACAGCCGGTTC
The DNA here is from genome assembly GCF_040869045.1 of Eurosta solidaginis. NCBI lineage: Eukaryota > Metazoa > Arthropoda > Insecta > Diptera > Tephritidae > Eurosta > Eurosta solidaginis. The sequence continues at coordinate 152,305 of NW_027136934.1, forward strand.
GCTTGTTCAACCTTCCCATTCTGTGGAAGATCTACGGAAGTGGAAGTAACTATGTTCGGTTAAGAAGCAAAAATTATAAATGCAAGGCGCGATAACCTCCGAAGAGATTTTAGGCCGAGCTTCTCTTCCAATTTGCGTCTTGTTCCTTTTAATTTTTCCTACAAATTGGCGGGAAGGGACATATTTCTTTTATGCCGACAGCGAACGGCATCGGCAAGGCAGATGAGTTTTTACTCAGAGCTTTTCATGACAGAAGTACAATCGCAGTGCTTGGCAAATACTGGAGAGGGGCAACACTGTTTAGAAAAAATGTCTTCTATTTGAAAACCCTGTTTCTAAAATTTTGATGTTAAAATTCGTTACAAAAATAATAATTATACACTGTTTTTACCAGCCAAATGTCCTCACACCGAAACTATTTACCCTTCTTTTACTAAACAAATTAAATTGTTTAAGTTGCAAAAGCTATGAAGACCTCTACTCCAAGTAGCATTTAGTTTGTACAAGGTTTGAAAACCGTGACAAACCCATGCACAAGGTTCGTCAATTTTAAAAGCTCGAGAAGCATATTTTTCGTTTTCTGCTTTTGGTTACGTTCTGCGTGACACTAAAACTTCTAACCAGCAAAATACTTAAAAGAAATTATTTTAATATATCAAAAAGAATTCCTTTGAAAATTAACAGCTCTACACATCATAAATTCAAAAGTGCCTTGCAGCTTCTAAAAGCTCAAAGTAAGCGGTAGCAGCATACACTCTTTTCAAATGAAATGGTGCATGAAGAAAAATATCTGGTAAAAATTAAAAAAAAAAAACAAATATGATGTTCCACGAAAATGGTGTGTGAAAATAATATGCGTACAAAAAAACAATAGCTCTCTAGCTGCAAGTTATAAAAAGGCACGAGCGCATAAAGGGCAGGCAAAAGCAACTTCGTTGATTGCAGTAAGCATACTCACTCATGTGTTTGCATGCGTAAGCACTGTGTGCATGTGTGTGGTTTGGTTGACATGCATACATACATGTGAGTTTATGCGCCAGGGTTTTTGAATATGAAAGCTCCTTTGCCTTTTCCATTTTTTGCTATGAAAACATTATTAACACTTATTCTGCGTTGGTTTTTTTGTTGCTCATTGCTTTTGAGCGCCTGTGAGCATGAAAGTATGGTTAGAGGCCAAAGAGTAATTGAGTAAGAGTACCGAGTAGCAAATAGCCGTGTGCTCTGTGATGGAATTTGGAAAACGGAAATTATTCAGTTGAACATTTGTTAACAATTTTTTCTTTATAAAAATGTTTATTAACAAGTTCACAGTGCTAATGTTTTGTGCTTAATTTGCAAATACCAACAAATTTTATTCTTTTATGCGTTTAGCAACAAAGATTTGGGTTTTGATTGCGTCACTTTGCAGGAATAATTTTTAGTACTAAATTTTTAGTACGATTTTTTAGTACACCTATGCACGTTGTGTAGAAAAAATTGGAAGCATTTAGTAATATAAACACTTGTAGTACCAAGTTATGCCGCAAATATTTTGTACTAAATTTTACGAATTCGAATTCATATTATATTTAGTTATTATTAAAACAACAAACTCTATTTTTCTTATGTAATTTTATATTTTCCACAAAAATTTAAGGTCTAATTTTTAGTACAAATATTTTTAGTTAAAAAAGCAAATCTTTTGTGCTAAGCCCTGTTGCAAATTTCTGTAAACATTTTAGTACATTTATGTATTTCTTACAGTAATATTATATCTGTTACTAATCTGCTAGTATCAAATACAGAATTGTTTTAAAATAGACTTTTAATTTTGAGTACAAAAGGTACGATTTAGTTACTTCTTAATTTTTTAAAATTTTACGTTTGAAACATTTAGAAGGATTGTAACCTTAGTACTAAATTTTTGCTAACAAACGACTTTTGCGTTTCTACTTTTTTTATCATTTATGCATCAGTGTTATAAAATGATTGAATTAACTCTATGGATTGCATTTTTTGAACTCTTGCCACAAGTCAGCTTTAGGTACTAAAACCTTGGTTTTTCTTAACAGTGTTTTAGTGCAAGAATTTCTGTAGTAGCAAGAATTGATTTTTGCAAATATTTTGTACTTATATTTCAAAGTTTTGGTACTAATTATTTTATTTTGCGACCACGTTTTTTAGTACTTCCCATCTTTTAATGTTTTTTTATAAACTGCAGTAATTCTTTGATCTCTGAAATCATTTTATTAATTTTACTTTTAGAAATTGCAAGACAGTTTTCAAATTTTTAGTACCTCGTATAATTTCGAAGATATTTAATCGAGCTACGTTTGTAATTCGTACTAAACCCTTAGTACATACATTTGGTTTGAAAATGTAAACCAAAAATTTTATATGTTTTAGAACAATAGAAAGATGTAAAGAAGAACTTAAAGCTCCCATTCGCTTAAAAATGTTCCGTGATAAGTTTTTAGTACACCATTTAATTTTGAAACATTTTAATGCAACATTTTTTAATACTACTACAATGAAGTTAGGTTTTAAAAATTTCGAAAATTTTAAAATATTCGTACTATTTTTTTTTATTTTAAAGAATAAAATACTGCTCCAGCGTTACATTTCCTATAAAATCAAATAATGTTAGTAAATCTTTGAAAAAAATTTCGTCATACGTTCTTAGTACATTATTTAATTTTGATATTTTTTAACACAACCTTTTCTAGTTTTATTACAATTGAGTTAGGTTCTTAAAGATGTGTTTTGTACATACCCTTAAAATTTTGGGAATTTATGAAATTGAGTACTAATTTTCGGAATACTTTTCTTTTTATTACTTTGGAGACTTCAGTGTTCTATCGATATATTTTCCATACACGCAAACAATTTTAGTTAAGCTTTAAAAATGCTTGGTAATATAAAAATTTAGTAATTTTGGCCGGCAACAACTACAAAAGAAACAATTTTGGAAATAAAAAATTCTTCAAAATAAGTTACAAAAAATTTGAAAAAATTCAAGAAATTTTAGTTTTGTATTTAAAGAAAGAGTTGAGTGTATTTTCAATTAATTTTAAAAATTTCAGTCAAAATTTAAAACAACTCAGTACGTACAAATATGCAAAAAGCATAAGATTTATTACTGAGGTATGAAGAGATTTAAAATTCTCCAATATACTTTTAGCTTTTATCAATTTATTTACCTTTATGGGAAAATCCGCCAAACGTTGATTTTTTTGGAGAAACAATTTTTTTTTGAAACATGGTATCACGCCGTTACTCGCCTTACATAATACCTCAAAAAGATAAAGTCAAAAGATCGAGCAAAATATATATAAATTGAGGTCGCAATGTTAAATGTACATTTATTTCAACACTTCTGTATCGATTATACCGAAATTTTAACAAAATATGGAGATATATGCAACTGTTAGTTATGTAAAATTTTTTTGACACACGAGACCTGGTTTTGTAGATATCGGTAAAAATATAAAACCGAATAACCGCCAAATATTTTTTACTGCAAAGTTTGCAACACCTTTATTTTAACACCTTTCTACCGATTCTTTTGAAACTTTAAAAACATATATATATGAACGAAGTATATTTAAGTAAAAAAGTTTTAATACCCGAGATCCGGTTTTGGAGATATTGATAAAAATATAAACCCGGAAAACCTTAGACTAAAAATTTTCCTGAGTCCAAAACCTATCGAAAAATCGATGGCGCGATATGGGTTAAATTTCGTTCATGCAAATCAACCCAGCTTAATGTACATATCTAAATAAAATAAATGTAAGGCGCGATAACATCGGAAGAGATCTAAGGCCGAGCTTCTATTTCAATTTGCGTCGTGCTCCTCTTGATTTTCCCTACAAATTGGCCGGACGGGACCTACATGTTTTATGCCGACTCCGAACGGTATCTGCAAAGCAGATGAGTTTTCACTGAGAGCTTTTCATGGCAGAACTACACCCGGAGTGCTTGCCAAACACTGCCGAGGGGCGACCCCGCTTAGAAAAATTTTCTTCTAATTGAAAAATCTTATTTCTAAAATTTTGATGTTGCTCTGCCCGAGAGTTGAACCCAGGGCATACGGTGTGATAGGCGGAGCACACACCACGGTGGCCGTGTACATATATGTGTGGGGTATATTTAGGTAATATTTTGTTGATACCCGAAACCCGGTTTTAGAGATACCGGCAAAAATATGAAACCGGGTAACCGTCAACTATTTCATACCCGTTTTTTAATTTTTTCTCTACATCACAGTAGTGTACCAACAAGTTATTGATGTTTGTACATGGGGCAAATATAGGAAATTTTCGCCAAAGGTTGGCAATCGTCAAAAAGTGTAGCAACAATTTTTTTTGTTTAATTTTTGTACCAAATTTGCGTTTCTTTCTATTTACTTTTAAATAAAACCTGGTTTAAAAAAAAAAAAAACAATTTTTTTCTACACTTTTTGACGATTGCCAATTTATGTCGGAAATTTCGTATATTTGCCCCATGTACAAACATCAATAACTTTCCTTGCGTGAATATTCCTAGATAAGGCAATTGATTGTATACTACCGTGGTGTAGAGAAAAAATTAACAAACGGGTATGAGGTGATAAAAGTAAAATTGTTGCAATGCCCACAAAAAAACATGCTCAAAATTTACGCAACCAAGTGCTTCCACTTTTCTTCCTCTACCTTCAGAACTGAAAGGGGCGCATCGAATTTGAAGCGCCAGGCTTTTTAGTTCCTGATAGGCTATTGTCGTGCATAATCCGAATTTCAATCATCAGTTGCCTCAAAGAGCTATAAGCAAAAAACTGTCAATATTGAAAATGGCAAAAAAAAAGTATCGCTAATTTGATTGATGATAGTTTTGAGTATTGGAAGGGCACATTAATTTTGCTCATACTTTTAGAATTACCATCTCAAAGACAACATTTAGTTTAAATTCCATAGAGTTTCAGCGATGCCTCAAAATTTTATCGAAAGAATTATAAAAATATCAAGGGTATCGCTTGAAAAAGTGTAAAAATTGACGTGTTTTACGCTTCGAAGTTCAGCAAAAACTTACTATCGACTTTCTTGATTTTTAAAATCATCAGATCGGATAGCCAAAAGGTCAAACTTAATGCCCTTGCACTTTTTTCTGTTAAGTTAAGTTAACTAGACATAAAACCATTAGGCAAACTCACTGCCCTCATTAAAAAATAATTAAAAATATATGTACAAAAAAAGAAAAGTATTCGGCACCCATTCGCAAATGGACACTCACTTTACTCCACCTACCCACTCTCCTATCACAATCCACCTAGTCAAAGCTTTTCTACTCCCGTTTTTGATTTCTTTGCAATTGCTTTGGCCTGTCATTATTATTGTGGTCGCCTTTACCGCTGCATTGTGGTATTTGCTCACGCCTCTACTACTTATGTCGCATTGCGTTGAAGCTTTTGCATTTGCTTTAATTTCGCACCATTCATTTAGCAATGCGCCCGAGGCGCTGAAAGTTTCTTTGACGATACGCTTGTGTGCTTTGCGTTTTCAATCTAGTATGAGTTTTTACTAGTTTTTGCCTTATACAATTTTCCATTGCTACGTATTTTCATTTCTCAAAGGCACACGAATGTGTGTGTGCGCTTGTGCGTGTGCAAAAAAATTCCCGTTATATCTGAAAATGCGGTGAAATATTCTGAAAACATTAGGAAATTAAATTTTCATGATAGTGCTGCAGCTAAAGTGTTGTCGCATAAAGTTTTTTGAGTCTCAGAAAATGAAGTAATATATCGGTTTTAGTTAAGGTCAAGAAGATGCGTCTGGGTTCCACATCTCGGTAGAAAAAACTTACTCAAACAATGGACAGATCTTTAGTTCATCACCTGAAGAAAACAAGTACTGGAATATTTATTTTTTCAGCTTATTACTTGTGTCACTAAAAACTTCTTGTCCTGGAGTTCGATATCTATTAGTTCCCTTTTTGAAGATCTCTACGTGACTTTGCTGCGACTAATTCGCGCCACAATCATGGTCTGCTTCTCTACGTCGCTTATGCTACACAGCTGGAATATTAGCGTTACCTCTGTTAAGCCCCCCCGGTAAAGCCGCATTCTTGATATTATCTCCTTTTGGCTTGTCACCCACTTCACCATGCGTGCATTTTGTGGTTGACATTTGACCCGCAACTGTAAAGATAGCCGCTACCCTTCTATTGGGATGCATCTGTCCTACATGTTTTATCGATGCGGCTAGCCGGCACTAAAGTATGTGGCACTGGGTTCTTGCTGCCTCTTAAAGACGTTCTTACCTCACCTTCAGCAGCCGATTGGCACTTTTTCTTTTCACCCAAAGCTTCTCTCTTATCATACTAGTTGTAGCGAGCCAACGCTCTTAAGAAATCTATATTCGATTAACTTCTATGACCTCACGAAAACTCTCAATTTTCTGTTGGTCGCCATGGTCCATCAAGCCCTGTAATATTTTGAATGCTACCCGATATGATATGCTGTTCCTACTCTCTCTGAACCGTATCCTTCTCAACTCTTTTTACATATTTGGACTCGCCTGCTGCACGGTCACGGGGCTAATTAGCTATCCCAAATATGACAGATCGCTTTTAGCACTTTCATCTTACTTGGCTTACGACTCAATTTTCCTTCTCTTCTGTTTCGTTTCTTCATCATGCTATTCTGAGCGATTCATTTGGGTTATACTCTCACCAGTTAGACGACGAAAGCTCATAATTTCATTCAGTAACCGCCTAGACGGTAGACCATGGCATGAAAAATCGCGGCATGCCTATAGCGTCTTTGTTGATTTGGATAACACAAGGTTTTGTGTAACGTAGTCCTGTCACCTACCCGTAGCGAGTCGTTTTTCCTGAAGGTTAAACGTGTTCATATAAAATCTTTCCCCCGATGGTCGGACACATGCCTTAATTGCTCTTTTTTACGGAACTCGCGGGACCAATATCCAACAGAAGACCATCAACATCGATACAATTCTTCAAAACTTTCGAGAAGGCTGCTCAGCGCTACAAGAAGAATAATAATATGGCTAAGAAAACCCGTCCTCCACAGCAGTGTTCTTTGCTGTGGTAAGGCATCTGTTATCTCCTTGGGCTCATCGATATAGGGAAGGCTCCCGTGGAAGTACAGCCGAATTTACCATCTGGCTAAAAATTATCGGATAAACAGAAACCACACTACATCACAGCCTGGATTAGGGGATTGGCAGTTCTTAGTCTTTTGAACTGCATATGGTGAACCTCTGTTTAAACTTCAAAACATTCTAAAAGGGCTCAAAAATTGCTTTGGAGCAATGGAGATTTGTTCGAGGTCTCAAAGCCCCTTCTAATAAAAGCATGATGCCGGTAAAATCCATGCATTCTGTGCTATTTCACCAAGGCTCTAACTGTGACATATGCCAACAAATTCGCTCTGTAGAAGCCTAGAACAGAAGTCAATTCATCAGTGCCTTTTGAAATGTCCTAGGACTTTACTTTGATACCTGAATAACGCCCTATCGATAGTAGACATGAGTGTTTGAATTTTATTTTTCACCTCCTGCTCAAATCTACTTAAGTGGGAGTGTTCATGGCGTATGAGTAACCTTTTCTTACGAAGTTATAGTGAGCTTTAGATAAGTATTCATAGCAAACTTGAGTGCTTCCAAAAATTTTTGAATTGTAAACTAAATTCATTACTTCCTGTAACTTCAATTGTCCGCAAAATATTAAATAAAGTTTATATCGTTAAATAATTAAATAAGCGGCATTGCTGTAGCTGGCTATTTGACTTTTTTATTTACCATATGCCAACAAGTTGAAGTCAGCGCACATCAAAACATAGTCAAATCGCTTCTTGTAAATTCAGTTTTTTAACCGGCCAAAGTCGATGCCAGACAAATGCACTTCAATGCCGACATTGAAAACATGTACCTCACACATACTTACATATATACTACTTATATTATAAGTGAGCACACAAACAAGGAAAAAGTCCATAAGCTAAAGTGCTACATATTTTAATACATGCTTCCTGTTTGGCATGTAAGCAACAATAAATTGGAGTGCTGCCAAGTGCTCTCAAATGATGTGTTCGTGTATACTTAGTAAGAGTATATACGTACATTATGTGGATGCATTTCACATCACAGAACTGTTTCTTTGGCAGTATTGTTTTGAAGAGAAGTTGGAAAAAACAAATGATAATATGCAGAAAAGCAAGCAATGAAAGAAAAACGTGAATAAAAAGTACTCATGAAGCTCGATATGTAAGCGAACAGGTGGAGTCTAAAAACTAATGTTCCAAGAGATTGAAGTCAAAACGCAACAAAGGCAACTAGACCAGAAACAAATACATAGTTTCGGGCTTTCTGAGAACAGCTACGTCGGCGTATTTGTTTCTTATCGGCTTGTTATCGATGAGTTTCACATGTGTCATCGATTTGATATTATAAATCGTTAACATTGTAAAATAAGTAACACTCCGATATGAAATCGATAGCTTTTTTATACCAGTGCATTTTAACAAAGTAAAATCGATGACTTTTCGATAGTCGAATCGATAACACGCCCAACACAGTTCGTAATGCGATAACAAATCCATGAGTTTTCCATAAGTAATCGATGCATTGTATTTTGTTTTATTTTATTTTATTTTATTTTGTTTTACTTTACTTTATTTCATTTTATTTTATTTTATTTTAATTTATTTTATTTTATTTTATTTTGAATTATTTCATTTTATTTTATTTTACTTTATTTTATTTATGTTTGTTTGTTTAATGGTGTGTGTTCAATTTTTACTTATTATTTAAAAATTCATGAACTTAACAGCGGCTTATAATAATTAAATATTCAATTATTATGTTTTCTATGAGAATCTGAAAAGGAAGAAAGAAACATTTACTGGCATATTGCGATGGTACCATTTCGAATACTGCCACGAATTCATCATCAGGAAATTTCGTAATGTTTCAAAGGTTTCAATGAGATAAAGTGAATTAAGCAAGGAAACAAATACAGGCAGGATAGCCTAGCGGTTAAGGCAACGGCAGTTTCACCGTGTGATTCGTGGTTCGAATCTCGGTGAAATCTTTAAAAACATTACGGAATTGCTTGATGATGAATTCGTGGCGGTTTTCGAAATGGTACCATCGCAATATGTCAGTAAATGTTTCTTTCTTTCTTTCTTTTCAGTTTCTCTTAGAAAACCATATTATTCAATTATTATGAATATTCAGTTATTACTTTATTTTATTTTATTTCATTTTATTTTATTTTGCTTCATTTTGTTTTATTTTATTTTGTTTTATTTTATTTTATTGTATTTTGTTTCATTTTATTTTATTTTACTTTATTTTATTTTTTATTATATTTTATTTTAATTTATTTTATTTCATTTCATTTCATTCCACTTTATTTTATTTTATTTTATTTCATTTTATTTTATTATATTTGGTTTGTTTTATTTTATTTTATTTCATTTTATTGTATTGTATTGTATTTAATTTAATTTTATTTTATTTTATTTTACTTTATTTGAGTTTATTTTTTTCATCATCATTTTGTTTCATTTTATTTTAATTTTATTTTATTTTATTTTATTTAATTTTATTTTTATTCATTTTGCTTACTATATTTTATTTTGCTTTATTTTATTTTATTTCTTTAAAATTAGTTTAAGTGAATTTTATGTTATTTTATTTTTTTCATCCTAAATTATTTTATTTTTTTTAATTTAGTTTAATTTACGTTTATTTAAATTTATGTTGTTTCTTTTTTGCTTATTTTGTTTTATCTTATTATATTTTATTTAAATTTGTTTTACTAATTTTAATTTATTTTACTAAATTTAATCTATTTTAATTTAATTTTATTTTATATTATTTTACTTTTTTTCATTTTATTTAAATTTATTTAATTTTACTTTAATTTTTATGGTTTTATTTTGTTTTATCTTATTTTATCTTATTTTATTTTATTTTATTTTGTTTTATTTTATTTTAATTTAATTTTCTTTTTTATTTATAATTTTATTTATATAACAAATTGGGAACATTCCCATAACAAATCTATCACTTTCGATAACAGTCTGTTCTATAATTAGTCTATAGCTTTTCGATATCGAAACGATACATTTTTGATAAAAATTCGATAACTTTTCGATAACATATCTACAATGTTGACATAAATAAGCAAAAACTCTTCCATAAGGTATCGATAAAATTTAATAAAAAATCGAAAACAAATATACATATAACTTAGCCATAGTGAATCGATAACTTACATTTTTTATTTCCCCATATAGCTTAAAATTTCAAAAGCCAATTTTAACGCTTACACTACGCTTACGCTATCATTCTAGTTTCATGTCTTCTTATGTAACTTGTTTACAAAAGAATATGACCTTTGTTGCTGTTTGCTATTTTCATTAGATTTTTTCACGCTTGCTCGCCTCATTTGACCTCTTAATTGTGCACAATAAGAGTTGCTATCATCGTGAGCAAAACATGAGCGCAATCTGCATAAATTAGCATAAATTTAACATCAGTTTTAGTTAAACATACAAGAGGCTGGAAAAAATAATCTATTAAGCCAAAATAATAATTAATCAAGATTTAAGTGGCGTGATTGTTGGTACACCAGCTGAATTTCATAGATTTAATAGTTCTTGAATACGCTTTAACGATTTCGACGTACGTAACGTTTTACTTATGTGGATTAAGTGGACGAAGAAAAGAGATTTCGTGGTCAAAATAATGGGAAAAAAAGTACTGGCGAAGAGCGAATCTACAAGTGAATCTACTGTCCGAACATTCAGATTCCAGATATAGCCTCTCTCTTGGAGATACTTTGACCGGGTTGAGGTTGACTATCTTCTCAGCTGCTCAAAATATATTCACTATACCATACTATCAGGTTCCATCATAAAAATATACACCTTACTACTTGGCTGACTACTAATTAAAGAACATGAAATCAAATTGATTACGCCTTCATTGACAGCAAGCATTGCACCACAGCTGTGGGCACTCTGTGAGGACAAAGAGATCAACATTAAAGAGCATAACGAAATGCTGAACAGGCATTTTTTTGCTAAACTGTCACAAACCGGGACAGCATAGCATACAGCTTTTTGATCTAGCACCGCCTCCAAGAGGCGTAAGGGAACATTTCCATAAACACTATGCTGAGATCTGACGCCTATCGATCTAAACACGCATAAGTAGGCCCCAAGGAAAATCCACACAGAATTGGTAAACGCCTATGTCAGTACTCCTCCTACTTTCGCAGAAGAATGAAGCACACTACCAAGAGAGACGCGATCACCCTTGTTTAACTTCGTTCTGGATACTGTAGCAAGTTAAACTCTGTCTTGTCCAAAAGCAACATGCATACGATGTACCCCCACATAACACCAACAATCTTTTCACTTGCAATGTGGAACCTACGTTTCTAACACCAATCTCTTTATGGTCGGCCTCTTTTGTAACTGCCAGTTGCCTTAAATTTCCATTAGAGGACTTTGATGACAAATTGTGCGTGGTCGCGCCCTTTAAATGGATCGAAGCACTGCTAACACAGCAACAACATGTGCGCATTCTACTACGTCGAGAATCTGCGTACAGAAGAGACAGCTAATGACTACTCCCTGGAAAACGAATCCCATTACCGTGCAGCGGAAGCACACATATCGTTCAACTCTACTACGGACATTAGGTTATGTCGGCAAGATCGGTGCCTACTGATTTGTGCTGCATACAGGTGCACAAATAGGAGAGAGGCGGAGCAAGAAGGAAACGTGAGGCTTAAAATGATGAAAGTGAGGAGCTTTAGATGGTGTATGACAGAAGAAATGCTTCAAAGTTTTATGATCTACCAAATCACGAATAGTTTCAGCATTCTTGAAGGATGAATAATGATGAGATTACCATTTCAACAACCAACCACATTTCAGAATTTGGTCAAGTCGCGCAGCATATAGTTCCCATCAGAGCTAAATAAGAAGAGAAAAAAAGCAAAACCTCTGTCCTTCTTCGTCTAACTATTCCTTACTCTTATAGAGCTATTTTATAAAGCACTTTAAACGGTTAAGAAGTTAAGAATAAACCTGTGGTTAGAATGTGTCTAAAATACGAATTACATAGCTCAGCCTTGCGCTTAGCCTAGAACGAGCAATGCAAAATTTACACCAACGAGAAGCTCACACATCACAACTTTCGACGCTTTCTTTTATAAAAACACTTTTGGGCCAGTTGCTAATAAACTGAAACCACAAAATGTTTTTGTAAGCGTGTAGACACCCTGGAGTCAAAAGCCAAAGAACATTCTAGTTCATTGACGTCTGTCGGACTCGAGGAAATGCGCGAGTACTTCCTGTAGCCTAGATGTATGCTCGATATCGTCCAAATCAATGGGCACATAAACACAAGCATGACTAGTCGACCTTCACCATTACCTCAACAGAGCTTAAAGAAGCCATTGAAAAGGCCAATCCTTCCATATCAATAGTCCCAGACGGAAAACCTATGCCTATGCCAAAACACTTTGGCCATGAGGGCATCAGCAGCCTAGCACATTTTTTCTACATGTTGTTAAAAGCTTTTGCCATTCCGAAATAACAGAGAAAGACCTAAAACCCAGCGAGTATCTACCGATATTATCCCTTTTGGCATCAACGAAAACGTTTAAAGCCATTATTTCCACAATTAAATGAAATTCTTCGGTTATCCAGCCATCAGAATGACTTCCGTTAAATGCATATCATACCATTCTGAACTCCATTAACACTCATCATAGGACGGTGCTAGAGCAGCTTGGCCTATTTCGACAGAGTCAGCCACGACTGGTTCGTTCCTTCTCCGTTAGATAGATAGATAATTTATTGTGGATTGCACTGCGATCATTGGTCAGCACCTCATCCCAGCCGACTTCCATGGTGAACCCTAAAAGTTCTCTTGGCTTGAGGGATTTAATGTGGGAATATTCTGGCCATGGTGAGCCCATAAATTTAGACCTGCATCTAGAGATGCCATTTGATATAATGCTGGAGCAAAGTCTGACTATTAATTGGTATGACCCTGATGTGTATGCTGACTAGTATGGCATCTGGAACGATGTTGGTGTATATGATGACTAGTTTGTCAATTGGTATGATGCAGAGACTGGCAATTGGTATTTAGTAGGGCATCGCCGTGCTAAAAATACCAGTTGCTAATATGGAAAAATTACAGAACTCATTCTAGTTGGGATTTTTGGCAAACTAGTATTCTTCTAGTATACAACTAGTTGGTTTGACCGCAGGGCATCAACAAATAAGACAAAAACCCGAAAAGTGCAACAATTCCAACAAAAAAGGAAACCACATAAAAAGTTTGAAACAAAATTTAAAGGACTGACAAAAGTTTTCTTGTTTATTTGTCTAAATTATTATTTTTTTCTCATTTTGGTCTTGTCTTGTTTCATGCAACTAAATTAACTTTATTGCTTCATTCAATTTGGAATGCCGTGCGACCGCTACAGGCATTTAGTAGGATATAATTGTTGAGCGTCTGGGTTAAGCAACCAGCAAAACCAAAATATGAACTAAGCAAATCAACTTAGCAGCATGGCATTTTGTTGCTTATTTTTGAATTTTTCACATCCCCCTTTACTTTAGTTGATTATAAGTAAATCTGGTGCGTTACTATTAAACCAGCAGGATATTAATTGTAGGCATAGTGGTAGAGAGCTAAAAAATTATGTAGTCGTTTGTGTGTATGTGTGTCGAAATTGTGCATGACCTTGCTTATGTGTGAAAGGGTGTACTTCGTTGGGGGTGTGCGTTAGTATGTGCCTTTAGGGGTGTTAAAAACTTTCGAAAATACCTACTTATTTGTTTCGATTGCAATAAAAGCGCATGTGTACTACACATCCTAAACTATTTATCAAGCCACTAAGTGTAGTTACAATTTGAGAACGGTTTAACAAATGTCATTTCTATTAAAATTTGCTACACAAAACATTTTATGCGCACTGGTGGTATTGCAGATGTAGATGTGGATTGTGGAGATACACAAAATCGCTTGAATTGGCGGGCCCACATTGAGCGTAATTTAAAAGCTTTTATTTTGTCAGCCTCTTCTTAGAATTTTTTTTATTGTATTCAACAATAGTTTTGTGTTGAACAATAGTGTGTATCTTGTTGCTGGTTTTTATTGTAGGGGTTTATTTGGTTGTGTGTTTGTTAAGTTTGTGTGTTTAGTTTTTGTATTTGGTTTTTTTTTTTTTTGCTCCTACATAACACAAAAGAGATTTTGTGTTGATTTGGGAATATTTTCTTGCAACTTGTATAACATTTATTAAATTTGCTATAAGTTGTAACGACTAAAAGTGTCAGCGTTGGTATATAGTTTGGGGTTTTTCCAAACAGCTTAGGTATATTTATTATGCGCAGTTAAGGGTTAAGCATATGTAAAATAGGAAGTATATTTACCTGTTTATAACTGGGTATATTACCAAGAAAGTAGTTTAATATAATCCCAATTTCGTTAGTAAATAAGCATTTTTGTTTAAAAGAAGTAGAATACCTTTGTGGCGAATATTAGCATCACTATTCTGTTAGTAAATAATCACAATAATAAAAACAGCAAGCAGCTACATTTATGTACGAGGCAACGAAGCATATTCCATACACATAACCAGCAGCTTGAAGCAGAAAGAGTTTATCTAACATACATATATATAACTGGCAGCTAAGAGCAGAGGCTTTTACTCACACATACACACGCATATGGCTAGAAGAAAAGCGTAAACTACAGATATACATGTATTTATCTAAATAATCAAGCATGAGCTACAACTGTTCTAGAAGGGATATGTGTGAAACATCTAGACCTAAGGAGAAATGGGCGAACGAGGTAACTGAGAGTATAAAAGCAGCACAAGATTGAGGAATCAGTAATCGGTTTGATTTAAACACACAATTAAGTGAAGTATAATTGGAATTGTGAGGTACTGCTTCCAAAGTAGTTTAAATAAAGACCATTTTGCAATACTAAATATTGTAGTTATTTATTGGAGAGTACAGCGATTCGGACGTTAGCAGAAGGTGTATAATTATGAGAAACACCCCAAAATTCGTTACGGGCAAAAAAAGGCGACGAAATTTTTTTTTCAACTTACAGTATTTCTACGGTCACTACAGTTACGTAAAGAACGTTTTTAATTCTTGTTGCCAATATTGATAATACCTCAGCTCATTTTAAGATAAAAAAGTTAGTAAGTCCCTAGCAGCTTTCGTAAAAGCAATGATATTTAATAAAAGTAATAGTGTTACCCTCAAGAAAGAAATTTACATAGATGTCTACAAACCGCAAATAACCCTAAATACGATTAGCATAGGCGATGTATATTGCAATGTATCATCCTTTAGGAGATATTGGATGAAAAATACAGAATCGGAGACTTTATCCGGTCATTTTGAAAGCGGATGACCACGTAGGGCAAATGAACGCGATGACAAGGACATCATCAGGATATCTCTTCGGAACACATTTAAATTACTGCAGAAATTGTCATTGAGTTTAAGGATAGTATAAACATAAAAATTAGAAACGCAGCGGTACAGCGTCTCCTGAGGATAAATAATTTGATGGCAGTTGGTTGATGACCAGGGTTCACAGCAGAGGTGATAGCACCCCTATAAGACAGGTGTTACGGTATGGCAACCTCAAAAACAAACTCCGAACTCTGATGAGCAATTGGCGTAGTTAGAGTTAGTTGCGCGTTCGGGACAAACGAAGACTCATCACTTTACCATTCCGTCATATTAAATTCAATCAACATTTACTTTCCTAATACTAATTAACTTTTCTACATTAAATGAATTAAATACTTTTATATCGACTATGTGTTGCCTTTTATTCATATAATACGCGTTTCAAGTCAGAAGTGGGATGAATTCACAACATAAAGCATTATATGTGACAATACGTGCGGGTTGAAGTGTTGGTGAGTGTCGGTATAAAACGTTGACAAAAAGCGCTGTCTCGGTAAATGCAACGCGCAATTGTTTATGTGCGGTCCGGTAAAAAGAAGTAATATATGTATAATATATGTGAATACGAATGTATATGCGTGATACATATGTATAAGTAAATCACTTGAAAAGGCAGTTGCTCTTGTTCTAATGTGCATGGTAAAGCATGCACGTGTAAATTTGTAGCAAGCAAAGAAATTCGGCGTGATTACGATTGTGCTGATACATATGTACATATATATATATATATATATATACGGATAAAACGCGGATAACCGAAAAATTGAAAACGAATCAAGTGATGAGCTTTAGATAAAACGAATAAACGCAAACGTCAAGAAAGCTTAACGAGTAAACGCAAACGTCAAAAGAGCTCAACGAATAAAGCAATTTATAAAACGTCAAACGAATTAACGAGTGAATACATTATCATAACAAAATTACAAAATGTAAACAAAATGGTTAAAATAAATGACTTGTGCCTCGAAGCAATAAAAGAAATTTTGCAGGTGAAGAATTTGTCAACGGTAGGAACAAAAGCTGAATTGGTACAATCATATATCGAAGCAACGGGTTCGGAAGACGTGCAAGACGCGAATATGCAAAACCAATTGGATGAAATGCGCAAAATTATCGAATCACTAACTGCTGCGCTCGTTGCAGTCGGTGGAATCGGTGCAAGCGGCACGGGTAATTTACAGCAAAGTTCAGCGATTGTTGAAGCAAATCAAAGGGCTGTTGCGGGTGCGGCGCGTAATTTATATTCCGTGAAAGAAATTGCCGAGTCCATACCTGAGTTTAATCCTACGGACAGTCTATAACGTCTGAACATTTTGTCGAACGTGTTAATGCAGCAGTAAACGCCTATCGGTGGGACGAAAAAGGGCTTATGCTAGCCGTATTTAGTAAAATGAAGGGTACTGCAAAATTGTGGTTTGATGGCTCCATAGTAGTTTATGCAAAGTGGGAAGACTTTTCGCACGATCTGGTTAACGAATTCGGTTTAAGTCTAAATGAAGCTGAAGTACACCATCAAATGTCCTATTGTTTCCGTGTATGTTCTCTAGGCAGACGTTTAAGCGAACAAGTGATAATAAAATATATACGCGACGATCTCCGACACCGCGAGTTACAATGTGCCATTGCAGTTATGAAGTTTCAGTCCATTAAAGACCTTCGTGAACGTATAAATGACTTTTTTCAAAATAATCCGGTTAATACACGCGAACAATTTGCTAATAAAACTAAAATCGATAATATGTTCAAAAGTGCATCTGTGACCGATAAGCAAAATGGAATTAAGTGCTACAACTGTGGTGAAGTAGGGCATATATCGTCCAAATGTCCGAAACCACCTCGTCGCCCACGTTGTACGGATTGCAACAAAGTTCATCCCAAAGGTGAACCGCAATATTGTGGTAAAGCAAGGCAAGTCAGACAAGCTATATGTAACGCATTCGAAAAAGTTTTTGAAAAAATTGTGCGTAAAAATGAGTGCGAATACATTGCACGTTAATACGAAAAACAGCTGCTGCTGCTTTGCCTATAAAACGAGAACCGTGTATTTTGAAAATAAGTGGTATTTGTGGTGGTGAACGATTCGCGAACGAAAAATCAGAAATTGACATCCAAATAGATGACATATCTAGAAAGATACAAGCGTATATCGTCGATGACGATATGTTAATTCATGACTTGTTAATCGGGCAAAACGTATTTCATGATTTAAACTTTACTGTCGATAGTGGAATGGCAAAGTTTGTAGCTACTAATGAAAATAAAAATAAAAGTGTAGTTTACAAAGAAATTGGAAAACGTCCAATCAGTAACACCGACATCGTTTTCGGTATAAGTGATGCAGAAACACAGAACAAAATCGTGGCATTGATAAATGAATATCGGGACAATTTCGCGTGTGGCTTGCGTGAAATCGGTAACACTAACGCAATCGAGATGAAAATCGCATTAACTACAAACGAACCTATAACGCAACAACCGTATCGCGTATCGGAACCAAAACGTGCCGTCGTAGCAAAAATGATACGCGAATTAATTGAGAATGATATCGTGCAAAAATCAGAATCGGAATACGCAAGCCCAATTACGCTCGTTAAAAAGAAAAATGGTCAAGATAGATTGTGCATCGACTTTCGAAAAGTGAACCAATATACAAAGAAAGAAATTTTTCCAATGCCGAATATCGAAGAAACATTGCACGACGCCAAACGGTATAAAATGTTTTGTGCATTAGATTTAAATAGCGGTTACTACCAAGTATCAATCGCGGAGGATTGCCGAAAATATACCGCGTTTGTAACGACGGAAGGACTCTACGAGTTTAAACGTATGCCGTTCGGGTTAAAAAACGCGCCTGCGGTTTTCCAGCGGTTGATGGCAAAAGTTAAAGAAAAAACAGAACCGGGCGACATCGTCCATTATATGGATGATATTTTGGTTCCCGGCATGACATTTAACGACATTATTCCGAAATTAAGACGCGTTTTTACAGCCCTATGAGAGTTGTCGTTAACATTTAACACCGATAAATGCGTTTTATTACGGGAGACAATCGAGTTTTTGGGTCACCAATTAATACCTGAAGGCATCACTCCTGGTAAGTTAAAAACTTTGGCCATTCATAATTTTAAAATACCAACAAATATTACGGAAATTAGAAAATTCTTGGGGCTTAGTGTATACTTCCGAAAATTCGTTCCTCGTTACGCCCTATTATCAGAGCCGTTACGTTACGATTACTATTGCGCAAAAATCAACCGTTTATTTGGGGGGAGGAACAAAACGAAGCATTTGGTAAGTTGAAACTGGCATTAACTTCGCAGCCTGTTATAGCTGCATATCGTTTAGAAGCCGATCATGAACTTCATACCGACGCCAGTTCTGTTGGAGTAGCTGGCGTATTGCTCCAACGTGAGGGGAGGGATTGGAAACCCGTAATCTATTACAGTCGATCTACAACAGACGCTGAACGACGTTATCACAGCTATGAATTAGAATGCCTGGCTGTCGTTGAGTCGTTGGAGAGGATGAGGTACTATATTCAGGGGAAATCGATAAAGGTTGTAACCGATTGTAGCGCTATTCGAACGGTAATGACCAAACGAGAATTAATTCCACGCATACAGGACTACGAAATCGTAGTCGAACATAGGGCGGGAAAACTCATGAACCACGTTGATGCACCGAGTAGGTCTCCTGCCGAGCCTCCACACGAAGTGGAACCAGCATCACTACGAATTAATAAAATTAATGTCGAAAATTGTGATTGGTTATTCAGTTTGCAACTACAAGATAGCAAGAAAAAAGCAATTGTAGACGAGATGAATAAGCGAAACGTTACTAAAATGGATGGTTGCCACCTTGACAAGGGGAGACTTTATCGATTAGACAAAGATAGGTCGCTATGGGTTGTTCCAAAAACTGTACGCTACAAAATACTGTTCGAATCTCACGATAAGGCAGGTCATCTGGGTGTTGACAAAACGATCGACAGAATAAAACGAACTATGTGGTTCCCTCGCATGAGAAATTTTACAAAATCTTATATCAGCTCCTGTGTGAACTGCGCATATAATAAAAAACCTAGTGGCAAAAGAGAGAGGGAGTATCATTATTCCGATGTTGACCCGATACCATTCAAAACGATACACCTGGACCATTTAGGTCCGTTTCCACGAAGCAGTCTACGGAACGAACACATCATAGTCATCGTTGACGCGTTCACTAAGTTCACGATTATTCGTGCTGTCAAAAGCACCGCAACGAAGCATGTCATCGATGTGCTTAACGACGTATTTAGCTACTTTGGAACGCCAGGCAGAATGATCACAGACAGAGGCACGGCTTTTACTTCTAACGTATTCAAAAAATTTTGTATTGACAATGATATCACGCATATACTTAACGCTGTCCGTACCCCGAGGGCTAATGGACATGCCGAACGCGTGAACCGAACCTTAATATCCATGCTACGAACATCAACAACCAACGATAAACGATGGGACGTAAATTTGTTCTCTTTGCAGTGGTCTCTGAACACGATGACTAACGAAACCACGGGTAGAACGCCTCATGAATTATTGTTTAATTATCAACCGCGTGATACTCTACGTAACAAAGCCATCCTCACATTACAGTCCGACGAAGGATCACACACCACAGATATCGAATCTATACGCAAGGTTGTGGCCGAGAAAATCACCACGCAACGAGAAAAAGCAAAACAACAATTCGACCACAAACATACTAAACTGAGGATTTATAAAGAAGATGACATTGTACTAGCCGAAAGCGAAGTCAGTAGTATTGGCGAACCACGAAAGTTAGAGCCCAGATTTAAGGGACCCTTTGTCGTTGCTAAAAGTCTTGGCAACGATCGCTACGTTATCGAAGATCTTCCTGCTTCACGACGTACTCAGAAGCATTACTCTACTGTATTTTCATCCGACAAGTTAAAGTTATTTAATTATACGTTTCCTGACGACGACGATGATAGTCCGAGTAATATGGGTGATGACGACATCTGGTCGAGGGCGATCAGAGATGCAGGATAGGCCGAGTTGTTACGGCATGACAACCTCAAAAAAAACTCCGAACTCTGATGAGCAATTGGCGTAGTTAGAGTTAGTTGCGCGTTCGGGACAAACGAAGATACATCACTTTACCATTCCGTCATATTAAATTCAATCAACATTTACTTTCCTAATACTAATTAACTTTTCTACATTAAATGCATTAAATACTTTTATATCAACTATGTGTTGCCTTTTATTTATATAATACGCGTTTCACAGGCAGCAACACATTAGTGTTCATTGTTAAGATTTTTAAGACTTCAATTTTTAAAACTATAGCTGAAGCTCATAATTAAATTAGACACTTTTTGATATAAATCATAACCGTTAAGATCTCTATTGCAAAGAAAAAAACATCAACCAGATGAATAAAAAATTACGGTCACAACAATTTCCATCGAACTGAATTATTTTGTTCAAGCGGAGTGCTAATATAAAAAAACACAATAAAAAAGGAGAAGAAAAAACAAATCGTTAGATACTTAGCAACAAAGTCCAGCCAGTGCTTACGAAGTGACCAAAGCAAAAAAAAAAAAAAAAATCAACAAAACAACACCGTCATTACAACTACTCGTGACAAAAAAAGCTGCACGCAAATTAACTATCCCCTTAAACAACGTCGGTCGCTGACATTTTGATGATCGCAAGCGCGCAACATTGTCGCAGGACTTTGGCGTGGTTATATGCGTGCTGTGAAACAAAATTTTTACCGAACAACTTTATAATTTTTTTATAAAGATGCATGCAATTTGTTTTTGTTTTGCTGCTACTTTTTTGTCAAAGTTGAGAACTTTTTTCTGTCGCAAAAAGTTCGTCAACGCCAGCATCAAACCAATAAGTTAAATCTTAGTCTTTTCAAGTGGTCAACAAATGGTCATGAGACATTAATGCCATGAAATTCGTTTGAAAAGTGGAAAACATGGCTTAAGACATTGTGGAAAAAAGGTCGATAAAAATAATAATGACAACATTCAAGCAAATTAGTAATGAAAGCAACAGCGAAAGAGCTCGCAAACAATAGCAAAACTTATAAGAATGTTGTATAATGAGGCTCATGCAATGCTAATTCAGATTCAGCAGTGGAAATTCCTAATTTTTTATGTTTGATGTTTTAAGTAGAAACTTCTTTAATTTTTTAATTGAAACTACGCAAAACTTATCACAAAAAGTTTTCGAAAAAATTCAAAGAATCGTGAAAGTTTTATAAATTTTTCCGTTTTATTTAGCTTGATTCTGTGTAGCGAACGGAATTTTGTAATTGAAATTTAAGTAACTTTCCGATAAGCTAAGATAAGTTTGAAACTTGCAATATAGTCCGATAGGGCGAGCATGGATCGAAGTGTTAAAAAAAATCGTATTTGTGGTTCGATTTGGAACAAATATTACATACAGTCCGGTAGAAGTGACATCAAAATACTTTGGAGTTGGAGGAGCGACAAGCATACGTGGCGCTGAGTCGAGTAAAGCCTTTGGAAGGATTATGTATTGAGGACTTAGATTATAACCAATTGTCAGGAAAGAGTCCTTATATTAATGAGTCACTAAATGATCTAAATAAAATTAGAAATAATAGCCAATAAAAAAAAAATAAAAAACTTGAAAAAAAAAATTATTAAACAAAAATTTCAAGTTGAACGATTTTATTGAAAACAATACTTACATTAAGCAATAATAATACTAAAAGCTAGAAAATAATTAGGTAGGTCCTAGGTACTAGTCATCACACTCCTCGTCAATCTAGGGCGTTGATCAGACAATTAAATAAAAGCGTTGGGCGCGCGAATTAAATATGCAAGGAAGGCAATTGGGATAAGGTTTACAACAGCTAAAGCATGACGTGGCTGAATGCGTTTGTAACACTTCAACCATCGTAGGAGTGTGGGTTCAAATCCCAGCTCGAAACAGCTGTTGCCTTGTCGTGCTGATGACAAATTGTTTAAATTTCTTCCCAAATTATTAAATAAAATCAAAAATTAAAAATTGCTTCAAATTAATGTTTTCATACATTGATGTTGTTTTTATTTTTGTTTTCATACATTTAAAAGCAATTAGTGCTTTCCCCGCTTAATTCATACAAATAGCCAATTTTTTTTTGAGCTCTTTAAATATTTTCGTGTATGCACTTTTGTAGCCCAATTAATTTTAGTCTAACAAAATACAGCTTTTAAGTCAACCGAAATTTGCATTGCTTTTTGAATTTTTTTTTTTTTTAAAGAGTGTTTTGGATTTTCCGATAAAAAAAATGTCATTTTTTTATGTGGAAAGAGACATTGTGCGTTTTTAGACTAAAATTAATTGTTCTAAAAGCCGTATACATAAAAAAAATTTCAGAGAATTCCAAATAAAAATTTCGAAATATTTGTAAAACTTTGCCGAACGTTAGACGTAATTTGAAAACGTTTTTGAGATTGATTTGAAAAGGTAAAAGTTGACCAGCAGAGTGTAATGCATGCTATAATTGGGAGAGGATTCAGCCGTAGTCAAGCAGCTTGCTGGCAAGTTTTCCACCGGTGGCGAAATATAGACTGTTAGGAGCCTCTGCAGACTGGTAGAAGCTTGCCAGAGGTTTGCTGAGAGCACTCTGTCAAACTAAAAATTACTGTGCGGAACTTGCAAAATAGACCGCATTCTAAATGCATGTACACTGGTTTTTCAGTCTGCTAGTCTTGGCCTCAGAGCTGTACATTTATTGCAACCTTCAGAACAGTGAGCAAACAAAACAAAATTTGTGAGGTCCATTATTCTATCTAAACTACCTAAGTGGAGCAAGTGTTCTTCAAATAAGAGTGGAAATCCGAATTACTTTTTAAGCTTAATATCGGCCGCCTGATCTGGGATGAAGATTTATCAAGAAAAATTTAAAGGGATTATAAGATTTATACAAGTAGTAGTATAAGTATAGTTAGGTAAGTTGTGTTGATTCATACATACATTAGGGATGATAATCCCGAAACGCCGAGATTATTGGACTGTAATCCCGATATTCTTGAAAATATCACCTTAATATCCCTTTGAATATTCTAAGTTGTAAAAACACGATTTATTGGGAAATTTGATGTCATGCCACCTCTAGAAATTTCTTTCTTTTTTGACACAGTTATTCTATCTACCACTCCTACTGTTCAAACCCCATTTCAAATAGAAAATTTTTCTTATGAGAAATCATTATAGAATATATTGAGTTTGATAAATTAGTCGATGTCCGGTGAGAATGATTTTGCGAGAAAAGTTTAAGGGCATGTATATTTATATAAGTATAGTTAAGCAAAATGTATGCATTCATACATAAATTAGGGATGATGATCCCGGGACGCCAGTATTATAGGACTGTAATCCCGGTATTGTTGAAAATATCATTTTAATATTCCTTTAAATAATCAAAATTGCAAAAAACACGATTTATAGAGACATTTGAGTGTATATCACTTCTAGAAATTTCATACTTTTTTGAGATAGTTAATCTATCTATCACTCCATTTGTTTAAACTCCATTTCAAGTTTTAGAAAATTTTGTTATAGAAATCAATTATAGTATATATATTGATTTTAATAAATTGTTCAATTACCGGATTTTTCCAAGATCTTAACACCCATGCAAAATAAAGTAATCTTAAAAATCAAGCTTTCAGAAGCAAAAAAAAGTTTTGCCCTTTCAGGTTCAATCGTCTCAAAAGCTAGAAACTTTTTGACTAAACAGGTATTGTTACCTTATTCAACATGTTCCTTGAGTGTAAAACTGATTTCAACCAAACTTGCCACGAACTGCTGCCATCCAGTGTAATTCTTATATGTTTGCAAAACTTTTTTGATAAAACAGCTGATTTTATGCTCAGCGGATGTTGCGATTTTTTTCCAAAAACTATATAAGGCAAATTTTGGAATAATGCCGCGATCTCGAAAATCCCCGGATGCAAAAAATCCCGAAAATCGTCAGCCCTAGTGTATATAATGGATAAATATATTTGCATATGTTCTTCCAACAACTAAACAATAAACACGTTTTGTCAAAATTGTAAGCAAGTTGTTGATTTAATAACAGAAGCTGGCCAAATACATGCATAAGGCATGATAAAAACCCCCAAATGCAAATATAATTCTGTTTAGTACAAGTCATGGAGGAGGAGTTAAAAAGAATTCAAGGTTTTGGAAAAATAAATGTATACATGTGTTAAATAAGACGAAACAGCTTATCGTGGTTAATAAACAAAAGCAGCTATACTGACGATTATGGTTATGAATTTTGAAAGAGCTCGAGATTATGAGTAGATGTATGCATCATTGCTGTAAGCAGAGCGAATGTAAATAATGTAATTATTTGAGCAAATAAAATTTTATATGATTACAAATAGAATATGTGAGAAATTCAAATAACATACGAATGGGGGGTATATGACCTTAAGTTAGTTTATTGCCTTGCGGTTTCATTGCCCTGTTTAAGGTTCACTCAAAATCTTTGCTGATTTGGTAAACTCGATGAGATTTAATTGGCGCCCGAGCAGGTTCAAAAAATATTTTAAAAGAGGGAGAGTAGTCTTAACGCTATACAATCGTTCACCCTTAGTACAGACTGGCATTCATTTGATCTCCTTAAATGTGTAAACGCGATATCAAAACAGGTATCGACAACCGCCGAAGATGGGAAAACTGTTTTTCTAGGCATACGTAGCAAAGCCATTTTTATGTACCCGGGTCACGTGCGGGTCCCGGATTGGGTTCGAAACCTTTCCGGAGCAGAAGAATATGACGCAGTCCAGCTGCAAGGATCTGCTGGGAAGATGACAATTTGTGGGATGGACGGAACAAATTAAATGGGCTTACACTGAAATTACACCCCTTGGTCAGGAAAAATCACGAGTTGCTCCGGTACATAGAACCGGCTGCTAAAACAAAGACAACATGGGAGAATTGTTATGTGCTCTGGGAGATGAGCTGGCGAGTATGCGCATATAATCGCAAACGCTTCGAAACTGTAGGACTTAAGTTTAGTTCCGCTTCATGTGGTATAAGGAAATAAAGTTTTTTATCCTTATTTTCAATGAGAGTTCGGACCATTGGCGCCCGATTGTTAAAAAAATAAAATAAAATAAAATTAGAAATAAAGGGCGCGATATAGTTCCGAAAAGATTTTGGACAAGCTTCCTTACCAATTGGCGTCGTGCTTCTTTCCTATTTTTCCTACAAGTTGGCTTGATGGGAGCTACGTTTATACCGAGTTCAAACGGCAGGAATTTTTACTCAGAAGCCCAGAAATATAATCGAAGTGCTTGCCAAAATATTGCCAAGGAGGATCACGCTAAGAAAATCTAAATTTTGCAATCCTTTGCCCCAGACTTGAACCCAAGATCTGCAGCGTGGTACGCGAAGCGCGCCCACAACACACCCAGGGCTGCAAACGTTTAAAAAGAAAAGTGATTATAACGCTAGTATACAGATCAGCTTTTGACTAAACCCTGTCGAAGATTGCATAAACAAGTTTTAACTACATAGCTTCGCGAACCCAATTGTCATTCCTATTCAAGAAAAAGCGAATTCATTCAAAATAAGGAATATACGGGAGCAGCCGAGGTTTTGGAAAACTCAAGTTACCCAGGGAAGGAGAGGATGGAGTGGCCTGCAAGGTCACAGCGTTTCGGATACGGTTCAGCTAGTACTTAAACGAGCTAGTACCGAAAGATGTTATATCGGGCAAGGGAGTGTTAATATCAATATTATCAATATACCTAAAAGCTCTGTAGTCTCGTAATGCAAAATCATGCAGCTTATAATTTTCGACCACAATCCAGAGCATCCCAGAAAGGGTACGTCCTTGTGGTTTGAGTGAGATAGCACATTAATCAGCACACCTCCATTGTGAACGTGTTGTATTGGAGACGGTGAGATACTGATAGGTTATCAATCCACCGAAGAGATAGGCAGTTTGTTTCCACTATTCAAAGAAAGATAACTTTAACCAAAATATCCTGATCTAAGCAATTGACCGACACTTATAACAGAAGATTGAAAATGATCAATGCAGTTGATCGAACAAAGTATTATACAATCAAAATTCTTAGCGAGGAGTTTATGCATTTCCCTAAATTCAGGAAAGTGAGTTCTAACGATATACTAAAGTAGTATATATAGCATATAGTCATTGTCCTCTCAGAGGGAAGTTTGTGAATTTAAATAGCTCGCTGCCCAGAAGTGGCTTGGGAAGTATTGTTTAGTTGTTTTGAGTTTCGTATTTTAATAAAACCTACTCGGATTTTCAAAAACTCGACTTCAGGAGCATCCTAAACGTCTACTGAGATGGGAATTACTCGTTCTCGTTTGTAGTTATACCTCAAAAGCTTCCGCACTCATCATGCTTTCCTAGATAACAATTGTGCTGCATAATTTTATGGTTATCTGCTCTAGATCTACTTAGTTCGCCTTGACCTTCTGTAATTCCTGTTTTGCCATGTGGCTCTTGTTATTATACTGCTCGTGGTACTCTTCCATTTTTGCTAAGCCTTGTTCAAGTGTAAATTGGGATTTTTTGCTTTGGCTGTGCTTGGACGGTTTCCATTCGCGCACACTTAAGTTTTTACGTGGATGGGTGGGAGACATCATGATTTAAGGTAATGCATACCTTGTCGAAATGTTTCTAGTAAATGAGGCTGGATTGCGGTCATAGTTCCTCTACCGGCGTGCTAATAGTTGTTCCGCGAAAATCTCAACTCAAAAATTCTCACTAAAAATTAGTTGAGCCTAAAAGTATGCAGCATTCAATGTAGTCCTTGTTTAACACGCCTCTGTTACGCCCATTTTAGGCTAGTGAACAGTAATCGATGTATTTATATTAATTAAATGATTACACATACATATGCAAGTGCTGGAGTATCCAGTATGATATTTCATAGAAAACACAAAAACATGTGCGTTACAGGTTGCCAACTTCCATCGATGCTGACGCAGTAAAAACTTTGTGAAAAAAGTTTGTCCTAGTGTGCGTGTATGCGCTAAACACGACAAAAAGGGCAGTGTGGTAGTGAGCAAAAAAGATAAGCCCGAAAATGTAAATTAAAAGTAATCTGCTTGTAAAATTTTACATTACATAGCATACAAAATTTATGTGCCACACAAATTCAAAATGAAAACAAAATACATATCCTTAAATAAACGGAAGGACTTAAAATAGCAGCCGTAAATAGCTCAGCAGTAAGTCTAAGCTGCTTAGGTAATTTAGTGCTCAAAATTTAGGCAAATAAGTGAGCAATCATAAAATTTGGGTATATAATATTTCAGTCAAGTAGTTGCTTTTGTGGTTTTATTAATTTGTAGTTGCTTTTGTTGCTTTCGTTTAAGGCCAGTTGTAGTGATATTTTGATAATTTTACCAAAAATTGCTTTGCGCTTGCAGCGAACAGCGAAAAAGGTCATAGCTTTCTATTATCACTTTTCCTACCGTTCTTTTTTGTGGCCAAAGTTTTTAATTTAAAATCGCTTAAAGGCTTTCATTCATTCCTACGTATATAAGGACCTTTATGTTACGAAAATTAATTTGTTCACATTTCACAATAACTATTTTATTATTTGTTACAATCAAGCTTTTATTTTTTTATTTAGCTGATTTTGACCTTTTTCGTTGAAACTTCATAGCACGCGCCTAAATGTAGACATTGGTTTTTGTTTTGTTTAAGGGGAGAAAAAAATGAGCACAATATTAAAACCATTTAAGCTTTAAAGTCGTTGTTGTGGTTTTTTTATGTATTGGCGATTAAAATTTGGCTATTTTTTAAATTGCAGCATTATATTTTTCATTGAAATGTTTTTTTTAAAGCTTGAAACCTAAAAGTTTGTGTTTTCGTTTGTGCTATTTTTATTCCCTTTTCCAACTGACGCACAAATATTTGGTTTCTACAGACTTTGAATATTTTCAATTAACACTTGGGTTGACCAGGGGTGACTCTACAATATGCTTGTACGATAAGGGTATCAAATGAAAGGTGTTAATGAGTATTTTAAAAGGGAGTGGGCCTTAGTTCTATAGGTAAACGCCTTTTCGAGATATCGACCAAAATGTGGACCAGGGGACCCAGAACATAATCTGTCGGGTACCGCTAATTGTATTTATATATGTAATAGCCGTTTTTTTTATTTTACACGCGTATACGTGGTTAAACAACTAGCTACAGCAACAGGGTGTACCGAAAAGCGGAGACACAACGCTCTGATGTCCATAGGGTATAACATATAGCTGAATCAGTTGTGGACACACATAGAATACATAGAATTATGGTAGAGGGTGAAACAAAGACACATATTTCAGTTACATCTGAGTATAATACGTATTGAAATTTAGTAGGACACAATTTATGCGCAGAAATTTCAGAGGTGTATTTAAAGTTTGTCGCTTAGCAGTCCATATAAAGTTTAAGAGTAAACGGATATACGCGTGTTAAAAAACACAGCTAATACCACGAAGAGTACTCCTGCCATGATTCTAAGGGCTTTTGATATCGCCCTACAGAACTTTCTCAATTTCTCCTACTTAATACGGTGGGTGTCACAGCCATTTTACAAAGTATTTTCTAAAGTTATATTTTGCGTCAAAAACCAATCCAATCGCCATTTTCATCCCATTTTTCGTATTTGGTATAGAATCATGGCATTTTTTTCATTTTTCGAAATTTTCGATATCGAAACAGTGGGCCTGGTCATAGTCGGATTTCACCCATTTTTATTACCAAGATAAAGTGAGTTCAGGAAAGTACGTGTACTAAGTTTAGTAAAGATATATCGATTTTTGCTCAAGTTATCGTGTTAACGGCCGAGCAGAAGGACAGACGGTTGCTTGTGTATAGAAACTGGGTTTCGCAAATTTTCACAGAAAACAGTTATCGTCATAGAAGCTATGCCCTTACCAAGGATTGGTAAATTTTTGTTCGAGTTATGGCATTAAAAGTATTCTATACAAATTAAATGAAAAAGGGCGGAGCCACGCCCATTTTGAAATTTTCTTTTATTTTTATATTTTGCTGCACCATATCAATACTGGAGATGAATGTTGACATAATTTACTTATATACTGTGAAGATATACAATTTTCTGTTAAAATTTGACTTAAAGATTTTTTTTTTTTAAAGTGGGCGTGTTCGTCGTCCGATTTTGCAAATTCTTATTTAGCACATATATAGTAATAGGAGTAACGTTCCTGGAAAATTTGATCATGATATCTTCAACGACTGCCAAATTACAGCTTGCAAAACTTTTAAATTACCTTCTTTTAAAAGTGGGCGGTGCCGCGCCCATTATCCACAATTTTACTAATTTTCTATTCAGCGTCATAAGGTTAACCCACCCACCAAATTTCATCGCTTTATCGGTCTTTGGTAATGAATTATCGCATTTTTTAGGTTTTTCGAAATTACCGATATAAAAAAAGTGGGCGTGGTTATAGTCCGATTTCGTTCATTTTAAATAGAAATCTGAGATGAGTGCCCAGGAATCTACGTACCAAATTTCATTAAGATACCTCAAAATTTACTCAAGTTATCGTGTTTACGGACAGACGGTCCGACGGACGCACATGGCTAAATTAATTTCTTTTTTCGCCCAGATCATTTTGATATATAGAAGTCTATATCTATCTCGATTAGTTTATGTCGTTACGGGGTACCTTTATGCGAACAAAGTTAATATACTCTGTGAGCTCTGCTCAGCTGAGTATAAAAATGGTTTATATGTCATACAAGTGCATGTTTATGGTAAACACAATTTCGAAACCATACTTTTAGGCGCAAATTTTAGAAGTCGCGAATTAGGAAATTTTAATTATTTCTACATTAAATTTGAGCTTCGAATAATGGAATAGTACAGCTGCGATTCTCCTTCTTTCATTTTCCCCACAATTCTAGCCGTTTCGTGTTTTACGCCGACTCCGACTGTCATCTGAGAGGACAAATGAAGTTGCTGTGAAGTTTTCATGGCATAAATAAACTCGAAATGCTTGAAAACATGTTTTCTAAAATATTTTGATAACCCCAGCCCAGAGCTCTGCCTTACGGCAGAAGCAGTGGGAGCTTCGATGAAACTATTTCAGCATAGTCAGATAGCCAGATACGACGGGGTTTACATTTGGAATATAGGGTTCACATTTCGAAGCGGCACTTTCCTGACTGTTGGCGGTGTTAGTGATCAAATGCTGACATCATCGATCTAGTAGAAGTTCAATGTAGGAAAATAAATTAGGGTTTTAAGCTCTTGCCACGTCGACTAATATGGAAGTGTAAATAAGGCGAGGTACAACGTGCTGGGCTGGACGGTGATCGCTGGAAGGTCGAAGCGTTAACTCCTACGCAGTTTGAAACATTTGCCGGTAAGATCGTTATCCAAGGTAAAGACTATGTGTTGGGTAGTGTTGTCGGCGTTTATGGTTCTTTGCCGGATTTAAATTTGGTAATTTCTGGAAACTAGTTTCATAAAGAGGTTGCCATTGCCTCGCCTGCTAAATATGTCTTTGGCGTAAAACAGCATTTGCCTTGAGTAAGAGAGGTTAATAATTTATTTATTTATTTATTTATTTGAGTCTTTAAATTTACAAATTTTTACAGACTAGCATAATATTAAGAGTAGAAAGATCTTAAATGACTAATTAGGGTTGCATACGAAGAAGTGCAGTGAACACCTGAAGAACTGAAAAACAAATTGAGATCCGCACAAGCCCTCGCAAAAGGCGCATTTACCGCATAGTTGGTCCTTGCAAAACTAATTTTAAAGGTTACAAAGTACCGCAAGTTTCTGCAGGGAACATTGAACTGAATTATTTCCAGGAGCGATGGACAATCAACAGCTCCAGAAATTAAGCCAATGATAAACGAGCACGATAAGATGGTTCGTATATTTACAAGCGTACTCAGTTCAATTAAAAGACATCTCGATTCATATGACGGCAAAGGATCAGAAAAATTCAAAGAGCGGAGTACAAAACGTAAAAAAACTTTTTGAACTCTCTCGATACGATTAGAGGGACTAGTATGGTATGGTCTCCAAATTATAGCAGCATACTCCACACCATACTCCATTGAGTTCGAGAAGCTGTGAGACTCAAAGATTTGTGTTCCACTTTACAACCCAATGAGTCCTTTTGAAATATGATGGCTTAGGTATGCAAACAGGTGATGCCGAGCTTGGTATATTAAATTTGTACACATCTCTTGTCGTTTATTTTCCAACTCGAAACTACTGCTTATATATTGATCCATCGCAAAGGATAGATGCTGTAAAGAAAACGGAGATTTTAAAATTAAACAAACTTAACGACGATGCTCACAAAAGACGGCAACAGCGTAAGCCTAATAAATTGCAATGAGTAGCGAATTGTACTGCCTTGTATTATAATAAAACTGATAGATATCGTGAGAAAATCTCAAGATGATGTGGCTTTGACTATATTTATTCGAGCGGCGCTGTAGAAGATAAAGTATTACTTTTAACAGAGAAGATAAAACCAGCGGCTGTGGTAAAACTTTCCCTGGCTACTTTCACGCCAAAAAAAGTTTGGTTTGACTATCAGTGTCATAAGTTACGCATGAAAATGTTACGTGACTTAAACAAGTAAAGGAAAAGTTTCAAGGACTCTGCTAGAACTAGGTACCGCGCTTCTCGCAGGAAGTACTTCCAACTATGTAGTGAGAAAAAAATTCAGTGGAAATGCAAAGATTCCGACTTTTTAAATAGTGTAAGGAACTCAAGTGATTGGTGGCGAATAGCTAATTCCCTTAAGCGCACAACATCTGGTGTCGTTAATAGCCTTGTACTTCAAGACTTCAAGGACCACTTTAGGACGTTGCTTTTTAATCCTGTTATAGTTAATAGCTTTCAATCGGATGCTCCGCTTATTTTGGGTCCGTTCCTCGGCGCTTCGAGTAAAGCCCCTGGCAATGACCGAATACCAAATGAATTCTATAAATATGCACCGCAAAGCTTCCATAATTAGGTTCTCTCTCTACTTAATTTTATTTTTCATAAAAAACAGGTCTCTACTTTGTTCTCCTCTTCTGTGATTATCACTCTGTTCCAAAATGGCGATCCTTGTCTTCCGAGTAACTATAAAGCATCTCTCTGCTGGATACGTTGTATAAGATGTTATTAAGCCGCATTAATGCGTGGACTGATCGTCATAGTATACTTACAGAATGCCAAACGGGCTTCCGTAAGAACTATTTAATCATCGATAACATATTTAATTTGACAAGTATCGTTAATTTTAATTTTGCCGCGAAGAGAAAAACTTTTGTATTTTTTGTAGACTTCTCATGTGCCTTTGATACTGTCCCTCGTAACTCGCTATTCTATAAGCTGGCCTCATATAGTTTGTCGAGCCATTTGATTGAAATCTTACGCCTTATATATAGGGATACTACGAGTCAATTATGGTATAATGGAAAGCTTTCTAGCCCGTTCCCAGTCAACCAGGGTGTCCGGCAAGGATGTTTACTAAGCTCGGTGCTGTTCTTCCTGTATCTCAATGATTTAATTGATTACCTCCCAAATGGGGTTAAAGTGGCGGATATGAAAATCAAACTTTTGATGTATGCCGATGACCTGGTACTGTTAGCAGAGTCGCGCTGCAGGTCTGCAAGCCATGATTAATGCTTTGCATGAGCAAGCTGTCCTGTTATCCTGTCCAAATCAAAAGTCCTTGTTTTTAGGAAGGGTGGCAGGCTCCCCTCTGACTATATGTGGTTTTTTGGAAATTATCCGGTCGAAACTGTGAACGAGTATAAATATCTGGGTATAATGCTAAATTACAAACTCTCTTTCACTAAATACTTAGACTAGGGCTGTGAACTGCATCCGGATTTTTCAACTATCCGGATAAACCGGATATTCGAATAACAGGATAGCTAAGCAAAAAATCCGGCTATCCGGATTCATAAATGGGAAATCCGGATATCCGCTGTTCGCCTATACGGATACGTAAACGGAAAATCCGGATATCCGTATGTCCGGATACTGGAATATAAAAGCTGAATATCTGCATATTAGAATTGAACGAAGCAAACATCAAAAAATTATTCACAAAATATATTTCCAGATTATTAAATTAACGTCAAAAATTAAAAACAAGTAAAAATAAGAACAATGCCATTTGTTTATATTGTGAAAAACGCTGTTAAGTGATTTAAATGCCCCACGAATTTATTGTTATTAATGCTAAGTAAACATATATGGTACATCAATTTGTTGCTTTCACTGGATATCCAAAAATACGGTTATTAACCGGATCTTCATAAATCCGGATATCCGCATAGTTTCATAAACGAATATTGACCGGATATCCATGCCGTTAGGATTTTATCCGTGTCAACGGATATCCGTATGGGAATCCGGATATTCGAATATGCGGATAGTTCCAGCCCTAACTTAGACACAAAGCTTGACGAGGCAAAAGCCGCAATATGCACTACATGGTTGAGTTAATTAAAAACCCTCGAATCTGTATTTCGAAAAAATCAAAATCTTTGGTGCTGCCGCAAGATCAATAATGTTTTATGGCGCGCAGTTGTGTGGTGGGGACCATCATGAACAGGTAGAAAAACTCTTACGTTTCTTCAGAAAGAAGCTTATTTTTTTGGCTGCGAACACACCAAATTATGTTGCATTTAGAAATGGGTATAGTTCTCCAGTTCTTTCAAACGCTTCGGGCGCACATGTTATTTATAGTACGTTGTCTTAGTTTACCTTCGAACAGGCTCACACGTATACTTGCTTCCATTCATGGGAAAAGGCTCGTAGATAATAAGAAAAGAGATAAGTAAAAGGAAGATACTTCTCAGAAAACAAAAGGACATTGCAGGGGGTTTGTCAGTGGTCAGTTCAGAGTAGCAGCCTCTATGGGTTCTTTGATAGCGTGGATGAAGTTGAAGAGCATATCATCCTGGTATACGATCCTTTTTGAGGAGAAAGCACAAAATCATCGGAACACTGAAGGTGCAACGAACAAGTTAACAAAAACTGTAAAAAAGAATTAAATTTAAATATCCTGATGATATCTCTATATCAATGGTAAAATATTTAAGGACTGTGCCTTAACGGCCGGCCTGAACTTGTAAAGCTAATATTTTACCTTTACATAATGACTTTCCACAGTTTGTGACTTTTAAGAAGGTTGCTCTTTGGGCATGAACACTTCGCTCAACAAAGAATAAGGTAGTACAACCCAGCATTTTATTTCGCGACCTATTATGTTGTGGACCGTGGTGCTCAGTGATGCAGCCAGGATCTTTACACGAGTTCCACAAGTTCTTATATGCGACCATCATCAGAATATCCGTAATTAACATTCGACGCCAAGACGAACTTTGGTTTCCCTTTTGCTTTCATATCATGCCATAGATGCATGTTACTGCTGCTAATATCATTCATGCCCTACATTACGGCTCTTTCACTGAGGCGTTCTGAATTGTGCCACTTCTGTTGTTGGTACCTTTACCACCACCTCCCAAACGTTTGCTCAACTGTTGTCATTAACGAGCCACACTGCCAAATTTGATTGTACAAAACTAATAATAAAAATACTTTGCTTTAATTTTGGGGAAATCCCCAATAATGCTGGCTTATATCCCAAGTAGCCACCACAACTGATGGGTTAGAGATAATTGGTTTCGCGGCTGTCTATACCGAAATTGAGCTAAATCAGAAGCACACCGGGCTATGGTGTACATTTTTACCTATAATAATCAATCATTAGCTAATTACCTAGCTACGCTGTACTTTGTGAACAATTTCTTAATATAGATTTGGTTTCGCCAAGGAACTGACAACAGCGCCTCGATTCTCAGTTGAACAAAGTTTTGGTATTTCATACAGGTTGCACGCGTATTTCGAGGTCAAGCTCGTTAGCCGCAAATGATTTGAAATTGTGCGCAAATTAACAAGTGCGAAATCATGCAATTCCCAATAAAAACCGCAATGACGGACGATGGCAGTCATGATATTTTGTAGCAGATTTTTAGGCGCTTCAAAGAGCAAAAATATAATTTTCATTAGAGCGCTACTGAGATGGAATTTCAGACAAAAATTGATGGCGCGCCAATGCGCTCAAAAGGCAACAAAAATAATAGCATTTAAATAAAAAGCAACAAAAACAACAAAAAGTTTACAATAATTTTCACTTATATTGTATTTGTCAATCGTAATAAGTTTTCATCTGGCGCTGTATTAATTCCAGGTGGATTTTTTTAGTTGCTCTTGTTGTCACTCTCCATTAAATATTGTTGTTGTTGTTTTGTTTTTGTGGTTTCACTACCTTTTAATCGCGATTTAGCAAATAGCTTTTGTGCACGTGTTTGTGACAT
This sequence comes from Eurosta solidaginis, assembly GCF_040869045.1. Classification (NCBI taxonomy): domain Eukaryota; kingdom Metazoa; phylum Arthropoda; class Insecta; order Diptera; family Tephritidae; genus Eurosta; species Eurosta solidaginis. Next base: position 188,213 of record NW_027136934.1, read on the forward strand.
TCAAATCACTTAAGAGAATTTGAATTTGAAATGCGCGCCGCTTTATGGTGGCCCAACAGTGCGTATAGGCAACTTAAGTGCCACGAAATTTTTGGAAAATTGTGCGCCCAAATGACATCACACTGTGTATGGCCAATGTTAACCTACATTACGTGACGTATATTAACAATAAGGCAGCGCTGCTGAATTCAGTCTCTGGTTAAGGTGTTCGCTATTGACTTATTGTTGATTCAATTTCACGTTTTGAGTTTTACGTATCTCTGCATGAGAAATTAGAACTGGAACTGTGTGCAGGTACCTATTGAAATTGGAACAGCCAGAATAAGTGGGCCTTAGTGTACAATGGACAATACTAAAGTACATTTTGGCCCATGTCTACTCTGGGTTGAGGAGCCTGTACACTTGTGCAAGCTCTTGTTGTGATACATTTGCGAGGAGATTAAGGGCGAGTAGCAATTGTAACGTGCTTCTTTTAAACTTTGCCTACAAATCAGTGGTATGTAAGTCCCACGTATCTTGTGCGAACTTCGAACAGCATCTGACGAGTGGCAACCTGTTAAGTGCGTCAATTGAACGGGACTTTATAAAACCGAGAAATTGTAAAGTTCAATACTCTTCCATAGGCCGGAAATCCCTTATTTATTTAATAACGTAATGCAATGGCTCCTACGTCCAGAATCTCACGCAACTTTGAGAGATCAGTTAAGGACAGAACTCTTTGGCTACAGGAAACCCATATACTGAACCTATCTTAGAAGTTTGTTTCGCGAATGGGTCAAAATTTGATGCCGAAAAAACGGGAGTTGGCATTTGTCAGCCAAACTTCAAGAAATCAATACTAATGGGATGTTACCACACTATTTCGAGGTAGAAGTATGCGCAGAGAATGTCTGCAAAGAAGCTCATAATAGAAGAGTATCTCATAACCTCTCATAGCCTCTAAGAGAAGGCTGCCTTACGTACTTCTCAGTCTTACACAATTACTTCGTAGCAAGTGTATGAATGCGTTGGAGTCGTAAATGATCTGGGAGCCAAGAAAAAGGTTTAGTTAAGACAGGTTCCTTGGTATCAGGCAGAGTGTTATAGTACAATTCTATTGTCCAAAGGCCCTTTGTGGACTCATAAAGGCAACCGCTAGGGAAACTATAAGTAAGTGGAAAACAAATCAGTTTAGACAACACTGGATTAAATGCCCAAGAAAAAAACAGGCTAAATTGTTTATACTGCTAGCAACGAAAGTATCAGTCAAACTAAATAATACAGCAAAGAGGACCAACGAACTTTCACTGTGTACCATACGATACACTGGAGTCTACGATATCAACTAATGTAGTTTTATCAATGCGATACACAAATCTGTTGCTTTTGTGAGCTGGAAGATGAAACACTGGCTCACATTCTCTGCGAATGCGTCGCTCTGGCAAGGCAGAGACTTTCCCATCTAGGTGGTATGACGCTTAATCCCGTCATGATATAGACTAAAAAGGCTGAAGAGGTGCTCAAACATATTAAAACCTTCCGCAGAATAACAGGCTGCAGAGTCGTACACAATGGCTCTAAATAAAAGTCGTACTACATCGAGGCTTCATAATAATAACAATTCTCCTATAAACCAGGTACCTTAATCCATAAATCGGGGAAATATTTGCACAAGGGGAAACTCGTAATGGAAAAATATAGTGGTGAATACTGATTAGCCGGATGAATTGAGAGCCTAAAAATATTTAAGGAATTCACAGCAGCAACGAGTGAACTTCATAGAGAGAATAAATACGCTGGTCATAAGAGGGCTGGGAGCATAGAGTGAAGGCAGAGCGCGCGAAAGTGCAGAGAATAGGAGAACAAAATGCCTCATATTATCTCAACATATGAGTTCATCTATAATGCTGTGGTGAAATAGCTTACAACTGCCGCTTACATAAATATGCAGCACTCTCTCTTTTTGCTGTTTGTTAACATGTTCATCCTAGCGCAATCTAATAGAGATTTGCTTAACGCTGTAGATTCTCATTAGCTTAAGCTATAAGTCCATGAGCGCCCTTTCAGACTATATCATGTATGATATTTTCACCTCATTTTTCTGCATTGTAAATGAAATTACTGACAAACGAGGTGACATTTTATAACATCTCAAACGCCCGAAAGCCAAGATATGGAGTTCGGCCTTAAGAGCGTCACTTGGGTAAAATGTGGGGGCATTAACATAAGCATATTGAGTAAATGAACAGTTGTGGTGTATTATGATGGCATGACTTTAATGTTAGTGTATGTGTGCGTGCTCTTCTGTGGCGGTAGCAAAATTACTACAGCTACTCGTTATCACCGCAGCCGCAAAGCAGCGCTGGTAGTTGTCGGCTTAATCAACTAAGCATCAGTTCAGTGCGGTCGTTTAACGGTAAATGTATGCCATATATTAATAACGCAATTTCAGGCACATCAAATTAATTCGAATGAAGTGATTTGACTTGAAAAGTGATGAACTCCAAAAAAACTACTACAAACAAAAAACTAAGAAAAATAATAATACAAGAAGAAACAAAAAAAAAATAGTTCTTTATTTCATCTTCACAGCAAGATTGTTTTAAAGTGCGCGCAATACATTTTTATTAGTTAAAAATTTATAAAAGGTTTGTGCGCCTTAAAGTATGCAATGCTGCTATCATAATCAATTGAACACTATGCAAGCCTGCATAAATAAATGGCATTTTGCAAGTGTTCCGTATATTTTCGTGTTATGTGTATTTGTTGCATATATATATATATGTCTGTAGGTAATTTTATTACAGTACCGTGTTTACTGTACCAACTGCAATGCCTATACACTCTGGTGTCCTCATTGTAGTTGGTGCTGCAGCACCTCAGCGCTCTGCGGTTTACCGTTAACATATTCTGTCGCAACACACTTCCCAAGGGTGACGTTTGTTTTGCCCTTCGCTTTTTGTTTTTCCATTTTTATTGTTCATGGCTGTGTTACAAATAGCTATGCTGCAGAGAATTTTATGTGCTCGTGTACGATGCAGCAATTAATGCAACTTTAATGCGGACAAGTGGTGAGTTGAAAATTTTTTGGAACTGCTTTAAAGTTTCTCAGTAAAGGGTTTGATAAGGCAAAAGAATTGATGAATTGTTTATTGAGTTTATTTTTTTGTTATCGATATTAGAAGAATTACAAAGTTTGCAAACGGCGATGGGTACTAGGGCATGTTTCTGAATTTCACTTCTTCATCAGCTAGCTTCTCGGGAGCTGAGTATTGAACTTGAAATCTGTAATTGCGTAAGTGATTTCGTTAAGTATATGTGAGCGTACGCTGAGAAAAAGCGCACATTAAGTCAAAGGAAAATTGGAAGTGTTGGCATATAGCAGGAAAGGTGAAGGAAGAGGAACTGAGGCAACGAAAAGGAAAATACCAGAAATTGAATTGGATAGGAAATAAGTGGTCTTACTGAAGAGAGGAAAGTAAAACATGTAACGTAAGACAAAAGGGGCAGTAGAGCAGCGAACAATGACAGCTTTTTGAGACATGTTAAGCTAGCAACAACAACTATAAAAATATATTTAAAATGCACTCAAGTACCAGCGATATTTAAGTGATTTTTCAAAACTCAGCTGGAGCATATTGAATTCAAGCACAAACGCATATTTGTATATGCATACTTAAAATTGTATATATAGTTGTTTAAGCTATACAATACCATTGTTTGAAATTATATGCAAGTATGTGCGTAAAAATTTACTTTTTGCAGGGCACTCAAGTGTAAGTGGTCTCCGTCGTGGTCGCTTAGTTTAGCGACAAAATAGCAGACAAATGTAGTCATATATACATACATATATAAGTAAGTATATATACATGTATGAGTGCTTGTATTTGTTCAACGTGGCAAACTTTTTACAAACATACATATGCATACAATTTTACCAGAATATGCAAATATACATGTGAAGTATGCCAAAAGCCTGCTAAAAACTCCGCTGGGGAAAGAGTCCTTTCACAGAAACAAAACGGAGATATACAAAGAATTGTTTCCTACGCTTTAAATTGTCTTCCACTATAATACGACTTGCATAAATTCGCATTTTTATATGAAGTCTTTAATACTTTTATTAATTGACAATATCGCCGCTAGTTGAGCACTTGGCAGTTGGCTTGGGCAACAGGCTGCACCGAAAATAGAGTCGCTAAGCTTAAGTGTAGAGTGTCTTGGTTACAAAGTCAACTTTATTGACGTGGTCCTCAGACAACACAAGACTAAGAGATGTCACCTTAACACCTTAGGGGCGTAGTAGTGTATTCGGGAGGCTGAGTAGGGCAAACTGGTAATTTGATCCCTTAAATGAAACTGAAAATTACCGAAATTTGAAGGTTCCGCGATAGAGAATATAAAAGATTCAGTAACGGCTGTGCAAGAGATGGGCGGTAGTACGAGACCCGGATCCAAAAAAGCTCTATTAGAAAAACCGTTTACACCAACGATGTGGTAAACGTGGACGATGAGCATACCATAAGCAAAACAACCACAGTTGAGCTTGATTGATAGCGAAGGTAGCATGAGGAGTATCTATTAGTAGTCTCAAAAGCATCCTTCTGGGCAATGCATTTGCCAACTAAGAATCCAATATGTTGCTATACTAGCAACTTCTGGTACTATTACCACTGCGGCATGAACCATTGTTTTATTCTATTGTATTAAGTCAACTTTCGACTCCTCCAGAAAAAACTCCTTTCGCTGAGCGGCTTCTCCTTTATAACCGCCCGCGACATATTGGGAAACTGCAAAGAAAATGGAAAACGCAATTGCACCAGCCTTTACTTTGCAAGTTGGTTTGTCTGCACAGAAGAATACACACATTTGGATAAAAAAGGTGTAAGTACTTAGAACTCGGAAAGGTCGAGTCATCGGTTACAGATTTGGAATCGATTTTGTATTAAAGCTTAATCGGTATTAATAAGTCGTCGATATCAATCGATAACTTTTTGATGCCAAATCAGAAAAAATGTACAACTTTTCGATAGCAAATCGATAACACACACAATTTGGTAAATCTAAGGCAAAAAAGTCGATAAATTTTTGATAAAATATCATATTAATCGAAAATTTTTCGATAACAAATCGATAAATTTTCGATAACGAATCGAAATAAGGTTGGCTACCTCCACATTAACAAAAAACAAAGCAGATGCGCAAAACTTTTATAAAATTTGTATACAAATATCATTTCAAAATTCTTTATATTTATTATGAATATGGAGCTGTTATCGAAATGTTATCGAATATTTTTATAAAATTTATCGTTATTAGTGAAAAGTCCCGCCAACTTGTAGAAAAGTTAAAAAGAAGCACGACGCAAATTGGAAGAGAAACTCGGCCTTAGATCTCTTCGGAGGTTATCGCGCCTTATGTTTTTTTTTTTTTATTTTTTTATTTTTTTTTAAGCGGAATGTTGCAAATTTTTTATCGTCACCTTATCGAAAAGTTACCGATAACGATAAGTAATAGATTTGGTACAGAAATGTAAACGATTTCTTATCGGATTGCTATCGATTCGTTATCGTTCTGCTGTGTACTATACGTCGGCTTGTTTTAAAACGGATACCGATACAACTTCAATATAAAATAGATGAACCATCTGCAAACCGTCGATGACAAGCTGATGAGTAACCAATAAGAAGCCAATGACTCTCTTATTATTTTAGTCTTGGGAAACTTAGAGTTTGACTAACGGAGAAGCAAACTTAAGAAGGGCTATCACTCGCCTGACAGACAAAACTGTGTGTAAAGGACCTCACAGCTAAAAAAGATATTAGAATGAATTTCGACAATGTGATGACGGTGCCTGCTTCATGTTGAATAGCATACTTAGATGTTTGGGAGCAGATTTGTAATTTTTCTAGGTTAGGTTAGGTTGAAGTGACCGGTCCATGAGGACCTCACATAGACTGAATGAGTCCGTAGTGCTAAGAGAAGTTTATTTAACGAGCAAACTTAACAACCCTTTCAAAAATCAACACATATATTATAAAATAACTACGCATTCTTTGAAAATAGAGTGCAAGTGCTGTTTGCTGGCTTTTTTGAATAACCTCTCGATAGTAAATGTGTGTCGGAAAGCACCTCAGGACTCCTCGCTATCACGTGACCATTCCCCGTTCTCCTTTTTATTAGATCCTGGACAATGTTTCTTCTATGATAGGACTTTCCTCAACCGTTCTTCTCCGTTCTCTTTCTTCATTAGTTCCTGGACTATGTTTTTCCTTGCTAGGACTTTTCGCAACCACGCTGTTTCGCTGGAAAACTCGACGTCCGCACAGGAATTTTTCTACGAGACTCTCTTTGCCTTTGAAATTTTACGTTTGTACCCTTCGCTTTCCGCGGCCTTTGCTTTAAGCTGACATTTGACCTGTCTTCTAATAAGACCCAGCTCATTGTTTCACCATGGTGGCTCTGGTTTTCCTCTGAATCCTCTTAGAGGGCAAGCTCTGTTACACCTTTGTTACGAAGTCTTTGCACTCCTCCAGTTCCATCACATTGGTGATCACTTTGGGTTGTCCCAGTTTTATTTCTACATATTGCTGGGATTCCATCCAGTTCGCTAACTTATGGTTTCTAAAGTGTACTTCCTTCTCCGTTTTTCAAGGGCATTCTGAATTTGATATATGCACAGTCGGAGAAGGTTGATCTAGCAAGAACCATCCAAATCCAATCAACTTTATATACCAGGTTCAGAGCTCAACCTGATATTGTGGCGAATATTAGCATCACTATGCTGTTAGTAAATAATCACAAAAACAAAAACAGCAAGCAGTCCCGCTTATGTACATGTACACTTTAAAGCAAGCAGACACACTTGCATAGAAGGCGACGAAGAATATTTCACACGCATAGCCACCAGCTTAATGCAGAGCGATTATCACACATACACATATGAAGTCATCAGATAAGAGCAAAATTTGTTACTTACACATTCACACGCATATAGCTAAATAACCAAGTATGCGTTACAACTGTTCAATGAAGGAGGTTAGAGCGAGCATAAAAGCAGGAATAACTAATCAGTTTGATTTTAACACGATAATAGTGAAGTACGCGGTAACTGTACTACTCCAAAGTAATCTAAATAAAGGCCGTTTCAGAGATTCGAACGCTATCAGAAGGTGTATAAATAAAAAAAATAAAAGGCGCGATAACCTCCGAAGAGATATAAGGCCGAGCTCTCTTCCAATTTGCGTCGTTCTGCTCTTGATTTTCCCTACAAATTGGCGGGCGGGACCTACATATTTTATGCCGACTCTGAACGGCATCTGCAAGGCAGATGAGTTTTCACTGAGACCTTTTCATGGCAGAAATACACTCGGAGCGCTTGCCGAACACTGTCGAGGGGCGACCCCGCTGAGAAAAAATTGCTTTTAATTGAAAAACCTTACTTATAAAATTTTGATGTTACTTTGCCCGGGGTGCGAACCCAGGGCATGCGGTGTGGTAGGCGGATCATGCTGCCATCACACCACGGTGGCCGAGAAAGTTGTATAATAATCACAAATTCGCCAAGTTCGTTAAAATATATTTGGATGGTTAACCAACATATGTAGGGACACTTCCCCTGCTGGCTACCTGTAAATTCGTTTGTAGTACGTAACAAAATGAGATTCGCCTATTTCATTCGTATTTCCTCCCCACGCATTTTGGTCTTTATTTGCATCCGCGCCTATGACCAACCGCCCTTCCTCCTATACAAGCCTCTTGCATTCCACCGGTAGTGCCTCCGTAGTATTATGCATATAGCAGGATGTCAGGATAAATGCCTGCTTGTTCAGTTTTTCTTAAAACCGAATGAAATACCTTTCTTGAACTATGTCTCTTACCTCGTCTTATAAAAGCGTCCTTCGAATTTCGAAATGAATTGTATTTTCATAATTTATTCTTTGCCAGTTTTTCTGTATAAATACAATTCTAATTTCTGTATAGAAACAATTTTGTCTAAGTTTCATTTCATTTCACTACTTTTTTTATTCAAAACCGGATCCACAGATCCAATTACTACTTTATGTTAATCAATATAGCGCTGAGAAGCTATGCTTGTTGCACTTTTAGGCATTTGAACTTTGCTTAATTTTAGGTCATTATAAGTGATCAAATTATTGTATTGAAAGTTTGGAAAATATTAAATGCTAAAAAAAGTTTACGGTTGCGAAACTTTAACTAGACATTGCTATGGAGTAAAATTAAGTGTATATATATATGGGGTATTCCATCCCATTTCGACCAATTTTGAACTCGACCCCTTTAGAATTGGCTGAAAGTGTTTCTTCTTTTTCCAGCTTACGAAAGACGTTTTTCAGAAGTTTTTCAAATTTTTTCATCCAACTCAAAAAAAGCTATGAATTTAAAAAAAACACCGTTTTTGTTTTCAAAATGCTATAACTTTTTCAAAAATTGACCGTTATGGATCTTGTTTTTTTTTTTTTAATTTGTTTTTAAATGTACTTTTCGGAAAAAATTCAAAAAATGTTTAAATTTTTTTTTTTGTAATTTTTCAGTTGTTCGAGATTTTTCGAATTTTGCCTTTTTCTTTTTTTTTCTCATAAAAAACTTCAATCAATTCTGCAATCATCCCCACTAAACTTAAAACTTATTTTGAGTTGGAAAACGGTGTTTGTTTCAAAATGCTATAACTTTTTCAAACATTGACCGTTTGGGATAATTTTTTTTTTTTTTTTAATATGTTTTTAAATGTACTTTTCGGAAAAAATACAAAAAAAAATTTTAAAGTTTTTTTTTCAATTAAATAAAAAAAAAAAAAATCTCGGCCCACTCCGGGATTAGTGAGGATGATTGCAGAATTGATTGAAGTTTTTTATTAGAAAAAAAGGGCGAAATTCGAAAAACTGAAAAAATACAAAAAAAAAAAATTTAAAAATTTTTTTGAATTTTGTCCGAAAAGTACATTTAAAAACAAATTAAAAAAAAAAGAAAAGATCCCAAACGGTCAATTTTTGAAAAAGTTATAGCATTTTGAAAACAAAAACGGTGTTTTTTTTAAATTCATAGCTTTTTTTGAGTTGGATGAAAAAATTTGAAAAACTTCTGAAAAACGTCTTTCGTAAGCTAGAAAAAGAAGAAAAACTTTCAGCCAATTCTAAAGGGGTCGGGTTCAAAATTGGTCGAAATGGGATGGAATACCCCATATATATATATATATATATATATATATATATATATAGAGTGTATAGCTACAGCACAAGTTTACTAAGCTGCTTTATTGTTGTTTGTTCGTCACTTATCTCATCTGATCAGCTTTTGTACTTAACTGTTGAAAAAGTTAAGAGTAGACGAATTAAATGAGGCTCAATCAAACAAAAATGTCCATTAGAGTGTTCCTATATAAGCAGGGAAATATTTCTGTTGAAGTAGGACGACATTTTTTCCGATCAAGGAATGGCCATTAAATCCCTGCATAGAAATTTTTTTCAAAATAAGTAATAATTTTATAATAATGAATAAAGGAAACATCCAACCTTTCCAATTTTGTTTAAATGATTTGTTTATAAGATGGATAATTCAAGAGCTTCTAAGATGAGTTCATTTTCTATGATTTATTGATGTTCACCCTTCAACTGCTTTATGAAATTTTATAGAATGTCAAAAAATCAATCAGAAAATCGAATCTTATAAAAGAGTCCTTACAGGCGTTTAAGATAAAAAAACAAGAATGTTTTGAGGTACCTGATGTGCGTCCCATGCGAAAAGTGTCCCAGAATGGATCCTCTCAAAGAGATGACTGAGCTTTTCAGTATCAGTCCCTTGCATTCAAAGTAATTACTCAATTTATTTAATACTAGCAGACTCGGCAGACGATTTAACCTCCCTTGGTGTGACCAATTGGCCCTAGTTGGCAGAGCGAAGAAGGGACTGACAGTTAAGTGCCAATTAAGTAAGTAAGTCAAGATTTAGAAGACGTTTTTCTGCCCTTACTTTGGTTTATCTGCCTAAATTTAATAAGTTTTTACCTCTTGCTCTCACACAGTTCACAGCGAACAAACACACGCTCTTCCTTTTTCGAAAAAAAAAAATGTTATTTTTGATTTAAAAATTGTGCTTCTACGAGAGAGTAATCAAAATTTTTTTCGATGCAAAGAAGAAATATTAAAATCGATCTATCCGTTTTGGATTTATAGCTATGTAAATGAATTCTTACTACATTTCTAAAATTTACCACACCCCTATAATATATGCAGTCAAATTTTATTGAAAATGTCCATCTAACGAAGCAAAGCCCTCAACTGCAAAAAACTGTTTTATAATCGAAGAATTCTGTGTAAAGTTATAGGCTTACAACGATATTCAACGACTATTTTCGCTTATCAAATAAAAGACATCGCTTATTGTTTAATTCAAAGCTGATTTTTATTGTCGCCTTGCGCGCTTTCTTTACAATAGTGCTTTGCTCTACACTCAAAATGAAACTGATTCAATATGACATACTCATGCTTGAACAAACTCCGGCCTTGAGACTCGATACAGCTCGAGGCTCAACAGGTTCTATTGGTAAGATACAAAGTTTCTGCACGGGACGGCTAATGGCATTTTGCCCAGTCCAAATAGTTACATTGCGTACTAATCCATCACTACCTGGATGCAAAGCAGTTACTCGTCCCATTTTCCATAAAGTCGGTGGTGTTACTTCATTTTTTATAACTACCAAGTCGCCCACCTTCATATTTTGTCTAGCTTCTCGCCATTTTGGACGCTGTTGTAGCTCATTTAGGTAACTGTCACTCCAAAGTTTCCAGAATCTCTGCGTTATGAGCTGCCGTGATTGCCAGTAGCTGAGCCGATTCTCCAGCCGTTCCACTGGTATTTGCTCACGTAAAGCTGGAACCAAAGCTTCGCCAATCAATAAATGCCCAGGCGTCAATTGATTCAAATCATGAGGATCTGCACTTTGAGCGCATAATGGTCGTGAATTGAGAACTGCTCCTATTTCTGCCAATAGCGTTTGCATAGCTTCTATGGTTAATAGTCGGGCTCCCATCACCCGACGCAGATGATACTTGGTTGCCTTCACGGCTGCTTCCCACAACCCACCTTGGTGAGGAGCAGATGGGGTAGTAAAATGCCACTCGGTTTGCCGTGTTGATAACTGCTCAAAGAGATCTGAACCACGCCAAGTCTGCAGCATTCGACTCAGCTCTCGTTCTGCACCAACAAAATTTGTCCCATTGTCGCTCCAGAGATGCAGACAGTGGCCATATCGAGATGTAAAGTGGATAAACGCCATTAGGAATGCGTTGGTGGACAGATCGGATACAAATTCTAAGTGGACCGCCTTAGATACCATGCAAACGAAGACGGCGATATAACCTTTTAGAACCACATTGCCTCTGCGACGGTCTGGCCGCACTTGGATGGGCCCCGCATAGTCTACTCCCGAATGCAAAAATGGGCATGCTGGGCGTACTCGACAAGCTGGTAAGTTTCCCATCATTTGCTCGCACGTTTTTGCTTTTAGCCGTTCGCACTTTACACAGTGCTTGATCAAGGACCTTGATAATGTCCGCATCCCTATGATCCAATATTTCTGCCTTAATGCGGCTATCAACTGCTGTGCTCCGCAATGTAGTAGCTGCAAGTGTGTCGAATGTGCTATTAGCCAAGCTAATCTTCCCTTTCCCGGTAGTATGGCTGGATTATGCTGGCAGTCTGATAAATCTGCCTCTTGCAGACGGCCTCTCATTCGAAGTATCCCATCTGGAAGAAATGGGGTCAATGCTTCGATCGCATTTGACAGACGGAGCCCTTTACTATTACCCACACCTTGTCCAATGTGCTCCATTTGTCGTATATCGTCCCCAAAATGGTCGCGTTGTTCTTGTTTGATCCATATTGCCAGCGCGCCCTCGAGTTCACTAATATGTAAATATGATTTCCGCCTGGTTTCCGATGGTGCTCGACAATTTCGCACGAACCTAAACACCCAAGCTGTTACTCTGATTACTCGAATAAAGGACGAATACCGGTACAATAATGACTGATCTTTTATTACTACTACGCTTATACCGACCATAGGCTGATAACCGGCCCCCCTTGATTCTCGACTAACCCTGACTCGGCATTCATTATTGACACTTGTCCGTACTTCTTCATGTACCTCATCTGGTGTCTTCGGCCACATAGCTTCCGGGAGCCGTAGAAATTCGGGCCCCTTCCACCACAGCTCGGAATTAATCAACTCGTCCATTGACACGCCTCTGGAAATTGGATCGGCCGGATTCGCGTCGGTGGGCACATACCTCCACTTACAAGTCGTTATGTTTCTCTTTATTTGTAGTACCCTATTTGCCACGAATTGTTTCAGAGAGGCACTATCTCGTTTTAACCAACATAATACTACCATAGAGTCCGACCAGCAATAAGCCGAATGGATTTTGATCTTATGATGTGTTTCGCCAATTGTCATTACACGCTGCATTAATTCACCCAGCAACGTTGCCGCCCGTAATTCAAGTCGAGGTATTGTTTCCTTTTTCAATGGCGCTACATATATCGCTGCTCCAAATGCTTGAATCGAAGCGTCGGCAAACCCATGCAACGCTATGTCAAGTCGTCGTGAAAACCCAATCCAACGCGGAACTCGTACGCTGTTGAATTGATGTATTTGGGAAAATATTTTCTGCCACATAGTTTTTAGCGGTTCAGGTAAGATCGCATCCCACCCTAACTTCTCCTGCCAGATATTTTGGAGCAAAATCTTGGCCTTTATTATAAATGGCGATGCCAACCCATCGGGGTCAAAAATCCGCGCAGTGATACTTAAAACCATACGTTTAGTCCAAGAGTCAGGATCTACATCAGTTAGCGACTTCACGGCAAAGGAAAACTCGTCCGTAGAAGGAATCCATTTTAGACCCAGCACAGATGCTTCATTATAGGTATTGAACCAATGGTCATTATCATTAGATTCTAAATTGAGAGATCGTTGGACATGATTCGAATTTGACCGCCACTTGCAAAGCTCGAAGCTTCCCGCCGCCAAAATCTGTTGCAACTGCTTGCATAGGGATAGTAGCTCCTCTTCCGTGTCAGCCCCAGACAAGCAATCGTCCATGTAAAAATTGTTCAGCACAACCTCTGCCGCTTGCGGCCATTTTACCGCGTTATCCCTAGCACACTGCTGCATGGCTCTAACTGCACAAAAAGGGGCCGAAGCCATGCCAAATGTCACTCGGGTAAGCCAATACTCACGTATTTTCTCGGCGTGGTCTCTCCAGAATATTCGTTGAAGGTCCCAGTTACGCGGGGATATTTTGACTTGAGGAAACATTTGCTTAATGTCTGCCGATACACCATAAGCGTACAAGCGAAACCCCCAAAGCAGGTCGATCAAGTCTCGCTGCAATTTAGGGCCAATCATCTGGACGTCATTCAACGAAACGCCGGTATCCGTTGAACAGGAAGCGTCGAACACTACTCGAAATTTCTTTAAAATGGCGTGGTGGGGAATATAATATGCCTTTCCTTCTGGTGGTCTCGTTGCTAGCATTAACCAGTCTTTGGCTATATATTCGTTTACGAAGGCCTTATATTTTTCTTTTAGTTCGGGTTCTCGCCTAAATCGCTGCTCCAACCGTAAATATCTTTGCAATGCTGTTACGCGATTAGAGCCAATACGATCCCAATCACGTCTAAGCGGAAGCTGCACAACATATCGTTTCTCCTGTAATTCAAACGTGTGCGTTTCCAAGAAATGGGTTTCGCACTCTTGTTGTTCTTCTGTCCAATTTGATTCGTCCCCTGCTAAAATTTCCGCTTCGAAAAGATTTCGTACTAATTGCTCAAGATGTTCATCAAATTTCGTAGAATCGCCGTCGGCTATATTGATCCCCACAGCGTGTGAGTTAGTGGGGGGTTCGCCAAATAGAAGCCAGCCTAAGCGAGTCTCCTGCGCCACAAACCCCGAAGATAGACGACGCATGTTTTCCTGCATCAGCTGAGCCCACGCACCAACCCCCAACAATATTTTTACTTGTGCTGGTTGATAGAAAGTCGGATCTGCTAAGAAATTGGATATGTCACTTGGTAAATTTTTCATCTGCATTTCAGTCTGGGGCAATAGCTTTCCTCCCAAAACCGATGGAACCACTAGGCATGTGATAGGAATCCGAAATTCGTCGTCGTAAAGTGACATCAAATGCACGGTAATACGCTTGTTACAGATATGACTCTCAGTCCCTAAAGCAGAAGAGACACCAACTAATGTTCGTTGCATATGGATTTGATTATGTATGACAATATTTTTATTAATTAAATTTATCTGTGCGCCAGTATCGCACAACGCACGTAGTCTTACCACCATTCCGCCATGAGTTACCAAACGTACTTGTGCCGTAGCCAACAAACTGTAATGGGGGTCGATCCCTGCTCCCTGCATCATGCTAGCAACATTCAATTGTCCATCTGACTCAGACGAAAGGCAAGTGCTGAATACTCCGAAACTGGCTTCCTCATTGGAAATTGATTGCTATTGTTCGACACCCTGTTCCTCTTCTATAGTTGCTAGCATAGATGCTTGAGGAACCTCCCCCTTGGATCTCGTGGATAGCTTCGGGCAAATAATGCTAATATGAGGTGCCCTTGCGCATCTAGGACAACGGCTTGCCAAACAATTTCTGGCGATATGACCTTTCCGCAAGCAATTCTGGCACAGGCCCAGTTCCAAAATGCGCTTAATTTTCTGCTCGCAATTTTGACAAACAAGCGCAGGACATCGATGTAACGCATGATCCCCAGCACAGTTTAAACAGGGTTTATGGTTAGTGTTTATCGAAACGTTTGCTCCCATACGCAGATTTGTTCGAGGAATATTAGTCTGGTTCTCTCTGTAATAAGTTATAGGTTGTGTTGCATGGCTTAAAAGTCCACTACTTCGACGTTCGAGCCAAGCAAAAAAATCATTCTTTAAATTTGGAATGCGATCCGTGGGACGAACCATTTCCCACTGTGTACGCGATGCGCTGTCCAGACGTGATTCCAAAAAATTTAGTATAAACAAGTCGCGTTGCTCCTCAGGCCCCAATTGTCTTGCCACCATTCGCATGCTGTTACGTGTAACATCAAGCATATTTCTTATTAGAGCATGGGTGGCCTTCGACCAACATGGCAAGTTGTATATTGCTGCGCAATGTGCGGCATGACATAAATATTCATTGTCATATGCCAAACACAACGTCCGCCACGCATCGGCAAAGCTATCGTTACGCTGGGGCCAAAACCCTAAAGCTCGAGCTGCATCGTCCTTAACACAACTTTGAAGTCGACGCAGCCGCTGCAGATCTGTGAGATGCGGATTTTGTAGCACTTCCGCTGCAAAAATATCACGGAATTGAATCCACTCACGATGGCTTCCGTAAAATATAGGAAGACGATCTGCCAACGGCAATTCTGCAAACTGGTATTGCAACGCTCGGCTAGTGGTAGGAATACATACTGTTGTAGAACAACTAGGCTCTGTCACTTTGATTTTTGTGTTTAAATTTGCCCTAACCCTAACATAGACATCCTCTACTGCTTGGTAACTTGAAGACCCATCTGCTCGCTGCAATTCTTCAGGAAATATCTGTCGCAATTCACGATCTTTTACTTCAAACCTATCCCAAGCCCTATTTAGGATGTCCAAACGAGTTTTCAAAACCTCAACACTCATATCGTCCAAAGTGGCCGAAGCCAACCAATCTGCTTGACGTTGAATTTGTGCCACAATGGACTTTATCTCACCCTGAATGTGGACTACAACATCAGCATTACCAGTAACTGCTCCACTAACAATTTCCGGAGTCACTGCTAACATCTGCGCACCAACGGCTTGACCCATGGTCACTTTCTCACTTGGACCCACTTCTCCACTAACAATTTCCGGATTCACCTCTAACATGTGCACTCCAACTGCTTGCGCCATGGTCTCTTGCTCACGAGCATTATTCTTGTTTTTTTTCATCTTTGCCTCCTGGCACCTTGATTCGCCTGCCCTCTTCTTGCCTTTTCCCGCTGAAGATTGCATTGCTTTTGCTTTCGGCATTGTTCCACCAAATTATACCAATTTATCCAGAAATGCGATTAAGCAATCAATTAGATTCCCTTTGGGACAATCGAAAAGCGACAAGATAGTAATTTGTTAGAAAATTCCAGAAATCTACTGAAAATCTTAAATAGTTTTGTATAATCAGAATCGCAAATACGCCGTAAATTTGTGTATCAACGACTACTGTTAAACGAAGTTCGAAGAGAATTAAGTCTTTCTCGCAGCGTCTGCATTGTATATGGGCCATCACTTGTTGCTGTTTTTTTTTTTTCATCGCAGTAGGTCATACTCTACCAATATTCACAGCCTACTTTCTTCCTCATGCATACAACTCTATACACTGCTGTCTGCCTTGTGTAAATAGGTATCATGATACATACTAAACCCAAGACGCAATAATGCTACAGCAACGCCGGCGATAAAAACTATACATACATCTTCGCTGTTTGCGCAGCACACTTCCATACGCTGTCGCTCTTTCTCTTCGCTGAGATCTTTCGCTGACCGAGTAACGCTATTTCATACGCTGCCGCTGTTCCTCTTCGCTGAGCACTTAAGAGCAAACATATATGGATTTTCGCTGTGGTATTGAGCAACATTTATATCAAGTTATCTGCTCTCTACTACTCATCTCATCCATATACACACAGTGCTCGGATTTTCCCAAGCAACAAATAGGCTTGAAAATGAATAAAACGCAAAAATGCATACATATGTATCGATAAATTAATGTGATAACTTTAAATGTAATGACTCTGCATATAATTGCCAAAATGCCGCAAGACTTCTTAGCAGTATCAGCCTCCTATTCAACCCAATTAGGATCATTTTTTTTTTCACAGTACGCCGTAGTATGAGCTAAGAGCAAAAGGAACAATTTTTAAGAGAAAACAACCCATTCCGCTCTTCAGGTATACACATTCAAAACACAAACACATTTTCTCATTTTGCACAAAATTTTCGCTGCTAACTGAAAATGTATCTATTACGCCACTAATCGCTTTATTTAACACTTTTTATACTCAGTTGAGCAGAGCTCACAGAGTATATTAAGTTTGATTGGATAACGGTTGGTTGTACATATATAAAGGAATCGAAATAGATATAGACTTCCATATATCAAAATAATCAGGATCGAAAAAAAATTTGATTGAGCCATGTCCGTCCGTCCGTCCGTCCGTTAACACGATAACTTGAGTAAATATTGAGGTATCTTGATGAAATTTGGTATGTAGGATCCTGAGCACTCATCTCAGATCGCTATTTAAAATGAACGATATCGGACTATAACCACGCCCACTTTTTCGATATCGAAAATTTCGAAAAACCGAAAAAATGCGATAATTCATTGCCAAAGGCGGTTAAAGCGATGAAACTTGGTAGATGGGTTGACGTTATGACGCAGAATAGAAAACTAGTAAGATTTTAGACAATGGGCGTGGTACCGCCCACTTTTACAAGAAGGTAATTTAAAAGTTTTGCAAGCTGTAATTTGGCAGTCGTTGAAGATATCATGATGAAATTTGGCAGGAACGTTAATACTATTACTATATATGTGCTAAATAAAAATTAGCAAAATTGGATGAAGAACACGCCCACTTTTTAAAAAAAATGTTTTTTAAATTCAAATTTTAACAAAAAAGTTAATATCTTTACTGTATATAAGTAAATTAAGTCTAAATTCAACTCCAGTAATGATATGATGCAACAAAATCCAAAAATAAAAGAAAATTTCAAAATGGGCGTGGCTCCGCCCATTTTCATTTAGTTTGTCTAGAATACTTTTAATGCCATAAGTCGAACAAAAATTTACCAATCCTTCTCAAATTTGGTAGGAGCATAGATTCTGTGACGGTAAGTGTTCTCTGTGAAAATGGGCGAAATCGGTTTAAGCCACGCCCAGTTTTTATACACAGTCCACCGTCTGTCCTTCCGCTCGGCCATTAACACAATAACTTGAGCAAAATCCGATATATCTTTACTAAACTTAGCCCACGTACTTACCTGAGCTCACTTTATCTTGGTATAAAAAATGGCCGAAATCCGACCATAACCACGCCCACTTTATCGATATCGAAAATTACGAAAAATGAAAAAAATGCCATAATTCTATACCAACTACGAAAAAAGGGATGAAACATGGTAACTGCATTGGTTTATTGACGCAAAATATAACTTTGGAAAAAAATTTGTAAAATGGATGTGACACCTACCATATTAAGTAGAAGAAAATGAAAAAGTTCTACAAGGCGAAATCAACAGCCCTTGGAATCTTGGCAGGAATACTGTTAGTGGTATTGCATATATAAATAAATTAGCAGTACCCGACAGATGATTTTCTGGATCACCTGGTCCACATTTTGGTCGATATCGCGAGAACGCCTTCACATATACATCTAAGGGCCACTCGCTTTTAAAACCCTCATTAATACTTTTAATTTGATATCCATATCGTACAAGCACATTCTAGAATCACCCTGGCCCACCCTAATGGCGATATCTCGAAAAGGCGTCCACCTATAGACCTAATGCCCACTCCCTCTTAAAATGCTCAGTAACACCTTTCGTTTGATACCCATATCGTACAAACATTCTAGAGTCACCCCTGGCCCACCCTAATGGCGATATCTCGAAAAGGCGACCACCTATATACCTAATGTCCACTCCCTCTTAAAATGCTCAGTAACACCTTTCGTTTGATACCCATATCGTACAAACATTCTAGAGTCACCCCTGGCACACCCTAATGGCGATATCTCGAAAAGGCGTCCACCTATAGACCTAATGCCCACTCCCTCTTAAAATGCTCAGTAACACCTTTCGTTTGATACCCATATCGTACAAACATTCTAGAGTCACCCCTGGCCCACCCTAATGGCGATATCTCGAAAAGGCGTCCACATATAGACCTAATGCCCACTCCCTCTTAAAATGCTTAGTAACACCTTTCGTTTGTTACCCATATCGTACAAACATTGTAGAGTCACCCTTGGTCCACCTTTATGGCGATATCTCGAAAAGGCGTCCACCTATAGAACTAAGGATTACTCCCTTTTAAAATACTCATTACCACCTTTCATTTGATACCCATATCGTACAAACACATTCTAGAGTCACCCTGGCCCACCCTAATGGCGATATCTCGAAAAGGCGTCCACCTATAGACCTAATGCCCACTCCCTCTTAAAATGCTCAGTAACACCTTTCGTTTGATACCCATATCGTACAAACATTCTAGAGTCACCCCTGGCCCACCCTAATGGCGATATCTCGAAAAGGCGTCCACCTATAGACCTAATGCCCACTCCCTCTTAAAATGCTCAGTAACACCTTTCGTTTGATATCCATATCGTACAAACATTCTAGAGTCACCCTTGGTCCACGTTTATGGCGATATCTCGAAAAGGCGTCCACCTATAGAACTAAGGATTACTCCCTTTTAAAATACTAATTACCACCTTTCATTTGATACCCATATCGTACAAAAACATTCTAGAGTCACCCCTTTCCCACCCTAATGGCGATATCTCGAAAAGGCGTCCACCTATAGACCTAATGCCCACTCCCTCTTAAAATGCTCAGTAACACCTTTCGTTTGATACCCATATCGTACAAACATTCTAGAGTCACCCCTGGCTCACCCTAATGGCGATATCTCGAAAAGGCGTCCACCAATAGACCTAATGCCCACTCCATCTTAAAATGATCAGTAACACCTTTCGTTTGATACCCATATCGTACAAACACATTCTAGAGTCACCCCTGGCCCACCCTAATGACGATACCTCGAAAAGGCGTCCACCTATAGACCTCATGCCCACTTCCTCATAAAATGCTCAGTAGCACCTTTCGTTTGATACCCATATCGTACAAACATTCTAGAGTCACCATTGGTCCACCTTTATGGCGATATCTCGAAAAGGTGTCCACCTATAGAACTAAGGATTACTCCCTTTTAAAATACTCATTACCATCTTTCATTTGATACCCATATCATACAAACACATTCTAGAGTCACCCCTGGCCCACCCTAATGGCGACATTTCGAAAAGGCGTGCACCTATAGACCTAATGCCCACTCCCTTTTAAAATGCTCAGTAACACCTTTCATTTGATTCCCATATCGTACAACTAGAGACACCCCTGGTCCACCTTTATGGCGATATCTCGAAACGGCGTCCACCTATGGAACTAAGGATCACTGCTTTTCAAAATATTCATTAACAGCTTTCATTTGATACCCATATCGTACAAACATATTCTAGAGTCACCCCTGGTCCACCTTTATGGCGATTTCTCGAAAAGGCGTTCACCTATAGAACTAAAGCCCATTCCCTTTTAAAGTACTCATTATCACCTTTCATTTGATACCCATATCGTACAAACACATTCTAGAGTCAGCCCTGGTCCACCTTTATGGCGATATCCCTAAATGGCGTCCATCTATAGAACTATGGCCTACTCTCTCTTAAAATACTCTTTAATACCTTCCATTTGATACACATGTCATACAACCACATTCCAGGGTTACCCTAGGTTCATTTTCCTACATGGTGATTTTCCTTATCTTGTCTCCATAGCTCTCAACTGAGTATGTAATGTTCGGTTACACCCGAACTTAGCCTTCCTTACTTGTTTAACTTTTTTTTCGTTGGAGTTGACTGTAAATAATGCACCCTTCGGCTCGATGGACCAAAATGTTTTCGCTTATCAAATAAAAGACATCGCTTATTGTTTAATTCAAAGCTGATTTTTATTGTCGCCTTGCGCGCTTTCTTTACAATAGTACTTTGCTCTACACTCAAAATGAAACTGATTCAATATGACATACTCTCGCTTGAACAACGACTTTGTTTTATAAGATTTATAGATTGCTTCGGCTTATTTTTCTCAAAAAGTACAACATAAATTTGAACTGCTATCAAAAAATTCAAAAGATCGAATCAGATTTATGGTCTAACTAACATTTTTGAAGGTAAGCGTTTTGCTATGTAAAAAGAAATTGCAAAATTTGGCACACCCTAATATTGATACTGAGACCGACATCGCACTGTAACTCAGAGACTTATGTCAACAATACTTTGGGAATGGAATTGAATGTTACGTAAACATTACATGTATATTGGTATGACAAAACATCTGTATGAGTGGGTTTGTATATTTGAATATGTGTATGTACATTAGGGTGTGTAACTTTGAAAAAAAAAAGTTTGTTTGTTCTAGCTCAAGGTCTAACTCGCTAGTTTGTAAAAATATCAAATTGATTTAAAAAGCTCTTGTGTTTAAGAAATTGGATGGTTTGGATTGAAAATGGTTAATTATGAAGCCGAAAAATTCCCGTATAAATTACAAAGTGACATAAGGTCAACGGCCATAATGTCAACTGACCTTATGACAACTTCAAAAGGCCGCAAGGTCAATTGAAGTTTTTGGCCATATAAAATGGTTACAGTTTCAACTATATTGCCATTACGAGCATTATGCCAAAAAGTCAGCTTATGAAATAGCCATAAATTTGATTTAAAAAGCTCTTGTGTTTAAGAAATTGTATTTTTAATAATAGCGGATGGTTTTGCAGTGAAAATGGTTAAATATGATTTCGAAAAATTCCTGCATAAATTACAAAGGAGTGACATAAAGTCAACGGCAATAATGTTAATTCACCTTAAGACAACTTCAAAAGGCTGCAAGGCCAATTGAAGCTATTGACCATATAAAATGGTTACAATTTCAACGACATTGACATTATGAGCATTATGCCATTAGGTCAACTTATGAAATGGCCATAAGGTCAACTTATATTTTGTTAAAAGCTTGCATAAAAAGTGGTTCGGTAAGGACATCTTAGGTATAGGAATAAGAAGAACACATTCAATTAGACATTTAGTGTAACCTTCGGATCATTTTTGTTTTCGTGCTAGTCTCGATACCGTAAAAATATGGCCTTTTTTCCCCAAATGGCCGCAAAGTCAAATACAGTTATCGTAAATGGCCAAAGAATCAAATTTTAAAGGTCATAAAGTAAATTGACCAAATAGCCATTTGAATTCGCCGAAACATAAATTCTTTTCAAGCTGTTGAGTTATCGGGTAGACGATAAGTGTACCACTTTAATTTCAAGATATATCATCTTTACACTTTATTGCTTGCAGTACTCCTTAATTACACACAAACTCAAACACGTCCGTACTGACTGAAAATTTTCTTTTATTTCGGCCAATTTTTTGTAGAAGCAAAAAAAGTAAAAGAATACTTGAACAAGTTGTTGCTTATGGAAACTACAAAGTAGTAATACCTGCGGCATAACATAACCAAAAACACATGTGTAAGCTAAATTGAGTGTGAAAACATTGGCTGATTGTTGAATTTGAACTCGCATAATACTGCTAGTATAACTGATTTCAGGTAAAAAGCCTTCTTTGAAAATATACAGGAAAAATTAAAATAAAACTCAAAAGGAGCAAGGCGCAAAAATCTAACTACTTTTACAAGGCAACAGCCGAAAAATAGTCAGGGGTGGTCACTTTGGCGTCAATGTTCAATTTAATACCCATCATCATCATTTTGGCCGCTTCGTAATAAGTTACGCCAGACATCCCTCTTGCGCGATAGTTTACTTATGAAAATTGGGAGCACCAAAGGAGGTCAGGTCTTCCTTCAACTGTCTCCCCAACGCCAGTGGAGGTCTCCCCTTTCCCTTGCTTCAAAACTGTGTTGTTGGTTGAGGTATTTTCTGCTACTTCGCTTTATTCGTATTACATTACCTAACTAGCGAATTCTTTGGGCTCTTATTCGCTGCTATATCTTCATACCTGCATTAAGATCATGCAGATCATCATTATACCTACTTCGATACTTGCCGTCGGAATCAGAAAAGACCATAAATCTTCCGGAAAACGTTTCTTTCAAACACTTCAAGAGTCATCTCTCCTTTTCTCGACTTCAGCACAGGTATGATGAGCGACTGCAAAGCGCGAGTTTTGTTCGTAAAGAGAGGGATTTACCTTTCAATTGCTTTCTAAGTCCAAGGAAGCACTTTGTTGGCAAGGTTATTCTTCATTTGATTTCTAAACTGAAATTGCTTTCGCCGTTAATGTCGGTTCCCAGATAGACGAAGTCCTCCACAGACTCCTATTCTAGCCATCTTTAATGACGTGACTGCCAATGAGTAACCTCGTCGACTTTTTCGTACTCCATCTTGTCCTCAGTAACGCCGGTTCCTAGATAGACGAAGTCCTTCACAGTCTCGTTTTCTAGCCGTCTTCATGACGTGACTACCAAGGAGCAACTGCGTCGACTCTTTCGAAATTCATCTTGTCCTCATTTCTTGCAAGACCCACCTTGTACGCCTCTTCATCCAGTCTACAGAGAGCACGACTTACGGAGAATTTGTTAAGCCTATGACAAGACTATCTGCAGAATGCGCCAGAAATTGTACGCTCTCGGTACAGTTCTGCTGCTTGATTTAGTTGGAAATCAGAAAATCTGCATTCAAGAAACTTCTTTTCACTCTGTAAAAAGGTGATTTGAAATCGAAAAAAGATAGTAAGTGTTGATTCTCTTATCATATGCATTTGTCAAGATATGACACATCGCGAAGACCAGGTCTGAGGCTGCGCTGATAGGATGCAATAAACTCATCCTGCCTCCTTTTCCTATCCCCTCTCGTTATTGTTGTTTCTGTAGCAGTGCTTTCCGTCATCTTATATGTGCGTTCACTCACAAATTGTCAACAATATCGCCTAAGTGTAGGAAACTCGCAGTTTCAACAGGGTTAGACAAAATATATATGGATGCTAGATGCATTGAGAAGATGGTTGGGGGATTCAAGGGGATGATAAGCGGAATACAAAGCTTCCGCAACACAATTGTTAACCTCACATCGCGTACGGGGAATCCTGTACCGAATATAAATGTATCATAAACATATTTAGCAGGCGATGCTCTGACGATGGGGCGGGATGGCCTAGAAGGTTTAACGTGGTGATTTTAATCGTTACCGAGATGGTCGGACCATCAACATAGATAACATAATGATAATACAACAACAACAACAACAACAGCAGAAGATATTTGGCGTTATGTAGGGAAACTTTACATGCGGGACATAAATTGGGTATTTCGGGGTTGATTCTGGGCAAGAAAGTGCTTAGCCTTTAATGGTATTGAGATCGAAGTTGTGCGAAAGTGACGCTTGTCTCCGTGGGGACATTGATTTCCTCAACTGCAAATTTCGGATATTTGGTATTTAGAAAGGGGCTTGCTGTGCAATTATCTGCATAACTCTGTGCCGAGTCATCATGGACTAGACTGAGAGCTTGTTTATGCCCGTCCCTTTCAAACGGCTAAGTTCGTATGCACCTCTTCTCTTCTTAAGGGTCTTTTTATTTTTCCTCTTTTTTTTATCGTGCTTTGCCTTTGGCTTTTTCATTCTTCAGCGTTCTTCAACTTAATTTTTCCCTAAGTCATAAAATTCCTTTTCCTAATTTTTTTCTTTTTTTCTTCTATACAATACATTGGTTCCTAACAATTCAGTTTTTGTTCCCTATCTGTCACCATTTTCTTTGGGCCTTTATTTTCTTTATAGAATTTTTATAATTTATTATAATTCTTTTCCTTTGATTCTTTCTTTTTAGATTTCTTCATCTATCTTTTTATATTATTTTTCTACTTGCTCTTGCTACATCTTACTTTTTTATCTTCAACCTTTTTCATTTCCTTCTACTTTTTCCAAATATTTTTCTTCTCACTATCAGGTTGTCGTTGTTTTAGCGATAAAGACACACTCCGAAGGTTTCGGGAAGAGCTATCAACGTTGACGGTCCTTTGCCGCTAATAGGTCCGACTATAAGCACCATTAAGCTCTACGACCGACTATATCGCAGACGATTTAATATGACCAGATTGAACCTTCCAGGCAATCCTACTCTCATTCCCTAGTTCCATGAGGAACTTTTAGGACCACCAAAGCCTTGTCTGCTAAAGAAACAAGATTCGCCGCGGGTAGTGAGGTTGTCAATTGGTTTGGTGCAGCTATAAATAGCGCTGGAATACGCTTGAAAAGGCTGCGCTATACAACGCCTCGAATCAATTAAGTAATTTAGTAGCCTCCTATGACAAGTATACCTGCTTCTTAAGCCACTGGACGTCTTTAAACTACCATCGTCTTAATACAGTTCTTAATATAGTTCAGAAGTCATGAAACGCGCTTTCTAAATGACCCCAACTCGAAACAACAATTCGAGTAATGCCCGGACTTGCTTAATTTTCCTACTGTGGTAACTTACTAGCAACAACATCAGCACTGAAATCCATCGAAGAATCAATTTTGCCAATAAATGCTAATTTGGAGTAGGTAGACAATTGAAAAGTAAAGTCCTCTCTCGGCGAACGAAAATCATACTCTACAAGTTACTTATCGTACCCGTCATGTTATATGGGGCAGAAGCATGGACCATGACATCAGCAGATGAATCGGCTTTGGGAGTGTTCGAGAGAAAAGGTCTTTCGAAAGATTTATGGACCTCTACGCGTTGGCGATGGCGAGTACCGAAGAAGATTAAATGATGAGCTGTACGAGCTATACGCAGACATCAACATAGTCCAGCGAATTAAAACGCAGCGGCTGCGCTGGCTAAGCCATGTTGTGCGAATGAAAGATGATGCTCCGGCCAAGAAAGTGTTTCTATCGGAACCTGCCTATGGAAGCAGAGGTAGAGAGCGGCGCCCACTCCGTTGGAAGGACCAGGTGGAAAACGATTTAAACTCCCTTGGTGTGACCAATTGGCGCCGGTTGGCGGAGCGAAGGAGCGATTGGCGCGCCTTGTTGGACGGGCATAACCGTTTAGACGTTTAAGCGCCAATTAAGTAAGTAAGTAAGCTAACTCACTGCCTCCGATGACCTCTTGTATTTAAACACCAGAGCACTGCAATCAATTTTAGTCAGAAAAGTTTTTCGAAGTTAGATGGACAAGAAAATCAGCAACAGCAATAAACTAAAAAAGTACCAAAAGCGAAAAAATGTTCAGAAATATTTGCAACAGCTAGAGCAACAATCAACGAAACACAAAAGAAAAAACAGAAACAAATACCCGAAGCAGAAAAAGTCTCGTAAAATATTTGTTTAGTTGCGCGTGCTTAGACGTTGGTCAACAGTGCGTATACGTAACATTGTTGTTAGTGCGATACCGAAAACCGGCTAAATAGATGGTTAATGTATGGATAGTTGGAGAAATGTGAGGTGTGGTGCAGAGCCAAGTGTTGGTGGCTGTATTGGTGAGTAAGTTTGGTATCAAATTGATGACTATGTAACAGCAGGAAGAAGTAGTGGAAAGTAGAGCATGAAATTGAAGGATAAAAGGGGCAGAAAAAGGAAAAAAATGTATTGCTGTTCCACAAGAGAAGCCGGCAATAGAAAAATAGCAAGAGATAACCATTGCATATGTGTCAGTGTGCGTGCGCCAACTTGTATCTACAAACAGAAATTTCAATGTAATGCGCCACAGTTGCGTGCCTCTAAGCGTTGATGATGCCTGGGATTTAGTGGCTAAGTTTTGTTCAGAAGAATTTCACAGCCAACAAAGTGAATAGTGGCTGAAAAGTTAGTGCTGAGCTGTTAGCCTTAAAATATATCTATGTCTTTTATACGTATATACATATATGTATTTGGTGGCCAGCAGCTATTGAGGCATGCTAGCTTACTCTAAACTGAGTTGTTAGGCCAACAAGTTGCTTAACTTCAATTTACATATTCACCTTTCGTGAATACTCACACATAGTCAACTGTTGGTGTGTTATGTAAATATTTATGTATTATGTATAAGTTTGTTAAAGTGGTTTGAAGGAGTGTAAGTGACAAATTGTGTAAATGTAGTTGTTGTTAGTTTTATTGTTTAAATACTTAATCGAAATGGTTTGTAATGCTCTGATTAAGAAAACATTCTGGTTATAGTATAGCCATAGCTAGGGTAAACACAGTTCAGGGACGAATGAAGAAATAGAACTATGCAGAAGAGCCAGAAAAATGCACTTACACTTCGATCACGGAGCTCGTAGTGCCTGGCTTCGTAACTGATACCAAGAGTGACTTAAACTATGAGCATTTTTCTTTCGTTTGTTTCATTAGCCATTGAGTGCGCTTGTAATTCTCAACTGGTTAGTGAAATATTCTAAAGACATAGTTTAAAATTTATATCCCAAAGCCGGGATTTTTCAAAGCAAAATGAGGTGGCTCAACCCGCAGCAAATACCTTAGAGCCCCCAGTGCTCGCCCCCAATACATACAATACATACAAGGTGTAACAAGTGCATAGCGACCTCTCTCTCTAAAATAACACACAGTCCACTTAAATAAAAATAATATTATTATAACAAAAAAAAAAAAAAACCAAAGCTTAGACATGGTCCTTCGCTGAGCCCATATGGTATATTCACTGCCATGCTACAAGTTTCAAGCAGAGCAACCGTGGAATGACTTTAAATAATATTCGAAGCATACGTTAGACTGAATAATGTATAGTTTTCTTATCAGAAGCGGAGGAGGTCAGTCAGATGTAGGATGAGTAACCCTGTATGAGAAACCTTGCGCAAAATATATATGTATCATTATAGACAATAAGTTGTCGAGAAGCTTTACCTGGAGAGATACCAGAGTGAGGGAGAGGGAGAGATACAAGAATGCCTCGATAGCACTTTATGCATGTAAATGGATGCTACGGTGTACGTGGGGCATATCGCCATATCTCTCTCTCCTGGGGCACTTTAAGCGACCTTTAGCCTTTCTTATACCATGAAGCCCTTATAATTGTGAGGCGATACAAAGGAAACCCACTTCAAAAAAACTAGACTGCCATCAATAATGGCAGCTCTGAAAATCACCTCGATGGCTACACTGTAAGCCATTCTGCACACCCTCCCTGCAGAACTGACGTTAACAACTGCAACGAGACTCAATGCCTCGAGGATACTTGTTTGCATGCCATATGGCCAGAGAACTGTAGCGTTATAAAGTAATGGCAGAAGTACGGTCTGCGGTATACTGCGCTGGTTTGGAAACAAACAGATACTGTAGTTCTTCTCTACAGGAAAATAGCTTAAATTGCAGGCACTACAACTTGTATAAAGCCAAGCCTGAATTAAGGTAATAATCTCTCAAAGCACAACATAAGAGATACGCAATCCCAAGAGAGAAACGTGATTGGATGACATATAGACTTGTATTAAGTACCCGGACATATGGAAATATATGAAAATAAGTAAGGAAGGCTAAGTTCGGGTGTAACCGAACGTTACATACACAGCTGTCAAATTACAGCTTGCAAAACTTTTAAATTACCTTCTTTTAGAAGTGGGCGGTGCCACACCCAATGTCCAAAATTTTACTAATTCTCTATTTTGCGTCATAAGATCAACCCAATTACCAAATTTCGTCGCTAGCGATCTGAGATGAGTGCCCAGGAACATACATACCGAATTTCAAGATACCTCAAAATTTACTCAAGTGTTATCGTGTTTACGGACGGACGGACGGACGGACATGGCTAAATGGATTTCTTTTTTCGCCCAGATCATTTTGATATATAGAAGTCTGTATCCATCTCGATTAGTTTATGCAGTTACGGGGTACCGTTAATATACTCTGTGAGCTCTACTCATCTGAGTATAAAAAAGCGTGCGAGATGGTTAAAATGGCATCCCGATTACCAAGAGTTTCACATGATCTACCAAACAGGAAAGGAGTGGAACAAGCGCGGGACTGCAAAAGTTCAAAGATCTTGTTCACACCTTACGATCTCATACTAACAAATTTATTCCTATCACTAAAACGAGAGGACTGTAGGCTCATGATGGATACTCCGCCTTGAAAACCCCTTTTGGCGTCACATTTTTTAAATTAAGCCCAGTCAGTTAAATTTCAGATTGGAAAGCCTGTGCCCGCCAGGCTATGATAACTACTGTAAGGAGTGGCACAGCTATCAAATCTATAAGCGGCAAGTACCATAGATCCTTGAAAGCTTTCAGGTTGGAGCTTTAGAAAAATCTATGTGAGGTCCTCACGGTTCTGGCAAGTTCAAGGCAACCTTAATATTGCTTTGCTTTGGGGGCCGCTGACTTATCTTTAAGCTTTTTAGTGAACGGATATTTTTGTATTTCTGGCAAATCAAATTCCATTCAATCATTGACCACTTTTCGCTTTTGTTTTTGTTTTTCAGAACAATACAGCTGGCATAAATTTTAAAAGCGAAGCACGCGAACCAACCGAAACCCGCGTTAGCCAACAAAAGAAAACGCCAAAATAGCTAAAAAAGGAAGCACAAGCCACGCAAATGAACTAAATTAAATATTTTTGCACAAACTTTCTATACAAATTGAAAATGAAAACACGAGAAAAAGTGAATATACCAGCAAGGAAAAAAATTAAAAAATTGGTAGTCAAAAATAAAACGAAGAGTAGAAAAACACATACAAAAAGTTAAAAAAAAAATTATAATTATAACAAAGAGGAAGGAAACCATGACTCAATCCTGCAAGAGCCCATCAATAACAAAAAGCTAATACAATAACGAAGGCTAAACAAATCTGAAACAGAAAATTGTAATTAAGTAAATATTAGTCTTGTGAGTAAGAAAAAAGGCAAAATTAATGAGCTTCGATAGAATCGAAAAAAAAAATGCAGCATACAAAACGAAAGATAAGATTGACAGAGGAAGATGAAGTAATTAACAAAACCGTAAAAGTAATCATAATTAAATCCAAAACAGTGGTGGTATTCGATTTTGTTGGGTGGAGGAAAAATTTTCAGTAGAACGCGGTAATTAATTTATTTTTGGTGGAGATATCCATTGCCTTGATTGGGTACTACCTAAGCCTTCGAAAAAAACTACCTCATAAATATATAGTCTGTAGGATTTGTCTATCTGTAGATTAAATAAATAAATGAACTAAAAATAATACAAATAATTTACATAATTAAGATATTAAGTACATGAGATAATTCAAAATAATCATAATAATTTTTAATATATTAAATAATGTAGCACAGCAAAATCTTTGCCAAACAAACATAAATCAACTAAAAATAATGACATAACTAGCAGCACTTATTTGAATAAATATAATCTTATATTTAACAAAATTAAATTTAAAAATCATGTATTTTCTTAAAACATAACACGTAAAAGGAATTATAGAACCAAGAAATCAAATATTTGATTGAAATTAATGGCACAGTTGAAAACGACGAGATTGAATATAAAATTTTTATTTTTGATTATTTTTAATGGCAACCAATCATTTTTGATGATTATTTGATAGTTATTTGTTTTAATATTATTTTTGTTTAAATTTTCCATACCAAATCATACAAATATAAATAAACTAAAAATAAGCGCAGAACTAGCAGCAGTTATTTGAATAAATATAATCTTATAATTAACAACAAGAAATTAAAAGATCATTTATTTTCTATAACACCTAAAAGCATTTCTAGAAACAAGAAATCAAATACTTTATTTAAAAAAATTTTATTTTTCATTATTTTTAACGGCAAGCAATCATTTTTGATTATTATTTGATAGTTATTAGTTTTAAGATCATTTTTGATTAAATTTAGTTAGAGATTATTTTTATTATTTTAATGGCAAATAAAAATGATTTTTTTCTGATTATTCATTTTATTTTGCTAGGTTATCTTATTCCAATAAAATCATGAAGATTAGGAGCCGTGAATGCAATGTACGATAAATGAAACAAAAGCAGCCTTAAAAATAATTAATGAATAACAGACTATAAATAAAAAAAGTACTTAAAAAAACAACGAAGCCAACCAAAATCATGACAATTTGGAAAGTAAAAAACTAAAGAAGAAGAAGACCCACATAAAATCAAAAAAAAGAAAAAAAAAAACATAGAAAATTTTCAGGAAGACAAAAAAGCGAGTACAGGAAAGCACACAACAAACTGAAAGAGCACACAAAAAACAAGAAATTTCCGAGCTAAAAAAAGGTGTTACGAACGTAAAAAAAGTGAAAGCGAAGAAGAACGTGCGAAAACAATACCGACACCAGGCCAAGTGAAAGGAAAAATTTCAAACTCAATGAACGAGAAATTATCACAGTCATAGCCAGCAGTCACAAACATTGAACAATTGCAGCAACAACAAAAACAAACGCACGCGTACGCGACCATTGACCATTCAGATTATCACTATGAACCAATGTTCACAGCACCAACAACAACAATATACAAACATGAGCAGAACAATGTTAATAATGAGAAAGCAAACGGAAACGGCGAATATGAGGAAGGTAGTCACGTTGAATTGGATGCAGGCGGTGAAAGAATCGACGCTGGTGGAGAATGTGTTGGAATTATGGACAGTAATGAATTGTATCGCTATGCATCGGTAGCTAGTTTAGGTGGCGCTGGTTGTGGTGGTGGTGTTGGTGCAACTGGCGGCACAACAGTGTTGCCAATCGAAAATTATACGTCAAATGCTGGCACGGGCTCCACTTCCCTTCCTACGCATACACCACACACACAAGCCTCAACAACCATTCTAAAAACTAATAGCAATGGCAGTGGTAGAAGCAGCATTAAAGGTAGCTATATGAATAGTCCACATATGCAGCAATTGGGTGTGCCACAGCGTGACAACTTTTGCGGTTGCTTTAGTTGTTGTGAGAGTAGTGGTGGTGCGGGTGCACAGTCGCTGACTTTTTGGCCTGCATTGTTTGCCAATTTGGGTATTTGTACGCTGCTGCTTGGCTATCTATTCATTGGTGAGTACACATTTCATGGCATTTTTATTTTCCATTGCGTCTTTATTATAAGGCTTTATCGATTCGCGAATTTTCTTCTGCAGGTGGAATACGTGCGTGGTGCTTACAAGATTTCCGGATGGGATTATGCGAATGTAGTTTAAACTTTTACAAATCAATAGATCTTAGTTTTGTTTATTCATTTATTAAGGTTGTACTGTGGAACCGAAATAGAAGTAGAACAATTTAAGACTTCCCCTATGGTAATTACCTGCCTAGAAGAGAAATTTTTTTGGCGGTTTCCAGATCGAATAGACTAAATAGTTTTTATGCAACTCATAGCAGATTGCGTTAGGTTGAACTGGTTGGTAAATAAATATCTTATGAGGTGGGTATTCTGGAATATTGAGATGGCTTCACGCACCCAATCTTGGGTCAAGCAGATGTCCCACAAGCCTCCATTTAATAAAAACAAAATATTGTGACGAATATTAGCATCACTGTGATGTAAGTAAATAATCACAACAACAAAAACAACAAGGAGCCACACTTATGTACATGTAAACATTAAAGCAAGCAGCCACAGTTATGTACAAGGCAACGAAGAATATTCCATACACATCACCAGCAGCTCGAAGCGAAGATATTATTTCACACGTACATATGCAGTCAGCAAATAAGAGCGAAGAAGAAGAAAGAGAAACAATCACACATTACGTTATCATCAGCTAAGTGCAGAAGTTGTTACTCATACATACACACGCATATCGCTAAATAACCAAATATGAGATACAACTGTTCCAGAAGGCATCTTCGTGAAAAGTCTAGACTTAAGATGAAATATGCGAAAGAGGCAACAGAGAGTATAAAAGTAGCGCAAACTGAGGAATAATGAATCAGTTTGATTTAAACACGCGTTAAGGCGACCGACAACAATCGTAAGGCGACGGAGCGAACTCCATTGGTATAGCCAGAGAAATGAGCGTCGGCGATAGCGGGGTTTTAGGGATAAGGGTTGACTACCTTCCTGCAAAGATAATTTTAGCAGTGGCAGCTTCTCATAGAGTGGTTGCGCGGTCGTTAGCTGTAACAAGAATGCGAGGAATCGATTACTTGGGGATCACTGGCTTGATACCACCGTTGGAG
Source organism: Eurosta solidaginis (assembly GCF_040869045.1). Lineage (NCBI taxonomy): Eukaryota > Metazoa > Arthropoda > Insecta > Diptera > Tephritidae > Eurosta > Eurosta solidaginis. The sequence goes on from NW_027136934.1 coordinate 221,189, forward strand.
GAGTTAAATGCGGAGTTGTAACAGCAGAAACTCCGAAGGCCGATCCATGGAATGAGGGCAAGCGTACCTTAATGACACCTAGGTAGCCCCTTTAGCTGTTGAACGGGTCTACGGATAAAGTCATGGTTGAGGGGAAACGGTCGCGTGTCCATAAGGTGGAAAGCCCTTCCCGCTTAGCTTGGGCACGGACGATATAGCATGAAGGCTTGAACCGTTGCCTTCGAAAGCGAATGCTAACAGCAAACCTATTTATTTTACCCACAGTTCGAGTTAAGATATAAATTGCTTGCTTTGGCAACTCAGTAAATTTTGCTGTTTTGCGGTATGTTTTGCTATTGTTGCGCGACTGTGCGATGTTTGCGATGTGTACAGAGGAGGTGTCCCTTCGTTACAACCCCACATAGACTGAATGAGTCCAAAGTGTTACAAGCCCTTAAGTCGGCCGCTTTGCAGGCCCCAGTAGATGTATACTCGACCTTACGAGCGCAGAGCATGGATACATGCAGTTCCTTCCTGCAGCCTACGCTTCCTGCTTCTGCTGCGAAAAAAAAGCTCCTTACGTATGCTCATCATGAGGATTCAGCATTCTCTCTCTTCCGAGGTAAAAACAATTATTTGAGAGATATTTTAAAAATAACGAACTTTGTTTAAGGCGTCAAAACTCTGAATAAACGTAACCTAAGAAAACTATATGGGCTATAAAGATCGCACTTTTTGCACTTTTGGAAAAGTGAGAATTGCCGCACTCCTTTAGATTACTTTTGACTAATTCAATAAGTCAAGTCACTTGACTTAGACTAACATTCGCAAGAGCCTCTCCGACTTCAGAATACTCGACTCAACGGTTCACTCAATTTCGCTTCTGTCCACGTACATGTGACGGCTATCTTCGAGGAACAAGTGGCTTGCTGATGAGGTGGAATCACCAAATTACTTTATGCTTCATTGCCCAGCTTTGCCAGAACTAGGCGAAAGTACTTCGGTCGCGACTCACTTGGATCTCCCGAGGATTTATCCAAAGTAGAGATCGGTATCATTCGGAGCTTTATCGTTGCTACTCAACGATTCTCTAAGTAGCTAGATCTAAGTCACCGTTATTTTTGGTGTATGTGGTATCACAACGGACCTTCATGTTGTCCAAGTGAGCTGTCCTTATCAGGGCAGCTACCACCTAACCTAACCTAACCTAAGTAGCTTGCTATAATAATGTATAAGTACTGCTCCCAATATAGAATTGGGCTTGCGACACGCGTCATGAAAACCAATAGCAATGAAGAAAAATAAAAGACCCTAGGTGGAAATTGATCGTTACCTAAATGCCCCAATTCCTGAAGAGAGAGGTACTACTGCCCATATGGACGATGTCTTCGTAAATAAAAACGCTGGCATCTCCGTCCTACAAAAATATGACGAACCAGGAAAATAAGTGAGTAGACGGTCGTTTTGGCTTCTCCCCTTTGACCTTAATTGCAACTTCAAAGAGCGCAGCCTCGGCTTTGTTCTCAACGATCATGAGTCCCAACAGTACCTAGTCTAATAAGATCCCACATAAATTGACTGCATGAGTATTGAGGAAGGTTACATATCTCTACAGCTTCCGGAGGATAGCTGCTGCTTTCACATGTGTTCAGTTCCGTTAAGCCAGTTCTAAAAATACTTTGCTTGATTGGAGCCAGCTCGCCGAGCAACTTATTTTCTTTAACGATACACCAGCGCACCTGGCTGAGTTTGTTCTTCTCGAAAATTTGTTTGCCTAATTTCAAAAAGTGGGCCTTGCTCCGCTTTTCTTTCTCCAACCCATGCTCTTCTAATTTACTTCCTTTTCCTCTTCCTACAGTCACTCCCACGCACATTCACACTTCCGCTTCCACCCCACTTCCTCATCCACTCCCGCTCCCACTCTCACTACCACTCCAACTCACTTTCCCACTCAAACTCACATTCCCACTCCTACTTCCAATCCCTCAACTAGTCCCAATCGCACTCCTATTTCTTGTTCCTTGTCCACTCCCACTTTCACTCCTAACTCCCGCTCCCATTCCTACTCCCACTCTCACTCCCAATACTTTATAATAAAACACGTTCTTGGAATCACGCTCCTACTTCGCAGGCCAGCTCTTAAACCTCGTGTTATTGGGCTTCATGCATAAAAAGTGAACTTAAAGTCGATTTTTTAGCTAAAATGTGGCTTCTTTGTTGTTGCTCACTTTTTATGCTTAGGACCCATTATAATACTTCTCAAATCAAATTACATTAAAACTTTTTTCCAAAAACTAAATTTAGTTTTTCTTCTTCACTTCACAGGTTCATTTCTCTTCCTCACCATAGAAACATCCAGTGATGGAGGAAGCGCAGCGGGCGTTGTCAGTGATCCACATGCTTTGCCTTACGCGCAAAATGCATACATATCGACACAACAGCAACAACAACAACACAAAAACCAACCACATAAACTTACACCGCAACCCAGTTTTACAAGCGTGCATCCATCAAAGTTATACAAATCCAATGAACCGTTACTGGAAGAAACAAACACAGGAGGAGTGCATCAACTACAAGTAGCACAAGCTACTGATGAAGCCAAGCTAAAACCACACGCTAGAAATAGTGATTTCCATGTGAATACGCCCCAAATAAAGTGGCAAGCAGATGAGAGAATACTGAAATTTAATAGCACAGGAAAAGTAGCGGAAGGTCGAGCAGCACCAGCCGATATAACAGTTGCTAAGCAATTTGGGTTGATGTCGAAACCGGAAACAGAAACATACATTGACAACAGACATGCCAGCAAGTTGTGGTCGTCAAACATAGAAACTCATTCACAGCAAGCAGCAATGGAAGCACAAGCCTTTGGAGGAGCTGCTTTTGGTACCATTGGCAATGACATTAACGTTGCTGATATTAATGCTAATACTGAAACGGGTGACGGTATTGCTATGGGAGTGGGTGACGAGGATGACGATAATTCAGCTGCGTTGGCTGCTGGTGCATGGGGTGGTGAAAATGTGGCGCTACAACGTACTGTGGAGAATATTTGGGATATAACGGTTTCATTGAACATACTCTACAAGGAAAATTGGACAAAGTGAGTTGTTAGCTTTAAAGGAGTATTTTTGCAGGGTGTACATGCTTATAGGGTCTTGTATGAAGAAAAATGCTCCGTGACAAGAAAATAGAAAACTAAAGGGTGCGATTTTGTGAAATGCTTTTGATAAGATAAAAATATCTTTTGAAAAGGCCTTTACGCATAGAAGCATTTTTCCTTCTACGGGCTACGGTGCTTAGAATATTCTTGCGGAAGACATACCTCTTACGATGGGGCGATATAAGTCCAAAGACCTAGAATGTGCGACGTGGTTATCGTTCCTGAGATAATGTCTTAAAGTTGCTGATTTCCGGAACGTTCCAGATTAATATTCGGCAAAGAACCCTCATCATCGATACTGCTCCCCAAAAAATTCATTGAGTATTTTAATCAGCGAAGAAGAAGAAGAAAAGAAGAAGAATTTTATTAAAAATAATAAGAAGAAAAAGAAAAAAGAGAAGAAGAAAAAGAAGAATAAGAAGAAAATTAAATTAGAAGAAAATTTAATTCAATTAAGAAGAGGAGGAAAAGAAAGAAGAAGAGACGGTTATATAGGAAGAAGAGTAATAAAAAGAACCAGAGGGTGAAGAATAAGAGAAAGAAGTAGAAGACAAAGAACTTTGTAAATAAAGGAGATTCAAGCAAAGCTCAAACGGTTAGGTTAGCGCATGTACGTTTTTTCTAAGGGAGACAGCGGTTGACCAATATCTACTAGGATGTTGTTGCTGTTTTAGCAGTGCTTCGCCCCATCAAATAGGTGCGACCAATCATCAATGTCACCTAACGGGAGTCCAATGAAACTTGCTGTTTCAGCGGGGTGGACCATGTCATCTACTAAGATGTCGCAGTTTTATGTCAAGTAATCGACAAGCCCTGTGGCCTTTATAAGCTCAGTCCAAAAGATAGGAAGCAGCCGGTTCGACTAGATGAAAGACAAAGCTTGTTTAGAATAATGCCAAGCTTGAGATAAACTACCTGTAATTGGGTTTCAATCTAGGTCATCTAAGGCATTTGCTAACAGCGTCTAGATAGATAGAAGTGCTATAAAATTGAAATGAATACATTCGTGATTTGGGACTTATTTACTTACTAAATTGCCGCTTGACCGTTGAAACTGTCATGGCCGTCCAATAAGTTGTGCCAGTGGCTCCTTTGTTGAGTTATCTGGCGTCAATTGGTCACACCAAGGGAATTTAAATCGTTTTAGACCTGGTCTTTTCAACAGATTGCGGACCGCCCTCTTCATCTGCTTCCATGGGCGGGTACCGATTTCTTAGCCGGAGCATCATCTTTAATTCGGATAAAATGGCATAGCCAGCGTAGATGCTGTGTTTTAATACTCCAGACTATGTTGTTATCTGCGCAAAGCTCTATAGCTCATCATTAAACCTTTTTCAGTACTTTTACTGGGAAGAGTTATTCTCAGTTTGATTTCAGGCCGATGATATCAGTATCATCCAACATACTTATCTGCAACTGCCGTTTTCTTATTCTTCTTGTAACGATAAAGAACCCTAAGGTTTTGGGAACTGCTAGTGGTGTTGATGATATTTTCAAGGGCATCAAGTGGTTAATAATCAAAGCTTCCGCAAATCAATTGAAAACCTCCCTTACGCGAGGCGAATCCTGTTAGATATATGCATGCATCATATACATATTTAGCAGGCGAGGCTCCTGGTATCTCCAAGTTCCTCATGGAACTAGGGTAGGGGGAGCGGCATGGCCTAGCACGTTTAATGTGGTCATATTAAATCGTTCCCGAAATGGTCGGGCTGGTATGTTAATGGTGGTTGTTACCAGAACGTACCGGATCTATAACCCGCGAAGGACCATCAATATCGATAACAATTTACAAAACCTTCGGGGAGTGTTCTCATTGCCATAACAAAAAAAAAACGTAATCTTTTTTCGGATATTGATCTAGGGCGTGTCTGAAAAAAAGCACCATTAAGTTACCGTCTAGGCATTTGCCGCCGTGCGGATATTGAACACGACTCAATTCAGAATGCGTGGCTTAATAAAAAGTTATTTAGTATGTGCTAGTGAAGAACACCATCTATTAAGGCCTTGAAGTGATCTAGAGTGCACTGCATTTCGACAAAGACTTTACATTGTCTTACACATTTTGCTTGAGGTCGAATGGAGTTTGGAGCCACTTCGCAGTTGTCAAACAATTCTTCTTCTTATTTTCTTGTCGTCTTAGTTCGTAATGACGTTCCAACGGATTGGAACCCCAAAAGAAAATATTTTTAGCTTAACATTACCGTGTGATGAAAAAAACACACGCCCTTGAGGAGTGCACACCTTGCCTTCGTTGTGAAAAAAAGATAAAATTTTTTCGCAGTAGCTTTACCAAGTATACCAAAGTTGTTCAAACTTCTACAATATCTTTCTACTTCAAGAAATAGAACCACAAATCTGGGTCCCTTTTTAATAATATTTGGCGGCCGTCGTGGTGTGATGGTATCGTGCTCTGCCTACCACACCGATGATGCTGGGTTCACGCCCCGTGCAAAGCAACATCAAAATCTTAGAAACAAGTTTTTTCAACTAGAAGCCAATTTTTCTAAGCAGAGCCGCCCCTTGGCAGTATTTGGCAAGCACTCCGAGTATATTTCTGCCATGAAAACCTCTCAGTGAAAACTTATTCGCTTTGCAAATGCCGTTCGAAGTAGGCATAAAGAAAGTAGGTCCCGTCCCGCGAATTAATAGGAAAAAGAAACTCGGCCTAAAATCTCTTCGAAGGTTACACTTACACTTAGAGCATTTATACTTACAGTTGTACAGGTAAGATGGATGTAGTTTACACCTCGCTTAGACGCCTACAATTATCTCAGCCTAAATACTTCTGGGTTCACGAACGAATACTTTTCCCCATGATGATGGGGGATGGGAAGGAGCGAGAAGAATTAAGAGAAGAGAGAAACAAAATACGGTTAAAATACGAGTAGGCACGAAGGAATTGTGGAACGAAAGGTGCTTAATTCAAAGAAAAAGAAGACTTAGGAATACTTGGGAATACCGAAACGGAGAGAAAACGAAGGGGGAGATATTGAAAATTAAGAAAAATATAGGTGAAAGAAGACACAAAAGTAAAGGAATTGAGTACATGGTAAAATCTAGGGGGATAGAAGCTGCGATGATGTGCAGTTGGCGTAAATGCTTGAAGGGATAGTAAGAAAATTAAAGATGCGTAGAGAGTAAGACAGAGATAAAATACGTCAAATTATTTAATTATGGAAAATGGTAAATATGTACTTTGTTTATACCTAAAATGAATGTTGGAAGGTACTCTCCTATAAGATACCTTAACTAAATATATTTGCATAAGCCCGAAACCAAAAATTGCATTTATTGAGCACTCGAATTTAATTAAATTTGCTTCTTAGCAAATGTAATTCAATTAATTTCATTAAAATAAATTTTCTTCTTTCTAATACTTCCAACAATCACTCTGCCCTTAACTAATAATCTGAAATTTACTTCCTACTATCACAATTCATCTCCTACACATACACATACACACCCACCCACGCACCATAGATTGGCTGCCTTGGAGATTAATAAATTTCAAGATCAATTAGTCAAAAGGCTTGCCATGGATTTGACGCTATCAACAGCAGGCACTGGTGCAGTGGCTGCAGCACCCGCTATAACCAATAATGCAAATTTGAGGCTACAACAACAACAAGGCCTTTCACAGCAGCCACCCTCGCAGTCTTACGATTATCACAGCATGAAATCGGCAAAAAGTAAACATTATGGTAATGATGCAGCAAATGCACAACAACAACAACAACGTGAACGTTATTGGCAATTACAAGCAGAACGACAACCTCAATGGCAATTGCAAAAGCAACAACAACAATTTGAATGGAATTTTGCCACATCGTTTCTATATTCGTTAACTGTTGTGACAACAGTGGGTAAGTTTTGATGAAAAGCTTGTTTATTTTTTTTAAATTTCAGGTCAAGAATAATAAAAATACAATGAAAGGCATTAGAAACTTTATTATTTTGATTTAATTCGAATCGCGCTGAAGTTTGCTGGAAAGAGTGGAATGAATTTGCACTTCACTTCCCGCTTTGTCAGCTTAACATTTCTTTTACCTGTCTCCTAGGCAGATTCAACTCCACGCTCCACATTGGCGGGTTTGTTTTTCCTCTGCATCTTCTTACGGGAGAACCTCTGTGGTAAGCAATCATAAGCGTGTTTGATAGGAAGTCATTGGATCCCGCGTTTATTTGCAAATTGCTTTATAGAGTATAAGAAAATAAATACTTGCCTCTATCATTTATATCGTCTCTATCAACTCATCCATCTCCAGCATCCGAACCCATGACCAGCCGCCTTTTGCGCCCCTCCACTTCCACCAGCGTCTTGAACTCCCCTGGCGTTGCCTCTGTAGTGTGGGGAATATAGGAGGATGCCTGAGTAAATACCTTATTATGCTTCCGCTCGAGGACCTCGACTGTAATGTCGCCAGTAATGTAGTTATGCAGCAGGTATGAGTGCAGCTGTTTCCTTTCCGTGATGAATTCGTGCCCAGAAACCTTTCCTCCCGTTGAGAGCCCAGGCTCCTGGATTAACGCTACGGTAAACAGACCCTGCTTAAGAGTTGGGAGCAGTTCGCTGGACGCCACTTTACTTTGTTGAGGGGTCATCTGTAAGACTTGCAACACCATTGGGCTGTTTGTCCCCCTCCAACAACCTCCTACTCTTGCCTTTTTGGTTTAAGGTTTTCGAGATCCTCTGCAACTTCTGCACCATTCTAGCATGTTGGGATTGTTATTTTTTGGACTTCATCTCCTGAGTCACAGATAAATTTTGCCTGTGCCCCAGGACCTTTTCACAAGCTGCATTCACAACATATCCTCCATCTGATTGCCGAGTAAGCCGGAGTCTTAGCATTACCTTTCTTTGGCCTATCCTACTTTCACGTCCTCCCTCTAATTTGCAGCTTTACCTTCGAGTAAGTGTAGCCCATCTATCCAACAGTTAAAACCTATTTGTCTCGTCTCTGCAGTTCGCCTTCTGTTCAATGTTGCTTTTGCATTCTGAAGCACAAAGTTGCTTCGTCCTCTTACTGGTTGCAATACCGAATGTTTCTCGCAGCAAAACTCTCCAGCTGCCTTACACAATGGTTTTTGTTATTGATATTAGAGAAAAATTGTAAAGATTACAAACGGCGATGGTTACTAGGCCATGTTTATGAATTTCACTTCTTCATAAGCTAGCTTTTCGGGAGCTGAGTATTGAAATCGAATCTCCAAAACTAATAACAGTGCAAAGGCAGATGCCTTTAACTACTCGCTTTAAAATTGGTCTCTAAGAATTTGCTTTTAGTTTCTATTCCTTTTATTCACCATTTAGGCACATACACTCTGTATGTAGTTTATGCCTTCGACATACTTCTACCACCCAAGGGGCATATTTTAAATACTCACCCTCAAGGTCTGTTTGGTCGACCACTGCTCCCAAGCGTTGGATAATTCTTAGTGCTGCACGGTACTGTGAGAGAGCTATCTTACTCCATCTACTTTCCCTCTCCTAAGCCGCCGCTTTGCTCATAGCACTTTTGTTTTCCTTGGCTTGCGACTCCTTTCTCCCTCCTTTCATCTTTCGTATTAAGTTTTGCAAGATCTTGAGTCATTTATCTTGGTTGTACATGTACATGCACGACTCCACGGGCTCAGCGGGCTATTATTGAATCAATAAATTCATGACAGGGATTTAATACTTTTTACCTTCCTCCGTTGCTTTCATTTCAGGTTATGGCACCATAACACCACGCACTACGCTAGGACGTATGGTCACTATTGTCTACGCAACATTTGGCATACCACTCACCTTGGTCTATCTCTCAAGCATTGGCAGCATATTGGCCAAATTGGCAAGTGGTTTCTGCGAACATCTTTTGTGTTGTTGTTCTCGTCGTTCAACTATGAATAAACGGCACGCCATATGCGGCTTCAAGAGACAACAAGTGTCTGATAAAAAGTGTAATTTTAAATTGCAACAACTACAAAGCCAACAACATCATCAGCAACTGCAGTCAGCGCAGCAACATCAACAACGCACAACAAAACCCGTACATTCCGCCCACTTACCCTACTGCTGCGTACGCCCTCCAGCTGATGCCGTGCTCAGCTATGGTGAGCACTCAGCTCCACCACTCTCATCACATTCAAGTGGAACACGTGCCAACAGCATACCCGCACTACGCTGGTCTTTGGCGCTGCCGCTTGCATTTTGCGTTATGTTGTTGTTGGCGTACATATCATTTGGCTCATTGGTCATAGTGTTACTGGAACAATGGTCACTGTTTGATGGTATTTACTTTTGTTTCATGAATTTAACCACGATTGGGTTTTGTGATCTTTTGCCAGGTGCACATGCTCATCAACCTACTACAGCAACCAGCTCAAGTTCTTCTACTTTGGTTGTGTGGTTTTGTTCGGCGTACATATTGAGCGGTTTAACGCTCACCTCAATGTGTGTGAATATGTTGCATGATGAATTCTTGCAACATATGCGTGTTGTTGTGAAATTCAAACAAATGACGACTGAGAAGAGTGCAGTAAAGGAACGTAGCTGCTATGGAGCACCGCCTTGACGATGCGGTATTGAATGCGGACAGACAATGACGCTAAGCTTGCTGTTCAGTCATAAATGTCTACGACTGATGACATTGCTACTGCTGCGTGATGGGGTGAAGTTTCAAAACAAACGTATAGTAGATGAATACAGTGGTGTATGAGGATGTGTGCTTGAGAGATGTGTGTATCAATTGGGTTAAAAATGTGTGCCAAAGTGAGATCATATTTTAAAAGGTGAGTACTAAAACAACTCTAAAATTTTTTTAACTAAATGAGGTAGAAATTAGAAGACGATTAGCCTGACGACGACTAGAAGATCACTAATCAATTTTATAGATTCTACGCGGACTTATATGAGTGGGCGAGACTCAGGAAGGTCTTTTCGAGAGATGATGCTTTATTGGCGTTACTGGAGCGAATCTGAATCTAGTGAGCCTTTTCTTCAATGGATACGGCCAGGCCGGTCAGTGCAGCATCTTCCCGGCGTAGGTCGGCGCTAAAACAGATGGGGTATATGGGTACTATCCAATGGTGTAAATGTTAAAGAATTTAATAATTACTTAGCTAGTGAGAGGCATATTAGCGCGTCAAACTCTTCCACTGTGAGGTGGTGGTTTGTCAGGGATTTATTTGTCACACTCGCAGTGTGAACAGGAAGACTTTATGATTCCACTGGCTTCCTGCTCCTTGCTTTTGAACAGGTTGAGGTCGAGCTAACTCAGTCGGCGCAGGGCCGACGCCACCCCTTAGTGTCGTATTACTTTTCCCTATTTCCGTGTTGCGAAAATACCAGATATGCAGAGAAGAAATTTGTTGACACCATGCACTGTGCTCAGGGTCTTGAATCCGAGATATGTTTTTTTTTCACTTTCGAGATCAATGTAGACTAAGGAATATTCGGGTTTTGCTTCCCAACCTTAGCATTTGTGATGTTGTTGGTAGCGGGTGTTTAATCATGGTTCTGTTTACGTAAACACCCAATAAGCTGAGAGATGTGAGAAGAACTGAGAACAGTTTCCATAACCAATTGGTCCCTTACCAATGTCTTATATCGAGGGCACTGAGCGCACACTATAAATATTCTGACCAGACCCAGCCTTCCGACAACATATGCTTTCTAATTAGGGCACTGGCAAGGATAGCAGATGTAAGAAAATTGGGTTGAAGTAGGAAGCGATTGAGTATGACTTGCAGTCGTGCCTTGCGCTCGTCAGGCTACGTCCCCAGCTATAAAGAGCAATACAGTTATAAGATCTAGAAGCAGCTAGTGACATAGATTCTAGAAAGCGTTTAATATTTGTCAAGAAGACGGAACTATTTTGCAATATAGGTCATGGGTTTCGTTAGGGTTTACGGTTTAGTCGTTAAGCACACTTTGGTAAAACTACGGACTAATTCAGTCTGTGTAAAGTCCGCACCGACCGGCCGGTTGAACCTGATCTAGTCTTGCGTAAAGGCTTATGGTTGACCATGATTTGCCCACGCTAGCAAGTAAACTGCTGGTACTTAGATCCTCCTCTTATTTGGTCCGTGCTTTTAAGCAGACTCTGATATTGCACATAAAGTTATAGGACAGCACTCTTCGGGAACGTGAGATAACGAGAAGGTTGCGTAGATTTTATTTTAAATCTCGCTTATTTAAGCAGCAAACGAACTCTGTGTGATTTCCAAAACCAAGGTAGGCTCTTGTTTTTGGGATAACAAAACCAGATCTATTGAGATTAGTAAATGTATTGCGTCAAATCCCTGTAATAAATCCAAAAGATTTTAAGTTAGACTTTGAAGACCGGTCATAGATCTCGATGTCGGTTCCTCTTCGCAACATTTATAGAATTACACACATATATATAGGGCAGAAAAAGTTCTATAGCTTACTTTAAGATCTATATTTTAAAGCTTTTATTAAAATTAAAATTTTTTTTTTTTTTTTTTTTTCTCTTCTTCAGCTATTCATTGTCACAAAAGAGACATTTATCTACGTTTGATTTATGATTCTACTTGTTGATAATGTCAGATGGAGTAATTGACTTGAAGTCGCACAAAGAACCGAGCATAAACTCTTATCATATGTCGTCCCTACTTATATTCGCCAGCCAACCTACACGTCAGATGAACTGATCAACGCCAAGTTGTTTTCGCTACTGGAAGTGTGACATATTTAATTGCACTGCCAGTATTTCAAAAGTCACATCAACGTGACTATAAATTTAATTTAATTTCAACATAAATTGAGAGAGGGCTTAAAACTTGCGCTGAGCTCCATTTCTTTTGGTGGTATTAAATTCATTACTTTGGCCTACTTTGTGCAACCTTAAAAAGCCGTGAAAGCAGCTGAACATGCTGCGAGGCAATGACTACTTATGATTTGTGCGAGTACGAGTGTGAGTGCGAGTGCTACTTGAGTGGCTCAGCGCAGCTCAATTTCGTGAAACTTTAGGAAGCGTGACAGCAGCGCAACATGGCAGAACGTGAGTATCAACAGCAGCAGTGGCAGCACCTAATGCTCTTTTCATTGTTATTCCTTGTTTTTTTTGTAATGTAAAGTATGTATGTACACTCACGCGCATACCTATAGCATAGCGTTGAGAAAGACTAAGAACGAAAGCAAACCAAACCACAGCAAGGCCAGTGTATGCGAAAGTTGACAGCTGCTTGACAGTAGACAGTGAACCTTGAGCTATAACAGTCGATAAAATTGACAGCTGAGCTGACATTGTCACGGCAGTTGTGGTTTCAGATAGCGACTACTGCAAAATGTAAGAAGAGAGAAAGAGCGAGAAAATTTTATGAATCTACGGTGCTGGTAAGGTGGTAGTGAGGTTTATGTTGCGGTTGCATTACACGCCGCTGTCATTTAAAACCTTTAATATTTAAATGAATATTTTAAATATGTAGCTATTTACTTCTACAAATATTTTAATGGCGCATTATTTATTAATCGATTTTTTAGTTTTTTTTATTAAAGCAGACACAAAGTTTACAATATTTCAAATAAGTGTGTTAATATGTAATTCTGGCAAAAAAAAAAATTCTTATTAAAATATCTAAAGTTGTGCAAATATATGTACAATACAATTTCAAAAAAATGCAATATGCAAATTAGGATTACGCAAATAAAAAAAGAATAAATTAAAAAAAATTATTTTTGAGTTACTAAGCTGAATTTATTGTGACGAATACTAACAACACTAAGGGGTACTATCATCTCTAAGCCGATACTGAGCAGTGACTTGCATGCACATAACCAAATTAATCATTATGTCTATACGTATGTCCATACAAGTTGCGGCGAGCAACGCACAAACACATGCATATATCTGAGATACTCCCAAAAGTAGGCAATAATTTGTGCAAGTATCACTCACCTATACAAGCGCATATGAGAAGCTATACACGCGCATCTGTAGTTATAATTTTATAGCTAGTAACTAGGTAAATTCTGGAAACGCCTATAAGTATGGAACGAGGAAATCGAATTTTATAAAAGAGCGCAATCTGAGCAATCAGCATTGAGTTTGAGTTAAGCACACTATCTGTCGAGAAGTAGTAATTATTGTGGAGTACTTGAATAAAGGCGATTTTGCATTATTGAATAGTGTAGTTATTTATTCAACAGTTTAGTGATTCGAACGTTTGTAGAAGGTTGCAAATAAGAGGAATTGCACTAAATTCGTTACATTATATTAAACACAGGGCTGAAGTCAAGGTAAGTATGAGAAATACGAGCAACACGTTTAAGATTGAATTACAAAAAAGACGTACTAATATGACTCTTGATAGAAAGAGTAAAATTGCGCCCTCAACTTGTAATGCCGCTTTTATTAGCAACAAAAACATTCAGTTACATCACCACCATACATTCATAGAATTACTACTACATATTATCCCACTTTAACAGCGATCAGCAATCTTATGATAATGCACAGACAATATGCAAGTGATCATTTGCAAATATTTCAAACGCGCCATAGTCGGCAACTGCAAGTGTCTAAACTTCTCAAAGTATTTATAATGATTTATGTTTAAATAAAAACAGTTTGCATTACTTCTGATGTGTCCGAGCGTGAAGAAACCTGGCTCCTACGCCCCTTCTTCTCCCAGACCTAGGCCTGTACACCGCCCCCTGCCTACGCGGCCAGCCCACAATATAAATAACCTGTTACAAATCCACCGATAAGTCAGCTGTGACTCGCCGTACATTGATTTTATCAGCCACCGGTTGCTTTGAAATCGTTCGACCGAATCGCCATCTGTACACTCCCGATTCACCAACCCTGTCGACTGACAGCCACCGGTTCGTCAGCCGCGGTTCGCTGGACACCGATTTCAATAGCCATGGGTTGTTTGGACCTTGATCAACCGATTCGACAACTTCGAAATGCCAGTCTACGCATTCGACACTTGCGATTCGGGGGGGGTAGGGATTTCCCAAACAACCGGTTGCATGGAAATCAATCAACAGATCCGCTAACTCCGTTTCGCTATTTTATTAGGCCCCGGTTGATTGGGAATCGATCTACCAATTCGTCATAAACGATCCTCCGGCATTCACTAATCCACAGATTCGTCTCTACGATTCTCCGGGTATCGATTTCGGCAACCACCGGTTGCTTAGGAATCGAATCACCGATTCTTCATCGCCACCACCAACCACTTGCCCAACCACCGTTACCTCACTCTACTGATTAATAATACACTAATGCGCTGAAAACCCGTCCCCGTCAACCGATACACCGTTCACTGAAACCCGATCACCGTTCACAGATTACATTAGCAACCGTAATGTCTTCGTCAACTGATACAGCGTTCAGGAGCTATAAGTTGCTTACGTATCCCTACTTGTTTCGCAATGGTATATAGCTCATCTGGCGCCTTTATTGCTGCCTGACTGTCAGAAAAAGTATAGACCTTGGCAGTTATGCTACAGGCCCCGAGGAATTTGCAGTCTTTGCCAGTAGGGAAGATTTTTGCTAAAAGCATACCTACAATATGACAGCAGTTTGAATGACATAGAAGTCCTTGAGAATAGAAATAGTTTCCAGCTCCCTTACCTAAGCCTATTTTGAAGCCGTCGGTGTGGATTTACATGCCTCTATCATACGAAATCGTAGCCCTCTTCCTATCATTCCTACTCAGAGAGATCATATTAACACTGCTTTAAAACTGCAGTTCGTGGGAATAGATATTCCGGATATAAATTTATGGAAAAAACTCTACCCGGTCTAATAGACATGCCGCTTTGGTAGTGCATACATATGTATGTATAAGGTAGTCACCATTTTGATCATCCTTTCAAAACACTGTCAAAACCCTGAAAAGTAGCCATCTCGCATACCCTGTCAGGCAAAATTACTCCCTACGGATATCATACCAAAGGTTTTTTACGTCATATTTTACAAATAATTTTTTATGTGCTTCTTGTTTGGGATTATTCTTGCGACTAAGTCGGAATTGTTTTGGGGACAATGACTCCGACTTAGGGATTATTTCAGAATCATTTTGGAAACATTTCCTGTTAGATTCAGGACTTTTCCTGATGGTGTTTAGCATCGTATTGGGGTCTTTTCGAGACTATTTCCGCATAGTTTCGTGTTCGATTTGCGAATATTTCTGGACCCCTCGGGACTGTTTTCGGTATCAGTACGGGATTATTGCCGAACTGTTTCGATATTGTTTAATGGTCTTATTTGGGACTATTAGAGTACCCTATCGGTATTGTTTTCGAGATAAATTCAGGACTATTTTAGGATTATTACGATATCACTTCAGGAAAGTTTCGGTACTATCCCAGGGCCATGTCGCCTCTGTTTTCGGGACCATCTCGGAATCAGTGCAGGACTATTTAGGACTATGTCGGGTTAAATTTGGAACTTTTATGGGCATTTTTGGGATAAATTTGCGCTGATTCTATATCTCTCTGGGACTGTTTTCAAGGTAGATTCGGAACTGTTATCTATTAGTTTGCGGATTTTTTTCGGAACAGTTTGTGGATATTTTCGGGAAATATTCAAGGGCCTTATCTGGGTTTATTACAGTATCATTTCGGTATTGTTTTCGGGATCAACTTAGGACTATTTTAGGATTACTTCGGTATTAGGAACGTTTCGGTACTATCCCAGGGCTATGTCGCGACTGTTTTCGGGACTATTTCGGAAAACAATGCAGGACTATCTAGGATTATTTCGGGTTAAATTTGGAACTTTTATGCGCATTTTTGGGATAAATTTGCCACTACTTCTTTATCACTCTGGAACTGTTTTCAAGGTCAATTCAGGACTGTTACCGCTTATATTCGGAACAATTTCTGACTCTTTTTGGAAAACTATTAATGACTACTTAAGTGTTCTCTCGGGATATTATAAGGTCCATTATAGGTTCGATTAGAGACTGCTTCTAAAAAAAAATTAAAAAAAAAAAAAGTAGTTTCAGATGAAAATTTTGTAAACAAATTTGATATAGGGCAACTGCCTCTATCTGAACATTTGGTTTAAAATTTAAGAAATAACTATTAAAACCGTTCCCTGGCAGCATTATTGAACTTGTCATCCAAAATATGATTAAGCTCCTCACCACAAAATTTATTCTGCTGCGTAGAAGTCATAGCTTTCACGCAAGTGCTGAAACTTTCGTAATTTATTTACAATTAGTTTTTTCAGAGCAACTCGTAACAATCAAACACCCAAGAGTGCACAAATATATATTTAGCTGTAGCAATACAACTTGCATTTCTAAATCTATTTTATTTGTTCTTTTCTTATTTTTGAGTTGACATTTGAAAAAATTTATTTGCGGTTGAAGAGAATTTATGTTTGCATAGCTGTTGGCAAACGGTTAAGTAGTTGTCTGTGACTTTAAACGGATGTAGCAATGCATACATGTGCATATTAGGGTGTCCGTTATTTTAAATTTTTTTCAAAATCTTAAGTTCTACCTAAAAACTAAGTACCAACTCCAAAGCTTTCTTGGTTACTAACTAATTTGTGCTGAAAGTGTTTGAACATTCTCTCTGCAGAAAAAAGCTTTATCTTTATGCAAAAAAGCTCAAAAACTTCATGTAATTTTGCAAAGATATAGGAATTGATATAAGAACATGCAAATTTTCTCTGCGTAATAACCAAGTTTTGGAAGAGAAAATTATGATTAAAGAGACCAAAGGAAACAACTAGCAATTGCCAAAGAACGGACACTCTAATATATAGGTTACGAAATCGAAAGGCATTTAAAACACTTTTGTGTAAAACTTTGAATAAATATTAGTTTTACATTTGCTGCTTTGTTACATAAATAAATTACGGCATTAAAAACATGAAACCGGAAATGCGGTTGAAAAGTTCAAATTGCAAATGTTTTCGATAAAGTTTAACTGTCAATCAAAGTACGTGGGAATATCAATGGCTGTGATATATATGGAAAATTAGGTCACAATTTGCTAAAAGTTTCTGTGAAGTAAGGTATCAGTGAGAATTTTATTTTATTGCAAAGGCTACATGAGCTTTAACTTAATTGAGGAGAGCTTTCACATAACAGTTAAATTTTAGAACTTATTAATTGCAAAGAGTAACTCGAGCTTTTACATGATTGAGAAGAGCTTTCACATAAAAGTTAAATTTGGGTTTGCATAAAGGCAAGAATTTACTAAAGTGGGTTATATTTACCAATTTTTCCTTATTTTGAAAGCGTGCTTTTTCAAACTAATTACCGTGAAAGCTTTTGAAATTTGCTTTTATGTAAACAATATTATTTCAGATGTTTTTAGCATTGTTGTCTTAAACCAAAATGTTTATTAATTTTGCCTTCCTTTAAAAGCAATATTTGAAAAATTAATGTCGGTAAAATAGTGATGAGCACACACATATATTTCCAAAATGTGAATGTGGTAAAAGCTTCGATACACCGAAAAACTTTAGAATATTTTTTAATGCCCAAAAGTTTGGGCTTTAAAACCTGACTTTGCGTTCGAAGGAACATCATAGCATTAAAAAAAAAAATTTGGTATAGATATATGCCACCAAAAATGGAAACAAAAACAACAAGGCACCCCCATCATCAACAAATCGCGCACACATATTTCTGTTTACCGATTAATCCAGCAGCACTCAACCTTCTGGCTCAGACGCTGAACGTCTACTTAAATATTATTCGTGAAAGCAAACGGGCTTTTGTAATGTCTGTGGGAGGTTGGATGAGTGTACAATTTCGTGGTGGCCACGGCGCGCACCCACGGAATATAGAAGATTGAGTTTAGGCGAAAAAGGGAAGAAAATAAAAATTGCGAAAAGGTTTCGTGTTAATCCAGTATAATATGATAGTCTTTTATTATAATGTTTTGAAAAGAAAACAACAACTGTTAAGGAATAGTTTAAAAAAGTTTAAAGTAATGTGTATAAACAATTGCAGCTTATACAGATGAATGTGTGTGTGTATTTGTGAACACACCTTTATGAATGTATTGGTTAACTAAGTACATTGCTACGAGGGAGGGCAGATATATTTAGGCCTGGGGCCTAAACAATGAGAGAAAGCTCAATAAAGCTTCAACATACGTGCTATGGTTGGCTCATATCCGCGGTAGAAGCAATTTTAATTGTTTACGCTCGGGGGGATTCCTGATGGAAAGCTATAAACAATTTCTTCTTTTTTTTTGAAATAATTTATTGCAGCTTTTTTTGTAACTGTAAGAGCTTTCTCTTTTTTTTAAATGTTTAAACACTAACAATAACAATATTTGTAGCAGCAAACTTGACGCAAATAGTTTTTGTTTTTTTTTTATCTGCTCTTATCACGAACTGAGATTGGGCATAGGAAATTCTAGTCTTACAGCGTTATCGTGAGAGGAAAGCTCGGAGCTTTTCCGGAAGATAGTTAGTTGGCTCAAGCTATTTTAAGAGCTAATTTAAAATGTATGTAGTTTTGAGAAGGGAGACAACTTACTGCAAACAATCTGCTGATGAGCTTTTAAGCGAATTATATGAAATTCGAAAATTTTAAACAATCAGAGTTTGCATAGAAAAATAAAAAAGATTAAACTTTTCTAAACTCTTTTAAAACTCTGTTTCTACGTCTGATATTATTAAAAGCTTTTCTGTATCAAAAAATTGGAAAACTCCAAAGCTTTATAAAGGGATACGTGAATTCGCCAAAATCCAAAGAAATTTGACTCAGGATGAAACAATGAAAAAGGTTAGGAATAAAGGTATGCTTAACCCAAAAGCTTCAATGAGCCTTGTGGTTGGTTATAAGTTGCGCTCAAAATGGAAATGATGGAGAAAATCATCTGATAATTTTGAGAGCTTGGAAAAATTGATGTTAGAAGATATTTTATATTAGTATGTAAAATCATATAAACAAATTAAGGCACGAACTTGTTTTTAGGAGCTTTTAACATTCCTTATTAGGTTGGTACATAGGGAAAAGTAATTAACTGTTAAGGAGCAAAAGGTTTTAGAAATCTTAAGTTAAATAGACAGAATTTGCAAATCATTAAATTCTTTGTAAACTTTTTGAAACTTGAAAACATTTTTTTCAACTAACACTATGTTAAGCATTATGAAGAATTGCTTTGAGCTTTGAGATATCTAGAATTATTTTAAAAATTATTCCTAATATTAGGTGGGCTTTCTTAAAAACTGAAGCAATATAAGTAGTTTAATATTCCACTGCAAATTATGTGGTCAATATTGCTGAATATTCAGCATGACTTTGTAGACATTCTGTACAAAACCTAGACATTGGGATGATTGCGCGTAGTTGGATAGGTGCTTGACGGCAGCGTTTTCTTATACACCAACGGTTCTATGCTAAACGGCAGTGTTGGAAGTGGAGTCTATCCAAGGGACCTAGACCATGAACTCTTTTTTAGACTACCCAATCTCTGTGATGTCTTCCAGGAAGAAGTATCAGTCATCATAGAAGCCGCAGTTAGGATAGGAACACAAAATATCGGCTAATAAATCCTTATTTTCAGCGACAGACAGTCTCTATCAATTCTCGTGGCTCTTACTCATTCAATTCTGTACTAACACTAAGCTGTCGCCGATCTCTTCAGGAGATGTCTTAACAAATGTCACATGGCTCTAGAGATAAAGTGCATTGCAGACGAATTTGCCAGGCCGGATTCTTCCTGGCCCCTTGCCAAATGCCAGCTAAAGCTAAAGGACACATCCGCCGTAAAGTCGAGGAAATATGTCTAAAAAATACTGGATATTAGACATGGAAGAAAACGTGGCCAAAATGGGACCCTAAAGACAACACCACGTTTACAATTTAAGTAGGAATAAGATTTCCCGCTTGTAGGAGTACTAACTAAGCACTGCTTTATAGGTGGAGGTGTAGCAAGGTTCGGAGAGCCTTATTGTCGATGGAGTTGGAGTTGTAAAGGCGATGAAGATAAACAAACGGTGGTTCAACTCTTTTGCAAATGCCCGTCGCTAAGTGGCGCAAGGCAGTGCTTTCAGGGAGCTTCCCTTCTGGATAATCTGCGCTATGTCAGTGACTTAGTGGCCTTTATCAGGACCACAAAATTGATTCGGAGAGGAAAATTAATAGGTTCTTTTTGTGGTATCACAACGTGACTAATGTAGCTTACGCAACAAAAAAGAGCTTTTATAAATATTATTGAACGCTTTTTTTAAAAGCTCGTATTTATATTAATAATATCGTTTACCACTTGCAACGGAAATCTCGTAGCTTTCCACAGGTGTTACACATTATATATTTCTAAATTTAATTAAAACACCATATTTGATCTCGAAAATTATCTAGATAGAAGCGCCGTATGCCTAATTTGCATAATCCTTCTTTGAAGGAATCTTTAATTGATTTTTTGACAAATTTCACTTATGTATTCACGCTGAAGTTATCCTAATTACACTTTGTAATTTTATCAATACTAATAGCTTACACACCTACGAATTGCTAGTCTAAGCAAAAGCTTAGCAATGGTCTACGTCGATTTTCGCCTAAATTGAAAACCTTTGCCAAATCTTTTGAAAGAAAAGATTAAAAGCAAGAGTAAAGCATTAAAAATAATATTTTTTGGTGTCAAGCGAACCAAACTTTGGTTGAGATGTGCTAAGCTAAATTGGCATGTGTCACTTATGTCAGCCAATTAGCGTTGTGGTTGTTAGCAAACATTAGCGCCAAACGGCGGTTGATGCGCTTTAACCGCTTTAAGGATTTTATGTCAAATTAATTAAATTTGAATTTAATTTATACATAAGTTGGCGGTAATTATGATATGACAGATGCTGAAGATGTAAAAGTCGTGTAATTTTAAAAAGCTTAATGAAGGGGAGCTTTTAGCGTTACAAATTTTTTGCTGAAAGTAATTTGAATCATAAATGTTCAACAGAGTAAAGAGCGTTTTGAAGTCAACCGGCTCTTAAATTACAATAGTAAGTTCGGCGCTCCTATTGAAAATCGCAAAAGAAAAGTATTCAAAACCTTCCCGGAAGAAGCTGATTTTTTTTAACTTTAAGGCGTTTCTCAAGCTTAAGTAACTGATCCAAAATCTCTATACTTAAGCTCTTAAAACTTTTTTGGGAATCAAATTATTTGATTTATTTGGAGGATAGATATAAAAGGTAAATCAGCATGCCAGCTGTATTAAACAGAAATGATTTTTCGATATTGTGAGCTTGTAAAGCTCTAAAATCTCTGAAAATCCAATTAAAAGTTACGGCGACTTCTAGGTAGAATATTCAAATTAATATTATAGAATGTGCTTTTCTAAATATTTTTAAATTATCCTAAAATAATAAAGTTTACGAGTTTTAAAGCTTTGAAAATCCAATTAAAATTTAGAGAGACCTTTAGGTAGGATATTCAAATTAATATTATAAAATATGATTTTCTAAATATCTTTAAATTATCCTTAAATAATAAAGTATATGAACATTTAAAGCTCTAAAAGCTTTGAAAATTCAATTAAAAGTTACAGAGATTTTTTGGTAGGATATTCAAATTAATATTATAAAATCTGCTTTTCTAAATATTTTTATATTATCCTAAAATAATAAAGCTTATGCGCTTTTAAAGCTCTAAAGGTCTGAAACCCCAATTAAAAGTTACAGGGATTATTAAGACGATATTCAAATTAATATCATAAAATGTGCTTCTCTAAATATTTTTAAATTATCCTAAAATAATTATGTTTGCAAAAGTTGGCAAAATTGTTATTTCAGCTTTAAAAGCTTTAGATTTTAGTTTGGGGTTTCGAAATTTGTACGTAGAAAAATGAGAAGTATATAGTAGTAGTATATCCCTTTATATAGAGCATTTTTCCTTTTATAGAAGTAGCGGACAAAAAAATCAAATTTTTTCCTTCAGAAGCTTTTAAATGGTGTAAACTTAACTTTTGTTACTCTTCATATACTACCGAACACTTTATTAAAATCTTTTAGAGCTTTTGCCTGTACCACGACTACTGTTATTACCATGTTTACTGAGCAAGAAAAACAACTAAACACTATTAAACTTTTAATTGTTTTTTTTTTTTTTTTTTATTAAATAATTTGGGAAAAATTTAAACAACGTGACATCAGGACGGACAAGGCGACAGCTATTTCGATTATACCTTGTAAATCTCTTCAAAGCCTTTTCTCCCGGGAGTGGGAGTAGAACCTTCACTCCTACGATAGTTGAAATGGTTACAAACGCATTCAGCTACGTCATGCCTTAGTTGTTGTAAAGTTTTTCCCAATTGCCTTTTTTTTGTGGAAAAATGTAAGTTTAAAAGCTTTATATTAAAATTGGTTTATTATTTGTCTTTCAAAAGGCTAAGGAAGTTCTTTTTTTTTAACATTTTTGGGGTTATCCGAAGGTGTGTGAAACCCAAGCTTTACATAGGTTAACTGCAAGGTTTTTTTAACTGGAACAGTTACTTTTTCAATAACGAAGTCGAGGTCAACAGCTTAGAGCTCTTTGCGTCCTTGGGAGGAAAAGAAGATAGATCTTGGAGATCTGGACCACACTAGGGTGGCAGAGAATGAGAAAGGTACTCACTCGCGCTAGACCAAGCATGTAAATTTGTTTGTTCAGAGGTTTTTAAGAAAATAATGAATTCAAGACTGCTGTTTGGACACATTAAGCATATAGGTTAGGTTGAACTTGCCGGTCCTTTAAGTATATATATATCAGTTACTCAAAAAAATAAGTACACATTTCGTTTATGGTGAAAAAACTCAAATGCAGTGGCTCACAGCTTAATTGATAAACACCCTAAGCGAAAAAAATTCTGAAAATTCAGGAAAAATTATGATATTTTTCTAACTTGATCATTATCATACTAAAATTTATTGGGCTACAAAACTGCATACTTAAAAAGTTTCTAGAAATTCTGAAACAAAATTTGAAAATTTTGATTAACTCTCCTTACCTTTGAATAACTTTTTTCATTCTTTTAATGTGGTTTCTGTTAGGGAATTTGCGATATTTTAGATGAAAATTATCAGTAAAGCTGTGAGCCACTGCATTTGAGTTTTTTCACCGTAAACGAAATGTGTAATTATTTTTGTGGGTAACCGCATGTATATAAATACAAATTTATATATCCACACAATGCAAGACTTAGTCTCATATCTACAAAGTATAATATTTGTTTTTATTTGTCGTTAAATGATATGAGAGCTTTAAGCTATTTATATATATATAGTATTTGTTATAGCAATTTATTCAAATAAATAATGCGAAAGCACTTAGGAAAATGCAATGATATGTTAAAACATATACACACATATATGCATATGCATATGTATAGTTCTATTATTGTTAATGTGACATATATTTGTACATTTAGGGATAAGCAAGTATCTCTTCACCACAAAACATGTTGGAATCCAGGCGAATTTTCTGCATATGTGAGCATAAATTTCTAACGAGTTGGCCAGATGCTGAATCCTCATTTCTATACCTCATATGTATGTACACACTTTAGTCAGATATAGCACTAGCTAGAGAAGAGCTTGATTTTCAGACTGAAGTCAAACCACTCCGAGAACGACCAAACTTTTGCTGACTATGCAAGACAAGAAATGTGGAATACTGCAGGGTAAAAATTCCGGCCGTATCTTGTCCTTTATGAAGTTTATTAAGAGCGCTGTGATTACTAAGCCACCTGCACCAACCTCGCCTTACCTGCAAGAACTGACACTTTCTGTGACCTTCCTCTAAGTAATTTGCGATAAGACGTTACTGGAGGTTCATTTCTTTAATCTGACCCATATATCTTACATTTCTAGTATTCAGGTAAATTTAAAACCGTAATGATTTGCGAAATATTGATGGAATGACCCCCAATGTTGTCACAGTATTACCGTCAAACTCATCCCGAATAGAACATCCAATCAGTCCCAAAACAGTTAGTTGCGAAAAGTCGCGAAAGAGCTACCCAAACAATAGTGAAATAATCTGTAAACAGTCCAAGTATGCAAATAGAAATAATTACGGAGATATTACTGAAGAAATCTCATAAAGTATAGCGAAATGAAGCTATCTCAAAATAGTCACTAAGGAAAAACGTATAAAATCTTCAAGTGTTTTAGAGATAATCCTGAAATTATCCTTTAAAAATCCCGCAATTTCGATCGGATCCAAAGATAGACCTGATTTAATGACAAAATAGTCACAAAATGATCTTCGAATGGTCTCAAAATTAGCCCGAAATTGTACCAAAATTATTTCAAATACAATTTCAAAATAATTTCGAAATATGTTCGAAATGATCTCTACATAAACACATGTTTTATTGAAAACAAGTCATTTACACGTAAACATATCGATACCACCTGAAAGGAGGGCTGCCGTTGCGTATACGTAACATTTTGTTTTATGCTCGTTAGAAATACTGGGTTGATCCCAAAACTATTCATAAATGATTCCGAAACGATCCCGATTAGATCGAGAAAAAATCCCTGAAGTAAGAAATTGTATATAAACCAAACTCATCCTGAACATCCAGTAATATAAAACATAATGACCCCAAAAAAATTCTCGATTCGACTTCGAAATAGTCTGAATATGACCACAAAACCGATAGCTATCATGAATTTAGATCTAAATTTTCCCGAAATCAACCTGAAATATTAGAGTTGTGAAATTATATCGAAACAGTCTATGCATGGTCCCAAATTTTAACGACTTACCCCACTTTATAAAAGCTGTGTGATGTTTCAAATGCATGGTCTCAAAACTTAAATGACCCCAAATAGTTTTGAATGAAAGCCTTTCGACACTGTTCACTTCTGAAAAGTTGCTTATAACCCAATATATATGATCTGGCTTGCAAATAAAGACATTAGAACCTTAAGTTTCCTAGATTATAATACAAATATATCCAAAGATAAGCCATGAGAGGTACGACTCGATTCCTTAAGATAAAATATCTGAGCGCGAGCTAGAATGATTTCGTGGAATGCCGATCACAGTCTTATAACAATTTAGCTGGCACTTTTTCAGAAATTTGCTTTCATGTGACGATATCTCCATATCGTCTTCTTCACTGACCTTATAAATAAATAAATGTAAGGCAAGATAACCTCAGAAGCGATTTTGGGCCGAGATTCTGTTCCAGTTAGCCAAAAATCAAATAAAGTTTGTTTAAAAGTAGGTAGCAGCCTCACCCTGTACATTTGCAACGACTTATGTATAGAATTCAATTCAGATAAATGGATACGTGGATGAAGATATCAGTTAGCATACATGTCTTTCATATATGTATGTATACTAGACTGTGTCGATTTATTAACCGATATCGCGTCGTCGATTTTTTGATAGGATTTGAGCTCAGGAAATAAAAGTTCCACTACGCATACCCAAAAAAATAATTTTCGAGCCTGCGAAATTTAAATTTTTTTACCTTTTTTCGAGTTTGTTTTATAAGGTTTTTTTCATGACCTACTAAAAAATTTAATTTAATTGTAAAATTTTCATGTATACCCTATCCGACCCAAAAATGTCCGCTAAAAACATTGGCGATAACAGTTTTTTGAAAAAAAAAAAACAAGTAAGGAAGGCTACGTTCGGGTGTAGCCGAATATTACATACTCAGCTGAGAGCTTTGGATACAAAATAAAGGAAAATCACCATGTAGGAAAATGAACCTAGGGTAACCCTGGAATATGTTTGCATGACATGCAATATGGGTTTCAAATGAAATGTGTTAATGAGTATTTTAAAAGGGAGTAGCCTTTAGTTGTATATGTTAAGGCGTTTTAGAGATATCGGCCAAAATGTAGACCGGGGTGACCAAGGGCATCATCTGTCTGGTACCGCTAATTTATTTATATATGTAATACACATTATTCCTTCCATGATACAAATGGCTTTTGATTTCGACCCACAGAACTTTTTCATTATCTTCTACTTAATATGGTAGGTGTGACATCCATTTTACAAAGTTTTTTCTAAAGTTATGTACATTTTGCGTCAAAAAACCAATCCAATCACCATTTTTCATCCCTTTTTTCGTATTTGGTATAGAATTATGGCATTTTTTTAATTTTTGCAAATGTTCGATATCGAAAAAGTAGGCGTGATCATAGTCGGATTTCGCCCATTTTTAGTATCATAATAATATGAGTTCAGATAAGTAAGTGAACTAAATTTAGTAAAGATATATTGATATCCAGTTATCGTGTTAATAAAGGCCGAGCGGAAGGACAGACGGTTAACTGTATGTAAAAACTAGGCGCGACTTCAACCGATTTCGCATATTTTCACAGAAAACAGAAGCTATGCCCCTACCAAATTTCATAAGGATTGCTAAATGTTTGTTCGACTTATGGCATTAAAAGCATTCTAGACAAATTAAATGAAAAAGGGCGGAGCCACGCCCAGCTCAGATCTGAGAGACATTGCAATGCAAGTGAAAAAAGAAGAAGAAAAATTCGCTAGGTGGCGCACGGATCGAGATATACAGAAAATTAATTTGAAAATGGAAATTTTGCGATCGACTTTTAACTAACTTCTCGGCGATTCAGAGACTTGAAACTTAGCACATAGTTTGCGAGTCGATGGCACTAAAATTCGTGGAAAACAAAATGCCGCCAGGTGGCACACGGTTCGAGATAAACGAGAATCGCTGAAAATCCCTGAAAAAACGCAGGGAAACTTGCAATCGATTTTTGAGTAACTTCCCGGTGATCTGGAGATATGAAACTTGAGCCGCAAGTCAGAACCCATTGACAATGCAATATTTTATCAAAGAAATTCCGCTAGGTGGCGCACGGATCGAGATATTAGGGAAATTAATTTTAATTTCGGAATTTTTCAATCCATTTTTAACTAACTTCCCGGTTACCTAGAGACTTGTAACTTAGCACATGGTTCGAGACCCGGTGACAATACGATTTATAGAAAACAAAGTTCTGCTAGGTGGCATCCTAATTTAGATAACTACAAATCCCTGAAAAACGAGGGGAATCTTGCGGTCGATTTTTGAATAACCTGCTGGTGAGCTGGAGACTTGAAACTTGGACCGTCGGTCAGAAAATCGGTGACAGTGCAACATTTGATACAAAAAATTCCCTAGGTGGCACGCGGATCGAGATACTAAGAAAACAAGTTTTAATTTGGGAATTTTTCAATCCATTTTTAACTAACTTTCCTGTTACCTAGGGACTTGAAACTTGGCACTGAGTTAGAGGCCTGGTGAAAATACAGCTTATAGAAAACAAAGTTCCGCTAGGTGGCGCGCTAGTCAATATAACTGCAAATCCTTCAAAAAAGGGGGGAATGTTGTGATCGGTATTCCAGCAACTTCCCGATGAGCTAGAGACATGAAACTTGGGCTGTAAGTCAGAACTCGGTGACAATGCAATATTTTATCAAAAAAATTTCCCTAGGTGGCGCATGGATCGAGATATTGAGAAAACTAGTTTTAAATTTGGAATATTGGAATCGACTTTTAACTTCCTGGATACCTAGAGACTTGAAATCTGAAATATAGTTTAAAACTCGGTTACATTGCAAAGTTTGATACAAAATTTGAGCTGCGTAACGCACAAGTCGAACTGTTTAGAAGATTAGGCCATACATTCATGGCTAGTCTCCTGAGTGTTGCAGGCGTTGTAGAATTCCACCTCATTGAAGGCCCAACTCAATGCACGTCCTTGGATACTTTTAGGCGTACGCGACTTTCATCACGATTCTTTAAGACTTTCAGGCGTATGGGAATTTCACCACGATTTTCAGCTGTGCAAATTAAGTAGCTGACAAACGAGGTGGAATTATCTTGTTATGATGCGAGGTAGAACTCTGTTGTTTTCGCCAGTGTTGTCAGCGAAAATTCCACAAATTCTATTAAATCTTGCTATTTTGAACAAATAAATAATGGCAAGAATTTTCATTTAGGAATTACTTAAATTACTAATCAAAGTTTCAATTGACTTTTTGTAGGCAGTACTAAAAATTGAAAATAAACAGATGGTAAAAAAATTTTAAGGACTACCTTTATATAAATGGACCAAAAAATAGAAGGCAATTTTTCCTTTAATATAGACATAGTCTTGTTGAATTTAGACTAAAAAACTTTAGAAATAGCTTTTGCAAAATAATTTTGGGATTTAAATTATAACGGTAGAATGCGTGTTTAAATTTTAAATAATCAATTAATTAATCCCAAGTACATGGTTTACCTTAAATTGAAAGATTGCGCTCCACCTTTATATTTTTAAATCCAAAAATTCTTTTACAACAGCTAAATTTAAAATGTTTTAGTCAAAATTCAACAAGACTATGTCTGTATTAATGGAAAAATTGCCTTCTATTTTTTGGTCTATTTATATAAAGGTAGTCCTTAAAATTTTTGTATCATCTTTTATTTTTGTATTTTGTTCCACCATATCATTACTGGAGTTAAATGTTAACATAATTTAATCATATAATATTAAATTTTTTGTTAAAATATGCCTTTAAAATTTTTCTTTTAAAGCGGGCGTGGCGTGTTCAGCATCCGATTTTGCAAATTTTAATTTAGCACACATATAGTAAGAGGAGTAACTTTCCTACAAAATTTCATCATAATATCCTCAACGACTGCCAAATTACAGCTTGCAAAACTTTTAAATT
Organism: Eurosta solidaginis; assembly: GCF_040869045.1. Taxonomy (NCBI): domain Eukaryota; kingdom Metazoa; phylum Arthropoda; class Insecta; order Diptera; family Tephritidae; genus Eurosta; species Eurosta solidaginis. The sequence goes on from NW_027136934.1 coordinate 249,939, forward strand.
ACCTTCTTTTAAAAGAGGGCGGTGCCACCCCCGTTGTCCAAAATTTTACTAATTTTCTATTCTGCGTCATAAGCTCAAACCTACAAAGTTTCATCGCTTCTTCCTTGGTAATGAATTATCGTCCTTTTTCGTGTTTCGAAAAAGTGGGCGTGGTTATAGTCCGATTTCGTTCATTTTAAATAACGATCTGAGATGAGTGCCCAGGAATCCAAATACCAAATTTTATTAAGATATCTCAAAATTTACTCAAGTTATCGTGTTTGCAGCAGACGGGCGGACATGGCTAAATGAATTTCTTTTTTCGCCCAGATCATTTTGCCATATATAAGATTATATCTATCTCGATTAGTTTATGCCGTTACGGGGTGCCGTTATGCGAACAAAGTTAATGTACTCTGTGAGCTCTGCTCATATGAACATTTTTTTAGTAGGTCATGAAAAAAACCTTAAAAATCAAAGTCGAAAAAGAGTTAAAAAATGAAATTTCGTTGGCTCGGAAATTATTTTTTAGGCATGCGTAGTGGAACTTTTTTCCTGAGCCCAAATCCTATCGAAAAATCGATGGCGCGATATCAGTTAACTTTCCTTCATACAAATCGACCCACCCTAATATATACATATAAAAGCACGCATAATGTGCAGTTAATCCAAGCAGATATCTAAACATTTGCAATATCTAAATTGAGCACAAATAATCATATAAAAACATGGGCATACATACATGTATACATATGTCTGCTTGTATTGTGCTTGATGATACTTTTAAGTGCAGACCGTCATTTAAATATTATAATAGATGTCCTATTTAGCTACAGGTGCGCACATTCTGAACTTAAATACATAGCAAAGAATGCACAAATGGATAAGTCTAAGCTATTTGTGAAGACTGAAAATTATTTCGTTGAATATGCTTACCATGATTTGAATATTTGAACTTATGCAGTCATAATAAAAAAGCTGAGTACTAAAACAGACAAGTTATGATCAAGTTAGTTGGAAGCGGAAGTTGGAAGAAATTAAGGAAAATAGATTTTTTATTCATAGTAGAATTCAAGCTAAGCAATACAAAGTCCAAGTACTAAACATTTTACTCAAAAGTTGGGCATAGTTAGAAAACTGTGCGAAATGTAACTGTACAATTTCTTGGAAGTAATAAAAACTAATTAATTGGACAAATAGAATATACCTTTGCAGTAAAAAAGAACATCAGCCCCCAAATTTCCAACCGTGGCTAACTCTAAAACTCCATCGCCAAAAAGTTCTTAAACAGAGAACATATTAGAGATTACAAAAAAAAAATACAGGAATCCAAACATTATACCCGAGTCTAACTTCGCGAATCACATGGTCAAGAATAAATGTTCCCCAGCAAACATCAATAAAACAGTTCTTCACATACAAGCCAAAGGCCGACGTCTCAACGTACTCGAAAACATGGAAATCTACAAACAGAAAACATTCGACGGTAGAATAATAAACGAACAGATAAACACAATTTCTGACACAAAATTCGAGCTTTTAAAACTTGTTTACACAACAACAAATAAACCTAAAACAATTAACACAACAAACCCACAAAGACGGTCAAACCACTAAAATTACGGATTTTTACCTACCCCAGTCAGCCACACAAATCGATTAGTAAACCACCCTCGGTTCTGAATGAACACACAGCACATACACATAACTAAATATACACAAGCATCAATTTTGACAATACCTGCTCATGTACCTACGAACTATAAATACAGGACAAACGACAACAACGGATCAGAACGAAAATCGACACTGATGATGGTACAACGCTGAAACTGGTTTGCCTCAAAACCAAATTTGACAAGGGATGACGGAAAGTCGTTCCAATATACATTATTTATCCACCCTGTCGGAAAATCAACAAAACAAGATAAGTTCTTAAACAGTATTAGGTGCGCCAAAAAGTATGCAACATTTAATACCATAAGGTCATACGGAATAATCACCTAGGTTAGGTTAGGTTGAACTGGCTGGTCCATGAGGAACTCACATAGACTGACTGAGTCCGTAGTGTTACCAGAAATTTGTTTTAACGACCAAACTGAAAAACTCCATCAAAAACCAGGACCTATGTTATAAAATAATTCCGTCCTCTTGGCAAATACTAGAAGCTTCTAGGACTTATACCACTCGCTGCTTCTAGATCTGACACCTGTATCACTCCTAATAGCTGGAGTCTTAGCCTGACAAGTGCAGGGCACGAGCACAGAACTTGCTCGATCGTTTCTTTCTCCAACCCGCACTTTCTACATCTGCTATCACTGACCAAGCCTAATTTAAAGGCATGTGACGCTAGAAGGCAGTGTCCAGTCAGAATACCCGTCATGAGTATACAGTCCTCTCTTTTTAATGATAGAAGCAACTTTGTTAGTCTAAGGTTGTAAGGCCTACACATAATCTTCGACACTTTACAGCCCCGCGCTTGAACCCACGCCTTTCCCGCTTGGTCGATCAAGTGCACCTCCCTCCTTCGCTTAATCTCGTCCAGTCTAACTGGGACGTCTACGGAGCAAGCTTCGAGGGAAGCACCTTTTTTAACTAGTTCACCCGCTTTTTCATTCCCATCTATTCCCATATGCCCTGGGACCCAATATAGATGTATGCTTCTCCTTGTCCCGATTCTCTCCAGAGACCGCTTACACCCTAACATGCATTTAGATGCTGTATTATGCGAGATTATTGCCTTAATTGCTGCTTGACTGTCAATATAAAAGTTAATACGATTGCAGCTTAAGCTATTCTGTTCCAGGGTTTCTACAGCTTTGGTTCGGCTAATATTTCCGCTTGGAAAACGCTACAGTAATCCGGCAGCCTGTAGGATCTGCTTATTTCCGGATCAGCACAATATACCGCAGACCCTACCCCTTCCACTACTTTGGAACCATCTGTGTACACATGTATCGCCCCGTCCGCCATTTGCGAACCCTTGCGCCAACCGTCCGCCTCTATTGTGGCCTTAAGATCTCCCTCGAAGCGCAGATAGGGAATCAGGTAGTATGTTCGTCTTGTGATTGATGACGCTATACTACTATGGCCATACGGTCGGCGCTCAAGTTGCCCCGAGGCACCGAGCCTGGTTGCAGTTGTTAATGCTATGTTCTTTGCTACCAGGTCTACAGGTGGAATGTGCAGAATCGTATACAGTGCAGCCGTCGGGGTTGTTTTCAGGGCTCCCGTAATGCTAAGCATCGATAGTCTGCATACCCCCTCTCATTTTTTGAGGTATGTTGTTTTTTGTGTGGCTTTCCACCAAAGAAGAACTTCATAGTATAGAACAGGGCTTACAATCGCTGTAAAAACCCAATAAGAAAGAGAGGGCGACAAGCCCCACGTACACCCCAGCATTATTTTACATGCATAAAGTTCCGTTGAGGCCTTCTTCACCCTCTCCTCCACGTTGAGCTTCCATGACATCTTACTGTCTAGGATGATTCCTAGATATGTTGTGCAAGGTTTCTCCTGTAAGGCCACCCCTCTGAAAATTAGGCCTGGTCCAATTTGGGACCTTGTACCTTTTTATAAACAAGACGATATCCGTCTTCTCCGCATTGACTTTCAACACGACATTAGATGCCCAGGTATGAATATCCCGAAGCGCCCTATCCATCATAGAACTAATCGTTTGATCTTGTCTATGCGATTGCCCTGCCTTGCGGTTCTAGGACTGGGTCCTTTCTGCCTCTTGAAAGTAGGCTTGTCGCCTCCCGCCGAACGTTGCCTCTTCATTCTGCCATTCGGCGCTTCTTCATCCTCGTATCGGTTGCAGAACCGAGGGTTTCTCGCAGCAAACCTTTTGAACTGCCTTCGACCTACTTCTACCGCCTCATGGGTCATTCCAAACACTCAATCTCCACTTCTGTTGGATCGACCACTGCTCCCAAGTGCTGTACAATTCTTAGTGCTGCACGGTACTGCGAGAGAGCTCTTTTACTTCCTCTACACCGTACCCTTCTCCACTCTTTTACACCGTTTTCATTTGTGTGCTTCTCCAACACGGAGTTCATTGAATCAGCACTACTCTTGCTTCCCGAGTCCGACGCATCGCTTAATGCGTATTCGTCATCCTTGGCTTGCGACTCAGTCTTCCTCTTATCTTATCTTATATTCAGGTAATGAGTCGTTCATCTTGGTCATACGACCACCTGCCTTACAAGGCGAGCTCAGCTTTCCAGTATTATATACGGGGAAAGAACCGTCCGCCACAGCAGCGCCCTTTGCTATGGTAAGGCCATCAATACATCCCGAGGTGGCCCGGTATCGGGAAGGCTCCGTTCGAATACAGCCGAATTTATCCCCTGGCTGCAAATCGTCCAATAGACACCGTCCGCATAACACCCTGGATTAGGGGGTTGGCAGTTCTTGGACACCGACGTCAGTCCTAAACAGCTCTGCCTCATAATCGGGCGCTACGGAGTTCGGCTAAGCCCTCATACCAACGACAAGGTGCCTACCCTAGTGAGGAGAATAATCACCTAAGTCCTACGTAAAAGTACAGGTTGAAATTTGAGGGCAGTAAATATTAACTTAAACAATTAAAAAAAAACTATTATGTAAAGCAATGCTGTACTGAAAATTTAATATTTGGAATCTAAACTAAATATGTGATCAAAAACGCTCATACAATCAGAAACAATGAATTTGCAACGAAAATATATTTAAAAAGGGAAAAGTAGTGTAAAATATGATTCAGCCTATTAAGACTTAGTACAAAATTACTTGAAGTGCTTAAAAGCGTAACGATAAAAACGAAGTAAGTCTAGAGCAGAATACATATTGGTACAACTATATTTTTAAATAAAAAAGAAGTTTAAAATATAAAAAAATTTGCTTAGTACTTTTCTCGTAAGAATCATTGCTATTTTCAAAAATTTTTTCAATTTGTAAAGTTTTGCTTCTTAATTTCTTTAGTGGAAAAAATTAAGCACACATATATTTAATGTACAGAATCTTTGATGAATTTAGTATTTTCGCAAAAGATTTGGTACATTATTATTTGAAGTGTTCGGAGACTTGTTCGACTGAAGAAATAACGAATCAAGAGCTACAGATACAAACATATAAACTTGTACGGTGTGATTCCCACAGCAGGCACACAGGCGGTGTGCTAATATATATAAATGAAACAATTGAATACTCAATAAGTTACAACAGAACATTAAACAAGAACATCTGGTGTATCATACTAAAAGTTAAAAATATTTTCCCCCAATATCAAATAGCTCTGATATATCACTCACCGAGCTCAAGTGATGCAGAATTTATAACGTACTTATACGACATTTTAAATAATAACTGCGTAACATAGGATAATATTATCTTCGTGGGCGATTTCAATATAAACCTTTACAAGAGCACAACTTATAGTAAACAGTTAGTTGACTTATTTCGATCCTTTGCTATGGAGCAAAAAATAGATTTTTATACACGAAAGGGCGATAAGACAGATACATTGATCGACTTGTTATTTACAGATAGTAGCTCTATATCATGTTTAAAATTAGAAGAGTTTCAGATTTCAGATCATGAAACGATTAAATTCAAAATCAAATTACATAAGCTATTTCAGATGAGAACGAAGAGAACAATAATTTCCTGGGAAAATTATACAAGCGACAGCCTTGTTAATGAATTACGACAGCTTAACTACACTGACTTTGAAAATCTGAGCATCGAAAATAAGGCAACATTCCTATGTAATACGCTATCAAGCGCAGTGACCACCCTGACATACTCTAAAGAAGTCAGTGTCAAACTTATGAACAAGTGGTATGATTTTGAGCTGGCTAACTTAAATAAACGTAAGCTAAATCTTTACAAGATCAGCCTATCCACTGGAGAATGGTGTGAATATTATATTGCGAAACGCCAATATAAACGGCTAATTAAGATAAAAAAAGCCAAGTACATGGAAAACAAAATCAACCATAGTGCTGGTGATAGTAAGGTCATGTGGAAAAACTTGAAAAATTCCATAAGCATGGCTAAAGAAAATAATGGTATTAAAAAAATTAAAATAAACGACCAACTCTACATAGAGGAAAATGTCTTTGAATGACTATTTCATTGATAGTATATTGGAGATTAGCATGAATATTCCTACTTCTTTTAGTAATGAAGGTACTATAGATGAGCAAAATGGCCGTAATGTTTTTAAGTTTCAGAAAGTTTCCACTTCAGAGATAGTTGATATAGTAAGTAAGTTTAAAAATAAAATTGGAGGGAAGAAACTTGTGTCGGAAGGAGTCGTTAAAGATTCCATAACGTATACAGGTTTTTTCTATTCTCAGCTTGTTAATGAGAGCTTAGATAAAGGTCTCGTTCCTATTTTATGGAAATCTTCTATAGTTGTGACATTAGAAAAAGTGAAAAATACCATCAAAGCTGAGGAGATAAGACCTATTAACACGTTACAATGTGATGAAAAAATTTTGGAAACAGTGGTAAAAAATCAGCTGGTAAAATATTTAGAAGATAATGTAATTATTATACCTCAACAATCTGGTTTTCGAAAAAAACATTCATGTGAAAGTGCTTTGAATTTGGTTTTAGCTAACTGGAAAGAAGACTTAAGCAGGAAAAACCACATATTAGCTGTGTTTTTGGATTTAAAGCGTGCATTCGAGACGATCGACCAAAAATTAATGCTGAAAAACTTTCTTGCATTGGCGTTTCTGGTATAGAACTAAAATGGTTTCAAGACTTCCTAATTAACAGATACCAAAGAACAGTGATTGGAACGTCCGTATCGGATAAAAGGGAGGTACCTGTTGGTCTACCTCAAGGGTCTGTGCTGGCACCCATAATGTTCAATATATATATTAATGATATAACTAGCTCCATTAAGCACTGTGAAATAAAATTGTTTGCTGATGATACATTGCTGATGATAAGTGGGAACAATATTACTGAAATATATGCTAAGCTACAAGAAGATCTTAACAGCGTATATGGTTGGTTATGAGTAAACAGACTAAAAGTGAATGTCAATAAAACGAAATTTATGGTTATATCTAGACGCAATTTTCAAAACAGTGAGCTACAAAACTTAAATATAAATAACGAACTAATTGAAAAAGTCAGCATTATAAAATACTTGGGAATAAAAATAGATGATAAGCTGAATTTCAACGAGCACGTGGATTATACGGTAGGAAAAATAGCGAAAAAGTTATATTTTAAACAACGAATCTGCAAATATTTAAATAGAAGGTATAAAATCATCGTCTACAGATCTATAATCGAACCTAATTTTATTTATTGCCCAACTATATTTTTCATCTTGCGAGATAGTCAGATATACAAGCTACAAAAGCAACAGAACCGCGCTATGAGATTCATTCTCAAAAAACGGTATGACACACCTATCAAAGACATGCTATGCTCTCTTAATTGGCTTAGCATTAGACAGCAACTTTTTTATTATACCATAAAATTTATTAAAAACATAATAGAAGGAACTTTGTTTGCGTATTTGAGGACTAATATAAAATATGTAAAAGATGTGCACTCTGTAAATACTCGTAATAAAAATGATTTTAATCTGCCGGCTTATAAAACTGAAGCAGACAAATGTAATCTGTATTATAAAGGTCTTAAATCATATAATGAACTACCGATTGATATTAAATCATGTCATTCCAATAAATTTAAACAAAAATTGTACAATTATTGCAGAACACTACCAATTTAGTGCTGGACAGGCGGACTTCCATAGCATCGACAGAAGTGCAGCGAAACTATACTGCTGTGTAGCGCCAAGACTTCCAAGCTCTTGCGCGCATACAAAAAAGGTTGCCGAAGCACATACTGAAACGCATCACTCGATTAACTCAGTGCATCGCCGTGCAGATGTTGCCTTCGCGCTTTACTAACATGCGTAAAATGCCTACATACTACATAATCACAACGCTTTGTTCGCATGATCTGGAAGTCTCCCATCCATAGTACTCCAAGGTAGGACATAGATGTAACTATTCTAGATTGCATAGTCCAGAAGACAATTATAAACATGTAAAATAGATTTAAGTTAGGCTTAGGAAAGCCGTAATAAATAAATACATTATACATTATACATTTACTACCAACAATTTTTCCCAAAGAAAAATGCACATTTTAGAACTACATAAAATAATAAGTGCAAAATTATTTAAGTGCTTGATATTTTAATTAAAAAAAAATAACTGAAACCAAGCTAACGTAAATAATAGTACAGTTTCCTTTTAATTAAAAAAGTATTGTAAAATTTATTTAACATTTTTTAGTAGTTTATACAGAAAAATTATTTTAATTTTAAATATAATTTCAATTTATAAGAGTTGAAAGTTTTATTTTTATTCAGTTGGAAAAATTTTAGTACAGATGTTAAGTAAGTTTAATAAACAACAATCTTGGATCTACTTGGTACACTGCTACAACAACAACAACATCTACTGGGTACCTTCACCAAAGATTTAAAACATAATTAATTGAAGGGAAACAATTTAAATGCTCAAAACAGATATAATATGAATGATAAACAATTAATTTGGTGTAAAGCAAAAAAATATTTTAGTACAACTGCGTTTTTTAAATAAAAAGTAGTGTAAAATTTAATCAAACATTTTTTAGTACTTTATTTAGTAAACATATTTTAAATTTAAAAATAAATGCATTTATATATTTTTTAAAGGTTTGGTACATATAAAAAATAATTTTAGTATACAATAATCTTTGACGAATTTGGTATTTTCGTAAAAGATTTAGAACAAAGTTTTTTTGAAGTGAATAAAATGCATAAAAAAAAATTTCTTAAATTAAAATCCTGGAATGCTATTTTAGTACTTAATTCTGATAAATAAAGTACACATATTTTGCTAAAACATTGCTTCCACAAAAAAATCGAGTTTGAAGCAAGAGAATATTTAATTTTTTGTATTTAATTGAATACATTTTTAGTACACATATTAATTTTTCATGCCACAGACTGAGATTATTTGTCAGTTGACGATTTTCAAACAAATAATAGTGTCGAGTTTAGCGAAAAACTTAATTTTATCTCTAGCGATTTTTTTTTATTTTTAGTACACACATTTTCCCTTTAACAATAAATCCAAATCTTGCGGACATCTTAAATTGGAGCTCGTAAGCACAATATAAAACGTATACACGTCACTGGAAACCCATCTTTCTGCCCATCTTGTTTTTCATTATTTCTGCAAAATCCATGCAAGTTATTTCAATAAAAATTGTATCTAAGATTTTTAGGAAAAACGACCAAATATACAAACAAACATTTAGAGCCAATATAATTGATTGACGTGTGCTCCTTTGCTATGTCGTAGCAATATTTTCTCAACTATCGGCAGCTAAATAAATCCTTTTTTTGTTAGTTTAGGAACAAGATTTTTGCATTCACTTCTGCATTGCATACATTTGAGCTTTTGCAAAAAAAAAAAAAAAAAAAGGTGCGGGATAAGTGAGCAAGAAATCGTGTAAGAATGAAGTCAATGTTTGCTGAGTGCTAATATATGTGTATGTATGCGTACGTCAAAAGTTGACAGCACAAGTATGTAAGTAAACAAAGAAAAAAAAAGTATAAAAGGCAATAAGCCAATAACTTATCTGATCCCACTCCAAAATGTATTTGTATAGCTATTGTAGGAAGGGACCGGTTAAAAGCATAAACGCACTGGTTTGTAGTTTGTGTGTGTGCGTGTGCGCCGGTGTGTTGACAGACATTCACAAATTTGTTGGACCCTTATCGAATATTTTGATTTTAATATTGGACTAACGTAAAGTAGACTGTGTGCGTAAGCAAACAAAGAAAGATGATTGCCAATCAAAATTTGTCGATATAAAATATTTTTGTATGCTAACAAAGCGCACTTAAACAGCGTTTACATGTATACACAGGAGAAGCTAACATGCAAACATGGTATTTATAGTATTTTTGTGTATATTCATATAAGAGAACTTTGTTCGATGGAAAAGTATACAAAAGAAGAAAATATAAAAAAGTGCATGTATTGCGTTTGTTGGGAATGAAATGTGCTAAGAATTACCCATTTTTTAGTACCAGGTTTACTGAGAGTTTTTAACTGGTTTTATTACTTTTTAATAAACAAACGCTTTTTCTAAACTGCTTTAAGATCTTAGAACTATTTTTAGTACTTAATCTCTTTTAGTCTCTTCTTTTTTCTAAATTGCTTACATTTTTAGTACACATTTTAGAACTATTTTTGTACTAAATCTCAATGACATATTTTATAAATATTTAAATCATTACATAGTCATAAGTTTTAACGCATATTTTAGCACTTAAATACCAAAAAGTTCCCACTGCAGAAGCTGCCAGGGTGATGAGGAAGCTGGAGGAGTTGATTGATCTCTTATCTTTCATCTATTTTTGCCGATGTACAGGAGTATAGCCTGGTAGAATTTGGGAATATCTTTCTCTCATACTTAACTGAAGTAGCTGAGGGTACTCACAATACATATAAATTTGTGCGAGTGGAAGAGCAGTAAATCCGCACACACGACCTCTTGACCTAACCTAACCGCACCAACTTTGTCACTTATATCAGTAGTAAATTTAGAGCGCTTATTTGCTAGCTGGAAGAAAATTTTTCTAAGCGGGGTCGCCCCTCGGCAGTGTTTGGCAAGCGCTCCGGGTGTATTTCTGCCATGAAAAGCTCTCAGTGAAAACTCATCCGCCTTGCAGATGCTGTTCGGAGTCGGCATAAAACATGTAGGTCCCGTCCGGCCAATTTGTAGGGAAAATCAAGAGGAGCACGACGCAAATTGGAAGAGCAGCTCGGCCTTAGATCTCTTCGGAGGTTATCGCGCCTTACATTTATTTTTATTTTATTTGTAGCTAGTGGCAGTTTTAAAAATCATCAAATTTTTTAGATTGTTTTAGTACATTAGACATTAGAGTTTTTATCTAATAGTTCCAAAACGTTTCTGGTTTAAACTTTTCCCTTACTTTTAGTACTTATTTAAGCGCTCCATTCTGTATTAATTTTGGTACTTATAATAGGTTGAAGACATAAAATAAATGTTTTATATCTGAGTTGAATGAATTTTAGTACAACTTTTTCTGGAAATTGTTCTTTAATCAGCCATTCTGATTTGAAGCTGTTTTCATACTGAGACTTAAACAAATTTTAGTACTTAAAAATAATAAAAAAATTATCAAATGCTCTCAATAATTTAAGTACTAAATTTAGTATTCGATTCTTTAATAATTTTGGTGCTGATGTCAAGCAAAACTTGTAGTTGTTCTTGAATTCGTTGTAGTACTAAGTTTTATAAGTGCTGCCTTGATGTTGTTGCCCTTAAGTTTGAGACCAAGTTTTTAAAAAAGTTGTGGTATAAGAGAAAAAATATTAGTACTAAAATACTAATTTTTGACGAGGTTTTTGCGGTTAACGTTCAATGATTTTTGTGGTAGTAAAAAGTAGGAAGAATCTAAAAAATATTTAGCTTCCTTTAAAAGATCCATCGTTGGACCTGTAAAATGTCTGGCGCGCACACTTACACACTTTGGGCTTTTTTTACAACCCCATGCACAATGATGAAACGAACTATTTTCAATTTGCTCAACTTTATGTTAAGTTTGATTCTTTTGTACAATAAAATAAGTTCTCTTATATTTGTGGTTCACAAAACCTTAGTTTTTGATTAGTCTTAAGTTTAATTCAATAAAAATAATTTTTATTTCAAACTCTAGTTTTTAGACTTTTTAATTTTTGTTCTAGACTGTTGTCCAACACTTGGTTTTTTTTTTTTTAAGCGTATCTTTATCGCCACTTCAACTGTCCAACGTTTAGGTTGCTTAGCGACGAAATTCATGATGGAGTCGAGTAACGGTAGTTTAAACCAATCAAATATTCTCCGTGCTACTCGACTCCAACATTTTCAGTGATGCCAAGTGCATCTAAGGCATGGTTCCATCTTGCACTTTTCCAAAGAGGGGAGTTGCCAGCTACAATTAAATATGACACTACATTCCCATCTAGTTAATGTAGGAAATTAGGAAGATGTATGTTTTGCATTTTCTACTAAAACTTCTACAATGTCCTCACTCAAGGCGAGTTCAACTACCATGTACTAAAATATCTGAGAAAGTACCTTTAAGCTAACTTTATGTGAATAAGGAGTGTTGGTCTGACTAATTACTTATATATAAATCTTTTGCAAGTATTTTCCTACTAAAAGAAATTGAGTTTCAGAAACAATCAAAAATTTGTTTACTAAATTATAAGAGATTGATATATTCAATACTAATCGGTATTTTGACCGTAAAAACTGTTTCTCACCATGCCTGCTTTAAGAATATATTTTTTAACGAATTTCTAAGACCTAGAAGTTCCATGCTTAGTCCACATTTTGACAAGATATTTTTAAGATCTGCTCTTGTGTTTAATTTGCTTTTTTGTGAATGTTCAAAAATGAGTTTCCTCTGTTAAGAAAGTTAATCAAGTTTTAGAAGGCAAAGTACTAAATGTAGTCAATACCTCAATTGTGGCAATACTCTCATATATCTCTACTAAAACCCTAAATATTGTTAGTTTAAAAAACGGGATAATCAGAAGGGCAGATTGCTAAAAAATGTACTAAAATTTAAAATTGTGAAAAGAAAAAAATCTCGTCGCTTTCGTGGAACCCTGTAATAGTGTGGGGAAGAAAGAACAAGTTTAGTTTAAGGCATACAAATGAGTAGTTTTAAGATGAAAGTTAGCATTTAAATAATTTTATTTTATTTTTCGTCGCAGTCCATTAAACTATTATTGAAATTGTCTTCACTGACTTAAATTCATTTTCAATATCTCAATCAATTTCAATTCAAAAAATTATCAACGTATTGGGGCAATTGAAATCGTTCGCATTTCCCGCATCACCTTTAATTGGTTTTCTTCACCGTAAACTAAATATTAATAACTATCATCAAGTTTTACAAGGCTAAGTACTAAATGTAGTCAATACCTCAATTGTAGCAATACTCTCACTCTCTACTAATCATAAGAAGGGCATATTGCTAAAAAATGTGCTAAAATTTAAAATTGTGAAAAGAAAAAAAATCTCGTCGCTTTCGTGGGACCCTGTAATAGTACGTGGAAGAAAGAACAAGTTTAGTTTAAGGCATATAAATGAGTAGTTTTAAGATGAAAGTTAGCATTTAAATAATTTTATTTTATTTTTCGCCGCAGTCCATAAAACTATTATTGAAGTTGCCTTCACTGACTTAAATTCATTTTCAATATCTCAATCAATCTCAATTCATAAAATTATCAACGTATTGGGGCAATTGAAATTGTTCGCACTGTTTCAACACTGAGACTTAAACAAATTTTAGTACTTAAAAAAAATAAAAAAATTATCAAATTATAATAATTTAAGTACTAAATTTGGTATTCGATTCTTTAATAATTTTGGTGCTGATGTCAAGCAAAACTTGTAGTTGTTCTTAAATTCGTTGCAGCACGGATTTTTGCATAATGATTTTTTCTTTTTAATTTTAGTACTAAGTTTTATAAGTGGTGCCTGGATGTTGTTGCCCTAAAGGTTGAGACCAAGTTTTTAAAAAGTTGTGGTATTAGAAAAAAAATACTAGTACTAAAATACTAATTTTTGACGAGGTTTTTGCGGTTAACGTTCAATAATTTTTGTGGTAGTAAAAAGTAGGAAGAATCTAAAAAATATTTAGCTTCCTTTAAAAGATCCATCGTTGGACCTGTAAAATGTCTGGCGCGCACACTTACACACTTTGGGCTTTTTTTACAACCCCACGCACAATGATGAAACGAACTATTTTCAATTTGTTCAACTTTATGTTAAGTTTGATTCTTTTGTACAATAAAATAAGTTCTCTTATATTTGTAGGTCACAAAACCCGCATTACCTATAATTGGGTTTCTTCACCGTAAGCTAAATATTAATAACTATCATCATTGTTGTTTTGCTTGAAAGCCTTTTGAAATTTGTTAGCACTTAGTTAAAGCAACAATCAGTAAATTGTAAACTAATCTTATCTTAAAGCCATACTCTAAAAGCGTAAGACACCCAATAAAGGATGAAATATTTTATTTCTATCTCTTCCTCTCTTTTGTCTTAATTTACTGCGTTTGCGTTTGCTTAAGAAATTGAATTTTTTGGATTTAAAGCTTGAGTGAGGGTAATGCGTTTATCATTGTTTAAAATAAATTGATGAATATTTTATCTTATTTTAAGTTTCAATGTGATATATTTGTTGCTTTTGTTTCCCAGAAAGAAAAGTAAGAGAAAGTAATGAGATAATATGTTTTAGTTAAAATTGACTGAAGGCATTCAAAGGCATTGCTTATTCGCTAATTGGCACAAACTTGCATTGCTTATGGAAGTACTGCAAGTTTAAGTACTACTTTTCTTGTATGAACATTTTTAGTACTCAAAATTAGTACTAAATTGTTTAAGAATCTAACTAACTGTTTCGCTCTTTGTTTTTTGGTAATTTAGGTCTAAATGGGATCAAACTTATTAAACCTCATTCTATAAATTTTAAATCGAATAAATAAAAAAAAAATAGTAATAAATTCTATTACATATTAAGTACAATTTTTTTTTCTTTAATTCATAAAGTATAACATGTGAACGTTTTACCCCCTTTTTTTAAGGATGCTAAGAACCAATACTGCTAAGCGTAGAAAAAAAACACGTACTAAGAAAGATCTTACATTTTCCAATTTCCCGTTAGATGCAACTTTCATGCTTGAATATGTGTGGGGTTTCACAAAGTTTTCTTTCCTAGCGTGTTGAATATTAATAAGGCTGGTACGCGGATAGCGCGTTAAGTTAAATTTAACATTAGCCAATTAACACTACGTCCTTGTTCTCTCATACCTACATTATGGACTCCTTCAGTCTATGTGAGATCCACTCACATGGGGTAAGTTCACTTTCTTCATCTTCACACCTGTGGTCTCATTTGAGCAATTTTTGGGTTGACTTCTGCTGTGTTGTCTTATAACTCATTGGCCCTATTGTTCTCAAAGCTCCTGGCTTTTGATTTTCAAATTTTTTAAGTACGAAAATCTTAGTAGTACATTTAGAACTTTACAAGCTTTTAGAATATCGAACAAAAACATAAAAATATAAAACAGAAATGGTTTACTTTATTTCAAAACCTAAATTTTTTTTTAATTTCGGTACACAAATTCTGATTACTAGCTATTAAAAATAATTTTAGAACAAATTGTTTGGTACTACATTTAGGTACAATTTTTTTGATTACACACAAACCTTTTAAAATCAAATTACGAATAAAAATGTTGTGAACTAAATTTTCTGCCTGAAAACTTGGCTAATCCCATTTGATTTAAAAAATGCCGCTTTTATACCTTTCGACTGCCTCGTTCCATACTTCTAGGCGTTTCCAGAATTAACTTAGTTACTGCTATAAAATTATAACTACAGATGCACGTGTATAGCTTCTCATATGAGCGTGTATTTGTGAGTGACACTTCCACAGATAATTGCCTACTTTTGGGAACATCTCAGATAACATATATGCATGTGTTTGTGCGTCTCTTCTCCGCTGCGTATGCGTACATATGTGTAGACATAACGAACTAAAAATTTTATTTCAACTAAAAACTACAAAAAATTGTAAAAAACACAAAATTTGTTTTTAAATTTCCTTCCGATATATTTCGCCTACTCAACGTAGTCGTCTTCAGGGAACTACAACCATAAAACAAATTTTATTAATATTGAAATTTTTAACATTAATTATAGCAATTTTTAAGACACATTTTTTAGTTTTTAAAAATCATTTGCAAATCGAAATTTTTTGTACTACATTTTCTGGTTCTAGATTTGGCCAACCAATTTTGCACTTAAAAATCTGGAATTCAGTTTTTCCAAACCAGACATTCGAGTTAATTTTCGCAGCCAAATTGCTAAAGTGAGTTTCAGTTATTTGTACTCCCCTCTCTGCCTCTGTATTACATTTTCGAAATTAAATTACATTGCTCGAAATTTTATGACATTCTCATTCTTTGAAAATTGCACATTTATGTAGCAACAAATCTATGAAATCATTCCTTAAAATATTTTTAAAACATCAAACATTATCACTTAAGTTAAATTTACAATGTACCTACTTTCTTCCCTCTATACTCTCCTCATTTCACACAAGTTCATAAAATTGCCACTAAAATGTAGCATAACCATTAAATTTTGCTTTACAACTAGACAAGTTGAAAGGTCAGCGTCTGAAAAATCAGACCAAAAGTACAAGTAAAGGGTGAGCAATATTGGCTTGCAGAGGAGTCGGAGAAAAGACTGATAATAAAAGTTATGTGAAAAGCTTATTTCTCTTTGTTTTCGCTGCACGTCCACAAATGCCTCCAACTTAATTTGTCGTTCACTACTCTTCTCCTCTATTGTCCTCTTTTAATATTCTTCTCTTAGTTATCCTGATTACATTCCTTGTAGCTAGAATTTTTACACAAAAGCAACTGTAAAAATCATCATATCTTTTGTTAGCAATCCTGGCCGGCACTTAAATCATTACTGTATTGTAATTGTATTATACTCAGCTGTACTTGTACACAGGGTATTATAACTTTGATTGGATAACGGTTAGTTGTACAGGTATAAAGGAATCGAGATAGATAAAGACTTCCATACATCAAAGTCATCAATATCGAAAAAAAATTTTATTGCGCCATGTCCGTCCGTCTGTCCGTTAACACGATAACTTGAGTAAATATTGAGATGGGCTTACCACGTTATCCCCAAAATAAAAATCCCCAAAACAAAATCCCCAAATTAAAATCCCCAAAATCAAAATCCCCAAAATCAAAATCCCCAAACTCATAATCCCCAACACAAAATCCCCATTTTATGTGTGAAATAAATTCAAATTAGGTTTAAAATCGCCGCGACCAAAAAAGGCTAATAATCCATACCAACTTTCTGTATAGGCGGCCTTCAGCCGCGCTTATAAAAAATAACCCTGGGCTACGCCATGCCAAGTCCGGGTGTGTGGTATAACCGTGGCTACAGCCACGGTGATGTCCTTCTGCGTAGTACACGCTTCTGTTAGCTTGTTCGAATTAGAGCGACTAGCAGTCCTATATATGGATAAGTAAAAATATGTATTGCCAAAATTTGAATATATAGTTATACATACATAAATATGAATGAAAGAGGAAAGAGATATGTTATTATTTACACCGTCATGATGTTTACCATAGCACTGGGATTTTGTGTTTGAGGATTTTGATTTGGGGGATTTTTTTTTTGGGGATTTTGTGGCACTCCTGTTACATAACTGCTTGTGTTGGGACGGGAGGAGTGGCGGCTCGGCATGGTTGTAGCCCGGCTGAGGCTCGTCGGCTTAGGGGCGCGGTTCTTGCCACGTCTCTTTCCCACAGTGAGAGATATCTTCACCAAATTTAGTACACGAGCTTATCTGGACCCGGAATAGATTGGTATTGAAAATGGGCGAAATTGGATGATAACCACGCCCGCTTTTTATATATATAACATTGTGGAAAACACAAAAACCTGATTATTCAGTAAATAATACACCTAGAATGTTGAAATTTGACATGCGGACTGATATTGAGACTCTTGATAAAAATATGAAATAATTTGGCACCGTGGAACCGCCCACTTGTGATACAATTAACTGTACAAATATTATTAATCATAAATGAAAAATCTTTGAACCTATCGTAACAAAATTCTATACCTAATGCTTTGAAGAAAAATTAACGAAATCGGTTAAGGACCACGCCCACTTTTATATAAAAGATTTTAGAAGGATCGTGGACTATTATATAAACTATATATTTGCAAAAAGAGCTTTATATCAATGGTATTTCATTTCCCAAGTGGATTTATAACAATAAATAGGAAAAACTTGGCACCACCCCTTATTACTAAGCAATTTTCTGTTTCGGGAGCCATAACTGGAAGAAAAATTAGTTCAGAATAGAACCATATGTATATGTATTATTGCGCAGCTTTGTACTACTATTAAGCACACAAAACAAACAACAACAGCATTTCAAGTGTACACCTGGGTATGTAATGTTCGGTTTCACCCGAACTTAGACTTCCTTACTTATTTTTATTTTACCTTTTTAATGTCACATTGACAATGGCAGGCATGTTTGCCTGAAATTTTTAATAATGAAATGTTTAATAAGTTTAGAGGTTCTATTTCTTAATCTTTGTAGGAAGCAACATAAAGGTTGCTAAGTTTGACTTCACATTTTTATTTAGGGTTCAGCAATGATTAAATTGAGGAGCTTTGAGGCTTTCATTTTCGTTCATACGTTGAAAGGTGGCTGACATTATGGACGAAAGCACGGCGTAGGAGCTTGTCTTAAAACAAAAATATAAAGAAATAGATTTCTGCTAGGGTAGGATATGGATAAAGGATAAGGATGAGGATTAGGGTAAGGATAAGGATAAGGATAATGATAAGTATAAGGGTAAGGATAAGTCTAATGATTAGTGTAAGGATAAGTATATGGAAGAGGGTATGGGTAAGGATACGGGTAAGGGTAAGGATAGGGATAAAAATAAAGATTAGCGTAAGGATAAGGATATGGATAAGGATATGGATAATGATAAAGATAAGGATGTGGATGAGGATAAGTGTAAGGATAAGGAAAAGCTAAAGGAAACGGAAAAGGATAAGGACAGGGATAAGTGTAAGGATAAGGATAAGTATAAGGATACGATTAAGGCTAAGGATAAGGATAAGAAATAACGTTAGGATAAGGATAAAGAGAAAGATAAGGATAAGAATGCGGAGGAGGATAAGGACAAGGGATAAGGATAAGGATAAAGATAAATATATGTATAAGGATTAAGGATAAGTATAAGGATAAGGATTAGCGTTGGGATGCGGAGAGGGATAAGGATAATGATAAGATTAAGGATAAGTATTAGCGTAAGGACAAAAATAAGGATTAGCGTTGGGATGAGGGGAGGGATAAGGATAATGTTAAAGATGAGGATAATTATAAAGATAAGGGTAAGGGTGAGGATAATGATAAGGATAAGGATAAGGATAAGGAAAGGATAAGGGTAAGGATAAGGATAAGGATAAGTATAAGGATAAGGGTAAGATTAAGGATAAGAATTAGCGTAATGATAAGGATAAGGATTAGCATTGGGATGAGGAGAGGGATAAGGATAATGATAAAGATAAAGCTAAGGATGATAATAAGGAAAGGATAAGGATAAGGGTAGGGGTAAGGTTATAGATAAGGATTGGCGTAAGGATAAGGATAAGGATTAGCGTTGCGATGAGGAGACAGATAAGGATAATGATAAGGATAAGCGTAAGAAAAGAAAGAAGACAAAGAGGTCAGAGTCTGAAATTGGGAAGAAAAAGTAAAGAGAAATTGACAGAGGTATAGAAAAATGGGGAGTGTGAAGAATGAGCGTGGAATATGGTTGACCCAAAATATTCTTAAATGAATAAACCAATTTTTTTTTGCGAATTTCTGCAATCTTGACTTTAAGTAATATTTGTTTCAAAATCCGTTGCAATTCAAAAGTTTCCTCATAACTTATGCAACATAATTATTTATTATATTTCTTTCAGAAACTTCTTCTATTTTTGTCATGTCAGTCAACTTAATCTAAGAACTTTCCTTACAAAGTGCATAAAATATTTTCATACAACAACAAAAGCAATAATCTATAATTATTACATGTCAAGCATATGCCAATCGAGGTAATAACCTCGAAAGAAAAGAAGCAAAGAAAGGGAAGAATTGAAAGGAGTGGTATACAAAGCATGGCAAATTTCAAAGAAATTTCTTGCCTCTTAAGCAAACCAAAGAAAGGGGGTTTCCAAAGGATAGTATTACAATAATTGTCACCAAAAATTATTGCAACGAATAGAGCGAATAATTTGAATAGAACGGAAGTTTTAAATAAACTTTGTTGCACGTATGAATGAGTTTAAAATAGCAAAAACAGAGGCATAATGCTAAATACTTGCGAAAAGTTTGGAGGATTCTAGAGGGAGAGAAAGAGAAGCGCCTTAAGTTCGTGTGATCTTAGTACGCAATTTCGTTCATTTTCTGCGATTTTGCTTGAGCGTTTGAATGAGAAAAATAAGGTGAATTGTATGCCAATTTTTGGCCCACTTTTGCAACAATTATTCATATTTTATATGCATATTTGGCTAGATACCAAATAAAGAGTTCAGCACGGTTGAATATTAAGGTTAGAGATATAAAAATAGGAACAAAGTAAGATAGGATGATATTCCACTCTATGTGTTATTGCGCGCACCCTAATATTCATGCATTTGTAGAGAAAGAAGGACATTTTAAAGAAAAGAAAAGGTATAAGAAATGGCAAGAAAAAGCAGAAATATTGCCAAGCATTCATGCCAGATCAACACACACACACATAAAATCTACACAGGCACAAGTGTTAACATAACGGCAAACTCTATACTACCACGTAATATTCAAAATGACTTTATATTTATAGCCAATTTTAAAGTTTTGCCGTTTATTGGTGGCCAAAAAATGCTTTTTTGAATAACTTTCAAGATAAAATAAAATTATACGATAAATATATCATAAATATGTACATACATAGGGTGATTCAAAACTTATGCAACAGTTTTTAATTTAATCAAATCTCGGGTCTCAACCGTGTTAGTTTTCGATTTTTCTTTGCCCGACAAACAGGACAAGGGGTGCTTTTGAATAATGTAGATTAATTTGTGGCATCCGAATGATCTTTAGAGATCAGTGTCTGAGCCCTTGTTAATTTCCACTGCCTCTTCGCGTTTGGTAATTTTTATGATTGTTACATTACGAGCTGCTTCCTCCACTTCCGAGTCCAGTAGTTGACTCTCAAGTAAGAAAAGCGGTTAGCCAAACGCTGACCCGACAAAGCCTAATTAAGAGAATGTGTCACTAATGGAGTCCCTTGCGGTGTCACATCAAGCGAATGAGACACGCTCCCCCCAAACTCACTCGTGGTGGCACCTGCAGGATCATCACCACTTGAAGACAAATCGGCGAGATGCAGGTGGTGTCGTCCGCTCAAGTCGTTTCAAGATTTTAAATTATATGTATAACTCACACCCCGCATGAAGCTCAACCCCCCTTATTTACGCATGAGCTGCCGCTTAATATGTGCTTCTTTCAGTGCAGTAAATTGATACTTGCAATAACACCCTGTAACAGTTTACCAGCATATCTCCTTCAGACTTTTCAAACATTTAGCAAAAATATTTGTAAAGTTACTCACGGCAGGGCCGTTTATACTTTCAACTTTTCTGCAAATACTGAACTTTTCCTAAAAGTAAAAACTTCGCAAAAGAAATGTTCAAATATGCGAAATATACAATATATGTATTAGTTTACAAAAACAAAAGCTCAAATGGGACTACTTAGCTTTGTACGTGATACAATATTTGTGTAGCAATTTTTAAACTTAGCAACCCGGAAAAAGAGGTCAGTCTAGTGGTTCCTTAGTTAAAGAAGAAATTTATTTTTTAAGGTGCTCAAGATCGCATAAATATTGTTTTGAGTGAATTTGGAAAAGTTACGCGAAATATAAATAAGAAGAAATACATGCAAATTGCAAACATCCCATAGGTAGAAGTATTGACAAAGTAATGTAAAAGGGAGGCCATTTAGCTTATTTTAGTTTCGATGATGCGCAGCATGGTCTTAATCTTTAAGGTTTTTCGTACAGAAATAACATTGCCTCATACCGTGATCTATGCTCAACTAAGTAGAGACAATCTATGGCTACTATAATGTTATGGGAGAGGATACAGGTAACCATCCATACGTTTCTTGAAGTATATTTCTATCCTACATGAGGTAGGATAGGTTAGGTTAAGAGGGCGCGCGTGGGTCCTATCCACTCTTCCACTCGGAGATATCTTTGTACATTGAGTGCCCTCAGTAAGGGGATGGAGATGGCATATTCGTTTCCCATTCCCATTACCTCCTAGAGGTCATCAGCGAACCACTTGCTTTCCGTGATGAACCCAAGAAGAAGCAAGACGCCCGGTTTCCCAACCTCTGCCGGGCTGTCGAAGAAACGTGAGGCCAGAAATATCTGCCTTCTTCCCCTGACATCGGCAGAGAAAGTGGTAGATCGCCTCCTCCTCATCCTTACAGCTTTGGTAGAGGAAGCTTGTTGGTATTCGCCACCGTCAAAGCAATGGTACGATAGCATAATGACCTGCGATGACACCCGTAATTACCCTCACCGCGCATTTGTTCAGTTTGAGAAGAAAGCTGGTGCCTTTCCTATCTAAGCATCGCCATAAGGACCTTGAGACTTCCCTTTTCCATTTTCGAGGCGTCGGTGTAGATTGCAATGCCCCTGCCATTGTCTAGGCCTTCTTCACATTCCTCACTTGAAGCATATCATATGTTCTGAACCTGGAAGTCCGAACACCTGTGATGTGGTAGGTTTTGGGTGTTAGATCAGTTATTATTCCGTTTAAATGTCCCTCCGTCATATCGTCCTGGATCGTCGCGTGTCCGTGTCTTAGTCGTAGAGCTTCTCTTGCGGCTAATCCCTGCACAAAGACTTGTAGAGGCGTCAAGTGAAAGATTACACTTAGCGCTTCCTGAGGTGTGCTGCTCACAGCGCTTATTCCCAGGCATGCAAGCCTTTGTACTTTTCCGATCACTTGTTGATTACTCTTTTTGTCTAGCACCTTCCACCAGACCAGAGCTCCATATTCTGCAATTACTTAAGCTCATTTGTGTCCCATCGTTCACTGTTTGGCGGTGGGGTGACATAAGGTCAACGGATAAAAAGTCCAATTGATGTTATGGCAATGGTCAAAAGATCAGTTGGTTTTATGGCCACAAGGTCAATTGACTTTGTGAACCTTATTAAATTGACTTTATGGCCAATTAGGAAATTTCCGTTTGACCTACCGACCATTTGGGAGAGAGAACAATAACCATACGTGGTCAGTTTTTTATCAGATTTTTCACGTGAGATTTTCTTATCGGAGATATCTGCTATAAAGATGTGCCTATGTTCTTTGTCCTATTCAAACTTTACGAATATATCGCTCTCATAAGCAGATAACCATAACTCTCATCCAGTTTAATACGTAAGAGACTTAAGTGCTGCTCTCTAATTTTTGGGCGACTGTTTAACTTAGCATCAGACGACTTTATAGAAGCGTTTGTATGTTTAAAGCTTCGTACTTCTTAACTAAATAATTAAAATAAAGCTTGACTTTTACCCTGCGGCAGATTTGGTCTCAAGTGCTTAGACAATATAATTTATTAATTCTCCCCGGTTGTGGCTTCCGAAAAACTGCGCTCTAATTGTACAGTCCGCTTGCGAAAGCCCTGATTTGTAAGTTTTTCCTCAAAGTATCTCCGAGAAGAGCTATGCTGATGCTTTGAAAGCTTCGCTCTCAGAGCGCAGTTCTCGGCATAGTATAGAGTACTGCCGTTGCATGTTCGAAAAGGCAATGGGATTGTTCATGACGCTGAGGAAAACAGTGTTTATGATCGCAGTGGAAGTCTACTGACTAGTCAGATGGGTTCCGCTCATAATTCTTTGGGATCGTGCCTTGTAAAGCCTGGATATCAAAAATCCTAGCAATTTGCAATCCTTTCAGAAAAGAGCCTAGTGACTACCTTTAATATGTTTACTGAGCTTTTCACATCAACTCAATAGCGACGCATTTTGAAATTTTTTACCAAAGTTTTAAAGCAACGAAAACGTTTGTAATGTTAAACTAACAGCCTCGCTGGAAGGTGGTATGCTAGATTTCTGAGATGTAGCGTTTTCAGCTCAAACAAAACTATTTTAAAGTCCAATGAAACTTTTTACAATTCAAATGAAACTTTTTTCAATTCAAATTAAATTTTATTCAATTCAAATAAAATTTTTCTAAATCACATGATATTTTTTTCAAATAAAATGCAAATTTTTGATCAAATCAAATGAAATAAAACTTTTTAGTCATGCAAAACCAAATGAAATTTTTTTTTGAAATCAAATGAAATTTTTTTTTCAATCAAATACAACTTTTTGCTAATCAAGTCAAACTTTTTTCCAATCAATTGAAAATTTTCGCCAAATCAAATGCTACTTTTTTCAAATGATATAAATTTTTTTTTTTTCAAATTAAATGAAACTTTTTGATCAAATCAATCAAAACCTTTTTCAAATGAAACATTTTTATATTTATTATATTTATTATGTATATATATTTTTCAAACTACTTGAATTTTTTTTTCAAACTTGTAGATCTCATGAGCCGAAAAATAATTTAAAATAAAAATTGTTTCATTTCATTTGAAAAAATTTTATTTGAAATGAAAAAAAGTTCCTTCTGATTTGAAACAAGTCTCATTTCACAACAAAAATTTCATTTCATTTGGAAAAAGTTTTTTTTTTTTTATTTCTAAAAGTAATAGTTACATAATTGGTATCCAAATACTTTTAGTGTAGTTTTCATATGTATCTTACTGTTTTTTCAGCGGTACTCAAAGAATGCATGTGGCAATTCCGGAGTACAGCAATTTGCTTTCTATGGCGTTGCTTCTATAGCTTTGCTCTAAAAAATCAACTTCGTCTGTACAAAACATATTTTAGTACGCATATTTCCATTACCCATTCTAGGTGGCGCCTAGAATATTGGAACTTTTTACACTTGCATTTATTACAATATAGATTAGTTTGGTACGCCTCAGATTGATTTAATTCAGGCAATCAAGCTGATATACTTTATACAAATAAAAATAAATAGATTTAATTTTATTTAATTAGTTCTCCTACGACCTTACCATTCTTAAATACAAATTAGATTTATTTCGTACAAGCTTATTATATTTTATGTTATTAAACTGATTACGGCTTGTTTGTTGTCTTTTTAAGTTCTTTTGCTTTAATTGTTTGTATAAGAAACATTTTGTTTTACAAAATCTCTTTTATGTCCCTCTATTTGTAGTTGACTGCTTTCAAAGAAAGAAATCTTGCTTCTCCAACTCTTCAGTATCCCCCTCATTGTTTACACGCTTTGCTGTTTTCAAGGTTCATTGTGCACTAAAAGATGTGTGTCCTTGACAAGTCAGTACACACAATTGTAAGAGAAAAGTGCAAAGAAAAAAATGTTTACAATTTAAAATGTAAAACAACGGCTTCTAGATGACACATGGAGATAGTCATTCAAGGTATTGTCGCTTGTCAACACATACACAAATGCCAACTCACAGCCGCTTACCCTAAATTCCCCCATCTTCTTTCACACAGCTACAGATGGCAATTGTCAAGCATTTGTCCACAGAGTCCTCCTTCTCCATACGCTACCTGCTTGGTCAGGTGTTGCTCTTGTCCTCTTACGCCAACTCACTTGTTGCCTGTCTTCGTTAACACCTGCTGCTGGCCACTTCACTTGACTTGCCATATTCACTGCTGTGGGGGCAATTCGTGTTGTTTTTATACTCAGTTGAGCAGAGCTCACAGAGTATATTAAGTTTGATTGGATAACGGTTGGTTGTACATATATAAAGGAATCGAGATAGATATAGACTTCCATATATCAAAATAATCAGGATCGAAAAAAAATTTGATTGAGCCATGTCCGTCCGTCCGTACGTCCGTCCGTTAACACGATAACTTGAGTAAATTTTGAAGTATCTTGATGAAATTTGGTATGTAGGTTCCTGAGCACTCATCTCAGATCGCTATTTAAATGAACGATATCGAACTATAACCACGCCCACTTTTTCGATATCGAAAATTTCGAAGAACCGAAAAAGTGCGATAATTCATTACAAAAGACAGCTAAAGCGACGAAACTTGGTAAATGAGTTGAACTTATGACGCAGAATAGAAAATTAGTAAAATTTTGGACAATGGGCGTGGTACCGCCCACTTTTAAAAGAAGGTAATTTAGAAGTTCTGCAAGCTGTAATTGGGCAGTCGTTGAAGACATCATGATGAAATTTGGCAGGAACGTTACACCTATTACTATATGTACGCTTAATAAAAATTAGCGAAATCGGAGAAGGACCACGCCCACTTTAAAAAAAAAAATTTTTTGAAAGTCAAATTTTAACAAATAATTTAATATCTTTACAGTATATAAGTAAATTATGTCAACATTCAACTCCAGTAATGATATGGTGCAACAAAATACAAAAATAAAAGAAATTTTCAAAATGGGCGTGGCTCCGCCCTTTTTCATTTAATTTGTCTAGGATACTTTTAACGCCATAAGTCGAACAAAAATTAACCAATCCGTTTGAAATTTGGTAGGGGCATAGACTTTATGACTTTAACTGTTTTCTGTGAAAATGGGCGAAATCGGTTAATGCCACGCCCAGTTTTTATACACAGTCGTCCGTCTGTCCTTCCGCATGGCCGTTAACACGATAACTTGAGCAAAAATCGACATATCTTTAATGAACTTAGTTCACATGCTTACTTGAACTCACTTTATCTTGGTATGAAAAACGAACGAAATCCGACTATGACCACGCCCACTTTTTCGATATCGAAAATTACGAAAAATAAAAAAATGCCATAATTCTATACCAAATACGAAAAAAGGGATGAAACATGGTAAGGTAATTGGATTCTTTTATTGACGCGAAATATAACTTTAGAAAAAACTTTATAAAATGGTTGTAACACCTACCATATTAAGTAGAAGAAAACGAAAAAGTTCTGCAGGGCAAAATAAAAAACCCTTAAAATCTTGGCAGGTATTACATATATAAATAAATTAGCGGTATCCAGCAGATGATGTTCTGGGTCACCCTGGTCCACATTTTGGTCGATTTCTGGAAAACGCCTTCACAACACTCCCTTTTAAAACTCTCATTAATACCTTTAATTTGATACCCATATCGTACAAACTCATTCTAGAGTCACCCCTGGTCCATCTTTATGGCGATATCTCGAAAAGGCCGCCACCTATAGAACTAAGACCCACGCCCTTTTAAAATACTCATTAACACCTTTCATTTGATACCCATATCGTACAATCATATTCTAAAGTCACCCCTGGTCCACCTTTATGGCGATATCTCGAAAAGGCGAACACCTATAGAACGAAGGCCCACTCCCTTTTAAAATTACTCATTAGCACCTTTCATTTGATACCCATATCGTACAAACAAAGTCTAGAGTCACCCCTGGTCCACCTTTATTGCGATACCTCGAAAAGGCGTCCACCTATAGAACTAAGGCCCACTCCCTTTTAAAATACTCATTAACTTCTTTCGTTTGATACCCATATTGCACAAACGAATTCTAGAGTCACCCCTGGCCCACCTTTATGGCGATATCTCGAAACGGTGTCCACCTATGGAACTATGGATTACTCCCTTTTAAAATACTCATTAACACCTTTATTTTGATACTCATATTGTACAAAACAAATTCTAGGGCCACCCCTGCTCCACCTTTATGGCGATATCTCGAAACGGCGTCCACCTATGGAACTAATTATTACTCCCTTTTAAAATACTCATTAACACCTTTCTTTTGATACCCATATTATACAAACAAATTCTAGGATCACCCCTGGTCCACCTTTATGGCGATATCTCGAAAATGCGACCACCTATACAACAACCACCACTCCCTTTTAAAACCCTCATTAAAACCTTTAGTTTGATACCCATATCGTACAAACACATTATAGAGTCACCCCTGGTCCACCTTTATGGCGATATTTCGAAACGGCGTCCACCTATAGAACTAAGGCCCACTCCCTTTTAAAATACTCATTAACACCTTTCGTTTGATACCCATATTGTACAAACAAATTCTAGGGTCACCCCTGGTCCACCTCTATGGCGATATCTCGAAACGGCGTCCACCTATGGAACTAAGGATTACTCACTTTTAAAATACTCATTAACACCTTTCTTTTGATACCCATATTGTACAAACAAATTCTAGGGTCACCCCTGGTCCACCTTTATGGCGTTATCTCGAAACGGCGTCCACCTATGGAACTAAGGATTACTCCCTTTTAAAATACTCATTAACACCTTTGATTTGATACCCATATCGTACAAACGCATTCTAGAGTCAACCCTGATCCACCTTTATGGCTATATCCCTAAATGGCGTCCACCTATAGAACTAAGGATTACTCACTTTTAAAATACTCATTAATACCTTTCTTTTGATACCCATATTGTACAAACAAATTCTAGGGTCACCCCTGGTCCACCTTTATGGCGATATCTCGAAACGGCGTCCACCTATGGAACTAAGGATTACTCACTTTTAAAATACTCATTAACACCTTTCTTTTGATACCCATATTGTACAAACAAATTCTAGGGTCACCCCTGGTCCACCCTTATGACGTTATCTCGAAACGGCGTCCACCTATGGAACTAAGGATTACTCCCTTTTAAAATACTCATTAACACCTTTGATTTGATACCCATATCGTACAAACACATTATAGAGTCACCCCTGGTCCACCTTTATGGCGATATTTCGAAACGGCGTCCACCAATAGAACTAAGGCCCACTCCCTTTTAAAATACTCATTAACACCTTTCGTTTGATACCCATATTGTACAAACAAATTCTAGGGTCACCCCTGGTCCACCTTTATGGCGATATTTCGAAACGGCGTCCACCTATAAAACTAAGGCCCACTCCCTTTTAAAATACTCATTAACACCTTTCGTTTGATACCCATATTGTACAAACAAATTCTAGGGTCACCCCTGGTCCACCTTTGTGATGATATCTCGAAACGGCTTCCACCTATGGAACTAGGGATTACTCCCTTTTAAAATACTCATTAGCACCTTTCATTTGATACCCTTAACATACAAACGCATTCTAGAGTCAACCCTGATCCACCTTTATGGCTATATCCCTAAATGGCGTCCACCTATAGAACTATGGCCCACTCCCTCATAAAATACTCTTTAATGCCTTTCATTTGATACACATGTCATACAAACACATTCCAGGGTTTCCCTCGGTTCATTTTCCTACATGGTTATTTTCCCTTATGTTGTCACCATAGCTCTCAACTGAGTATGTAATGTTCGGTTACACCCGAACTTAACCTTCCTTACTTGTTTTTTTTAAGTTTTTTGTTTACGTGTTTTTTTTTTTTTTTACTTCGTTGTGCTGACATGTTTAGTTTGTTCTTGTTTACTTTGTTGTTATTGCTGTCTTTGTGCTTCATTGACAGCTGCTGTTTATTTTATTACATCTTTTGTTCTCTTATGCTCACTTGCAATTTGCTGACATTTGAGGACAAAAGTCTTGAGTCTTAGCAAATTTTCAATGGTCTTAAAAAATTCTGTGATGATTTCCATACAATATGTAGAAAATGATTTATTTCGAGGGAGGACACAAAAATGTTGGGTACACTTAATAGTAAATGTACTACAAAAAAAATAAAAATTTTAATTTTGATTAGATGAAAGAATAGAAGTTGTGATGAAAAGACACGAGTGGAATGGGATTGGCTTATAACTCAGCATATCAAAGAAAATAGTTAATAAAACCTAATAAACATGAGAAAGTCTTGCCTGCGCACACGAAAATTGAATCGAAGGGAGCATGCTCACGTTTTCTGGATATTCTAGGTTGTTAAAGCGCTTTCGGTAAGCTTAAGCTCCTTTGTGGTAGAAGATGAACTGAAGCAAAGCTTTCAAACTGTAGCACTTCCCGAGTCAAAAAAGTTCGCCAAGGGCCCTATATGTAAAGGATGGATCTTAGACGAGAAGATTTTCTGGGTGTCGGTAAGTATATTGAAGAAAAACTTGCTAATTAAATACTAAGACGCAACTTACGTTGAAAGAGGCCAATGAGAAGTTAAACTGACAAAGACAGAGGGTTTTTTGAACGCAGTGAATTTGGCGAAGATGTGTCATATACACACATCAATGACTGGTACTCCCCATATCACTGCGGGGAAAACAAAGAAAACATGGTTGACACCTGGAGAATAGAAGACCTGCCTAACAGTTTAAGGAATAATATTTAGAATTACATACTGAATTAGGGCTTTGTGGCTGGCAATTATAAAGCAATATTCAAGTTTTATTTTTTATTCAACGCGTTTCGGTGCTATTGCATTTTCTTCAGGGAGTCAAGTTTTTATGTAAAAATAAGGGCAACCTCCTAGGAAGAAAAAATGCTATAGAATTAATTCCAAAACTATAGGTCAATGTTCGGCTGTGGTGGAAATGTAATAAAGGGCTTTTCTGGCACTTGGTTTGAATTTTGAATTTTGATAGTAACGAAGGCCGGAACAGTGGCGTGTACTGACGATAAAATGAAGGCCTCAGTCAAAAATAGATGAATTATGACGGAAAGTGAGATCGCTTAAAAGATTGTGAGTGAGAATGAAACGTGTTTCATAACCAAAAACTGGGCTAATTTTACTTAAACCAAGACTGAACTTAAGAAAGACTGAAACGGAATCTAAGATGAAGACAATAACTGAACGTCAAACGAGGATTGTGAGTAAGGATGATTCACTGCATAAATACTGAAGGGCAAACTGAGACTAAGACAGATATTGTAAGCGAAAATAGAATTGTGTACTAAGAGAGGCTGACAATGACACTGAAGCTAAGATTGTGTTACCAAGTGCGACGGAAACTTAGACTAAGATTCTTAGTCAGAGAAAATTTTTGAGAACATTTGGCTAAGAGTAGAACTGAGACTGATTGGGACTGATCCTAGAATTGCAGCCTAGGCTGATAAATATATAACAAACAAGCAGGAGAATATAAGCAATGTGAGATGCACTGCAAGTTCGAACAGTTTAAGGTAATCTCTGCCAATCACACAGGCTAGTATCGTAGGGTGCTTTTACTAAAGCGTTTCGAAGATACTTTACCGCCCGCAATACACATAGAAACTTGTGCGATCGTTTTCTGTTAGTACAATAAAAGTAACAACAATTAAGAAAAAAGTTGTTTTCACACTGCACCGATTTTTGGGAAAATCCGCTTATATTAAACCTTCTGCTAACGCTCGAATCACTGAACTGTCGAATAAATAAGTCCAATATTAAGTTTTGCGTAATGAGAAGGCCCGGGAGGGTTAATTTGGAATAAAAAAATATTCTAACGAGATCCTTCCTCGGAAGTGGTTTGGCAATCACTTCGAGTGCGCTTTTGACATCTTCTCAGAGAAAATTAAACTGTTTGCTGATGCCTTGCGGAGTTAGCTTAAAACATGTAGGGCTTGTTCCGAAAATTGGTTGGAAAAATTTAAAATCTTCTTCTGATTAAATAGTGCTTTAGACTGTAGGTATATGAAGGTTTACTTTCGATTTCCCTGCAAAAGAAATTTTGTTAAGAGACCTGTATAAGAAACAAATTTTCACATTTGTCTACTACAAAAAATAAAAACCAAAATGTGCATAGTAAATAATAAATAAATAAAACGTCGTATTTATTTGACAAATAACAGCATGCCACATCCGCTTAGTAATATTACTAAAAGCAACCAGACTATAATAAATGTGAAGGAAGAATAGAAGTCGAATACTACTACCAATACGACAGCGACAGAGCTAAGCTTACGGAATTCACGCGTGGCAACTGCATTTGAAGCATTACAAATTCTACTGAAAAAAAAAAAAAACACAACAACTGCTTACCGGTCGGAACTAACAGCATAAACCTATTTACGTGTGGTATTTGACACGAAAAAGGTGAATATTTTACTTAAATATATAGCGCAAAGCAGTTTATGTGGTTACAGGTGAGAGTAGTTTTGCGATGACATTGAGAGTAACGGGTGTGCTGACTTTTATGATTACGTCTGTTGCTAATCCTACTTTTAAGGTTGTGGTCATTGTTAGAATGGAATTGGAAATGGTTTAACTAACGTCTTCGGCTATTCTGACCGCTAAGGTTTTGTTTGGGGACAAGGCCGAGGATTATATTTACTGTTACTTTTATTCTTACGGTTTATATTACTGTCACAACAATGACTGCGACAATACAACCCCTAACTTACGGTTGCGATTACACTTCAAGCCTCACGAGAACTTCAAAATGATACCTTTCCCTTCTACTACATTTTCAGTTGTAAATGAGAAAGCGTCCATTGAAAATAAGAAAAGGCATTTGTAAATAAGAAAACGTCAGATAATAATGAGAATATTTACAAGTAAATGAGAAAGAGTCAGTTGAATAGAAGATTTGTTTATTGTTACTAAGGCTAGCCAATTGTAAATTAGGAAGCGTAAATTTCTATTTGAGTATAGCCTGTTGAAAATGAGAAAAGACAATTGTAAATGAGAAAGGATAGTTTGCTAATGAGAAAGCGACAATAGCAATTGCAAGAGAGCCATTTGAGTATCATTAATTTGGCGTGATATTATTGTTTGCAGTGCCATCGATCCACCAACAGAGGGCTTAGGTTAGGATAAGCACATGCAATGCTGAAGTAATATCAGTTTTTCAACGATTGAAAGAGCAGGCGAATGATTTAAACGACAGAGTTTTGGTGTACAACAACGGGCCGTGCCATGCCTACAATCGAAATGCTTAAAACGAACAAACGGAAGTGCTGCATTTAGCATCGTGCTCGCCAATGCTGATTTCCATCGAGACTCTTTAGGGAGAAGTAAAAAAAAAAATAGTTGCAAGGATACATTACTCTCGCACCGAAAAATTGGCAGTTTGTTGTATGGCAACAGCTGCAATATTTAGACTATTCGGCTGATGGAACGAAGAGAAAATCAAATGTAGGAAACTGCGTCCATTTCAAGATATGTCAGTCGGAACGTAGGAAGTTTTACATAGTTTGGATACATATGTTCTCAATAACAAAAAACGCTTTCACATTTTCATGTGATACATTACCATTTACAAGCGCCTACTCTTACTTCCATACGACGCTTTGGCATTTAAAAATGACTATTCCCATTAACAACTGACTGTTCTCAATTACTATTGATTGTAAGTGACTATTATCATTTCCATATGGCGATTTTCGTTTAAAAATATCTGTTCACATTACTTTATGATGTTTCCGCATTTAAAGTTGACTTTTCTCATTTACAACTGACTATTCTCAATTACTGTTAACGCTTTTAAATTTCCGTATGACGATCTCTCATTTCTAAGCGACTATTCTCAGAAAATCAGCTGAGCGAAACTGTCAGTGGGAACATTGAAAATTTTACATAATTTCATGTAATATATTACCATTTATAAGTGTCTATTCTCATTTCCATATGACCACTTGGCTTTCAAAATTCACTATTACAATTTACAATTGACAGTCGTCAATTACTATTGACTATAAGTGACTACTCATAATTCTATATGGCGCTTTTTCATTTAAAAATTGCTATTCCCATTTGTTTATGACGCTTTTGCATTAAAATTTATTATTCTCATTTATAACAACTGACTGTTCTCAATTACTATTGATTGTAAGTGACTATTATCATTTCCATATGGCGCTTTTCGTTTAAAAATATCTGTTCATATTACTTTATGATGTTTCCGCATTTAAAGTTGACTTTTCTCATTTACAACTGACTATTCTCAATTACTGTTGATGCTTTAAATTTCCGTATGACGATCTCTCATTTTTAAGTATCTATTCTCATTTTCATATGACGTTTTCGCATTAAAAATTTACTGTGCTAATTTACAACTGAGTGCTCTAAATTACTGTTGACGTTTTCAAATTTTTATATGAAACTTTCTGATTTATAAGTGATTATTCTTACCTCCATATGATGTCTCTGCATTTTAATTTGACTATTCTCATTTACACTGACTATTCTCAGTTACAATTGCTGAATCGAAAATTGCAGATGACTATACCAAAAATGTTCATCTCATACATTACCACTTGTAAGTGCTTATTCTTTTTTCCATATGACGCTTTGGCATTTAAAATTGATTAATCCAATTTATAACTGACTGTTCTCAATTACTATTGACGGTAAGTGACTATTATCATTTCCATATGGCGAATTTTCATCATTTAAAAATGACTGCTCCCATTTATTTATGACGCTATTGCATTAAAATTGACTATTCTCGTTTATAACTGACTATTCTCAATTACTGTTGACGCTTTCAAATTTCCGGGTGACGATATCTCATTTTAAAGTGATTATTTTCGTTTTCATATTACGTTTTCGCATTAAGAATTTACTTTTCTCATTTACAACTAGGTGTTCTCAATTACTGTTGACGATTTAAAATTTTAGTATGACCCTTTCTGATTTATGCGTGACTATTTTCACTTTTATATGACATTTTCGCATTAAACTGACTACTCTCATTTACAACTGTGTGTTCTCCATTGTTCCATCTGTTGACGCCTTCAAATTTTCATCTGACGCTTTTTCATTTAAAAGTGTGACTATTCGCACCTCCTTATAACGTCTTTGCATTTTACTTTAACTATTCTCAGTTACACTGATTATTCTCAGTTACAATTGCCGTTTTCGAAATTTACAGGTGACTATTCCCAAACAAGTTTAAATTATTCAGGGGCAATTCCATTTTAAGCTAAACAATAATTTTTTGCCCATAAATTTATGACATCTTGTGTTTATTTACTTCTTGTTTGTTTATTTATTGCTGTACTTGGTTAAGCAAAACTTCCTGCATTTAAGCACATAAGCTGATTTAGACTTAAACGGTGTGCAATTTTTCTCAACTTGATAAATTGATGTAATGACAATAGCGTTACATAATTCATATACACAAGCACCCAAGGAATCTACACTCACACACACGATACCACATCGCTTTACATGTGTGCCATTAAGTTTGCATGTATTTATTTCTGCATATTTTTCTTCAATATCCCTTTTGTTGCAGTTGTTCTTGTTGTTGTGTTTCAGAATTATTTTATTATTACAATTCGTGTGCAATTTTGTATGCATACAAATCTTTGAATTATTAGCGTATGAATAAATAAATGCACTGCATGAGATTTATGACACACTCACAGTCAGGTGCCGTAGCAAATTTCGTTAAATATGTGTAAGTGTGTATGTGTGCCCGTGCGTAATTGCATGCAGACTGAATGTGATGAATAAAGAATTTCATAAATAATTATTGCAATTTATTCTTTTTCAGGAAATGATTACTTTGGAGTAATCGGGAAGGGTTTAAAAAAATTTTTCTGAAATTGTTGAAGATAATTAAATTCATAAAATTGCTTACGAATGATACAAGAGACTATTTGAATAGTTAGATGTTCTCTACAGGGCTACGTTAAAATACAATAAGAATGGTGCGTGGGTCCAGATAAGCCCGTATACCGAATTTGGTGAAGGATCTCAATAATTGCTCAAGTTATCGTGTTAAGGGCGGACAGACTGACTGACGGACATGGGTTAAACAAATTTTTTTCAATTCAAAGCTATTTCTATTATAATATTATGCCGAAATCATTGCATTTTAACAATTACCTCTGTTGAAGTTATATGTGGCAATGGAGTTATATTCATATATCAGGTTTTAAAGCACTCAATTCCTTGCATACATACTTTTGTGGTATACCACTGCGTATGAGTAATATTTTCTCCTCTACCAATTTACCGCATTTTACATGTAGCAGCACCTACACACATATAAACATACATATTTAATCAAGTACTACTAAGCATATTTGCACGTGTTTGCCTTGCATTTCTCTATGGACCAATATATCGGCAAAAGCGTAAATTCAAGTGATAACAAGGGAATATCATTGACGGAACGAAATTTAATACGATGAATTCGTTAATGCGTAGGAAAATTTGAAAATGCACTGATTGCCATAAGATTTATTTTCTAAAATAAATCAACATATGCATATTTCAGTTGCTGTTCAAATCATATATGGAAAGGAAAGAGAAGGAAGGGAAAGGAAACCAAAGGAAAGGAAAGGAAAAGGAAAGGAAAGATTTCTTATAGATGTTTTATGGACGACTTGTTAGCGAATTGCTTTAAATTTTCTATCGACAACAAAGGTTATCGATTTTTTATCGACAGACTTTCGGATTGTCATAGACAATTTATCGAGTTGCTATCGCAAAGTTATCGGCAAATTTTAGAAAAGATATCGATTTGTTATCATAAAGTTATCGACTTGTTATTAAAAAAGTCAAGAGGGATTATGTTTTTTTGACAAATTGTCGGTTTTTTATAGAAAGTTTATCGAAAGGAAAAGAAAGGAAAGGAAAGAAAAAAAAGGAAAGGAAAGGAGAGATTTCTTATAGGTGTTTTATGGATGATTTGTTATCGAAGTGTTATAAATTTTCTATCGAAAACAAAGGTTATCGATTTTTTATCGACAAACTTTCAGTTTGCCATAGAAAATTTATCGAATTCCTATTAAAAAGTTATCGACAATTTTTAGAAAAGATGTTGATATATTATCAAAAATTATCGATTGGTTATTAAAAGGGAAAGGGAAGCTTATGTTTGTTATAAGTGTATTATGAACAAGGTAAAAACAAGTTAACATTTTTTTTCGACAAAATGTCGGCAAGTTACAGTAAATTTATCGAATTACTATCGAAATTTTTTTTTATTATTTTTCAAAAGTTGCATATATGTAATTAAAATGTTACTGATTTTTTATAGACAATTTCTTTTCAAAAAGAAATCGATTTATGATCGGAAAGTTCTCATACATAATTTATCGAATTACTATCGATTATATATTTAGTTTATCGAAAATTTATCAACATGTTATCACAAAATTACCGAAAGGTTATAGATTATTTACAGAAAATTTATCAAATATTTATCAAAAAGCTAACGATATGTTATCAAAAAGTTATCGATTTATTATTTAAAATAAAAGGAAAGATTATGTTTGTAAAAACTGTATTATAGACAAGTTTATTAACTAGCTCTCGAGCTGCCGGTTTGCTATAGAAAGTTTATCGAATCACTAACGAAAGTTTGCTTTTGTTAAAGTTATAGATTTTTGACCGAAAAGAAATCGATTTTGTATCGAAAGGTTCTCATACTTATCCTATCGGAAAGCTTTGGATTATTTATTTAATTTAATTTATTTAACAAAAATTTACCACAAAATTATCGAAAAATTGTCGACTTGTTACCGAAAATGTATCAAATTTTTATCGAGAAGGTATTGAATTTTATAAAAAGGTTATTTGGCGGTGGTGGCGGCCACAGTGGTGTGATGGTAGTGTGCTCCGCCTACCACACCGTATGCCATGGGTTCGAATCCCGGGCAAAGCAACATAAAAATTTTAGAAATAAGGTTTTCCAATTAGAAGAAAATTTTTCTAAGTGGGGTCGCCCCTCGGCAGTGTTTGGAAAGCGCTCCGAGTGTACTTGTGCCATGAAAAGCTCTCAGTGAAAACTCGTCTGTCTTGCAGATGTCGTTCAGAGTCGGCATAAAACATGTAGGTCCCGTCTGGCCAATTTGTAGGGAAAATCACGAGGAGCACGACGCAAATTGGAAGAGAAGCTCGGCCTTAGATCTCTTCAAGGTTATCGCGCCTTACATTTATTTTTTTTTTATCTGTTTGAAATCGAGATTTTATCAATTTCTTATCGGAGGGTTATACATTTGTTATCGGCGTTTTTTCGATTTGCTGACGACGATCTTTCGATTTGTTATACCGATAAAACTTCGATATAAAATCGATAAAACATCGATAACGCGTCGATAACAAGCCGATGTGCGACCAATAATATGCCGTTGCCTCGGCAAAAACAAGCCGAAATAAACTGATAACGAGAAAATATTAATTCGATATTGATAATAAGTCGATAATAAAAGAGTAACATTTCGGTATCGGTTGTTATCAATAAAAAGACGAAGAAGTCCTTCTCAAATTTCAGAAATCACTCTTTTCTGGTAATGCTACCTCTGTTGTGGTTTAACTTGCGAGTTCCAGTTAATTTAAAAACATAAGTTTTCTAGGGGTACTCACATCCGCTTTACATCGAACTTAACGAATATTTGGTAAAAGCACAATCAAAATTTTGTACATAAAAAATTTAATAGTTTCAACATAAATGAAACTTTTAATATTTTTCATTAAATAACTAAATATTTGGTAGCTTAAATTTATTCATTCACAAAATATTAACACAGACCACAACATCTCCATTTCAACTAAAACATTCAAATTTTTTCAGTTCTCTAGGCTAATTCCTTGTATTCTTTACACAAATACACACACACATACATATGAACATGTTATGGATCATGCTAATCTAACAGGCACTTGCACTAAATTGACTGTATATGCACTCATTTGAAATATCTAAAGAGCACTTACTGCACAAAACCCTTTGTCGGTTAAGGGCAACCCACTTGTAATGTTTTTTTCCTTTCTCGTTTGCTCAAAAAGGACTATAAAATCTTAATTATAGATGACAAAACTTGTATACCAAAAATTTCAAGTCATAATTCCAAACAAGCAAAAGTATTTGTACGCACATACACATACATAAATACTAGTAGGCTTTACAAATATTTTCCATGCATAATTTTCCAAACAGCGCTCTCTTGTATGTGTCAGAGAACATTTATGCTTGGAAAACATGCAAAGCTTAACGAATGCACTGAACACGTATGAATAAACATCTCTACATACGGCATACATACATACTCGCACAAACACATATACACACGCAGGAAAGTATAGGCCGAAATATGCGTATGCTTTTCATCTCACAGCGTTGATACACATATATATGCATACACGTGCATGCAAACATATTTATAATTACCTCTTTTCATGGACTGCAGTAAACTAAGCCACAGTTGAACCTTCAAACGCAGATTCATGCACACTTATGCGTACTTGTGTGAAAGGTTAACGTATGTATGTCTGTGTATGCGCTTGCAGCAAGACCGTGGCAATCGTTGCACTTATCATAAGTGCCATCTGACGTGCAGGACAAAGCAAGTCAACGCGTAATATATTTACGAGCGCTCTTACCCAGTGAAGCAAAGCAGCATGAAATCATAAACACATGTTTTAGTTATTGGAGGCCTAATTTTCCAGAATTCGTCACCTACTTTACTCTGTACGTCGTTTTATTCACAAATTGAAGCATCACTTACGAGGTAAGGCTTGAATTTAGGTATTTGTTGAGCAGTGAGACACTAAAATTAGCCTGAGTAACGGCCCCACGAGGTATGGCTTGAGTTTTGGTCACTGTTTAGAAATGAGATTGATCCGAGAAACGGAATGAGTTGCACAGAAATGTATCTTACTACTTAATATCAAGTCAGGCAGTCTCTCGTTGTTCCCTACCAAAATATCGGAGCTGTTGATGTGTCGGTACATAGCGGAAAGCAGCATGTCAAACGCAAAGAAAGATACACAAAGCGGATCCTTACAGAAGATACAAAAAAACTCTGGTTAGTTTACAAGTGAAAGAAACTTTGGTTGTTAGTAATTAAAAGCATACGTGAGAAAAAATTATTGCGAAGTTGTGGGGTGAATTTAAAATCCAATGAAGAGTGGATTCGATTATCTTTCACTCTGGATTGTGTTCATAAATAAATTGACGAAAGTTAGATTTTTTAATACGTGTAGCTGTGTTTGGAATCAACAGAGCTTTCAGAGGTACACTACTTTGAGCAGTGAATACATTGTTATATATACAGGCTGTAGGAATTAGAGTCAAACATTTGTGGTGTCAGCTTTAGTCTTTTAGTTTACGGACACTTTATCAATCTCCCCGAAAAATCAGAGTGCTCTGACCGAATAACTCACCTCTATACCAGCTTGAATATCATTATATTGTAACTAAATTTGGGGGATTCCGATTATTTTGCACCTTCTGCTAACATTCGAATCGCTGAAATGTCGAATAAATAACTCCAATATTCAATATTTCAAAACGGTCTTTATTCAGCCTACTTTGGGAGTAGTATTTCACAACTATACTAAAACTAATAGCGTGTTTCAATCAAAACTGACTCCTCAGCTTGCGCTGCTTTTATAGTCTCTGTTGCCTCATCTTAATATTTCTCCTAAGGTCTAGCTGTTTCACCTTCTAGAACTTTTGTATCTCCTGCTTGGTAATTAACTTTATATGCTAGTGTATGTGTGAGTAACAACTTCTGCAGTTAGCTGGTGACTACATATATGTATATGAGATGTTCTTCGTCACCTTGTATGTGTAAATGTACATAAGTGTAGCTGCTTGCTGTTTTTATTGTTGTGATTATTTAATAACGCCACAATATATTCGTGGGAAAATAGATGAGGTAACTTATCAGAAGCACTGGATATGTTAACTTGTTCGAGAAATTGTCTTCATGG
This sequence comes from Eurosta solidaginis, assembly GCF_040869045.1. Lineage (NCBI taxonomy): Eukaryota > Metazoa > Arthropoda > Insecta > Diptera > Tephritidae > Eurosta > Eurosta solidaginis. Next base: position 290,230 of record NW_027136934.1, read on the forward strand.
AATAAGTTCCTAGCGTAGAATGAAATGTATATAATGCTAAAGAGTTCTTTTACTGATAAGGATTTCATGGATAGTCAAACTGGCAGTTGAATCTCATTAATCGTGCAGTCGCGAATGATATGGAAAAGGCTGACCTCACGCTATATAGCCTAGAGTTACTTAAGCTTATTGCGGTATGCAGATTTTTGACTCGAATACGTTTTTGTGATCCGAATATGGCGATCTACAGAGAATGGCTAGTCCCAGTGGTTAGCTGCAGTTTGATACTTTAAATATGAGCTTCGCCTTGCAGGGTATCGAAATCCGGCCGGTTAGGAGAATATGTCAAGTACTAAACCATAGTCATTGAGCAGGTTTCATTCCAAAAAAGTACGTGCAGTGCGATGCTATATTGGAAGGGCCATCTTGGGTGAGCTAAAAATATGCTTATAATCTCGTCATGCTTTCATTTATATCCAGCTGTTGTTTTCAAATTACCAGAGTGGCTCATACACTGCTTCTTCTTTTCATTAGAAATCTTTATCAGCAACTAGACCTGCGGAATTTCTACATTTCTACGGAATGTCTTCATTTCTTGGTATGTTCTGCATTTGGGTATATGTAACCGGTTATCGTAGCATTCAGTTTACCCTCATCAACCTAAAATGAAGTGCTTTTTGGTTATGCAAATATAGCAGTTGACTTTATAGCCCAAAATTCAGATATTAAAAACTTCTGTCCTGTGGGTACTTATTTCCTACCTGAACGGACCGATTCCACAAAAAAACCTACAGGTTAAGTATCTCCATTATTCAGGAAAAGGCTAGAAAATAGTACGCACACTCACAGAGGCAATTAAATGCATATGTGGCCTTTATAGGGTGCATCATTAGTACCAGAATTTCAGAGTGTTTTCCTAGTCGCAATATTTTCGAAGTTGGCTTTTCACAGTAATTTTTAATAAGCATTTCTATTTTACATGCCAGTTTTCACATTGATTGTGCTGTAGTAGATTGTTTCTAGGTCAATGCTGAGCCAGTTGCGTTTCTTTATGGAACAAGAATACTAGGTAGTATCAGAGCATAATTGGGACTTCTGATATCTACCACAGGTGCTCTAAAGAAGGGAGTGGAAGACATTACCACAGTGAAAGTTTTGTGGCTTGAAAGAGGTTTCGTAGCCACATTCAGTAGTTCACGGTTGGGATCGACCACGGTTCGCACAGCGTGAGAATTTTTAACATAATATTAATATGAGTCTACGCGTTAAGAAATGAGGTGGACAATCGATGCTCGTCATGGCATCAAAATCATTCTTGGCGAATTGAACAAAATGGTAGCAAAGAATGGGTATTCAGTTCTAAAGTCCGCAATATCAAGTCTTCATTAATTGGCCTGATATAAAATTCTGGTAGGAAATTTTTGCATTGCAACGTCTTCCAGCTTGGCAATAAAAAAAAGTAAACAAAACGTAGACGAAGTAAAAGCTTTGTGGTGAGTAATTGACCATTCAGGTGTCCACAGCTGCCATCGAGCGTTTGTTCGCAATCCGCTTCAAGGTGCCTTAGTGGCGAAATATGAGTTTGCCCACTTGGAAATAACGTATTGTGTCATGTTTAGCTACTCCAACCCAATGACGCGTCTTCAGTCCTACAGTCGACAGTTTCAGCCTACACCACCTAATATCTTTCAACTGGTTGAGGTTGATCGATTTCGCTACGGCTCCTGATATGATCATCAGTAGTAACAGGTTCAAACGCCTAATAAAGGAATACAAAACTTTATTTATAGACGGCAGTAATATCTATAGCAACCAGTACGAGCAGACGAGCTACGAACTTTGTTTAACGGTGTGGAAAAGAAAGTGCATTCAGAAAACGCAGACAAGTGATGATTACTCCAATCGACTCTCACAACTGGTCATTATAAAAATCTTCGACTAGAGGCTTAGACTACCAGTGGACACATTTTGACACACTATATACCACCACGTTGGACAATGCCTCTTTAAAAAAAACAGAATAGGCAAGAGAAATGTACAACGGTGTTAGTGGGAGTAGCTTCTGTTTGATGAGAGTAGTTCAAGACAATGCTAACAGAAATAACGACGGATGACGGAAGATTTCAAGACGGGAAGAATTCTTTCAAGAACGATTATGACAACCTCACAGCTGAGGCAGATCATGCTTAGCTTATGGAGAGAACCTGTCTCCTCATGTCTCCTAGCTGGCTTCCTCTTAAGAGAGGGAGTCGGACGTCAATCTCCCTCAACTTCGACGAGGATACCTTGGTCTCTGCCTTCTAACGTATCTTTGCACATAACTATATTTAGAATTATAATCAGGGACAGGCGCCCCTGATAGTAGCTTGGTCATTGTATGGAACTGTTCAAACTTTTAGTTTCCTTGGATATTCGTTATGAGAATAATTTATAAACTATTTGAGTGACAGAGCTTACAGAGTAGGTCGAAGCATTGCTACAACAACAACAACGCACACGATTTATTTTATGGCAGTCGACTATGCCGAAGTAGGTCTGGCGATGAATGCGTACTAAACCGAGTACTTGCAGTCATCAAAAAAAAGACATATTTCCTTCGCTTCTTAGCAGCAACGTATAAGTCTCTTATCACGCCAGTCCAGCTATATTCTGCGGAGTAATAAACGATAACAATAGAAGATGGAATGACCTTAAATATATTTAAGAAAAAAGAGATCTCGAGATCTATTCAGATATGATAGGTCAGGTTTGGTGGTACCTGCCCTGATAGAGGAAGCTTACTTGGACAACATAATTGTCCGTTGTAATACCACATACAGTAAAATAACAGTGACGTAGATATAGCTACTTGGAGAATCGTTGGGTAAAAAGATAAAGTTCCGAATGATACCGATCTCGACCCTGGACTAATCCTTGGGAGGTCCTTAGTTCTAGGGAAAACTGGGCAATAAAGCATAGAGCAATTTGATGATTCTACCCCATCATCCCCCATATAACTGCAGCAGGATGAAGTTTCCAGTATATTGAAATGTACCGCATGGATACCCATGGGACAGTGCCCTGTCAAAACCCCAATGACCATTGATAGGTGAGCCTTAGTGAACCCAATTATTTCGGCGAACCTCCTGCCATCCACTTAAGGCCAGAAATATCTTGCTACCCTACAAGAGGTGTTGTCCGTCCAAAGTTTGGTGAGCTCACTCTAGGTCCAGCTATGGAGGAGCAAAGCATAAGTAGCCAGCGGAATCCCGAAATCTCTTCAGCCATCTTCATCCTGTTCAGTTGTACCGATGCGGGCTAAGAGATCCGCTTGACAGTTGCCTGGGATATGACTATGGCGCGGGACCCAGATAATCTTAATTATAAAATAGTTCGATGCAATCACAAGCGAGGTCAAGCACTCCCAGATCACCCTCGATCGCACTGTAGTTGAACTCAAGGCCTGGATAGAAGCTTGGATATCAGAGTATATGTTAAATTCCCTAACCTTAGTAGCACTGGATAGCATTTCATTCACCGCATCCTTAATCGCAGCAACTTCCGCTGAAATACACTGTAGTGATCTGCCAAATTACACATGCGGCTTATATTTAGCTCTTGACAAAAGACCACTCCACCAACCTTTCCGTCGAACTTTGACCCATCTGTGAACAAGTTAACCGGTCCCCTGCCCCAGATGGTTCCTCTTCCTCGCTCCTCTCTCGGGGGAATAACTGTGGTGAAGGTTGTATAGGGAGCAGTTATCGGCATACAATATTCCGTCCTGTCCGCGATAAAGTCCAACCTGGTAAGAAGGCCAGAGTGTCCGAAAGCAGAAAGCTCATAGCTCGTATCACGAAGCGTGACCAATGACCGGGCCGCAGCCGCCTTTGCCGCAATATCTACCAGATGTATGTTCAGCGTGACATTCAGTGCCAAGGTAGGAGTTGCTCTAAGAGCGCCACTGATACCGACCAGCGCCGTCCGTGCGCTGACACTAATATATTGGAGGTGCTCGCCGTTTCCACCAGACCAGCAACCCACAGAGCAGAGCCGGAATGACCTTTAACTTATTTGAGAAAAAAGTTATCTTGCCGCTCCCTCGAGATCTACTCAGATATGATCATAATGCAACAAATAAAAGCTGGAATGCTTTGCTAGATAGGCCATGTTATATGAATGAATGAAAACGTTGCGATCCTGGGGAGAAATTCACCGAGTTGGGAGTAATATGTGAAAACCGAAGGAGAAGAGATTAAACCAAAGTTATTCCTGTAACTTTGTGCGTACGCTGTAGGCGTGTATTTGTACGTGCAAGTTACTCACATATAAGCGACTAAATTTCGTTAATTAAATGCCTTGTCGACTCGTGTGCGTTGATATGTAGATACGAGTATTTATGTATGCATTACTTTGTTGAAATTTGCAGAGCTCATATGAATGACATAAAAACAGTAGAAGTGGTAAAAGTAGAAATGAAAAATAGTTGATTGCATGCACAGTGGCGTATATATAAGTAAACAAACTTTAACATAAACACAGTAAGTATATGTATTTTTATGTTTCCAGGTTTCATTTGCTTACGTTTAAGTATTCATTTACCTTTATGTTGTATTTTATGTGATTTATGCAAGAGAAAAAGGCATACAAATTGTTTATTAGTGAGTGCAATTGTTCAGTGTAATGCCATCAACAGTAGCGCAGGTTCAAGGACATTACTGAAATGATGTGACTTAAATGAAATTGCCTTTGTGTACTCTTAGCATATTTAAGTTAAAGAATTTGCATATATGAGATGCACATCTGATGAGTGAACTAAGAGTAATTTGGATAAGGGAAGCTAAATTAAAACTAAAATTGCCATGAAATAGAGCAAGATTTGTGAGAGGATAGTGCAAAATTGTGACTGAGATTTTGAAGTGCAATTAAATGTCTGTAGCTTTTTTTGAAGTGTAGCAAACTTATCTCTTAGTTGTTGTTGTTGTATTAACAGCGTTTAGCCACATTCAATCGGCACGACCACTCACTAATTGCCATCAAAGTCCTCTAACGGGAGTTCATATTTGTAGATTTGGCTTAGGACCAACTTATGCTTGTCTGGATCAAATTGCTGTGTTGGTTGGTGCCGGATCTCATCATAGTGCTTATGGAGATGTTCCGTTAACCCCCGTGGAGGCGTATATGTTTTTAAGACCAGGCGACCAAACTGGTGAAGCGTAACTCATGAGCGACCGTCAAATTGCTTTGTACGTAGTTCGCAACGTTTCTTTATCTTTTCCCCAGGTGCCCCTGGCATGCGACTTGAGGATTTTGTTGAGCCTTTGTACTTTAGATACAATTGCGGTGTCATGGTCTTGAAAGTTAGAGTATCATTGAACGTTATCCCTAAGATCTTTGGGTGACTGACAGTCGGTAGTGTGACACCACCGATGTGAACATCCAATATTTGCGAAATCTCTTCCATCCCCGTCGTAAACAGAGTTGTGATAATGCCAGGTTTTGCGAGGTGAAGAAACTGGAAATATCGGGGAGATAGCTGTTTTTTTTTAGAAACTAATTCATCAATTGAACGGCCAGGTTCTCTTGCCACAATAGTGCAGTCGTCGGCATAGGAAATTATTGTGACTCTTTCTGGGAGGTAAGGGAGTTTGGATATGTAGAAATTAAACAGAAGCGGGGATAGGCAACCACCCTTTGGTACCCCTGTTTAATTTTCCTAGGTTTTGAGATTTCGTTCCTCCTGTTAATTTTCCTAGGTTTAGAGATTTCGTTCCTAAATTGTACCGACGCCTGCCGACCATTCATATAATTTGTGGTCCATCTTTTTATACATGGGTGAAGGTGTGAAGCCTTCTATGTCTTGGTGAAGCGTGCCGTAGTTGGCTATTAACAGGACAAGTGCCAGGAGTACCGTCCTATGATGGGGATTATTCTTGGTATTTATGGAATTGAGCGCGGTGGTGGTGCTGTGCATTTTGCGGAAGCCATTTTAGTGAGTGGCTAGGCGAAGGTGAAATGAGGGAGCGAAACGGTTTCCGATGTCTTCGCAACTGGCGAAGGAAGTGATATCTGTCGATATGACTAGCCTTGGTCAGATGGTTTGCCAGGCTTTAGTAGTGGACTTATCTTTTAGTATAGAGTATTAACGCATACATTTTTGGGTTTTTTTCAGATGCGAAAGAATCGACAGTCTCAAAGATAATGTGGAACTTTTCACTGTTTTTCGGGAAAACGCGTTCGGGCGGTTGAAGAGGCATTGTTTTTAATTCTCACCTACGATTTTACTAATTAATTTCTTCTTTTCGTACTCCTAATCGCGGAGGCCGTTTTCCAAAACGCGCCTCGAACCCTTTTTTGTGTTTTTGGTGGTGTTATTTCTAACATTGATGAAGCGGCTTTGGGAGTGTTCCAGAGAAAAGTCCTTCGAAGGATTTATGGACCTCGACACGTTGGCGATGGCGAGTATAGTAGAAAATTTAAGAATGAGCTGTACGAGCTCAACGCAGACATCAACATAGTCCAGCGAATTAAAACGCAGCGGCTGCGCTGGCTAGACCAGGTGGAAAACGATTTAAACTCCTTTGGTTTAACCAATTGGCGACGGTTGGTAGAGAAGAAGCGACTCGCGCCAATTAAGTACCTAAGTAAGGTATTTCTAGCATATGCACCACAAGTGTCTCGAGCTCGGCCTTAAACCTCTTCATTTATTTATTTTTTACTGCGTGTTTGTGTTTATATGAGAGTAACCAAACGACAAAAGATTGACTCACTGAGTGAACACAAACCAAATGTAATCATTAAAAGCGAGAAAGGAGGGCTAGAGCCCGGAAAAAAATTAAATGAAGATGAAAAGGTGCATAGCCTTAACTGGTCAAATATATATCTGCTACTGTCCCGAAAACTTCCCAAACTATTTGAAGGAAAACTTGCATAGAGAAAATGTTGCCTATTCTCAACTGCTTTACCCAGATATTTTCACTCAGGAAGACTTCATAGCGTGGGCATCCATTCGGGGCGAGCTAATGTGAGAAGTTGACAACCTAGCTAGGCCTCTTCAACATAATCGCTTCAAGAGCTAGCGATAATAAGCCTTTTTATATTCAGCTGAGCAGAGCTCACATAGTATATTAATTCTGTTCGCATAACGGTACCCGTAACGGTATAAACTAATCGAGATAGATATAGAATTATATATATCAAAATGATCTGGGCGAAAAAAGAAATTCATTTAGCCATTTCCCACCGTCCGTCTGTCCGTGAACACGATAGACTCCGAACGGTATCTGCAAGGCAGATAAGTTTTCACTGAGAGCTTTTCATGGCAGAAATACACTCGGAGTTCTTGCCAAACACTGCCGAGGAGCAACACCGCTTAGAAAATGTTCTTCCAATTGAAAAAACTGGTTTCTAAAGTGTTTGATGTTCCGGGGCGTGAACCCAGGATTTCCGGTTTGGTAGGCGGAGCACGCTACCATCACATCACGGCGGCCGTGGTCACCGTGAACACGATAACTTGAGTAAATTTTGAGGTATCTTAATAGAAAAAAAGATTTGGTATGCAAGTTCCTGGATGATTGCTCGGATCGCTATTTAAAATGAACGAAGTCGGACTATAACCACGTCCACTTTTTCGATATCGAAAACTTCGAAAAAACCAAAAAAGTGCGATAATTCATTACCAAAGACGGATAAAGCGATGCAACTTGGTAGGTGGGTTAACCTTATGACGCAGAACAGAAAATTAGTAGAACTTTGGACAATGGGCGTGGCACCGCCCACTTCTAAAAGAAGGTAAGCTAAAAGTTTTGCAAGCTGTAATATAGCTGCTGAGTATGTAATGGTCGGTTACACCCGAACTTAGCCTTCTTTACTTGTTTAATTAAAATAAAGGTTTTCTGTGTTTTTAGTTAAGGCTGCATAAACGTTGCTGCAATAAACTTCAGCTAAGTATTTGCAAGCATGATAAATAGTTATGTAGGGACTTTGAGGTCTTTGCATCTTTTAAGAGCCAATCTCCTTACAGCGCATTTCCTACAAGTGCATTGCACTTCCTTCAATTTGATAGCAGCTAATAAAATATATATGACCGTACTCAAATGGATCGACACCATCTCGAACGCTTTAAATATATGTTAGTAATTTTCCCGAAGTTTCCCACTTCTCTCCTCGCTCTGTCTACCCTTCCCAACTTTACGTGCGCCAACGCCTTTACTTCAACGAAGCCAATAAATCTGCACTTTTGTAATGAAGTTTTCCAATTGTCCCAACAATTTACCGGTCGGCATAGTGCCAAGCATTGGAGCAATTTGAACATACTGTGAGAACGGTGAGTGTAATGTAAGTGTAAACTACAATAACACTACTAATAATCACACATAGGTACATACATACATACATGGTCTGAGTTTGGATGCATGTAGGTGAAGCGGTATGTCTCTTACTATAGGCAAGCAAAGTCCCACAAGTTGCAATAACGACAATGCTTTTAATGCTTTATGTTGTTACAATAACAAGTGCAACAAAACTTTCAACTTTATATATAACTGACGCGGCCAGGCTTAAAACTTTGAGAGTAGTGTAGAAATTCGTATAAAAATTTGGAAATTATACATCAGAAATGAATTTAATAAAGTAGCTGGAAGATAGTGGAAAGCAGTTGTGAGGTAGTCGGTATGAGCAGCAGGAAGGCACTTAAAATATGAAATGAACTTACAAAGCAATTTATGTGCTCGTCCTTTTTTGCTTGGATAGGCACTTTTTTGTTTATACAAGGAAACTGATTTTAGCATACAAATTTTAAATTAACAAATTTGTATTAAAAGTGTCACAAGAACAAAGTGCAGCAGCTGTTAGCTTCACTCTTACTGAAATTTCTTCGAATTCGGATATCAGAAAAGCCAAGCAAGGCTTCTTGAATACCCTGCCTTTTTGATAAAATGAGTTTATGTGGTGCTTTGGACTAGCTCTCACGACATGTTCAAAAATAGTTGAACTAATGCCCTTCTCTGCCTATTGGTAGAAGCTCATTTGGGATCAGTGGATTTATGTAGTGAAGGTGGATCAATGTTTTCTGTCAGGTGCTAGAGTCAGGCAAACACTTAGGCTGCTAGATTAGAGCAACGTCTTTCAAGCAGTCATCACGGCTATTGAACACGCGATAAATAGCATGATATCCAGTCGGCAATGACAGAACTGTTAACGTTAGCCTAGAATCTGGTGCACTAAATCACACGAGTCAAAAGAACTGTTGACCAGACTGATGATATGAGTATAGACACCTTGGTAGGGTTTGAATAACATACACCTCTTCGGTTTTACTCCACATTGGAGTAAAGGGCTCTTTCGCTGTTGGATATTAACCACAGCCAAAATTCTGTACGGCCTACACTAATAACCAGAAATAGAAAAAATCCACGGGCTATCTGCCAACCGTGGTATCTGCATTGAAGTCCTTTGTTAGACAGGGCTAGATAAAATACAATGGCCGACGAATATCTTACCCCGTTTTCGATTACATCAAACTACTTCATGGAATAATACAGAAGCATAACCGCTATAAATAATACGCAGATTACCTGAAAAGAACGGACGCAGGCTCACAAGCTCATTGATTGTAATTATCAGTAGAGACTTCGTATTTTAGTTGATCATTTATATGCTACTTCTGGACTTCTGTCAAACAAATTAGCTTTAGTTTCAAACCATCTATTTTAATTTGTCGAGATCCTTGTGCTGTGAAGTTGTTGACACCAAGGGCTCAATGGATCTATTTCCATGCTGATTACTGTTTTCATGGGATGTCGCTGAAAGTGAGTTCATGCGTTATTCCTCTAGTTTTTTCACAATCAATGATATGTTAATCGCAGGAACTTAATAATATTGTTTAATTTTGTTAATTGATGTTCAACTAATAAGTTTGTGGGAGGACAAAGCGAGGGTACTTCGCATAGGATACCATCTAATCCTCGTTACATCTGGCAGCGTTTCGCAAATAATAAGAAGGCACAAGGGATTGTGGTATGATCAAATTCTGTTGCTTCGTAGCAGCTGAGAGCGGTCATGAAACTCTAATTCAAGCTACGACTCTATCGAACAGTGATGTAGAGTGCTCATGCTAATGCTTCGGTGCTTCTAGATATACAGCAGAGATGTGGGGTATGTTGTGACTGCTTGAAAATAAAGTATATTCATGATAATAGTAGATAAGGCATTGTAGTTATAGTTTATATGATATTGATTGCCTTCAAGTGCTTGCGTTTGTTCAGAATTGGTGTGACAGAACAGGCGTTGTTATGATCAATTATCATATGAAAAAAAAAAAAAAACTATGAGAATGAGCGCTGAACTATATGATGTGATAATGATGCAAACATATGATTTTCATGCGATGAGAAGTCACATACTGAAGAAAAATATTTTCTAAAACTGATAAATGATGTATTACCTAAGAAATGTCACAATGTTATTAGGGCTTATAAGATAAGTTATTTCTATGCAAAGGTGTGATATGAGAAAAGTTAATTTGATTTTGAAGATGTCATACGATGTGGGATGATATAGAATGAAAGAATTTATTATGATAAAAGTTGCGATTCCTGTGGGCGCATACAATATGTTATAGAGTTTTTAAGGAATGCATGCGAATACCATAAACTAACGTTATATTAGCCGTGTTTTTTAACACGCGTATATCCGTTTACGCTTAAACTTTATATTGACTGCTAAGAGACAAACTATAAATACACCTCTGAAATTGCTGCGCATAAATTTTGTCCTACTAAATTTCAATACGCATTATACTCAGATGTAACTGAAATATGTGTCTTTGTTTCACCCGGTACACTAATTCTATGTATTATATGTGTCCACAATTCATCGCAACTGATTCAGCTATATGTTATACCCTATGGCCATCAGAGCGTTGCGTCTCCGCTTTTCGCTACACCCTGTTGCTATAGCTAGTTGTTTTACCACAGCCGCTAGATGGGTCCCCTAAGCATTATCTAAGCGAAGATAGGCGTTTTTTAACACGCGCAAACGAAACGTATACGCGCGTGTTAAAAAACACGGCTATTATATATATATTGATGTGATAAAACAACATGTGACAGTAGTTTATGCAATTATATGTGATGCGTTTGCTTTTATAAAATGAAAAGAACTATCAGTTTAGTTGTATTGGTAATGTAATATTGCAAATATTTAAATAAAGGTTATTTGCTTTCCAGTACGTAGTTACATGTTCATACAATGTGATAGGGCAATTAAGGATGTACGATATTGTACGATATTAATTAAGCGATGTGATGGCATACAAAATGATATTGAAGATTTCATGTGATGTGGAAGGATATTGAATGGAAGCATTTATAACGCTGTGTATGGCAGTACCCATGGGAGCAATACCATAACTTAAAACCATATACTTTGATGTGATAAAACATCATATGTAAGAATTTGTGCAATAAGATGGGATGCGTTTGCTCATATAAAATGATAAGAACTATCAGTTGAGATGCAATGATGATGTAAGAATGCAAGGCTTAGAGAGAAATGTGGTATGGAAGTGATGCAGTGCAAACAATGTGATGTCAAACAAAATGTAATTGAAAGCCCTAGATACTAGACAATTTGATACCATATATTCATATGGTATTACTTCATAAAATGTCATGTGGTAGATAACACTGTGGCGTATATTAACATCACTATGCTGTTAGTAAATAATCACAACAACAAAAACAGACAGCAGTCACACTTACATAGACGGCGACGAGGAATATTTCACACACATAACCAGCAGCTTAAAGCAGAGAGATTATCTCACATACACATATCGTCATCAGCTAAGAGCAGAAGTTGTTACTCATACATACACACGCATGTATCTAAATAACCGAGTATGCGATACAACTGTTCCATGTTCGTGAAAAGTCTAGATCTTAGGAGAAATATGCGAACGAGGCAACAGAGAGTATAAAAGCAGCGCAAGCGGGGGAATCAGTTTGATTTAAACACGCTTTTGGGAAGTACGTGATAGTGAAGTATAATTGTACTACTTCTAAAGGAGTCGAAATAAAGACCATTTTGCAGTACCGAATATTGGAGTTATATATTCGACAGTTTAGCGATTCGAAGATAGCAGAATGTGCATAATTATCAGAAATCCCTAGAATTCGATACAGTACTTACTAAATTATGTGACTATCATACAATGAGTTCAGATGTTAAGCGATAGTGAAAAGCTGTAGTGATGTTTTTTGGTGTGATATAATGCAATATGCAATCTATTCAAGGTCCTTACGAAGCGGCCAATTCAACTTAATCTAATACGGCAAAAGTTGATGCTTTCTGAAAGACTCATATCCGTAGTGTAATATTGTGATGTCCTAACACAAATACAACTATCTGGTATTTTACGGTCACATGCACATAAAACCTTTATAACAATTTAATATATACTTTTTTACTTAACTATACTTATATACTTAACTTATTCTTGATTCAAAGTATGGGCATCAAGACTTGTTCAGATTTTTCATAAATAAATATTTTAGTTTGTTTGTGACATTCGATTTAAGTTAGTTCGCTTTTGGTTTTGCTGACAAACTGGCACACATACTGGACATTTTAGTGAAGCCAAAGTTTTGAGGAAAGTGAGTTTATAAAATATTCTCAAAAAATGCTGCTTCGTAATATTTTTTCTGCAAAACAAAAGCACAGTGAAACTTTGAAAGGCTGTGGATCCTTTTATGAGGAAATGTTGTAGTTGTACGTAATGTACGATATTTTCTTTTAAACCGCTGAGAGTAATTTCTTTTAGATTTCCTATTTTATTTTTTCTGTACAAAACTCTAAATCACGCTTTGCCATTATATCAACATTCAAGTTGATATTTTAAAAAAATCTTTTATTTTGGTTTGCAATATAAAATTTATTTTTGTTTATTTTTGAGTTTAAATATTTTCAAACTAATTAGAATTTTCTTTTTTTGAAGTTATTCAAAAATTTTAAGTTAACACGAAAACTCAATTAAAATTATTTTAAAAATTAAAATTGTTGTTTAATGTATTTGTATTTAAATTAGTGTTAATAAGTATATTTGCTGGTTTAAGTAAATCATTTGAAATATTTTTAATAGTATTTTTGTATTGAATTGTAAATGTTTTTTGTTTCTTAGAAATAACTTTAAAAGGTCCTTCATAAGGTGATTCTAAATTAGATTTACGAAGAATTTTGACAAAAACATACTCACAATTTTCTAATTGTTTAGGAACGAAAAAATTTTCTTTGTTATGATGAAAAACTTTAGAACGAACAAGCGAAAAATAATCTCTTATTTTATGAAGAGCGTCATTAGAAAAATATGTTCTTTATTACTATTTGAAATAATTAATTCACCAGGTATTCTAAGTGTTTGGCCATAAACAAGTTCAGCAGATGAACATTTTAAATCTTCTTTAATAGAAGTTCGTAAACCAAGTAGAATGAATGGTAAAATGTCAGGCCAATGAACCGAGTCGTTTGATGCTATAATTCCTGCTTTTAAAGTTCGATGAAATCTCTCTATCATGCCATTTGCTTGGGGATGGTAAGGAGATGTATGAATTTTATGAGAACCTAAAAGTTTAGTTAATTCCGTAAAAAATTTTGAAGTGAATTGTGAACCTTGATCTACTGTAATATTTAATGGTATACCAAATCGTGGTATATAATTTTGAATAAAAGTTTTTACTATAGTATTTGTTGAAATATCTTTAAGTGGATAAGCTTCAGGCCAACGTGAAAATCTGTCAATAATTGTTAAAATATAACAATTTCCATTTGAAACTGGAAGAGGTCCAACAATATCCATATGAATATGTTCAAAACGGCCTGATGGTATTTGAATTTTTTGGATAGGAGATTTAGTATGTCTTGAAATTTTGGATTTTTGACAGTTGATGCAAGATGAAGTCCAATCGTTAATCTCTTTACGCATGTTAGGCCAATAATATTTATTTTGAATTAATTTTCTAGTTGTTCTTATACTTGAATGAGATAATGAGTGAATTTTGTCAAATATAATTTTTCTCATAGAATGTGGAACATAAGGTCGAAAAGGTTGTAGAGAAACATCACACCATATGTTTAAATTAATAACTGGAATATGAATTTCTTTTAAATTATTTTTAGAATTTGGATCAGAAATGTTTTTTTGTAAAAATGTATCAGTTTGTTGTTCTTTATATAAAGTTTCTAAATTTATATCTTGAGTTGAAATTGCATTTATTTCTGGAATACGGGAAAGTGTGTCGGCAACTATGTTGTCTTTTCCACGTATATATTGAATATCATTTGTAAATTGAGCAATATATTCAAGATGACGTAGTTGACGAGGAGATCTATCTACTTTAGAATTTAGAACATGAATTAAAGGTTTATGATCAGTATAAATTGTAAAAGTTCTACCTTCAAGAAAATGTTTAAAATGTTTAATTGAATTATAAATAGCCAAAAGTTCACGATCAAATGTTGAATATTTAGTTTCTGTTGTAGTTAATTTTCTTGAAAAATAAGCTAAAGGTTCTAGTATATTATTGCTAGTTTGTTGAAGAACTGCTCCAATAGCAACATCAGATCAATAGATGCATCAATCTACTGCTAATGATAAAGTACCATTTTTGTCGAAATGTGTAAGTAAAGTATTTTTAGCAAAAAGTTTTTTAACATTTTCGAAAGCTGTTGTGGTTTCATTTGTCCAATTTAATTGTTTGAGTTTGTTTTTAATTGCATGTGTTAACATTTCATGAAGAGGACTAAGTTCTGTTGCTAACATTTTAATATATCTGTGATAGTAATTTATCATACCTAAAAATTTTTGTAATTTATTTATAGAAAATTTGTTATGATTTCAATTCTATCTAAAGATGGTTTAATACCTTCGCCTGAAATTTCGTAACTTAAGAAATTTAATTTATTTACACCGAGAGTACATTTTGAAGGTTTAATATTTAAATTATATTCTTCAAGTCTTTTGAAAACTGATTTTAAATGATTTATATGTTGATCTTCATTATCACTGGCAATAAGAATGTCATCAATGTATGTAAATACAAAATCGAAATCAGAAAATACTTCATTAATAAAGCGTTGGAAAGTTTGAGCACTGTTTCGTAAACCGAAACGCATTCTTACGAATTTAAACATTCCAAAAGGGGTAGTTATTGCAGTTTTATGAATGTCTTCTTCTGCCATTGGAATTTGGTGGTAAGCACGCACAAGATCAATTTTGGAAAAAAATTGTTTGTTTTTTAAATCAATTGTTAAATCGTGAATATGTGGTAAAGGATACCGATCTGGTGTAGTAATAAAATTAAGTCGTCGATAGTCTCCGCAAGGTCTCCAATCATTTGGTTCTTTTTTAGGAACGAGATGAAGTGGAGATGCAATAGGAGAATTTGAGGGTCTGCATATACCAGTTTTAACTAAAAATTCAAATTCAGTTTTAGCAATTTTAAGTTTGATTGGATCAAGACGTCTGGGTTTCGAAAATGGTAAAATACCTTTTGTTTCTATCCTGTGAACCGTATGGTGTTTAACTTTTTTAGTATAATCTGGTTCGCAGGTAATAGATGGAAATTCATTAAGTAATTTTGAAAATTTATTTTCGACAATAGGAATTTTGAGTGAGAAAATATCAGAAAATCCAGATGATCCAGCAACTTTACTTTTTGTAGTAGAATCCATTATTTCTTTATTTTTAATATTGATAATAATTCCGAATTTTTCTAAAAAGTTTGCTCCTAAAATTGGTGTATCAATATTCGCAATAATGAATGGAAATTCAAAATCTCTTCTTAAACCTAAATCAATTTTTAGTAGTTTTGTACCGAAAGTTTCAATTGAAGAACCGTTTGCTGCGGTCAAAGTAAGATCCGAATTTCTTTTATAAATTTTAAATTTAGAAAAAGGAATAACTGATACAACTGCACCGGTATCGATAAGAAAATTAAGTTTATTGAATTTATCAAATATGAATAGGCGACGAGTAGGTTTAATAATAGTTCCATTATCCGTCACCGTCATAATGGATCGTTTCAGTTTAAATTTTGTTCGCAATTTGAATTACGACTTTGATTAAAATTGCATGGGGGTATACATTTAAGAGCGTTATTCTTGAATTTTTTGTGATACCAACAAATAGTTGTTTGTGAATTAAATTTACAATTGTTTGAAAAATTTCTTGATCCTGAAAAATTTCGAGATTTAGATCTATTTCTATCTTTAGATCTTGAACGGATTTGTAATTGATTAATATCATTAGAAATTTTATTTAAATTTTGATAAATAGCCGTAGTTAATTCAGTTAAATTTTTAACGCATTGTTCTAAAATATTACTATTTATACTTGAGACTACAGGAGATTTGAGAGAATGAGGTTTATTGATTAAATCAAAAAGTTTGTCAGCTAAAATAATTATTTCATCTCTGTTTTGATTATTATTGGAAGTCAAATGAATTTGTATTTCTTGTGGTAATTTACGAATCCACAATTTAAAGAGTAATTCTTGGCTAACTATGGAGTCAGAACCTATAAGTGATTTCATAAATCTGAATAATTCAGATGGTGAACGATCATCAAGTTCAGTTTTTGAAAAAAATTGTTCTAATCGTTTTTCTTCACTAAGAGAAAATCTTTTACATAAAATTTTTTTGATTGTATCATATTTATTAACAAGTAAGGAAGGTTAAGTTCGGGTGTAACCGAACATTACATACTCAGTTGAGAGCTATGGTGACAACATAAGGGAAAATAACCATGTAGGAAAATGAACCGAGGGAAACCCTGGAATGTGTTTGTATGACATGTGTATCAAATGAAAGGCATTAAAGAGTATTTTATGAGGGAGTGGGCCATAGTTCTATAAGTGGACGCCATTTAGGGATATAGCCATAAAGGTGGATCAGGTTGACTCTAGAATGCGTTTGTACGATATGGGTATCAAATGAAAGGTGTTAATGAGTATTTTAAAAGGGAGTAACCCTTAGTTCCATAGGTGGATGCCGTTTCGAGATATCGCCATAAAGGTGGACCAGGGGTGACCCTAGAATTTGTTTGTACAATATAGGTATCAAAAGAAAGGTGTTAATGAGTGTTTTAAAAGGGAGTGATGCTTAGTTCCACAGGTGGACGCCGTTTCGAGATATCGCCATAAAGGTGGACCAGGTGTGACCCTAGAATTTGTTTGTACGATATGGGTATCAAATTAAAGGTATTAATGAGGGTTTTAAAAGAGAGTGGTGGTAGTTGTATAAGTGGTCGCCTTTTTGAGATATAGCCATAAAGGTGGATCAGGTTGACTCTAGAATGCGTTTGTACGATATGGGTATCAAATGAAAGGTGTTAATGAGTATTTTAAAAGGCAGTAATCCTTAGTTCCATAGGTGGACGCCGTTTCGAGATACCGACATAAAGGTGGACCAGGGGTGACCCTAGAATTTGTTTGTACAATATGGGTATCAAAAGAAAGGTGTTAACGAGTATTTTAAAAGGGAGTAATCCTTAGTTCCATAGGTGGACGCCGTTTCGAGATATCGCCATAAAGGTGGACCAGGGGTGACCCTAGAATTTGTTTGTACGATATGGGTATCAAATTAAAGGTATTAAGGAGGGTTTTAAAAAGGAGTGGTGGTAGTTGTATAGGTGGTCGCCTTTTCGAGATATCGCCATAAAGGTGGACCAGGGGTGACTCTAGAATACGTTTGTACGATATGGGTATCACATGAAAGGTGTTAATGAGTATTTTAAAAGGGAGTTATCCTTAGTTCCATAGGTGGACGCAGTTTCGAGATATCGCCATAAAGGTGGACCAGGGGTGACCCTAGAATTTGTTTGTACAATATGGGTATCAAAAGAAAGGTGTTAATGAGTATTTTAAAAGGGAGTAATCCTTAGTTCCATAGGTGGACGCCGTTTCGAGATATCGCCACAAAGGTGGACCAGGGGTGACCCTAGAATTTGTTTGTACAATATGGGCATCAAACGAATGGTGTTAATGAGTATTTTAAAAGGGAGTGGGCCTTAGTTCTATAGGTGGACGCCGTTTCGAAATATCGCCATAAAGGTGGACCATGGGTGACTCTAGAATGTGTTTGTACGATATGGGTATCAAATTAAAGGTATTAATGAGGGTTTTAAAAGGGAGTGGTGGTTGTTGTATAGGTGGTCGCCTTTTCGAGATATCGCCATAAAGGTGGACCAGGGGTGACTCTAGAATACGTTTGTACGATATGGGTATCACATGAAAGGTGTTAATGAGTATTTTAAAAGGGAGTTATCCTTAGTTCCATAGGTGGACGCAGTTTCGATATATCGCCATAAAGGTGGACCAGGGGTGACCCTAGAATTTGTTTGTACAATATGGGTATCAAAAGAAAGGTGTTAATGAGTATTTTAAAAGGGAGTAATCCTTAGTTCCATAGGTGGACGCCGTTTCGAGATATCGCCACAAAGGTGGACCAGGGGTGACCCCAGAATTTGTTTGTACAATATGGGCATCAAACGAATGGTGTTAATGAATATTTTAAAAGGGAGTGGGCCTTAGTTCTATAGGTGGACGCCGTTTCGAAATATCGCCATAAAGGTGGACCATGGGTGACTCTAGAATGTGTTTGTACGATATGGGTATCAAATTAAAGGTATTAATGAGGGTTTTAAAAGGGAGTGGTGGTTGTTGTATAGGTGGTCGCCTTTTCGAGATATCGCCATAAAGGTGGACCAGGGTGACTCTAGAATGCGTTTGTACGATATGGGTATCAAATGAAAGGTGTTAAAGAGTATTTTATGAGGGAGTGGGCCATAGTTCTATAGGTGGACGCCATTTAGGGATATAGCCATAAAGGTGGATCAGGGTTGACTCTAGAATGCGTTTGTACGATATGGGTATCAAATGAAAGGTGTTAATGAGTATTTTAAAAGGGAGAATTCCTTAGTTCCATAGGTGGACGCCGTTTCGAGATACCGCCATAAAGGTGGACCAGGGGTGACCCTAGAATTTGTTTGTACAATATGGGTATCAAAAGAAAGGTGTTAATGAGTATTTTAAAAGGGAGTAATCCTTAGTTCCATAGGTGGACGCCGTTTCGAGATATCGCCATAAAGGTGGACCAGGGGTGACCCTAGAATTTGTTTGTACAATATGGGTATCAAAAGAAAGGTGTTAATGAGTATTTTAAAAGAGAGTGGGCCTTAGTTCTATAGGTGGACGCCGTTTCGAAATATCGCCATAAAGGTGGACCAGGGTGACTCTAGAATGTGTTTGTACGATATGGGTATCAAATTAAAGGTATTAATGAGAGATTTAAAAGGGAGTGGTGGTAGTTGTATATGTGAAGGCGTTTTCCAGATCGCGACCAAAATGTGGACCAGGGTGACACAGAACATCATCTGTTGGATACCGCTAATTTATTTATATATGTAATACCTGCCAAGATTTTAAGGGTTTTTTATTTCGCCCTGCGGAACTTTTTCATTTTCTTCTACTTAATATGGTAGGTGTCACAACCATTTTATAAAGTTTTTTCTAAAGTTATATTTCGTGTCAATAAAATAATCCAATTACCTCACCATGTTTCATCCCTTTTTTCGTATTTGGTATAGAATTATGGCATTTTTTTCATTTTTCGTAATTTTCGATATCGAAAAAGTGCGCGTGGTCATTGTCGGATTTCGTTCATTTTTCATACCAAAATAAAGTGAGTTCAAGTAAGTACGTGAACTAAGTTCATTAAAGATATGTCGATTTTTGCTCAAGTTATCGTGTTAACGGCCATGCGGAAGGACAGACGAACGACTGTGTATAAAAACTGGGCGTGGCATAAACCGATTTCGCCCGTTTTCACAGAAAACAGTTAACATCATAAAATCTATGCCCCTACCAAATTTCAAAAGGATTGGTTAATTTTTGTTCGACTTATGGCGTTAAAAGTATCCTAGACAAATTAAATGAAAAAGGGCGGAGCCACGCCCATTTTGAAATTTTCTTTTATTTTTGTATTTTGTTGCACCATGTCATTACTGGAGTTGAATGTTGACATAATTTACTTATATACTGTAAAGATATTAAATTTTTTGTTAAAATTTTACTTTAAAAAATTTTTTTTTTTTAAATTATCTTCTTTTAAAAGTGGGCGGTGCCACGCCCATTGTCCAAAATTTTACTAATTTTCTTTTCTGCGTCATAAATTCAACTCATCTACCAAGTTTCGTCCCTTTATCTGTCTTTGGTAATGAATTATCGCACTTTTTCGGTTTTACGAAATTTTCGATATCGAAAAAGTGGGCGTGGTTATAGTCCATTATTGTTCATTTTAAATAGTGATCTGAGATGAGTGCACTGGAACCTACATACCAAATTTCATCAATTTACCTTAAAATTTACTCAAGTTATCGTGTTAACGGCCATGCGGAAGGACAGACGGACGACTGTGTACAAAAACTGGGCGTGGCATCAACCGATTTCGCCCGTTTTCACAGAAAACAGTTAACATCATAAAATCTATGCCCCTACCAAATTTCAAAAGGATTCGTTAATTTTTGTTCGACTTATGGCGTTAAAAGTATCCTAGACAAATTAAATGAAAAAGGGCGGAGCCACGCCCATTTTGAAATTTTCTGTTTTTTTGGAATTTTGTTGTACCATGTCATTACTGGAGTTGAATGTTGACATAATTTACTCATATACTGTAAAGATATTAAATTTTTTGTTAAAATTTTACTTTAAAAAAAATTTTTTTTTAAAGTGGGCGTGGTCCTTCTCCGATTTTTCTAATTTTTATTAGGCGTACATATAGTAATAGGAGTAACGTCCCTGCCAAATTTCATCATGATATCTTCAACGACTGACAAATTACAGCTTGCAAAAATTATAAATTACCTTCTTTAAAAGTGGGCGGTGCCACGCCCATTGTCCAAAATTTTACTAATTTTCTATTCTGCGCCATAAATTCAACTCATCTACCAAGTTTCGTCGCTTTATCTGTCTTTGGTAATGAATTATCGCAGTTTTTCGGTTTTACGAAATTTTCGATATCGAAAAAGTGGGCGTGGTTATAGTCCGATATCGTTCATTTTAAATAGCGATCTAAGATGAGTGCTCAGCAACCTACGTACCAAATTTTATCAAGTTACCTCAAAATTTACTTAAGTTATCGTGTTAACGGACGGACGGACGGACGGACATGGCTCAATCAAATTTTTTTTCGATCCTGATTATTTTGATATATGGAAGTCTATATCTATCTCGATTCCTTTATATATGTACAACCAACCGTTATCCAATCAAACTTAATATACTCTGTGAGCTCTGCTCAACTGAGTATAAAAAGAGGAGGAGGGTTAATAACATCTAAAATTCTAGATATAGTATCTCGGTGAAGACTAATTAGAACATTTTGAAATTTTAAATTATCATCATTGATATTGTTAATTTCAAATTGCCCTGCAACAAGTAAAAACCAGGTATCGGGAGATTCTTGCCAAAATTGTGGTAATTTAATAAATTTAGTAGAAGAAACATTTGTAAAGTTATTTTGTGTAGAAGTATCTTGTGTTATATTAGAGACGTTGTTTTGTGTTGTATTAATGTTAGAATTTTGAGTTATATTGTGAGTCATTGTGTTATTTGTATAGTTGTTGTTTTGATTTTCCGAATTTGTAAAATTACGGGTTCGTATTGGTGAACGTAGAACCATATGAAAAAAAAAAATTTATATAAAAAAAAATAAATTTAAATAATTTATATTAAAATTGTTAAAATATAAAAATATCTTAAAATAAATTTTAAAATTTAAAAGGTTTAAAATTTTAATTTAAATTATAATTGAAAAATTTTTAATTTAATATTAAAATAAAAATTATACTTACATAAAATTAAATTTAATAAAAAAATATTAAAATTAATAAGTAGTTGATTGATGATTGTAGAGATTTTAAGGGAATAAATTGCGTTTTTTGGACGTGATAACAATTAAATACATCGTTGTTGTTATTTATGCAATGGCTTTGTTGTTTTATAAATCTCATCATTTTCATCGTGATGTCTTATACTTTAAATCCGTTCTTGTGTGTATTGTGCGTACAATTGTTGTAATAGCTTTTGTTGTAGTGAAGTGGATAACTTAACCATTGTTTTTAAGCTTAGTATGTTGTTTTTTAGAATTTTTATTGCTCTTTTCTTTAATGGACATTGATGTATGGTAAAAAGGTCGAAAAAAAAAATTTGTTGTTGATGCGATAACGTTGTTATAATTGATGGTTGATATTATGTTGTATTGTCGCTACATTATGTTGATATATTTTAAATTTCTTGTAGTTGAATATTTGTTGTTGCATTTCAAAATCTTCGAATAAGGCGTAAATATCGATAATAATATAGTTTGTTAAATTCACTCGAAAAATTTAGTACAATGTATAATGTATGTGCACGATATATAATGTATATTCATTTATAGTAATTTGCACGATGTAGTTAATTTTAACTCAAAATGTTTATTTTAAAATTGAGTCGTTAAAATTTGTCGTGGTGCACAAATTATCGTAGCACAGGAATATTAATTTAAAATATAATGTTGCAGTTAAAAAGTCAATCAAATAATCACACAAAAAAAAAAAAAATTGCAACATAAGCAAAAAAAATTGAGTCACTCAAGTTTTAATTCTCAAGTCTATATTTTTGAATATATATTTAATATGCTGATAAAAAGGTCAGCAAAACTTTTATATTTTATATTTTTTTGTAAGTTTGAAAATGTAGGATCGCAGGATAAAATTACATTAGTCTCGCCACTTTTTTAGTTTGTTACAACACTGTTAAAGCAATTCACTTGTTCTCAGATTTTAATTTCTTCGTATTTATTTTTCTTTTGTTTTAAATATGCAAACTACCACTTAGGTACTACCACTTAGGTTCGTAGGATCGTTGGTAAGATCGCCAATATATCAACATTCAAGTTGATATTTTAAAAAAATCTTTTATTTTGGTTTGCAATATAAAATTTATTTTTGTTTATTTTTGAGTTTAAATATTTTCAAACTAATTAGAATTTTCCTTTTTTGAAGTTATTCAAAAATTTTAAGTTAACACGAAAACTCAATTAAAATTATTATAAAAATTAAAGTAAAGAGTACAAAGTAGTTAACACTATAGCCATCAACTACCGCAAGTGTGACAATGCATTGAATAAAACCTAAACTTTTATTTTATTTTTTCTAAATATTTTCTCTATGCACAATTTTTTTCGCTGTCAAGGCGACAAAAGCTGCAGTTGTTGTGTGGATGAAAGAGTTTACTTTCTAGTTTACTCTTGACAATTTCCGCTTTTAGCGCATTCGTGTCATAAAGTTATTGCTAAGTTTTGAATGCTGGATTTATGCGAATGTCAGCAACACAAATAATCGTAGCGAAATGAAGAAGCTGCAAGCGATTTGAAAAATAAATGACCGGAAATTGTGGCACAATGCTGGTTAAACGGATAACAAAAGTTTAAAATTGCGTTAGCTTCTTTAAATTAAATTTTATTTAATATAAATTAATTTAATATCGCATAAAATCGTGCGATATCACATTGTGACAATTTATCCCAATATGATTCAATTTCAGAATAAACTGTAGACATTAAATAATATATTTATATCATGTGATATCCATATTTTTCCACACGATAATAATAATTTTTATAACTGATCGCAACATATTAATTACAAAAAATACTGGGATATCACATCTTGACGAAAAGTATATTGGCAGCCACGTCACGATTGACGAGTATATATTAAAGACTGTGAAGGATTTTGTCTATTTGGAAGCCAGAATTAATGGGAAAATAAATGTCAGCTTAAAAATCAAACGGAGAAACAGGTGCTACTTTGGACTGAGTAAAAAAAAAAAATAAATAAATGTAAGGCGCGATAACCTCCGAAGAGATCTAAGGCCGAGCTTCTCTTCCAATTTGCGTCGTGCTCCTCTTGATTTTCCCTACAAATTGGCCGGACGGGACCTACATGATCTTATGCCGACTCCGAACGGCATCTGCAAGGCAGATGAGTTTTCACTGATAGCTTTTCATGGCAGAAATACACCCGCAGCGCTTGCCAAACACTGTCGAGGGGCGACCCCGCTTAGAAAAATTTTCTTCTAATTGAAAAACCTTATTTCTAAAATTTTTGATTTTGCTTTTCCCGGGGTTTGAACCCAGGGCATCCGGTGTGGTAGGCGGAGCACGCTACCATCAAACCACGGCGGCCGCCACTGACTGGACTGAGTAGGCAGTTCCAAAGTAAAATACATTGTCGACGAACAAAAATCACACACACGTCGTTGATCATACCTGTCCCAATGTATGGCTCGGAATCATAGACGGTATCGAGATGCAATCTAAGATACACTCGATAGAAAAGTTCACCAGAACAGTTATGGTCCTGTCTGTGATGCCGACGGCGAGAATAGTAGGAGGTGCAATGCTGAGCTGTACGTAGACATTAAGTGAGTGGAGCAAATAAAAACCCAAAGGCTTCGTTGGCTAGGTCATGTTATGCGGACGAACGAAGACGCTCGAGCCAAGAAAGTATTTCAGTCGACACCTAAGTTTGTAAGCAGAGGAATGGGAAGAAAAACCTGCAATGAGTTGCCTAAGCAGGTGGAGGCTTTGGTCCTTCCAATTGATGTTAGCTCAAGCGACACAATGATAGCAGGCTAGACTTGTTATGAATAGATCAAAATCGCTTGGGCCGTCAGTATTCCGCCAAATGATGTAATAACTCGACATATTGCAATAGACTATTTCATATTAAATAATAATTAATATTTTCAGCAAAAATTTTATTATTGCAACAGCTCGAACTATATCATGTCATGGGAAAAATTTGGGAAACATTTAAACAACGTGACAGCAGGACAGACAAGGCGACATCTGTTTCGATTATATCTTAATTAAAT
This sequence comes from Eurosta solidaginis, assembly GCF_040869045.1. Lineage (NCBI taxonomy): Eukaryota > Metazoa > Arthropoda > Insecta > Diptera > Tephritidae > Eurosta > Eurosta solidaginis. The sequence goes on from NW_027136934.1 coordinate 315,165, forward strand.
AAACTTATAAATTAAAAAACTGCTTAATTCATATAATTCGACAATATATCTTATTTAAACTGAAATTAATTTGATTTAATTTCACTTAGTGATATTTACTAAGTGCTAAACCTATTTTCAATCAAATCTAATCATACTATCTGATAAAATTGTTTTTGCGGAGCAAGTCACTGGATGCCAATATTCCATTCAATAATGTAATAACTCAACATATCACATTACACTATATCATATTAGGTCATAAATATTACATTCAGCACAAATTTTAATATAAAAGCAGATCGAACTATACCACATGGTGACAATTTATAATAACGCGATAAAATAACTACACACATAATACTAATCCCTTTGATAGCATATCTTTACATATCATATTTGGAAAAAAAGTATATTATCACATCAAGTAAAACCATGTCATGTAACGAAAATATCTCCTGATATGATGAGAGCACATTAATCGCGATTATTACAGCAAATATCAAAGAAAAGTTTCGAATTTGAATGAAATTTAATTTGATTTGTGGCTAGATAATGTATGACGCCGTGACATTTTGCATCGCAGTCACTGGCAATTACTATTTAATACCAAATATTTCACATAGGCAATTAGGTTTATTTCCACTCACTGAGGCGAATGAATGCACTTATATCATTCGAATTCTGGTTCACAATTTTGGAATTTTTCGCTGAAAATCTCCATTTATTCCTCTCCTTTGTTGCTTTATTTTTCAGTTATGCGTTGAACATAATTAGGCGTTTCTCTCGTTGTTAATTTTATGCAGCACGTAAAACAAAAGCTCATATGAAATAAGCATCGTTTTTTCTGACTAAATATAGCACACGGGACTTTGTTGTTAAAAGTAGACATTGCTTCACAACCGCAAGCACAAACAATCGCCCACCGTTCAGTTGGCTTTGTTATTGCCATTGTCATTGAGTTCTGATTAATTTGTTAAAACACACGAAAGACCTCCAAATCTTGTCCAATGTTATCAGCTTAAGATCATCATCAAGCATTTATCTGGCATACCATAAACTGAGTGAGAGATGCAGCAGAGTTCGATAATCAAATGAGTTCAACATCAAAGTACCATTTGGAACGTTAATCTTTTGAAAATCGCGCCGATTTGAAAATGCAAATTTTGGGTATCGCAGAAAAAGGCTGGCTTTTACACAAAAAAAAAAAAAACAAAAACAAACATTGGCAAACAAATCAATTAGTAAAAACAACAACTGCTGCATATATTTATGTATTTCATATTGGAGTTTATGTAGAAAATTACATCCTTAAAATGTGAGATTATTTAGCTGTCAGTTATTTGCGCTGTGCTTTTCAGCTGAGCTTACATGGCATTCGCTTGGGCTTTGAAGCAGAAAATTTGTGGCAGTTATGATGAAGGTAGAAAGCTGCTATAAATTTTTGCAATAGGCGATAGAAAATACGTGTTTCCTTACACGTAAGCAAAATTCATTTAAATTTAAGTTTTTTATTCAACAAATCTGACTTTTGGGCGTTAACGTTGCAAACGAGTTTTGGGAATTTAGAAGCGAAGATAGAAATAATTTGATTTTCTAAGTAACTGCCAAATCAGTTTTTATTTTCCAGGTGAAGAGGTAAATTTACATTCATTATATCAGCTGAATAATTCGTTTGTGCCAAATTTGATTTAATTTAAGCTTTTAGTAAACTAGAAGCTCGATATTTGATTTGAATTGATTCTATTAGCTGTTAACTTGCTTTGGAAAATTTTCAGATCATATGATGTTCCTATGTGCTTATTAATCAGTTTTTTGATGTATAGAATAGGAGTTCCCGTTGTGGTAATATATCAGAAGTAAGCTTATTGAAAGGAGACTGGACACAAAAGAGAATAATAGGTAAGCTCGTACAAAAGTACCTTAATAATATCAGTATGTAAAATTTATTATTTCACATACAAATGACATCACATCACGTCATACTACGACGAATCTCATCTTTAGATATAGAATTCTACTTTACTTCCAATACAATTGCCCATTTAGAAGCCTATTTAAAAAATCAAATGGACATATATCAAAGCATCGGTAATTGCTTCTTAAGGTACCTCTATATCACATCACTCAATCAATTGAACATATCAAAGGGCCATATCATATAAAAGCAAATACCGATATCACATCTTTTCATACTTCTTCATATCACACCAATCAATAATGTTTTTTGTATTCTTCATTTAAGTATCATTTACGCATATAAGACAATCAAGTCAAAATCAAAGAAAAAGTCAACTAATTACACGCAAACATACACATAAAACGTGCAAATACGGGTACCGGTTGGGAGGATCAACAAAAATTACGCTCTACAAGTCGCTCATCATACCTGTTCTGATAAATGGCTCGGAATCATGAACGGTGTCGAGTGAAGATGAGATGGCGCTTGGAGTGATCTGAGAAAAGATCTCTGCGAGATTTTTGTTTGAACTGTGTTGTCGACGTCGAGTATGACGATGAGCTGTATGAGCTTCACGAAGATATGACGAATAAAAACTTAAGGGCTTCGCTTGCGAAGTCATGTTATGCGAATGGATAAAGACGCTCCAGCCAAGAAAGTATTTCTGTTGACACCGCAATTTGGAAGCAGATATAAGGGTAGACATCCACTGATTTTCGAGAGGTAGGTGAGTAAAAACTTGACCTCCTTTGGTGCTCCCGATTGGTGTCGATTATCGCGAAACAGAAACGGCTGGTGTGCATTGTTACGAAATAGCCAAAACTGCTAGAGTGGCTAAGCACCAATTAATGACGATGATGAATTGGTACAAAAAAAAATTACATAAATGCAAGCATAACAGAAATGCTAATATAAACGTGTTAAAAAGTGATTTTTGTTCAGGAAAACATCAAGATTCAGTAGTCATTATCTTTTTTCTGACGTGACTAACGAAACATGCGCAGTTTTGGATCATCTTTTTTTAATGAGTGTGAAGTACCGTGGCATAATTTGATAAAGGGCTTTCAGTCTATTGAACAAAAGCTTGTGGTTTTGGCAAAGCCCCTAATCATTCTACAAAAAAAGCACTTTTCAGTTTTGAATAAAACATTCACACTCCGAGGACTCACAAAAGTCATCAAATCATAGTGGAAATGTGGCAATGTACAGATAGTAATGTCACATGATCTTGGTCAAAGTCAAAGGATGACATAATATAAAATATCTATTGTATTGAAAAGAAGTTGAATAGTAACAATTAACTAACCAGTCTCAACATTCTACATGATATTGTTTAATTTGAAGAAAAAAAACTACCTATCACGTCAACATAAATGTGTAATACTAAGCTGAAATAGGAAGTATACAAAATCTTTTATAAAAATCAAGTAAAATAGTGGCTTATCAGCAACAATAAAAATACAATTCAAAATCACGAAAAATAACAAACGAGAGTCTGAGATGTAATTTTTTGACATGATAAAATTGAAACAGATGCTAATCAAATTAAATATGACAGACAACAAAGAATATTTTGAGTACGGTAACACAAAAATGTCAAGCAATACAAATGTCAACAAAAGAAAAAATTTATAAGAAAAAAATCGAAGTTGAGCACAAAAGATAAGTTAAAGTGTCAAAGTGAACAAAATACGCTTTTTGCTGCTTGTCACACTGAACTCTTAACTATTTATTTAGTATTATTAACGATGGACGTTTGCGCTAGGTTAAGAAGATGAGAGCATCTAAAGGAATTTATGTTCTCAGGCTATATGTAAAAACTCCCCGATGAGACATCAGATAACCTAAGTACCTGTGGTGACAGTGGGAGCATGGGCAGACCCAGAAAGGTATTTTTGTGTGGGGAGCTTCTCGGCAAAAACACGATTTTTTCGGTAGCCACTATCGACTTAATCGATGGCAGCGCCTAGCGATTTATGTTATATCCTATTTAAGTCAACCGGAAAAATCGAGAGTCTCAACCGAAAAAAAAATGTATGTTAGCATTGCTCATCCATTTATCCGTTAGCCTATCTGTCCGAGGGGTCATCATCACACATCCAGTTTGCCCCACGTGGATCCGCCACTGAGTGGGAGTAATTAAAACTCAAACCTAAAATTAAAATTTTCAAACCAAAATTTCCAAATTCAAAATGCAAAATTCCATATTACAAATTCTTAATTTAAAATTCTGGACTCAAAAATCAAAACTAAAAATTCAAAACAGTTAAAAACTGAAAATTTTAAATTTATAACTCATAGTTCAAAATACGAAACTCGCAAAACAAAAAAAAACCAAAATTTATAATTCCAATTACAAAATATAAAATTCAAAGCTTAAATTTAGAACCTAAATTTCGAAATTCAAAAAAGTACAAAATTCAAAAGCCAAAATGAAAATTCAACGTGAAATATTCAAAAAACAAAATACATAAATCGAAATTCAAAGAGCAAAATTCAACGTTAAAAACTCAAACTTCATAATTTAAATTCCGAACTCAAAAATCAAAACTCAAATTTCGAAACAGTTAAAAACTCAATATTTAAAATTTGTAACTCATAATTCAAAAATCAAAAAACAAAGTACAAAATTCTAAATTTAAAGTACAAAACTCAAAATTCAAAGCTTAAAGTTCAAAACTCAAAGTACGAAATTCAAAAAAGTGCAAATTCAAAGTTCGAAATTCCAATATCAAAATTCAAAATTCATAACTCAAAATTACAAAAGCTTAGAAATCAAAGGTTAGCATTCAAAATTTAAAGTTCAAAATAAAAATTCAAAACTCGAAATTCAAAATTCGATGTTCAAATCTCAAAATTCAAGGTTAAAGATTCAATATTCGCAATTATAAAATTCAAAAAGTTTTTTACATAACCTAAAAGAGCTTAAAAATTCAACAACCTAATTGTACCGTTTATAAATAAAAATCTAAATTTAAATTTCTAATATTGAAATTCGCAACTAACTATGGAGATTTTACAAAATATGATTCAAGGTTAAAAACGCAAAATTCAAAATTATAATTTCAAATTTCAAAACTCAAAATTCTAAATAAAAAATTCGAAACCCAAAGTTCTAAATTCGAAATTCAAAACTAAAACTAAAACGTTTATAAAAAAAAAATTAAAATTCGAATATTGAAATTCTCAACTAAAAATGGAGACTTTATAAATCATGATTTAAGTTTCAAAACGCAAAGTTCAAAATTAAAATTTCGAAACTCAAAATTCTAAATGAAAAATTAAAAACTCAAAGTTCTAAATTCGAAATTCAAAACAAAAAATAAAAATTCTAAATCTAAATTTGAAATTAAAAATTCAGTATGCAAAATTGAAATACCATAATGGAAATTCAAAGTTCAAAATTCAAAATACAAGACTAAAAATTAAAAACTCAAAATGCAAAATTCCAATCCAAAATTCAAAACTCAAAATATAAGATCCAGAACTCAAATCCAAAATTTAAAATTCAAAACTTAAGATCCAAAACTCAAAAGTCAAAGTTCAAAATTTAAAATTCATAGCATTAAATACAAAATTCAAAATTTAAAACTCAAATTAAGATCCAAAATTTAACATTTAATATTCAGAAGTCAAAATTAAAAATTCAAAACTTAAGATCCAAAATTTTACAGTAAAAATTCTAAATTCAAAATTCGAAATTCATGGTATATAATAACTTCGAAGCTCTTCACACTTTATGCTGGCAAGTTCTCTATCAAGTTCTACTCATTTTTCGATCTTTAGCATATCACACATGCAACATTTGGTTACTCATACGCCATGACATAATTTTGCTCTTTTTTTCTTATTTTGAATTTAAAGTTCTTTATATACAATTTATTTGTATATTTGTTTATGTGTTAGTACAAAAAGTGTCGAAAGCAGTTGCCACCTGCGTTTATTTATTAATATTTTCTAGTAAACTTTCAATTTTCTATTGTTGTTGCCATTCAACTACCGCTATGGCTTTAGCGTTTTCGATGGCATTTGTGGAATTTTTATTTTATTTTCACAACAAACAATGGAATTTGCAGCAGATCAAAGTTGCATGAAAAAGTAATAATGCTTTTGCTAGAATATGAGATGTGATGGTAGGTGAAACTTGTGGTTTGTATGTTTGTTTCGGATGCGTAAAATGTGTAAATAGAAAAATGTGACAGAAAATGTGCAACACGTGCAATGAGAGAAAGTGGTAAGACTGAAAGAAATTGCGATGTTATAAAACGATCATCAATATTGTGTGGGTTAATCTCTAAGAAGGAAATATAACTTGAAGAGGAAAACGGGTAATGGAAATGGTGACAAGACTGGAACTAAGAGTCATAAACTTTGACTAATTGACCACTTTCAGAAGATCAGGCTGCGATAACGATGACGTCGGAAAGCGTCTTTCTAGCCATACAAGAGTGAAAAATGCTTCATTGGAATAAATCACCAATACATCTCTTTCTAAGACGGGTCGCAAGAAGCGCTTAATTTGGACGCAAGTGGAAGCATCTGGAGTTGTTGTCAAAGCTTTTTTCACTGCTAAAAATTATGTTAACGCTACCATGTTGGACATTAAAAAGACATGCAAAAAACCTATGTCGAAGCCACCAAATAAACAGCTTAGAAAAATCATTTATTGGTTTGGCAGACGAAATAGCAGAGATAAGGCGAAACTGCCTTCGCTCAAGGCGTCATAGGGTTCGCGGAATATAAAAGTCACATGTAGAGCAGCACAGGGATCAGTTCTCCGTCTGGACCTATGGAACATCATAACGATGAAATTTTCAATCTAGAACACCTGATGATTCATTCTTAGTGGGATATACAGACAACAAAGTACACGAAAAGTGCAATGATGCGCAGAACGGAGTGGCAGGACTCGTGTGGATTTCGGTTGGCAGCAGAAAAAGATAAGTTGAGACTATTTACAAAAAAGCGTATATGTACTGCTACAAGTTGGCTTTGAAAAATTTTTTGGAAGTGTGCCATCAGACAGTCAACTATTATTGGAGTAACATTATAAAAAATTGGCCCTAAATCCAACTTGCAACCGTGAAGAAATATAAAAAGTTATCGTTGCTAAAGTGGTTGATGGCAAAAATCGAAAGACCAACAGAAAGAAAAAGGATATTGCTCTCCGAATTGGGGGCAAACACACCTCGGAAGAAAAATCATGGTAAGCTTCTTATAGCTGCACAGAAAGCAGCATCACTGTGAGTAACCACCGCTTATCGCACTTAATCAGAATAAGTCACACAAGTGATTACCGGGACAATCTCAATCGACCAATTAGCGCTAGAAAGAAAAAATTAAGGGAAACAAAAAAATCATACGGAACAAGCGTGCATGAAAGTCGCTGGAAAAGAGAGCAGGTATGCAATTGACCGGCCGCTTGCATGCTACGCGTCCCCGAAATGAAGTCTTCTCCCCAAGCATTATGAGGAAATATGGCAGCTGAGTACTCACATGAAGAAAATAGCGCTAACAGGTCCTTAGAGTTAAGGTCAAATACCCATAACTCGCAGTAGAGGAAAGTAACCTCCTCAGGGAGACGGACAACATTCTAGCTCAACTTCGATCTGGATACTGCTAAAGGTTAAACTCTTTGCTATCCAGAATCAATCCCGAAATACATGATGTGTGTACTGCTTGCAACGTGTCTCGAAATGACACCAACCATATTTTCAATTGCAATATGGAACCAACACCTCTAACACCCCTTTCTCTCTGGGCCACCCATGTAGAAACTGAAAGTTTCTTTGGGCTCCCTTTAGAGGATATTGTTGACAATTTGTGAGTACTCGCGCCTATCTCAAGGGGCACTGTTACAACGAAAACAGCAACAACGAGATCTACAATTTGATGAGAATGAAAGGAAAATAAAGAGCACGTGACACTTGAATATCAGCAAAGAAAATTATACATTATTTAAATTTGCTGACTCTAGCGCTATACTTCCAACCAAAAAACACTCTTCGTTCATTTGCTCGCGAGATCAAATTTGAGTCTGCTGGTTTTCACAACACAACAATATTTTAATTTATTTTAGGGAGTTCCTTATTATTATGCACCGTCTGCTAACGTTCGAAACGCTGAACTGTCGAATAAATAACTCCAATATTCAGTATTGCAAAATGGTCTTTGTTTAGACTTCTTGCTATAGCGTATGTAAAACAAAATGAATGATTGTCGCTTCCACCGCGCTGCTTTTATATACTTCCAGTCAGCCTCGTTTAACTATTTCTCCTAAGGTCTAGACTTTTTACGAACATGCCTTCTGGAACAGTTGTATATCGTGCTTGGTTATTTAGCTATATACATGTATATCTGTAGTTTATGATTTTCTTCTGGCTATATGTGTGTGTAAGTGCGAGTAACGGCTTCTGTTCTTATCTTCTGACTAAATATGTGTATGCGAATAATCTCTTCGCTTCGAGCTGCTGGTTATGTATGTGGAATATTCTTCGTTGCCTTGTACATAAGTGTGGCTGCTTGCCTTAATATGGACATGTACAAAAGTGTGGCTGCTTGCTTTTCATTCTGTTGCTGTGATTATTTACTGATATCATTGTGATGATAATATTTGCCACAATATCAAACACACGTGTCATCCGCAGTGAGGATGTAAATATTCTCATAGTTTAAATGCGTGTTTGGCATTTGTATGGGTGTCATTTTTAAATTAAGCGCTGTCAAGCCGAATGTAAGAATAGATCAGTTTATTCCACTTAAAAAACAAAAACTTAAAAGGAGTTTTTCCGATTCAATACATTTTTTAGCAATAGCATATTCTTATTTGAATTTCTCAAAAAATTAAAACTTTTGCAAGAAAAATTACAAACATAAAAAAAGTACTGGAATGACGGAGTTGCTATGTGGTGCTTAGCGCTAGGTAAAACTTAGGACAATTTTCATTGGAAAACTTATACTAATTAACGCTGTTACATCTACGACAATAACTTTGTTTCTCAAGGTTTGTATACTGACAATCAAACTGCCCACAATAACGATAAGCGCAGAATATGAAAATATGTGAAAAGTTTCGATAGAAAACAAACTAAACTTTTTCTGACGAATAAATATATTACGTTGTGATTATTCAACTTTATTTCATGTTATCAAAACTTTGAAAAAAAAAAAAATTTAATAAAAAATGTTGACAAATGTCTTGAACGCTTAAAAACTGAATTTTGTTTTTATTTTCAAATCAAAATAAATGAAATTTTCTGTGTGAAAGAGAAAATATTGCTATCGATTACAAAATATTGCTTGCCATCAATATAACTATCATGTGTTATGAGCTGATATAGCATATATGCCTACAAACATACATACATACATACATACAAATATAAAGCAATGCCGATAGCAGACATGCTCTTAAACAGTTACATGTCCATATATCGCAGAGTGGCTGCTGGCCATTTGTAATCCTAAAAATATGCCAATTTTTCAAAATATACTCATCGATGCCACCAAACTGTGTATCGGCGTCACACAGCAGGGAAGAGAAGCATGGTTTGTTGCAGAGTGCACACGTAGGAGTTGGGCACAGTGTTCATGTCTGGATGTAAACGGAAAATTTATTTTTTTTAGGTTTTCGAAATCAAAAATTACTTAAACATTGTACCTATCTTATAAATCATTTGTTGCTTGTTGTTTTTAATGACTAATAACAAAAATAGTTTGCAATTTGCTTTTTCCATTTGTAGTTTGTCATTTGTCATTAGCCATTTGTCACATATAACCTGTCATATGTTATTTGCAATTTGTCCCTTGCCATTTCTTAGTTGCCAATTGTTCTTTGTCATTTATATATCATGCGAAATATATAATCCGTCAATCGAAATGACCTGTCATTTGTTACTTGTCATTTGTAATTTGTCATTAGTCATTTATCATTTGTCATTCATTATTTGCCATTTGTAATTTGCAGTTTGCTATTTGTCAGTGGCCAGTCACAATTTGTAATTTGTCGTTTGTCACTATTAATTTGACATTTGTTATTAGTCACTTGTTGATTGTAATTTGTTATTTATCATTTGTACATAATCAATTGACACATATATCCTATCATTTGTTATTTGTAATTTGTCCCTTGGCATTTATATATCATGTGGGATATATCATCCGTCAATGGAAATGATCTGTCATTTGTTATTTGTAATTTACTACTTACCATTTGTAATTTGTCATTAGTAATTGTCATTTGCAGTTTGCTATAGTCAGTGGTCATTCGCAATTTATAATTTGTAATTTGTCATTAGTCATTTGTTGTTTAAAATTTATACCTTACAATTTCTAATTTAGCTATCTTTTGCAACATGTCATCCGTCAATGGAAATGACCTGTTATTTCTTATTTTTCATTTGTAATTTGTCAATTATTTATCATTGCCGATGTATCTTTCGAAATAAAAAAAAAAACGGATGAACTAAATAGCGTATCTGTAAAAGCTTGTACCGAAGACGTGTCAATCGGATTGGGCGAGATTAGGGTTAGGCGAGAGTGGAACCAGATTGAGCAACTAGAAAAACATGAGGTTGGAAAGATCATGTGCTGATCTACAACCTTAGACTAGCATAGTTACTCTTACCATTTAAAAGAGAAGACTATAGGCTCATGATGTGTATACTGACTGAACAATCTCTTCTGTGTTCGCATGCTCTTTAATTAGGCCGCGTAAACAAAGGCCGGCGTAGGAAGCGCGATTTGGAGGAGGAAACGATTGAGCACGTCAGGCTAAAACTACGCCTATTTGGAGTGACGCAGCAGGTAGTATTTTGCAAAAAAAATGGAGTTATTTAATAATAAAGGCCCTGGTTTTTGATAGTGTTTTTCAGTTTGGTCGTTGAGCATACTTCTGTTGCTATTATGGACTTATTTAAAAAAATGCGTATCTAGAAATCTGAAACTGAAAATATTACGTTTCATAATTTAAACTCAACAAACAGTAGTCGAAATTCGCCATATTTCCCTTGCCTCACTCTTTTATTTACACTCTTACATGCACTGTTACACTGTAGGCGTCCATAGCTTCAAATTGTGTCGATAAAAATATTCGTTAGGTTACAAATTAAATCAATAAATTTTAGTTGCATATCTTGTGGCGCCAAATGGTACTTTTTGGCAAACGAATGGCCAATGCAAAAGTGATTCTTGGAGTGCATGAACAATAAGTTAAGGCCAATTGTGGTTGAAGGTTTAGGCTAAAATGCTGAGAAAACTTAGTTGGCAAATGCCATGGGTGGCAAAAAGTCAGTAAGGTAAAAGCAAAGTAAATCACAAAAAGTGAAAACATAACTTTTAAATAAGTGAGCTATAATAGAAAAAGAGAGAGAAAAATAGCCTGCAATAAAGTCTGCATATGCTGCTTACAAAAAGCCATAAATGCCGTTAAAAATGTATTTGTAATTGTAATTGTACAACGTTTGAAATTTCTCAACTTTTTTAAAACTGTGCAATTTTCCATACTAGCTTAAGCGTTTAAATTTGCAAAATTTTCATGGCATACACTTAGGATTGTACAAACATGCTTTTGTGGTTACGCTTGCAATAGAACTCAATGATGTGCGCTAAAATTTATTTGAAAATATATTCACGCCTATAAGTATTCTATTTAAGTTTTCAACAGTTATGAAATCATTTTGTCGTTTCGTGTCATTGCGTGTGCGAATTAAGCAATTATACGCATAGTGAAGGCTTCAATTTTTGATTTTCGTGTGAATAAGGAACAAATTTTATAGTCGTTAAGTGAGAAATAATTTATGGGTGACTGTTTCCATTCAGCGCCTAAAAGTATGCAATGTATTTGTGTTGAGATAGAAAAAATAATAAAAAGTACTCTATGAAAAATTGATGAACGGTACGAACTTAGTACTAGTTTGAAATATTTTGTGCTTTTATATGAAAGGAAGACATAAGTTTGAAATTTTCAATGAACAACTTGTGCGAAAAGTGAAATTATATTAAATGAAGCTTTTGGGTAAGACGAAGCAGATTTCCTCGTGTTTAGTTAAGAAATCTAACTTGTGAAAGTAAATAGCTTATATTGGTGTAATATATATTGTGACTTTTAAACCACTCCATTCTCCGCGATGTTTAAGGGAAGTGTTGCTGATGTGCGCAGTCTTTCGCTGGATATTCTTCTTGTATGATCCGTTACTAGCTTTATGTCTTTCCGTCTACTTGGGAACGATTTTGTTCACTCCTCTAACCTTGGATTCTGTGAAATTTAGTCACCACTTAGTACATGCATACCCGTCACCGGAATATTCTTAGTAAGCCGTGTATATAGCTGAAGTTTGAGGAACAAGTCGAAAGTGCTGGGGGAACGATTCTTTTTCTGGGAAACGACGAAGTGAAAGAAATGTCCATACATTTTTCTTCATTTCACCGTTTTACAGAACAAGAATTCCCCCTGGACATAATTCCTATTCCGGCTTCCTAATATTGTTACATACTTGATTTTCGAAAATCTCCCTTATACGTTCAGCTGCGCCTAAATGCATGCATTAGTAGTTACAAAATGTGATTGTCACTTAGTATTCGCTGAGCCTGAGCCCATTGATGTTTTCACTCAATATAGGATATCTACACCCATATGATGCATACTTCTAGGCTTACATAATTTTTGATTAGAGACTTTTAGACCAAACACAAAATATATTGACTGTCCTCGAAACTTCAGCAGAAGATTCCACAATATATTCAAAGTCCCTGACAGCTATGTACCTAATAGATTTAATTGTAACAAATGAGTCTATGTGGTTTGACTGTTCCCGGAGCACATGTTAAATAGCTAACGGGACCGCTTTTTAATCTTTTAGAAGTCCAAGTTTTAGCAGTGAGACAAGCTACACTCAAAAGAGAATATTTGGTGTCCTGAGCATGCAATGAACTTGTCGTGCATCAACTTGATGAGTCTTCGAGAGTTGGCACTTCTTCAGAAACGTAGAGGCATAGAAGCATCTAACCATATCACACCGATAGCGAGACAAAACTGTTGATTCCCAAATGCAGGTTGTTGAATTTCTTAACAAAAAAAAAAAAAAAAACAACAACAAAAAAACAGTGTATATGCTCGGGCGCCAAAGTGATGTAAAGAAAAAAGTCATCGACGCCGTTAGTATTTAGCATGAAACACATCGCACCCTGTATTTTCTTATTTTTTACGTTCGAGCAACAACGTGATGCAATCACAAGGGCGTCATATCTAAATAAAAGTCGCTGTGCTTCGAAGCCCCATAATAAGAATAATAATAATAATCTAATTGATAAAGTTCTCGTATCACAGTGTTTGGGGTTGAATTCCTTCGAAATGGCCACACCAATTCACATATAATTTTGTGAGCTTATTAAGTAAGGTTGATGCATCCCTTAATTTTTTTCTAGACAAAATTTTTAGTTCAGCTTGGGACTGGGACTGCGAATAAGAGATGAGAAGAATAAGAAGAACTAGGAAAAAGTAAAAAAGGAGGAAAGAGAAGAAGATTGAGAAAGAAAATGGCAGAGTGAGAAAGAGTGAATAAAAGCAAAAGAAGATAATAGACAAATCCTTCTTAAAAGTTATGCAAATCGACAACAGTTTTGGCAAAACATTATCTGCGGGTCTGCTTGGAGTAATATTAACCATGCTCGGGCGCCATATTTTTTTAAAAAGTAAGTAGGTAACTGTTTGATACTTTAAACTACATTTCATTAAATAAGGCAGCGCTGCTCTACACCTCTTCCAGTTTGAGTTCAGAAATTTGCAATTAAAATTCAGATAATTGCAATTCAAGTTCAGAAAATTATAGTTGAAGTTCAGAATTTTCATTTCAAGTTCAGAAAATTACAACACAAATTCAGAAAATTATAAATAGGGTGTTATTTTTCAAAACTTATTCCAATTCAAACTAAGTAATGTAATACGTACATGTTGTTTGCGGAAGTGTTGATGCTTCTTCGATAATGGTGGCTTGGATATACTGTACCCCAAGTTTTCTCCAAGGCGTGTACATCCCGAACTAAATCAAACAGAGGATAACTCTTTGCAACAAGTGCATGACGACGCCCCGGCCATGAAAGTACTTGGAAAGTAAGTGGGTGGGTTGACCTCCACAGAGTTACGAGAGGCAGGTGGAGGAAGACTTGATCTGTGCACACTGTACTTATACGTTACTTGCGGGATTGTGGATGCTCCGTTGATTTCGTAATCACTGCTATCACACTCTTATGAGAGGAGGAGAAAGAATAGAGGAAAGGACTTTTTCTTAGCTATCTCCTTCATGTGAACAAAATTGATTCAAATGAGTTAAAAAGTCCAATGTGGGCCTTCATATCTTTGCGTCAGATTAAAGCGCTAACATTTACCATCTTACATACATTAATTTCCATTGCATAAAAGAAAAAATTTCTGACAAACTATCTGAACTTGAGTTGTAATTTTTTGAACTTGAAGTTTAGATTTCTGAACTTAAATTGTAACATTCTGAACTTAAATAGGAATTTCTGAACTTGAAATGTAATTTTTTGAACTTGAATTGTAAATTTTTGAATTTAAATTGGAAGTTCTGAATTTGAATTGTAATTTTCTGAACTTGAATTGGAAACTTTGAACTGGAATTGTAATTTTCTGAACTTGAATTTGAAACGCAGAACTTTAGTTTTAAATTTCTGACCTTTTGGAAATTTCTGAACTTGAGTTGGAAAGTCTGAACTTGAATTGTAAATTTCTGAATTTGAATTGTAAATTTCGGAATTTAAATTGGAAATTCTGAACTTTAATTTTAATTTTCTGAACTTGAATTGGAAACTCTGAACTTGAATTGAAAATTGCTGAATTTAGATTGGAAACTCTGAATTTGAATTGTAAATTTCTGAATTTGAATTGTGAATTTCTGAATTTAAATTGTAATTTTCTGAACTTGAATTGGAAACTCTGAATTTGAATTGTAGATTTCTGAACTTGAAGTGTAATTTTCTGAACTTGAATTTGAAATTCTGAACTTGAATTGTAATTTTCTGAACTTAAACTGTAAAAGGTGTAAACAACGGTCAAATAAATTTAAATAATTCCCCCTAAAAGTCCACATCAAGCAGTTAATGATATCCGAAATAAGATGGAATAAAATATTCCAGCAACCACACTTCAATCAAATTCTAATTATATCATGCTTTAGTAAAATTTTTTATTGACTTCATTAATTTATTATCTAACCTGCACTCAACACTGTAGAACTTATTTGATTGCTCCAACTTTATTTGCTCTTCTTTGACGCATTCACTCCGTAACTTTCATTTTAATGGACAAATACCAATCAAATTTTTATTAGTGTTCATTATAGAATAAAATTGTGTCACCTCAGGCAAAGAAAGCAAAAAAAAAAGAAATATTGTGCTGACAATGTTTGCGTGCGACTCCAGTGTATTTCAGTACACACACACAACACTCACACAATTACACTTTTACGCAATCAAATGCCATTCAAGTAACGATTATCCCTCAGGCACGTAAGAACTTTTTCTCTTCACCATAGCAGCTGCCTGTTGCTTTGGATCAGGGCCATCAACACTCCAATACTCGCCATTGCTCATTTTCTCGTAAAAAATTTTTTTAAAGCAAACTGTGCAAAAGTGGTTGTGTGTTTGTGTGTGCGCTGTAATAGTGTCCGTGTGCTATGAAATTTCCTTGCTTAACTTGATCGTATTTGTTGTTTTTAATTAAAAAGTTTAAAGTAATTAAGTATTATGGCTTCCAGCTGCAAGCGGTCAATGAGTTTGTTTTAGTTTATATACAGGAAGTCGTATAAAATAGTGCAGCATTTTGTTTTTATACTCATCTGAGCAGAGCTCACAGAGTATATTAACTTTGATTGGATAACGGTTGGTTGTACAGGTATAAAGGAATCGAGATAGATATAGACTTCCATATATCAAAATCATCAGTATCGAAAAAAAATTTGATTGAGCCATGTCCGTCCGTCCGTTAACATGATAACTTGAGTAAATTTTGAGGTATCTTGATGAAATTTGGTACGAAGGTTCCTGGGCACTCATCTCAGATCGCTATTTAAAATGAACGATATCGGACTATAACCACGCCCACTCTTTCGATATCGAAAATTTCGAAAAATGAACCAAAGATGAATAAAGCGATGAAACTTGGTAGGTGAGTTGAACTTATGACACAGAATAGAAAATTAGTAAAATTTTGGACAATGGGCGTGGCACTGCCCACTTTTAAAAGAAGGTAATTTAGAAGTTTTGCAAGCTGTAATTTGGCAGTCGTTGAAGATATCATGATGAAATTTGGCAGGAACGTTACTCTTATTACTATATGTATGCTTAATAAAAATTAGCAGAATCGGAGAACGAACACGCCCACTTTTTAAAAAAAAATTTTTTTTAAAATCAAATTTTAAAAGAAAAGTTAATATCTTTATAGTATATAAATAAAAGAAAATTTCAAAATGGTTGTGGCTCCGCCCTTTTTCATTACTTTGTCTAAAATACTTATAATGCCATAAGTCGAACAAAAATTTACCAATCCTTATGAAATTTGGTAGGGACATATATTCTATGACGATAACTGTTTTCTGTGAAAATGGACGAAATCGGTGGAAGCCACGCCTCTTTACTAAACTTAGCTCACGTACTTATCTGAACTGACTTTATCTTGGTATAAAAAATGGCCGAAATCCGACTATAACCACGCCCACTTTTTCGATATGGTAAATTACGATAAATGAAAAAAATGCCATAATTCTATACCAAATATGAAAAAAGGGATGAAACATGGTAATTGGATTGGTTTATTGACGTAAAATATAACTTTAGAAAAAACTTTGTAAAATGGGTGTGAAAATAGCCATAGTAAGTAGAAGAAAATGAAAAAGTTTTTCAGGGCGAAATCAGCCCTTGGAATCTTGGCAGGAAAACTGTTCGTGGTATTAAATATATAAATAAATTAGCGGTACCCGACAGATGATGTTCTAGGTCACCCTGGTCCACATTTTTGTCGATATCTCGAAAACACCTTCACATATACGATTACCACCACTCTCTTTTAAAACCCTCATTAATACCTTTAATTTGATACCCATATCGTACAAACACATTATAGAGTCAGCCCTGGTCCACCTTTATTGAGATATCCCTGAATGGCGTCCACCTATAGAGCTATGGCCCACTAGATCTTAAAATACTCTTTAATACCTTCCATTTGATACACATGTCATACAAACACATTCCAGGGTTACCCTGGGTTCATTTTCCTACATGGTGATTTTCCCTTATTGCTCTTAGCTCTTAGCTGAGTATTTAATGTTCGGTTACACCCGAACTTGGCCTTCCTTACTTGTTGTAATTGAGTTAGGGGTAGCAAACAGATTAACACTAACAGGCATATTGCCATCTAAGCTACGCACTGATTTTGATATATTGTCAGTGAAAATATTTTCTTGGCATCTTTTAGTTAAAAGGTTTATGTTTGAATAAATTGAGTTTAAGAAGACTTGATTTTGTTGTGAGTTTCATTGCTTAAGTTCTTAAAATGGAATTTTAATTAATTTATTATAACGGCCTCTTTTACGACTTGTTCTGTTTTGTGAAACTGATACATAAAATAATAATTATTCCAATAAAGACAACTTTTAAAGTCGCGCATGCTTGCTGTGGGCTCATGTGCTCATCTGGGGATAGGTGGTTCAACGAAGACCAATTATTGATAGCGCCCGAGTTGAATAGGAGCTGAGTTCCGCGCCTTTATCTACATTCTTGTCGTAGGACGTAAGTATTAGAAAACTTCCTTTATAAAGGAAGTTGAGCAGCAGTAATGTTGGGAATGAAATTTACATAAAAAATGGTTTTCATTAACACTTATATCACACTCCATGGAACTTATGTTTATATTTAGTTAAGCGTGGATAAGTATGTAACTCCCAGTAGCACTGCCCGCAGAAAGGTTGCCAAGTGTCTCTTCATAAATTTCTTCGTTGTCGAGTGAAGTGCTCGCTGCTATTGTTCTTGTAGCGATAAGGACACTCCCCGAAGGTGTTGGGGAGTGTTATCGATGCTGATAGTCCTTTTCCGTATATAGATTTGGTAGGTTCCGGTAACAAGCCCAATTAAGGTACAAGCCTGACCATCTCGAAAACGATTTGATATGACCATACTAAACCTTCTCGCCCTCCCACCCCCAAAACCCATGAGGAACTTGTGGTCGCTAGAGCCTCGGCTGTTAAAGAAACAGTATTCGCCACGTGTAGGTGAGGTTGATATTTGGGTTGGAGAAGCTATATATTGCGCTGCCAGCTCCTTGAAAGGGTTGCGCTACACAACCCATTGAATCAATTTGGTATTTTAGTTTACAACAGACATACTTGCTGTGGATATATTATAAGCTCCCTAAACCGCTGGGTGTACCTACATTATCTTTGTTATCAATGTTCGGGTTTTCAATCTTCCCTATCTTGTGGAGGTATTCAAGGAAGTAGCAGCGTGTAGTTGAAAATTATGTCAGGTAAAAGTCGACCTCTCGCTTCAATAAAGAAATTAAATAAATCCTTTACTTTTCTGCAGCACTGGTGCTCCTCCCTCAAGCTGAGATTTTCGCTATCCAAGACGTCTATAAAGCGTTATTGGATATTAGTTGAATTGAAACATACAGAGTAACGATATGGCGAATGAGCTGGCAGGGTGTTGAGCGGCTCTTTATGTGTCAGGAGCGAAGGAGGTCCTTGCACCCCTGGAACTCATCAAGGATCGCATCTCTTAGCACTGGTTGAGCCAAGCCAACAATAGGTGGAAGCGGTTGCGGTCAAGTAGAGTTTCGAAGAGTATATGGTCATTTAATAACGAAAACGATCTATAGCTGACCTTAAGATAAACAGAAGGGATATATCCAAAGTAGTTGCGGTGCTCACGGGGCATTGGACAAATAGGGTACATGCGGCATGGATGGGACTGGACAACAATACCTCCTCTAGCAGCTGCAAGCGTCCGGAGGCGGAGTAAACGGTTGAACATCTGCTATGCGAATGTCCAGCACGCTGTCGAAGCAGAATAAAGTTTCTTTGAAAGCCCTTTTTCGAAAGCCTCCCAGAATTCAAGGATGGTAGGCTAGGAGAGCTTCTCAAATTTATAAACTCCACGGGATGGATATTGGGGGACGGGCGCTTGAAAATCTTATCAGTCTTCTTACAACACCCTTTCATTTGTTAAATCACGAGTTGTGGTATCAAAACGGCGCATGAGCGCTAATTGGAGTCAATTGGGAATCGCCACTCCAACCAACCAACCTACGAACTGGTGTTCTCTTGTTTTTATCATACGATGTTAACCTCTCCACTTGATCCTGTTCCGCTGTTGTTTATTACTTTTTCCTTCTTACGCAAGTAGTTATATTAATATTCTTCCCGCAATTAAAAGGAAAATTACTGCGGGGCCGTGCGGTATGTTCATGTTAGTTTCAGCCTAACTCTACGTTGGACCGAGGTTACGGCGTTTAGGTGTGTTTTATTGTATCGAACCATATTTCAGCACCATCGCACCATCAAGATAATCAAAGGCTTATACAAGAAGCTTCCTTACACATGGCTTCTGGCCCCCTCTATTTGGCACTCATCTACGCATATTCGACGTACGCAATCCTTTTTGCCATGCTCTTGCTCCCTAAAGTTCAGTTTGCTGCCTATCCTTATCCGCAGATATGATGTTGAGCAGCACCAATCATATTGCTGTTAAGCAGGGTCCGCCTCATCTAGAAGTTGAGGATAGCGTGGTTTAAAATTTCTAGTTGAAGACAGTGATCAGTAATCTATTTATTTATACTGAGCATAAACTGGTTTAGTTTAAGCTTTGCCAGTACCCAACTGTATGTTCTTATATCATCTGCCACGTCGTCTGCGAAAGCTACGAGTAAGTTGATTACTTGCATGTCTATTTTAAGAAGACTGCCGTAAGTAGTATTCCAGAGAGCAGTACCTAGTACAAAACTCTACGCTGCTGCGCTCGTAATCTTTACCTTTATTTGATCGTGTTTAGTTTCGTACGTTAGAATACCGGCCTCTGCGTAAGTATCTTAACATTTCATTTAATATTTTTTTGGTTCCTTAATTGTTCGTAGTTTTGAAGTTTGATACTATTGCTTGTAGGATGCAAGATGAATTTCAGATCATATACTTCAGAGCCGCGCTTTTGTCACTGTGTATGCCTAGGTTTGGATAGAACCTTCCCATTTGACTAAAACTCACGTCAGACGCAAATGTGCAGATCTTTAGTTGTTCTTCTAGAGGTCTGTACATTTTCGAATTAATTTTCTCTCGTACACTCGCAGAGTCCTTCTCTGATGTTGTCAACGTCCATGGTATTGCATCAAATGGTGCATGATTTTCATTTGCTGAGTTAGGACTTTACTGTCAACTTGCTTACTACATACAAAGTATCTAATATTTGTTGGTATTAGTAATTCTTCGCTGGATTTTTTACAATAACACCAAACAAAATTATCACTGTAGATGCACGTTTTCATGTGCCTACATAAGAGTAATGTTAATAGGTTTTTCAGTTTTTAGACAACAATAAAAATCAAATTGCCAATTAGTTTGTGTGTGTATTCAGTTAATAGTCCTTTATCTTTAGTTAAGAAGCGAAGTCTTATAAACTAATGTATATATGTATGTCCCTCAGCGCTCGCACTTCAGAGGAAGCATCCTCATCAATCGCATTTTATAATTACAAAGGTGACCATTTCCAAGACCTCTTAAATATTGTTATTAATTATACTTAAACATACCTTTTAATTACTTTCAAAGGAAATTTAATTAAATAAGAACTTTTAAACTGTCCAAAGTATTAATTGTTAAGAAGACCACATGAAGTCGAACAACAGAAGAAATTAAGGAAGCACAAATTCATTATGCATATGAGGTCTATGTACATATGCAGCTCCGTTTATTTTCTTGTGTAGCATATTCACTAGGGTGTGTCGATTTATTAACCGATATCGCACCATCGATTTTTCAATAGGATTTGGGCTCACGAAAAAAAGTTCCACTACGCATACCCAAAAAAATAAATTTTGAGCCTTCGGAATATCATTTTTTAGACTTTTTTTCGACTTTGATTTTCAAGGTTTCTTTCACGACCTACTAAAAAATATTCATTTCATTGTAAATCTTTTAAACTGTTATTTCAAAACTGTTATCGACAACGTTTTAACAGGACATTTTTGGGTCAGACAGGTTATACATATGAAACTTTTTTAGTAGGTCATGAAAAAAACCTTAAAAATCAAAGTCGGGAAAAAGAAAAAAAAAAATTAAATTTCGCAAACTCCAAAATTATTTCTTTGGGTATGCGTAGTGGAACTTTTTTTCCTGAGCCCAAATCCTATCGAAAAATCGATATCGAGCGATTTACTTTCGCCCATACAATTCGACCCACCCTAATATTCATACCAAATATTTTTGCGGAGCTGCAAGGCAAGCCCCCGTGGCATGTTGGAAGCGTGCTTCGCCCACCGTACCGAAGATCCTGGGTTCAATTCCCGGACAAAGCAACATCACAAATTTAGAAAAACAGTTTTTTTCAATTAGAAACAAGTAAGGAAGGCTAACCTCGGGTGTAACCGAACATTACATACTCAGCTGCGAGCTTTGGAGACAAAATAAGGGAAAATCACCATATAGGAAAATGGGAATCAAATGGAAGGTATTAAAGGGTATTTTAAAAGGAAATGGGCCATAGTTCTATAGGTGGACGCCATTTCGGGATATCGCCACAAAGGTGGACCAGGGGTGGATAGAATTTGTTTGTACGATATGGGTATCAAATTAAAGGTATTAATGAGGGTTTTAAAAGGGAGTGGTGGAAGTTGCATATCTGAAGGCGTTTTCGAGATATCGACCAAAATGTGGACCAGGGTGACCCAGAACATCATCTGTCGGGTACCGCTAATTTATTTATATATATAATACCACGAACAGTACTCCTGTCAAAATTTCAAGGGCTTTTGATTTCGCCCTGCAGAACTTTTTCATTTTCTTCTACTTAATATGGCAGGTGGCACACCCGTTTTACAAAGTTTTTTCTATAGTTATATTTTGCGTCAATAAACCAATCCAACTACCATGTTTCATCCCTTTTTTCGTATTTGGTATAGAATTATGGAATTTTTTTAAATTTTCGTAATTTTCGATATCGAAAAAGTGGGCGTGGTCATAGTGTCGGCCATTTTTTATACCAAAATAATGTGAGTTCAGATAAGTACGTGAACTAAGTTTAGAAAAGATAAATCAATGTTTGCTCAAGTTATCGTGTTAACGGCCGAGGGAAAGGACAGATGGTAGACTGTGATAAAAACTGGGCGTGGCTTCAACCTATTTCACCCACTTGCACAGGAAAAATTTATCATCATATAGTCTATGCCCCTACCAAATTTCATAAGAATTGGTAAATGTTTGTTCGACTTATAGCATTAAAAGTATTCTAGACAAATTAAATGAAAAAGGGCGGGGCCACGCCTATTTTTGCTAAGCTTGACGTTTAAAATTTTTTTTAAGTGGGCATGTTCTTCATGCGATTTCGCAAATTCTTATGTAGCGCACATATAGTAATAGGAGTAACGTTCCTGCCAAATTTCATCGTATCTTCAACGACTGCCAAATTACAGCTTGCAAAACTTTTAAATTACCTTCTTTTAAAAGTGGGCGGTTCCAAGCCCATTGTCCAAAATTTTACTTATTTCCTTTTGTGCGTCATAAGGTCAATCCATCTACCAAGTTTCATCCCTTTATCCATCTTTGGTAATGAATTATCGCACTTTTTCTGTTTTTCGAAATTTTCGATATCGAAAAAGTGGGCATGGTTATTGTCCGATATCGTTCATTTTAAACGGCGATCGGAGATGAGTGCCCAGGAACTTACATACCAAATTTCATTAAGATACCTCAAAATTTGCTCAAGTTATCATGTTAACCGACAGACGGACGGGCGGACAGGGCCCTATCAAATTTTTTTCGATACTGATGATTTTGATATATGGAAGTCTATCAGGCCTGTTCTGAATTCCGACTCGTTTTGGAAAGTAAAACGAGGCTGATTCCGAGTCGATTTCTTTTTGGTGTTCTCAATTCCAATTGAAACAAATCGATTCGAAGTCGATTTCGAATCGTTCTCATTTCGAGTGGATAATCAAGCGAAACAGCTGTTTTTATTCATTTTAAATTAAAATTGTGCAAAAATTTGAACAAAATGCCAGCAGCAATGGTTTTCGGAAATGCAGAGCCAAGAAGACGTGCAACTGTGCATAAAAATCGCAAAAATCGATCGATCGAAATTGAGAACACGTCGGTTTCCTTTCGACTAGAATCGCTTTGTTTAGCTTGGAAATTTTTTGATAGGACTTTTCAAATTAAGATTTTCTATACTAAACAGATTCCGGCAGACGTTGTTCTGCCCTAAATTATTGGTTTATCTGCATACATTTTAATAAGCTTTTTCCGTCTAACTCTGCCCTCGCCCCTCTACACTTTTTCCTAATGTTTGAATTCACTCCTCCCTCCGTATTTTTCGCTTCATCTATCACCATCTTCGTCTCATTCTATCTCTTTCTCAGTATTTTCCTTCTCTCTTCTCTCAAGTTTTTCTCATTCTTGGTGGTATGTATTTTGTTCCAGTCCCATTCCGAGTCTCAGTCCCAGTCCCACTCCGAGTCTCAGTCTCAGCCACAGTCCCAGTCCTATTCCTAATCACAGTTCCAGTCCGTCTCTGGTCTATTTCCCGGAAGAAAGCATCGTAAATACTAATATAGGCAAATTTATATACCAAATTTCAGGCAAACCGAATAGGACGTATGTAAATAGGTATGTGAGTATTATTAATTCATGTTTTTATATCGGCTTCGCATGCATATTTATCAGTTTAGCCAGGTTGATGCGACTAAATCGAATATCACATTGAAAATTACTTTAAAGCTCTCAGCAACAGCTTTCATTTGATATCCATAATACACACTTTCTAGGGATATCCGGGTCCAGGTTTTGGCCTATATATCGAGACCCTAGTCACCCAGGGGTATAAAGATTACTCTGCACTAAAGCACGCATCAACAGCTTCAATTTGATATCCATAATTTAAAAACACATCCTAGTGTTACCCTTATCCACGTTTCTGCCTATATCACGAGACCCTAGTCACCAATAGGTATGACAACTACCCTGTAATAAAGCATTCATAAACAGCTTTCATTTGATATACATATTGTATAAACATTTTCTAGGGGTGCCCGGGTCCACGTTTTGGCCTATATCTGGAGATCCTAGTCACCAATAGGTATGAAAACTACCCTCTGCTAAAGCACTCATCAATAGATTTCATTTGATATCCATATTGCATAAACACATTTTAGGGGTGCCCGGTCCACGTTTTGGCCTATATCTCGAGACCCTAGTCACCCAGGGATACGAATAAATACCCAGTATCAAAGTACTCATAAACAGCTTCCATTTTACACCCATACTCTACAAACATATCCCAGGATTACCCAGGTCCACGTTTTGACCTCAGGACCCTAGCCAAAATGGGATAAAAAGTATCCCATGTCCGTTCCCTCGTTCAGAGCTACCTCTCCGTCAATTTTCAGCCAAATCGGTTCATCTGTTCTTGAGTTATGCGTATTGTAACTAACACCACTTTCTTTTATATACATATTTGAATTTTTTCTAAAAAAAAAATCATAACTCAAGGATGGCTAAACCGATTTGGGATTTCAAAATCAACTAACCATCATCTCTCCTTCCTGTACCTTTTCTAAAAATTTCATGGCAATCTTTCTATCCGTTTTCGAGTTATGGAGTGACAATCAAAATGTACACTTCTTTTTATATATATAGATTTCAAAAGCAACCGACCAAGTGATGGATGAGGAAAAGATCCGAAATAAAACTGACGCTGTGTACTTCACCCAACACAGCGGAAGTCATGAGGTCCTGATTAGATAACTCGCAGCGCAAAAAGTTGCTATAACATTATCGAGTTACGTTGGATTAAAGCTTACGGGTAGCTTCGCCTGGGCGCATTTTTCGTGTTAGTGCTCCAATAACTCTAGAACTTTCTCTCCCACTGTCCGTAAGTGCTCCTTAAACTTAGTTTTGGGTCAATATTTACTACTAAATAGTCCAAAATTAGCTTTTCAATTTTTTTTGATAGTCTCCTATGGTTAGGACTAACCTAGCCACAGTCCGCTTTGAGCTCACCAAAACGCCTCTCGTATTTTTGGTCATCATATCTAGCTTGATGTTTGCCAGTCATTCCTTTTATTTACCTACGGCGTCAGTACATAATGGGCGACATGGGTCGCAACCATTAAACCTATCTACCTATCTGTAGTGTCGTTTCGTGGAGCTTGAGTCCAGATTTTAAGACAATTTTTAAGAGTGGTTTGATTTGGCTAGCAAAAGTTGTCTGAAGCCTTTCTGTTGTATGTAACGATTACATTTTCTAGCATTTCCTTTTCACTTCACTTACATTTCTTCCGACTTTTAATTTTTCCGGAAACGATGCACCGTGTAAAGAAAAACTTAAGATGTCTGCTGTTACCGTGAGTACTTTTCTTGCCTTATTTTTCCTCAATACTTTAATATACAGAAACTTCCTAGTAGCTCACCCGAATTATTAAATTCCACCACTATTTGTTAGCACTTCACAATTGTAAAACTAACGAACTTTAGTCACTCTTAACTCCGAAAAGGAAAGTAAACTGCAGAAAGGACTTGGCACTTTTTGTAATTAAAGCACGCTTTTGCTTTGACTGTACTTGGACGCATTAAAAGCCAGCGGTAGTCGCTGAGTAGATGGCGAGTATTTAGAGTGAAAAGAGATAAAGTTAAAAATGCATAATTTAATTTTAAGAAAAGTTTTTGTAGCTTCAAAAGCGCATTAACCAAACAAACAATTAAGTAAACTTGAAGCCCATGCAAAGCAGGTCAGTATTTTGTTGAAATCTTGTTAGCCTTTAACTACTTGGCTTTTGTGGGTTAGGATTATAGATAATTTCAAACTAGTAGCAGTTGCGTTGTTTGTGTGCTGCTTGGCGAGTGTAGGTCTAGTGGTTATATATGAGCTAACTTTATAAATTGTGTTAATTACAAAATTTGTTTACTTTTCGATGAGTTAATGAAGTATAGGTAAAAGTATGAGCTTTGTTGTGGTGAATGAATGTCGGAAATAGAGTTTGGTGCTTTTATTGTTTGTAAAATTTTGTTGTTTGAAGTTAACAAAGTTTATGAGTAAAGAAAGGTAAATCAAATAATGTAGGAAAGTAAATTAAATAAAGAAATGAAAAAATTAATGTTTTCTTTGAAAATATGGAAGGAAGGGTTAAACGTTATTTTCCATTTGATGCCACTACAAGTGCTCGTGCACGGATTGGCCGCGAAATGTGCTCTACAACCAAGAGAACATGTGGAAATCCGCCAAATATGGGCACGTGACAATATTAGTTAACATGTAGTGGGGAAGATTAAACATAAACAAAATTGAGCTAAGATCCGACACCGAAAATATCACGGCGGGTTTTGACTTCAAGGTGCAGAACTTAAGGTATCCTTCAAGGGAGTAATGGGAGGATGACGTGGATAGTGGTAGAAGCATTCCAATCTACGCTCACGGCTCGAATATGCAAAAGGGAACAAGAGCTGGAATGTACACAGCGCTCGGTGTCTGGGTACCTGGGCAAAACAATATTTAGTGAAATGAATTTGCAAATTAGATGGCCAGGAACGGTTCCGAAATGGACATAAGCGATGCGGACAGCGCCGTGCAACCACCTCTAGGTAATCTTCTGAGAAAAATCGAGGATGCGAGATTTTAGCAACTTACTTGCTGTGGACCAACTGGGTTTATTGCAAGGTCTCAAGGTCCTTATGGACATGTTTGGATAGAAAAGGAACTAGCTGCTTTCCCTATTAAAATGGATCTGCAGTCATCACAGTTAATCGCGCTATTGCATTAATGCTCCGACGGTGGCGCATACCAACAAGTTTGCTCTGCAAAAGCTAACGAGATGAGGAGGAGTCAATCCATCACATCATTTCTCTGCCAATGTCCGAGACTGCCAACACGACACAGTCTAACATAGGTCATGAAGGTTGAGGATGAGAAAGCAAATCGGAAAGGAAGGACGAGAGGGCAAATCGGAAATTAGAATCGAAATCCGGAAGCGTTAGCAAACTTTATGATTGAGTTATCAGTTTTTATCGAAATTAAATTCATTTTGTATCGATTATTTATGGAAAACTTGTGGCTATTTTACTATGAAGTTATCGTTTTTTAGCGTAGCGTTATCGGTTCGTTACAAAAGGTTATCGTGGAGTCGAAAGCTCCTGTTCTTGCTTTCCGCTTGATTGCGGCATAGCTTATGCTCCGACAGAGCTGCATTGTCTGTGCTCCTCAAGTGTGTAGTTAGTACGTCTTTGACTTAACTGACTTAACTTAACAATGATTTTGCATTTTAGCTAAATAAATTATTTATTCGTCAACATTTAACTTTTCGTTTAATTCGCATAAATTATTCAATGCCACCACTGTTTTTTTTTCCTTTAAGAAATTTTGCTGTACGTGAACAGTTGCACTTTGCACTTGTTTTTGCTTTGTCCTTCTAACCTCCTTCATTCCGAGTGAATGAGTAGCTGTGCAACAAGTTCACACCACTTAAGATAATATTTAAGTCGGTTGGTATTATGCAAACAACACCATTTGCACTTAATAGCACTCCAAGTTAGAGTAAGTATGAAATTTTTCTCAGCGAAGCAGTAAAAAATCAGCGAAATGAAAAAATACCAAAGCAATTACTGCCACATTTTTTTTTGTGAATAATCAGTTAGATGGATAAACAAAGTGCATTTCATTGTATATATTTAACTGAGTAGATAGGCATTTTAAACAATGGAATGTAGCGAATATAATTAGAATATACAGGTATATTTGCAATTTGCGGAGGTGGGTGGTTATATAATTTGGCCATAGTCGTACGAGGCTTCGCAGCGTTCCTAGTTTATAAAAAGCGGTAATAGTTTTGAGTACTCTTCAAATTTCGCACGACGACGCATATTCGCATGATTTACCTGAAACCTTACAGCGTTTCGTATGCTGACACTAAATAAGATTTTCATATTGCAACTGGGACATAAATAGTATTTTTCGTTAAAACACGCACGACAATTCATTAACCGAATAAATGAAAGGCAGTTAATTTAAGACTCTCGCCGTTACACATCTTTCTGCCACAGCGCTGAATTTGTATTTTTGCGAAGAAAAATTGGCAATGTGCTAGGAAACATTTTAGTATTATTTGCGCAATTATTTCGAAATTACTTCGATACTTTTTTGTGAAAACTTTAAAATTGTTATGGAATCATACTGGGAACATTCCGATGGTCGTTTGAAATAATTGCGGCATTTTGTCAGCGACTAAGTATATCGGAATAATTTTTATACTCAGTTGAGCAGAGCTCACAGAGTATATTAACTTTGATTGGATAACGGTTGGTTGTACAGGTATAAAGGAATCGAGATAGATATAGACTTCCATATATCAAAATCATCAGTATCGAAAAAAAATTTGATTGAGCCATGTCCGTCCGTCCGTCCGCCCGTCCCTTAACACGATAACTTGAGTAAATTTTGAGGTATCCTGATGAAATTTGGTATGTAGGTTCCTGGGCACTTACCTCAGATCTCTATTTAAAATGAACGATATCGGACTATAACCACGCCCACTTTTTCGATATCGAAAATTTCGAAAAATTGAAAAAGTGCGATAATTCCTTACCAAAGATGGCTAAAGCGATGAAACTTGGTAGGTGAGTTGAACTTATGGCGCAGAATTGTAAATAAGTAAAACTTTGGACAATGCGCGTGGCACCGCCCACTTTTAAAAGAAGGTAATTTAGAAGTTTTGCAAGCTGTAGTTTGGCAGTCGTTGAAGATATCATGATGAAATTTGGCAGGAATGTTACTTGTATTACTATATGTATGCTTAATAAAAATTAGCAAAATCAGAGAACGACCACGCCCACTTAAAAAAAAAATGTTTTTAAAGTGAAATTTTCACAAAAAATTTAATATCTTTACAGTATATAAGTAAATTATGTCAAAATTCAACTCCAGTAATGATATGGTGCAACAAAATAAAAAAATAAAAGAAATTTTCAAAATGGGCGTGGCTCCGCCCTTTTTCATTTGATTTGTCTAGGATACATTTAATGCCATAATTCGAACAAATATTTACCAATCCTTGTGAAATTTGGTAGGCGCTTAGGACGACAACGGTTTTCTGAGAAAAAGGGCGAAATCGGTTGAAGCCACGCCCAGTTTTTATACACAGTAGATCGTCTGTCCTTCCGCTCGGCCGTTAACACGATAACTTGAGCAAAAACCGATACATCTTTACTAAACTCAGTTCACATAATTACCTGAACACGCTTTGTATTCGTATAAAAAATTAACGAAATCCGACTATGACCACGCCCACTTTTTCGATTTCGAAAATTACGAAAAAAGAAAAAAATGCTATAATTCTATACCAAATACGAAAAAAAGGATGAAACATGGTAATTGTATTGGTCTATTGACGCAAAATATAACTTTAGAAAAAAACTTTGTAAAATGGGTTTGACACCTACCATTATTAAGTAGAAGAAAATGAAAAAGTTATGCAGGGCGAAATCGAAAGCCCTTGAAATCATGGCAGGAATACTGTTCGTGGTATTACATATATAAATAAATTAGTGGTACTCGACAGATGATGTTCTGGGTCACCCTGGTCCACATTTTGGTCGAAATCTCGAAAACGCCTTCACATATACAACTACCACAACCCACTTTTAATATTCTTATTAATAACTTTAATTTGACACCCATATTGTACAAACACATTACAGAGTCACCCCTGGTCCACCTTTATGGCGATATAACGAAAAGCCGTCCACTTATAGAACTAAGGCCCACTCCCTTTTAAAACACCCATTAACAACTTTCATTTGACAAACGCATTCTAGAGTCACCCCTGGTCCACCTTTATAACGATATCCCGAAAAGGCGTCCACCTATAGAGCTAAGGCCCACTCCCTTTTAAAATACTCATTAACACATTTCATTTCATACCCATGTCGTACAAACAAATTCTAGAGTCACCCCTGGTCCACCTTTATGGCGATATCTCGAAAATGCGTCCACCTATAGAACTAAGGCCCACTCCCTTTTAAAATACTCATTAACACCTTTCATTTGATACCCATATCGTACAAACAAATTCTAGTATGACCCCTGGTCCACCTTTATGGCGATATCTCGAAAAGGCGTCCACCTATAGAACTAAGGCCCACCCCCTTTTAAAATACTCATTAACACCTTTCATTTGATACCCATATCGTACAAACAAATTCTAGAGTCACCCATGGCCCACCTTTATGGCGATATCTCGAAAAGGCGTCCACATATAGAACTAAGGCCCACCCCCTTTTAAAATACTCATTAACACCTTTCATTTGATACCCATATCGTACAAACAAATTCTAGAGTCACCCCTGGTCCACCTTTATGGCAATATCTCGAAAAGGCATCCACCCATAGAACTAAGGCCCACTCCCTTTTAAAACACTCATTAACAACTTTCATTTGACACCCATATTGTACAAACGCATTCTAGAGTCACCCCTGGTCCACCTTTATAACGATATCCCGAAAAGGCGCCCACCTATAGAGCTCAGGCCCACTCCCTTTTAAAATACTCATTAACACATTTCATTTCATTTCATACCCACGTCGTACAAACAAATTCTAGAATCACCCCTGGTCCACCTTTATGGCGATATCTCGAAAATGCGTCCACCTATAGAACTAGGGCCCACTCCCTTTTAAAATACTCATTAACACCTTTCATTTGATACCCGTATCGTACAAACAAATTCTAGTATGACCCCTGGTCCACCTTTATGGCGATATCTCGAAAAGGCGTCCACCTATAGAACTAAGGCCCACCCCCTTTTAAAATACTCATTAACACCTTTCATTTGATACCCATATCGTACAAACAAATTCTAGAGTCACCCATGGCCCACCTTTATGGCGATATCTCGAAAAGGCGTGCACCTATAGAACGGAGGCCCACTCCCTTTTAAAATACTCATTAACACCTTTCATTTGATACCCATATCGTACAAACACATTCTAGAGTCTCCCCTGATCCACGTTTATTGCGATATCTCGAAAAGGCGTCCAAGACATTCCAGGGTTACCCTATGTTAATTTTCCTACATGGTGATTTTTCCTTATTTTGTCTCCATAGCTCTCAACTGAGTATGTAATGTTAGGTTACACCCGAACTTAGCCTTCCTTACTTGTTTTGGTATTATTTTGGAGGCATTAAGCAGTCTTCGGAAAAATGAATTTATGAATATGAAAAGTTATCGGATTGTTATTATTATGGGATTGGTATTTGCATATTTTTGGTTTGTCATCGACGAGCTATCGGTTTGTTATAAATAACAACCATTCTGGAAGAGTTTTCGGTATATTATCGACGTGCTGCTAATTTATTATCAAAGACTTATGGATTTTCTACCGAAAATATATCGATTTGTTATCAAAATGGATTTAATATGTGGTCGAAAAAATGTCGATTTGTAATCGAAAATTAATAGATTTTTATCGTAAAAATATCAAAAATTTACCGATTTGGTATGGCACAAACATGGTTTTTAATTGGAAGAAATGTAGTTGTTTTAGAAAAAATGTCTATTTTTTTCTATAGCTTCTCGGATATTATCGATAACTTTTTGATAGCAAATCGATATACATATTTTTGATAAAAATTGATATCTTTTCGTAAACCAGTCGATATTTGTCGATAGAAAATCGATATATTTTAATACAAAATCGATAAGAAAACGATATTTTATCGATGTAAAATCGCTAACTTTTCGATACAAAATCTATATTTTTTCTACAAGTTATCAATTTGGTATGGCACAGACATGGTTTTTTTAATCGAAAAAAATGTGTTGTTTTGGAAAAAATCTCGATTTTTTTCGAGAGCTTCTCGATTTATTGTCGATAAATTTTTGATAACAAATCGATGTTTGTACATATTTTTCATAACAAATCGATATCATTTCGTAAACAAGTCGATATGTTTCGATAGAAAATCGTTAAAAACCGTAATTTTATCGGTATAAAATCGATAACTTTTCAATATAAAATCCATACTTTTTCGATAAAACCCTATAAATTTTCGATAATAAATTAATATTTTTTCGGTAAAAAAATCGAGATTTCTTCGATAAAAGGTCGATTACCTATCGATATTTTTTCAATAGCATATCTATAATATTTGATGCAGTCTTCGATTTTAGTGCCACACTTAAATGGTGCAAATCTCAACGCTTACCACTCTTCTGCCTTCAGCGCCAACACCGCATTTTAGCGATTCACCTGTTTTGCTTTGCAAATTGCTTAAACTTCCTTCACTATGCTGGTGAAGTTGCTTTAAGTCGCTCCACTATTTACTTTTTACTTTTTTTTGAAGTGTTTTGCATACAATTTGCATTACTTTTCAACGTTGCTTTTTTGTTTAAATTTTCTTTATGTTGACAATTGTTGTTAGTTGGCCTGCATGAGCTTTCGCCCCATATTCAGCGCTGCATTGCATTGTGTGCGTTGATGTTGTTCCCTCATTGATTGCATTCCACCATCATCGTTCGCTGCATTCTCATCCACATGCATTTTCATTGCGTATTAACATTTTTATTTTATTTGCACTTTTTCTTTATGGATGTGGGTATTACTTTTAATCGAAATTAATATGCAGTTACTTATGTAATTATTTACTTAAGTTGGCAGAAGTTTTTTGGAAAGCGTCTCTTTAAGCTCAATGCCTTTTGTATTTCATAGTTGAGTTCTATTTAAAGACGAGAAAGCTTAAAGTGAAGTTTCGTATTGGTATTTTTAGTATTACTAGGCTGCCCATGAGCTTGTTCGAATGTCCGAATGCTACTTTTTTCTGAGTTACACCAAAAATTTCAAACAGGTCAGCCTTGCAGCTTCTAACATTCACCTTTATATAAATCTGGAGATTTTTCGAACAACTTGACTTGTAACAACCCAAGAAAAATCAATGTCATTTTCACTAAAGAACGTCCGATCAGCCAAAAATCGTGAGAAAATAGCAGGATTTTAAGGAAGAGCACTGGTATGTTGCAAAGGGGCTCTCGAAAGAGTTCTTATAGAAAGATGGCAAGAGAAAAAATGCATGAGTGTAAGTACTCGTAAAGTTCGATGTGTAAACGTACAGACTAACATATGTATGTCCGTCCATAAAACTTTTTTGTTTGTAATAAACTAGATCGCGCCCAGGAGTTAAAATTACCAGACATAAATGAATTAGTGTTAGCTACGTCAAATTCGGTATTGACAAGCTTATTATCAAAATCGAAACAAGATAACAGATATCGATAACAGAAATATAAAAATTGTATATCATACCTATTACAAATTGATAACTTTCGAAGGGTGCTAAGCCGTCATCATCAGTACGCTTTAGGCACGCTGCTCTAACCATTAAGCTATACAGCGGTGGTTTGTTTGACTGGCAAATTTGCTACTTCTATTCCTTTTACCAACTATATTCATTCAGTGTTGCGCCATCTGGTGCAAATCACTGATAATGCTGGATTTTTGTTTATTGTCAATTACTTTGTTTGACATTCCCAAGTGCTCATGGTTTATTAACAATTGTTTTTGTTTTTATCGGCCTATTGATAAATGATTCAGGTTCGATTCGAGCTCAAGGCCAGAACAATAATTTTTTTCTAATGATAATTATTGTTATTTTTTAATTTTTCTAAATTTGAAAAATTGTATTTTGTTTTTGGAAAAGTACGTAGAAAATTTTTCAGACAACCTGCAAATTATTTTTCTGGCCTTGAGCTTGAATCGAACCTGAATCATTTATCAATAGGCCGATAAAAACAAAAACAATTGTTAATAAACCATATGCACTTGGGAATGTCAAACAAAGTAATTGACAATAAACAAAAATCCAGCATTATCAGTGATTTGCACCAGATGGCGCAACACACAACACAAATTTGTCAGTCAAACAAACCACCGCTGTATAGCTAAATGGTTAGCGCTGCGTGCCTAAAGCGTACTGATGATGAAGGCTTAGCACCCTTCGAAATGGATCTATCTGCGCAGCTATGGCAGGTTGTCTGAAAAATTTTCTACTTACTATTCCAAAAACAAAATACAATTTTTCAAATTTAGAAAAATTAAAAAATAACAATAATTATCATTAGAAAAAAATTGTTGTTCTGGCCTTGAGCTCGAATCGAACCTGAATCATTTATCAATAGGCCGATAAAAAAAAACAATTGATAACTTTTTAAAAAGAAATTGATAACTTTTCGAAAAAATGTCGATAACTTTTTGATAACAAGTAGATTACAAATCCTTCAATTTTCCACAACAAATCGATAGTTTTTCGATAAGAAGTGGATATTACGCTGTTAACAAAAAACGAAAAAAATCCATATTTTTTGGTAACACTGTGATAAAAGAACCATATTTTTTTGACCGCATATCGATAACTTTTTGATGAAATACCGAAAACTTTTCGATAAACAATCGATACGTTTTCGATGAAAAATCGATTACTCGAATATGAAAAAAGATAAAACGCAGTTAATTTGGATTTCGATAGGAATTGTGTAACTATTCGATAACGAATCGATAAATTATCGATAACACACTTATAACAAACCTTTCCTTTCCTATCCTTACCTTTCTTTTCTCTCCTTTCCTTTCCCTTTCATTCCTTTCGCTTCGTTTTCCTTTCCTATCCTTCCTTTCCTTTACTTTCCTCTCCACTTTTTTCCTTTCCTTTATTTCACCTTATTTGGCTGTGTTACTAACCAGTCTCAAGCCAACGGATCTTGCTGTGGCTTTATTCTAATGCCTAATACGCTCGTACAAACCACGCGATTTGAAAAACTAATTAGGTTAGATCTATGGGCTTGAGCACTTGAATATATTTTACTAATTTAATCAAACTTATATTTTTCAGTTTGGAGTTTGAAAATTTTCAGTATAAATGCTTAATTGACGTAAGATAAACCTACCTCATACCAATTCTGTCTTACCCAATACTCCCATTTGGATTACACGTGTTAAGCATTACCACTAGAAGCGAGAAGATACTACAAACAAACATTTCCCCCAACAACAACATTTCCTCCACCCCTGCTACCATTTGACATTTTCATGCTGGCATTTACAACTGTCAAGTTAGATTGATTGCGCAGTTTACTTATGATTTCGTCTTAATCTGCTCTTTCAATAGCAAAGGACAAGAGAACAATAACGATACACATAATAGGATTTACCTGCATGTCAAACAAATAGTCACGGCAGAAGCTGGCAAATTCCTTCACGAGCGGATACAAACAAAGGCAGGCAGAGTGCATGAGTCGAAAGTGAATTGTGACTTTTACAAGAGTGAAAGGCTGGTTCTCGTATCTCAAATAGTACGCCGATTGTCATTGTGTCAAGAGCGCAAAGATTAAGGCAGTTCGATAGGAAATTTATAAAACTATTTAAGTTGAAACCTCAAAATTGATTGAGGTTCACTTTTGAATTATTGTTAAGTGGATGGGAGCGAAAACTCTCAGCGTATGGTCATTAGACGGCTTTTTCAAAGCTGAATAATTATACTCTGGGGCTTTTGGATTTTCAAACAAATATGCCAATTCTAGGAGTAGTAAGATGAAATGACGAAATCTTGACGTGATAACAAAAATGTTGTACTTCATTAAACCTATAGCGTTCCAATGAAAATATCCTAACGAATGACACGCATCAAAATCGACATTTACTTCAAAATTTATTGTTTCCATCTTTGTAAAGTTATGTGTTTGAAAAATTAAGTGGTTTTTGTTTCTTTAACTGGCCTTGCGAGAACAGGACACAAAACCAGAACTTGCTAAAAAATTTTTTCTGCATCCCGCATCGAGGAAGCCTAATTGGAATGATTGTGATACCAGAAAACAGCGACTGGGTACTACGCCTATCGTGAGCTTCAAGTCCTCTGTTTTTTAAGAACAGGATACAATTTTTTAAGAAAGGCCTAAATATGAGTTGTTAATTGAAATACGTGAACTCTTATACTTTCATGGTAGCCACTTATGAATTTCTTTTTCAGATGAGGAAAATTAGCTCCTGCCCTAAAGATTCCATACCATTATCTAGTTAATCTAAGTTTTTAGTTGCAATCGACTCAGATATCTTAACATACTGATATTAGGACAGAAATAAGTGGGTGATAGTGATATCATAGGCGGCAGGAATTACGTACAGGGCGGCAAAAAATTGTTTGTGAAAAAAGTGGATGACTCTATCTTCCAAAGCTGAAAGTATAAGCTAAGTAAACTGTTATTTGTTATTGAATGGGGTTAAATGGGGTTGAGGCTACAAGAAGCCGCACCACCCAGGGGATTAAGAGGTAATTTCCGTAAGCATTATGAGGAAATACAACACCTGAGAACACAGCTGTATGAAGCAAAAAGGCACGAACAGCAGAGAAGGAACGCACCCCCTACGGAAACGCGCCTCACCATAGCTGAACTTCGATCTGGGTACTGTAACAGGTTAAACTCTTACCTATACAGAGTCAACCCCTACATACAAAATGTATGTCCTATTTAGAATGTGTCCCCACAACACAACAACAACATTTGTTATTGAAGAATTTGTTGTTGTATTGCAGCGTAGTTTTAGGAGTAACTGGGCATGATTTACAATAAAATGTTCGCCATTAAATCACTGAATCATAGTTTTCTTTTTAATCCAAGTCTTTGTTCGCTGGGAACAAAAGCAATTATGTAACATACTTTCAGGACGGAGCGGTAGTGGAGTTCAAAGGCTGTTCGCACCTTGCAAACTGAAGGAGTGCAACAATTCCTCACCTCGTACGGAGTGGTTACATTTCCCGCTTCTATTATATCAACTTATTCTTGCAAGCACCCATATCTAGTTATGAGCTTCATTTCCTAAATAACTGTGAGAGGTGGACCTGGCAAGAACTGCACATTAAAGTAGATGAGCCTGAGCTGAGCTACTACCATGGCAAGCCACCACTTCTCCTCTCCCGTAAAGGCAGTTATATAACAATGGCACTCAGTGTGGGCCCTAAGCAACTTAGATCTCAGATGACTGTTCTAAAATTGACAAGTAAGGATGGGACTCTCTTTCATGCCTTTCATGAATTTGGCTGAACAATAATCTTATGCCATTCGTAATATCCAAATAATCGGCTGTATAAGAGATGAAATATATAGTGGACAGATGTACATACCTAAACGATTTTTAAGAAAAATAAAAAATAAATAAAATAAATAAATAAAAAATTTTAGTTAAACGGTTTTATAGAAAACAATACTTACATAAAGTAATAAAGTAATAATAATACTAAAAGCAAGAAAATAATTAGGTAGGTCCTAGGTGCTAGTCATCACACTCCTCATCAATGTAGGGCATTGATCATACAATTATATAAAAGCGTTGTGCGCGTGCAATTTCTAAAAATGTGAGGCGTAGCTTAACCTGATTAAGACTATCAATAGAAATTTGACACGTCCATCGCTTTTATTTAATTGTATGATCAATGCCCTAGATTGATGAGGAGTGTGATGTCTAGTACCTAGGACCTATCTAATTATTTTCTTGCTTTTAGTATTATTATTACTTCATGTAAGTATTGTTTTCAATAAAACCGTTTAACTTAAACAGTTTTTTTTAATTATTTTATTTTCAAGTTTTTAGTCTTTATTTAATTGTCTATTATTTCTCACTCTATTTAGTTCATTTAGAAGCTCATTATTACAAGGACCCTTTCCTGACTTTACTCGACGCAGCGCCACGTATGCTTGTCCCTCCTCCAACTCCAAAATATTTTGATGTCACTTCTACCGGACTGTATGTAATATTTGTTTCAAATATGAGACAAATACGATTTGTGTGGTGCGATTTATGAAAAGTTTCTTATCTGAACAATTGGTTGTGGGGGATATATGCTATAGTGTTTCGATTCGGCCGGTACCGACAAATGTCTAATCGGACACCTAAATATATCCGCTCACCAAATTTTATCAAGATATCTCAAAAATTTGGGTACTAGTCATTCAAACAGGCAGACGGACAGACAGACAGATGTTGGTGGCTAAATTAGCTAAGCTCGTCATCCTGATTATTTCGGTATACTTATTGGTGGGTCTATCTCTTCTCCTTTAAAGACTTACAATTTAGGATACGTGACAAACTTAATATACTATTGCATTTTCATGAAAGGTATAAAAAGAAGACCCAAATTCGTGGAAATAGGTTTCATGCCGGTGCTTTGAAGTAGAACTTAGTCTAGCACAAAAGTCATACATCGTCTTGGAAACTTGCTGCGGGTAGCTAAGCTTATTCGAAGATTTTAAAAATCGACATACTTCCCACCATTCAAATTTAAAAATTTGCATACCTCGTCTTCTTACTTTTCGCTTGAATTCCTGAAAAATATTCTTTAACCAATTTTGCAAAAATTTGCGTAGTTTTATGTTCGCATTCTCACTTTGATTACATACAATTTTGTTTTTTATAAGCAGTTTTCTACTCGCTGATATTTCGCTCCCGACTGGAATTTCTTGCTGTAATACCTTAGCTGTGTTTCTTTTGAAACTGCTCGATTTTTGTAATATTTTTTGTATAGTTTCCAAAGACAACCGCAGTTAGTGTCACTATTTTATTGGCGTTGTTGCTTTTTTCATCACAGCTTAATACAATTTTTAATGGCTTTTTATGTGTAAAAATTTAATGGTAGCAAAGTATTATATTTTATTTTTTTATTTATCGCTCTTTGCTTGCGAAAGTTTTACTTAATGTTGACAGCATTATTTTGTTGCTGTTGTATTATGTTTATGACTTTAAGGACTACTGTGGGCTTTAATTGGTGTTTATGGTATTTGCTGCATTTGCTTTTAAGTGGTGTGCGTGCGAGACTGCTACGCTGTGCGTTGATGTATGTATGTGTGAGTGAATTTGCATGAAGGTCTTTCCAAGTTACTGGTTTTGACGTAGAAATATTTTATTTAAAATTTAATATTATTGACACTAAAAACTGTGTTAAAAAATTTTAGGAAATTTGGTAAGAAACAGCTCTAGGATACCGTTAACGATGGTTGTAAGTAGATAAGCATATCTTAGTTATGCTTAACTCATGAAGCGGAACTAAACTTGAAACCACGCTGCGCTTCGATCCAACAAAATATTGCCATCACAAGTGGTCTCTTTACTCCGCAGAAAAATATTAAGAAAGTGGTACATATTTCTTAGCTCTGGTGTTTTGTTGTTGTTGTTGTCGCGATAACGGCTTCGGCCAGTGTCATAAATGTTGATGGTCCATTAAGAGATGCAGATACGGTACGTTTTGGTAACGTGCACCATTACGGCACCACCACGACCTTCTCGGGAATGATTTAGTATGACCACATGAAACCTTCAAGGTGATACCGGGAGGGCGCCTAGATCCATGAAGAACTTAGGGTCAATTTGGTATTTTAGTTGCCTCTTACGACAGGCATACGTGCGGCGGGTGTTGCCAAAATTAATGCAAAAATGCGAAGGCATCCCAAATAAAGAACCTTAAAACGAAGAACACCAGACTGCATAACATCAAAAAGAAACCAAATAAGAGCATTACTGGAAAACTTTAGCATTTTTGCTGGATCGCTATAAGCATAGAAATAGTTTGCGAAGAAATTACAATACCTATAACGCAATAAGCTCCTTTCTTTAGTAAAATTGTCAGTGGACGCCGTATTCAACTACATCGAAAACCTACTGAAAACCACTTAAGCGTGAATTCCTTAAATTGGGTCAGTCTCGGACTTCGCCGCATCCTTTCCTTATCGCATCACCGAAACCCTGCACCGGAAGTGTGATTCTCGTGTCACGATCAGCCATGCCACGTACCTTTAAGATCTCCTATGGAAATATACACACCCACTTTAGGAATGGCTACACAAATGTAGCCTAAGACTCCTATAACATTCCTCCTTTTGCTACACTGCTGCTCGCCTAAACTCCCTTTTCTTTTTTTTTTTTGCGGGGAGGCTGAAAAATGCCTAATGCACCATAATTGCTGCCGTCGCAGCAACCGTGTGTCCGTAGACTAAAAAACAGCCCCGTTCTGGAACCGTCGCCCACCCCGGCACCACTTTTGCATTACTTCAGGGTGGCTTTCCATATTTCTCATTTTTTAAGAGCCTACTGTTGTCCCTGCGTCCAGGTTCCCGCTATTTGCTCTGAGTGTCCATTTAATCGCCACTGCTTCGCATGCGCATTTCTCTGCGCTCCCTCTCAGCATCCATCAGGCGTGTCATTACTATAAATGCCATTTTGCTCACTGCAGTCCAGCATTCTTTCCTGCTGCACATATGTGAAACTAAATTTCTCGTGGTAGGTTCCTCCCCAAAGACTCCATGCAAGGTGAGTCTTTCTTCGTGGAAACGGGGGCAGTAGAACATGACGTGTTCTGCGTTTTCTAACTCTGTGGTACACATTGGGCAATGAGGATCTTCCTCTATCCTACGCTTCCATAAATACTCTTTGAAACCGCCATGTCCACTCATTATCTGCGTGAGATGGTAGTTCAGTTCGCCGTGCTTCCGCTCATTCCATTGAGCTACGTTCCAAACTAGTGTGAAAGTCCAACGCCCTTTACTCGAGGCCTCCCACCGTTCTTGCCACTTAGCTATTGCTTGTGTCCTTGCTCTTTTCTTGTCTTCTTCAGATGGTCGCTCGATATTAGTGTTATACAGATCGGCCATTTCGCTTGCCAGTAAGTCCACTGGGATACCACTCCCTTTTCTTGTAAAAGAGGATACAGTCTCATCTACCTGCTTCTAGTTAATTTATAAACTCCTGATTCAGATCGATTGGGCTCTTGGTCACAAAACTTTATGGTACTATACAACTGACTGTTAACCACCCTAGTGTTGAGTTTTTAATCGCATAAACAATCCTGTAAAGCTAACAAGCAATTTCTGCGGGGGTTTCTTCCAGTCTGCCACTTCAGTTGAGAATTACTTGAGGAAGAAATTATATTAAAAGATACCGAAAATTTATAAATTTCTCGTTAGCTCTCATACGATTAATGCCATAAGCCATAACTTACTTACAACTAATGCCCAGTAGGGAATCATAACAACCGAGATCAACGAAGCATAACCCATTAGGCAGTTGCTCTACCTTAAAGGATATATGGGCCAGAAAGAACCCAACCGAACAAAAATTTTTCAATTGTACTAAAACATATTTTTTGGGCAGCTTCGTCTAGCAGTGAACTTGAAAAGCGCGCCTAGAAAATTTTCTGCCGAAAGGTCTCTAGCTGATCCTTATAAGATCTTCACGAAAAAAATGTATTTTCAAAGGGACTGGTAAGTACCGTGTGTTTTTAAGAGAAAGCCGATATAATTTTACAATGACCTTTGTTTATTTATTTTTTTATAGGAAACATCCTTGTACTTATGCAGGTCTGTAACAAGGCTTGATAATGTCACACTGCAGCTCAACGTCCCTCATGTGTAAACTTAATATCTTGAGAAATATCCACCGAAGAGACTTGATAATAGGCATGGTAATAGGGCCATGAGATAGTGTTGGTCGAATTAAGTATCTTGCCACTTGCTAAGCACTTGCCACACGGATCCGGATTCCGGAATCCAATACAGTTGGTGAAGTAAACGTAATACCAACTCTTTAGCGCCCTGAAGAGAGCCATTTTGAATCAGTTGATCCAACAACTTTGTTAAAGGGATGATTTTCAATGTAAGACAACATAAGCCAGTTTTCCAGTCGATCTTTGGCTCGAATTACTACGCGACAATCGAGGAATGGGTTTAAGGCAAGAATTTGAACCTTGGACGTTAATACAATTTAACAGTAACATGCTTGTGTTCTTCTGGAAAATGGTTAATTTGATCAGATATGCCTGTTAGTTCGATCAATCAAATCTATACACATATGCTACGACCACCAGCGCGCGCGGAAGCGAATGAAATCTTTAAAAGAGAACTCTTTGACAGTAGTAAAATGTGTGTCATTTTTTTGATGTTTCGTGGAAGGAGAAAATGCTTTATGCACTGACCGGGATATTTAAGCGAGACTCTCCGAGTGTAGGACTCCCTTCTTACATGAAGCGTTACCCACTAAAACCTAAGCTCCCACGGCATGCACAAAACCCCTTACCTGGGACCGCGTTTAGCATTACTTGGGGTAAAGGTGCACGCTACGTGGGCTCTATGGCTACTCCCACGCTAATGGGATAGGTATCCGTATTCTCGTTTACTGATAAGTATATGCCTCACATATGTGCTGACCGTATCCCATCTGGCTCTTCGACAGGTCATGTTATGGATGACTCTGCCCGGAGATAGGTCGCCAATTACCTCTTCTATCCTCCTTCGCTGATCGGGAAGTACCGGTATTCGACGAAGGTGTGGCGTAAATATTTTCCCACAGTACAGGCAGTTCGGGTTATCAACCTATGTCCAGTTTGAAACTGGGTCAGATAAAAGTCTACCTCTTCGTGTGGTCGATTCAACGATGTATTCAGTTCCGGCATTTGTTCCCTAGTCCACTTTCCTACGATTCTGTGGTCCCACTGTTCTTGCAAGCGTCGAATCGGTTATTCTCGCGCCTGCATGGCAATAGCAACTCTACTCGCTTGCGATGTATTGTGGTATACTGATTTTCTTTCCTCAGCGAGAAGATATTCGGTATGGTTTTCGCAACAACGAGGACAGCTTCAGCCGTGCGGTAGGCAGAAGTTATTCGCAGCGCCCATCTGCGTTGGACCGTGGTGAAGGTGTCCCGGTTCTTCCGGTATTTCTTTACGTTCGGCCAGATTTCTGCACCGCATAAGAGTATAGTGTCCGAAACTGATGCAAGCAACTCCTTTGTGCATGGCTTTGGA
Organism: Eurosta solidaginis; assembly: GCF_040869045.1. Classification (NCBI taxonomy): domain Eukaryota; kingdom Metazoa; phylum Arthropoda; class Insecta; order Diptera; family Tephritidae; genus Eurosta; species Eurosta solidaginis. The sequence continues at coordinate 358,193 of NW_027136934.1, forward strand.
CCACATGTGTCGTAGGCTTCTCGTATGTGATCCAAAAAGATGAGTTTGCTGTCTTACCTCACTCCGAGATATTTCGTTGAAGTGAGTGTCTCCAATCCCCTTGCTTCTAGCGTAACTTCGTCCATTTCCATCTCTAGCATTACTCGAAAGCTGCCGATTATAATTAAATCAAATTAGATTATATTTTCTGCGTCGATGTGTCTTTTAAAAAGTTTTTCTCCTAGTGACTCACTAAGGTTTGAAAACCAATAAAATAACATTCAAATTCATACCTTGGGAATTTTCTTTTCATATAAAACCTTAGTTAGATTAACCAGAATACTATCAACCACACTAAAATCAAAGCTTGACTAATAAGAAAACCAAGGCAAATATGACAAGACGGAATCCAATATACCAACCTCTAATGCATAGTCATAATACAAATTATAACTTGCATACCAATTCACCAAATTTTCTAAGCTTGACACTTGCAATTTGCCAAAATAATCAAATTACAATCAAGTCTTGTCGAGTTAATGTGGGCGCACGAGAGTAATGTCTTCAAACAGAGCCAGTGAGTGAAATACTGCAAAGTTAACAAGAACATATAAAGAAGAGTGTCTGAGAGCTCGGCAAAATTATAAAACAGCAGAATTTGTATGCAAAAGGCGAACTGATTTTACATGGAAAGCAGCGGCAGAAGTAAGTCCCAAGCCAAATCAGTGGCAAATAAATGAAGAAATATTGCAAAAATAAAAAAAAAGATCATGATTTGAGACACGATTGTTGTAATAAAACGTGTTGTTAAGGAAATTGAATTTACTTAATGATGTACTATAAAATTTTATGAAGCACATTGCAAAGTAGAGGCAAAAAGGGAGAACGCACCATCGTAAGCTTAACATAAGAGTGGGATAAGAGAGAGGGAGAATGAGAGAGTCACTTCAAACACTTTTGCTGGCGATTTTTGTATCGAATGGGGAGCCTTTTGTTTCTTGCATGAAAATATTTTGCAAATAATATTGTAACGAATTTTGGGAAATTCCGCTTAGTTTGAACCTTCTGTTACATTCGAATCGCTGAACTTTCGAATAAATGGTCTTTATTTAGACTACTTTGGGGGTAGTACAATTACACTTCACTTCACAACTAATAGCGTGTTTACATAAATCAAACTGATTAGTTATTCCTCAGCTTGCGCTGCTTTTATACTCTCTGTTGCCTCGTTCGCATATTTCTCCTAGGGTCGAGGCTTTTCACGAACATGGAACAGGTGTATCGCATACTTAGTTATTTAGCTATATGCGTGTGCATTTGTGAGTAACAACTTCGGCTGATGACTACATGTTGCTTTGTACATAAGTGTGGTGCTTTAATGTGTGCATGTGCATAAGTGTGGCTGCTTGACATTTTTGTTGATGTGATTATTTGCTAACAGCATATTGATGTGAACATTCGCCACAATATTTTGTTTTGCCCTTCCACACGATTCGTTGTTTTTACTCATCTCAATCAGGGAGCCCAGTGTCATTTTGAAAAATGATCCCAAAACTTTTTGAAAATATGATTTATGTGGAAAGTAATTTTGAAGAAAACTTTGTAGGAGTTCTGCCACTAATAAGTATTATTTCAGTTCTCATACCAGTGTTCATCAAGTTTATTTACAACTATACGCATCGTTGCGGTAGTAAGGTTAGATAAGGTTAAACTGGCCCGTCCATCAGGTCCTTACATATACTGAATGAGTCCAGAGTCTCACCAGAGGTATGTTCAAAGACCAAACTGAAAAACTCTATCAAAAACCAGGACCTGTGCTATAAAATGACTCCGTCCTCTTGGCAAATACTAGAAGCTTTCTAGGATATACGCCACTTGCTGCTATTAGATCTGATAGCTGTATCACCTCTAACAGCTGAACGTTTAACACGAGCACAAAATGTGCTCGATTGCCAACTCGCACTTCTACATCGGCTAACACTGACTGGGCCTAATTTAAAACATGTGGTTCAAGAAGGTAGCGCTCAGTCAGAATAACTGCAAGGCAACTAGAGTCCTCTCATTTTAAAGATAAGAGTAACTTTGTTAATCTAAGGTTAAAAGATCTTCGATACTTTACAGCTCCGCGCTTGAGTCCAAGCCTTTCGCTGCGATAGTACCCTCAAAACTTGCTTGCGTCAGTTGAAAAGGCATTCTCCAATCAATAACATATATTTAAGTTTCTATCACCTTATGCGTTTTATATAGACTCTGTTTCGTAGACAGGTACCGCTTACTTCAACCAGCTGGGTAAGCGTGCACATTATCTAAAAACGTGTCACCTCCTCTCGTTTAGGTCTATTCTTCGCTAGATGATGACGTATCCCAGATTTTTATGCTTTCCCTGTTTCTTGACCAAAGAACAAATTAAAACCATTGTGGCGGATCTCCGTGTTTTCTTCGCCCACGAAAAAGGCATACGGGCATTAAAAAGGATACCTATCAGGATATGGGAAATCTTTCAAAAGATGTAAATAAGTCAGCGAAGAAGACTCAATGACGTTTGGAAGCACTTTAGCGCTTTAACTCATTAAACTACCACTCCAAGCGGGATCAAAAGAGACGCAATACATATAATAACAGCTACTCAAATCAAACTGAAAAATGCATCTACGAGGGTCGACTTCGTTTACAAAAGCCTTAAGCAAACGAATTTGCAGATACCCAAGTTACATACAAAAGGAAAGGTAAGGTGGGGGACCAATTAAAAGTGTCGATGATCATATGTAATCATTGCTGAGATATTCGGACTGTTACCTTAAGATGCTTAGTATGGAACTAATAACATTCTTCCTGCAGAACTAAAGATCACAAGTGACCTACTATCATAGGCTTTCGGAAACCCCAAAGTTATGTGGAATACTATGCAAGATTTCACAACGAACCTGCAAAAAATCGTGCGATTAATCCTTAAAGAGATTGGTGTCCGATTGATCTCTTTTGTCTACATTTGGGCATAATTGATGCCCACTAGCCCCTTTTGGGTATAGTTGGGATTAGTCAGTTTGAAGTTAAGTAAGCAGTTTTAAGACAAAATAAAAAATGGCAGTAAAATGGGTATAATAAAAATAAATTGAATGGAATTTAAATGAATTATTGAAGAAAAATGCAGAGCACTGTAGCGAGCCTAAAATTCTAGTACTATATTTTCCGTTATCTTGGTATTTGTAATACTTTTGGTTTGCTTCAAAAGCAATACGAGAATAACTGTAGAATATTTTATTAGAGTCTAAAAATATGATAAATGCGGTAAGAACTCCCGTACGGGTAGAAAAGGACTTGGCCGACAGTACCCAACGCTGAATATAGAAGACTAGTGCGACAGTGTCCGTAGGGGTACGAAATGGATCTGTCCGACAGTACCTGAAGCGATGCAAAGAGGACCTGTCCGACATTTCTCGTAGGGAAACAAAGAGGACGTGGCGAACAGTTCACACAGTGGTACAAAGGAGAGTAGAAAGAGGAGCAATCCGACAATATCGATTCAGTCCCCGAAGGGTTTGGAGAGTATTATCGATTTGATGGTCCTTTGCCGGAAGCAGATCCGGTACGTTTGGGTACCAAGCCCGAACATTTCGGGAACGATTTCTTATGACCACATGCGATATTTTAGAACATGCCGCTCAGCCACCCACTGATCCATGAGGAATTCAGGGCCGTCAGAGCGTCGGCTGTTAATGAAACAGGATTCGCCACGGATAGGTGAAGTTGACACTTGGGTTGGAGAAGCTATATATTGCGCTGGCAACCCCTTGAAAAGGTTTCGCTATACAACCCCTTGAATCTATTTAGTAGTTTATATGCCTCTTACGACAGGCATACCTACCACGGGTATATTCTAACCCCCTAACCCGCAGGGGGTTATCCGTACAGTCATAAACAGGTATAATTGGTCTCTCCAAAGCGATCACTCCAACAGATAAACAGCGATCACGACTAGTTATGGTCACATATTCCTCCGAGATTCATTTCGGATGCGTCGTAGATTAAGCGAATTTTTTTCAGGGGATTTGCTGAAGTAAAAATTATCGTTTTCATAAAGCACGCGGGGCTTTAGTCAAACAAAAGAAATGACTTCAGGCCTGTAAGCTTAAGCTTAAGGATTAGGGATTTCACCACGCATACCCCAAAGTTTTGCTTTTTCTTGGCATAGAGGCATTTCTGAAAGGAAATTTTCCATTAAAAATTCAGAAATGTGCAAATGGGAACCCTGCAGCGAGTCGCACTAGTTCCGTGTAGTACGAGTGAGGTTCGCCTTCCGCTCTGGTTCCGACTGCCGCCAGTTTGAAGTTAATCATTTAAACTGTAGTTCTAAACCGCCATTTTGCGCGACTGTCTCTCATATTATCTGTTGAAAAGGTATCTAAAATCCAATTGCTTTGGACGTTTTTGCACTTATCAATTCATTGCTGCCTTTTTGAAGGAGAGTTCTAATTTTTGAGGATATTTTGGTTCAAAAACACAGTTTATGTCAAATGCAGCAATGGAGGCTAAGTGAAAATTTTCGCAAAACCTTCCAGAATTTTATATTTTTTTCAGAACTGTTTTTGAGATTGGTTTGCGTAGCTTCCGTTACAAAATCCAAAAACAAAATATCTAACAGTCATCGTCATCATCATCATTATACGCAAAAACAACAGGACAACAACAAAGACAGTACCAAAACAAACAAACACGATTGCATTCTAACACATTAACACTCACAACGGTAAAAGCAACAAAATCAACCAAAAACAAGTAAGGAAGGCTAAGTTCGGGTGTAACCGAACATTACATACTCAGCTGCCAAATTACAACTTGCAAAACTTTTAAATTACCTTCTTTTAAAAGTGGGCCGTGCCACACCCACTGTCCAAAATTTTACTAATTTTCTATTGTGCGTCATAAGGTCAACGCACCTACCAAGTTTCACTGCTTTATCCGTCTTTGGTAATGAACTATCGCACTTTTCGGGTTTTCGAAATTTACGATATCGAAAAAGTGGGGGTGGTTATAGTCCGATTTCGTTCATTTTAAATAGCGATCTCAGATTACATGCAAAATTTCATTAAGATACCTCAAAAGCTACTCAAGTTATCGTGTTTACGGACAGACGGACATGGCTAAATGAATTTCTTTTTTCGCGCAGGTCATTTTGATATAATTTATGCCGTTACGGGGTACCGTTAGGCGAACAAAATTAATATACTCTGTGAGCTCTGCTCAGCTGAGTATAACAATAATAAGGATTACGTTTTAACCAGCAAAAAAGAGAACATTTCCTTCATGCGATGACACCTACAAATGTCATTATCACCATCAAGTGCATATAAAAATATTAGTATACATGTTTATTGTTGTTTGTAACTACTCACATACAAATCTACTTTCAAATGTGTTTGGCATATGATTTGGTTTTTTGTTTCTTAATATTTGTACATTTGAATGTCTAAAATTATTGTTATAATGGCTTAAATTATCAGCAATGCAATTGGTTATTGTTTTGTTGTAGCTAAGCTATTGTTGTTAAACATTGTTGCTTTTGTTATATTTTAGTTGTATATTTGTTGCTGGCTTAAATGATTACAGTATTTAATGAAATGGCAAGCATGTTAATCACTCATTGAAGGGCATAATATGATGTATTTTATTGATTGAATTTATTGTTCAAAGCTTAATAAGGTATGAGTAATGTTAAATTGGTCCCTGAGTAGGGACGTTCTAAAGGTATACAAATATTGATAATTGAGTCGTAGGTATCAACATTTTGCTATATCGATTAATTTGCTTTCACCTAAAAATGCTACACTATTAGTTGCTGGAAATTGTATCTACCTCAGCTTAGTGTACATTTGGTCAGTATACATTGAAAAAAAATTACCCTTGCAAATTTACTAAGATTTTCAGTAGCTCCGAGTTCGAAGCGAATGAGAAATTTTAGAATAGGCCGGTTCTTGGTCCACTCGAGAGATTACTTTCTGAATGTTAAAGCAATTTGCACCTTAAATAAGATTTTAGAATAGGTCAGCCCTATTGCACTCTCCGGAAAGAATAGTTTCTGAAAAATTTGTATCAAGTGTCGATTTTAAAAATACGTCGGCCTCTGGTCCTCTTTCTGGAAAGGAAAATTTCTCAAATATTCATCTAGTCAAAGAGGTACCTATAAATGAAATTCAAGCAGATCGAACCCTAAATCAGTTTTTAGTCGGCCCTTGTACACGTTCCAAAAAGAAAAGTTTCGGTCCCTGGTCCTCTTTCCGAAAAGGAAAGTTTCTTAAATATTCATCTAGTCAAAGCGGTACCTTTGTATAAAATTCAAGCAAATCGAACCCTGATTCGGATTTTTTAGTACTTGTCGGCCCTTGTACACGTTCCGAAGAGAAAATTTTCTCTAATATTTTTCTAGTGAGAGATGTACCCTTGTACCGAACTTCAGGAAAATAGTAGCATACAACAACAAGTTTTTTTAAGAAAGGTTGGCCCCTGGTCCACTTCCCGAAATTTCCAGTGCACAAAATTCTGAATCTAAACCGTTCTTAAATGTAATTATTTTTGTTATTATTAGCCCTCGATTAACTGCGACTTTCACTAAGATCTATTTTGCTTGTTCTTTTAGCCTTTTACTGTGCGCGGGGGCTTTTAATGGTACCTCTTCATGCCTTTTACTTCATATCACAAATGTACTAAGAGTCACGCCAACTAGATGGGAGAGGATCTGCATTGCCAATAGGATGCAGAAAATGTGAGCTGGCGCTTCTACCCCAGCTCACAAAAGCGACAGATTTGTATATCGTATAGATTTAATTTACTTGGGTTACATCTTAAACTACAGACTCCAGTATAGCACACAGTGAGTGTTCGAAGTTCCTCTCTGCCTAGATTATAAAGCTTCGCTGATACTGTCGTTGTAGGGAGTTTAAACAACTTCGTCTGCCTTTGGACTGGATATTTAATTAAATGTTTTTTCTGAAATGCTTTATTTCCCAGCTACTCAAGTTTTCCCTGGTTTGTGCCTTTGTGCATTCACTGAACAGTTATGTACCATAGAATAAAAAAAAAAATAAAAAAAATAGAATACTGCTATATTATTCTGTTTGGCTAAGTGATCTACCTGTTCATCACATTCATGCGTCTGATGCTAGAGAACCCATCCTAAAAAAACCTTGTTTTTGTCCCCCAGATTATTTAAGACTCCAATGCATTCATCCACTAGCTTAGAAGTAATTGTGGGAGCCTGCAAGGCAAGTAAGTTGTCCATCTATCTAAGTAAACGATATTCCTTGAGGATAAGCATCTTCGTAGGCATACTCTACCGCAAGCTTCTGTTGCATGTATTGCTGCCTGAAAGATAGTGCGATAGCATTCCATTGGTAACAGGTTCCTGAAGTAAGGCTCATAGATGCCAGCTCCAGTTTTTCAGTCATACAGAGTCATAAGCACTTTGGACACATCCAGTCTATGTGAGGCATTTGTCGACCTACCAGTTCAATTTAAGTTTGGCGTCGTGCTGTATTTGCTCATCACACCAATGACTTTCCTTTCCGCACAGCCTCTGGTATTTATGTTTATTTCATGGCCTCGTTTGGCCCTGATACTTGAAAATTTGTTTTCAAACTTTGATTGGTTTTGAAATTGCTAAACATAACTCTGCTGTCAAAGTAAAAAGAAAAGTCAATAACTTGATGTATGTATTTATATATAGTTACATAGGAGCGATGAACATTTGAAACACCAAGAGATTATGCAATTTACGCTACATCCCAATAAACGTAAATATAAAAGTTATGCAACAAGCGTGGTGTGATGGTAGCGTGCTCCGCCTACTACAACAAAGGTCCTGGGCTCAAATCTCGGGCAAAGCAACATCAAAAATTTAAAAACAAGTTGTTGCAACCTCGGGAGTGGCTTGGCAAATACTTTCGAGTGTATTTCTGCTATGAAAAGTTTCTCGATGAAAATTTTTTTGCCTTACATTTGTTTTTTGGAGTCGGCATATAATATCTAGGTCCGGACGCACATCGAAAGGGAAGATCGATCCATATCTCCTCGCCAAGTATTTGTATATCGCATGAGAACTTAATTTAGTGTGCTTATTGGGGTATATGTTATATGTAATTGGAATAAGAAAGTTTTTATGAAGCGCTCGCAGCCAAATCGAATAAAGTTGGATCAGTCTCAATTGGTAAATAATATTGCAGAATCCAGCGCAAGTGATAGTAAACGTTTAAAAACTACAAAATACTTTTATTGGATTTTGCTGATTTTATGAGTTTTCGGCGTTGGCTGCTTAAAAATGCTGGTTATTGTTACATCATTTTTACTTTGAACTATTTGACGCTTTCAGTCACAGTTAAGCAAACTTTGAAAAACTTTTTGAGTTTATGATGCAAGTGCTGCTTTTATGTGACGTAATAATGATAGTCTAAAGTGAGGCGTTTTACTTACATGGGTTAATAAAGTAACAAAAGCTCCTAAAAATTTGCAAAGTAGCGCCCAGGCAGTTCTCTCTAAGTCTTCAGCAGCCATGACTCTTTTGTGGGGGGTATATTTCTGGGCTTGACGCGCAGAGTCATTTACTATAGGAAATCGGAACGCTAGGTAAGAGCGAATTATAGGAGGGAAACAGCTATACCTATATATGCTGCGTATTTAGCGTACTGAGGACCTCGAGACAGTGGCCATTGAGGGAGCAGGAGCAGACGCTTTTCCTGGGTTTTGCTATTTAACTCATAATGCGAAGACAGCACATGCGTAGTGCAAGAGGCTGGTAGAAAAAAAAAGCACAAGGAACTGTAGGCGGATGCGAATACGCAGTAAGAAAAGAGTAAGAAAAAGGCTAGATAAAAAGTAAAGGTGAATTTGCAAACAAATTTTGCAAGTATTCACATGCCTCTGTAGACCATAAATAATTTCAAAACCCTAAGGAACCCTAGATCAACTGATATGACTAAATTCCCTACATATTTGAATAGGAATCTTGGAAGTGTAATAACATCATAGTAAATGCGCATAAATAAGCCACACTCTGAAGATACCTATAAGCAAAGTAAAGATGCCGTTATGAAGAGACCTGGGGGTTCCTCGTAATCAGTTGAGGAATATTTTTGAGCTAGCAGAGTTCTAAGAGTTTGAAAAGCGTGAATGCGAAGGCAGAGCGTAGAACATGTAGCCCAATAACTCCTGCGAATACACAGAGTAATAGAGTAAGGCGGTGAGCTTAAGAAAATTTCAAATTTATTTCAAACACACAACCATAAGTTACTTTACAGTGTTTGATCTTAAACTAAATTAAAGTAATTTGAGCTTAACTTAATTACAGCAATTATAACAATATAATAAATGTGGGAAAATAACATAGAAGTGGAAGAAAATTTAGGAAGAAAGGTGTTAATATAGGGAAAATAGAAGGAAGAAGGGAATGCAGATGAATAAATGACTATATATGCATGTCTATTATTGAGCAAAGTAGTGTCGCAGCTCGTTTTTGGAGCGCAGTGGGTTTTGTATAGCTTTAAGCTTCACAGGCAGGGCGTTCCAAAGGCGGACAGCGAAAACGAAGAACTGGCGCTCAGTTATAAGGTTGGTGTACTTCAAACTAAGTAAGTTTAGCGAACGAAAAGGAGTGAAATAGTTCAGGAAGTATTATAGAAGAAGGGTGAACAGTCGGCACGTAGTAATAAATAGTCTTTTGGGACACTCTTTGAAGTACTTTCTCCAAAATGATATGATGAGAAAGTGGTAGCCAGTACTGACATTCCGACTTCAGAGCGAGTGGGGCCAAGATTGAGAGACTGACACCAATATAGAGGAGACGGTATGCTATATGCGCAGTTTATGTCGCGGAGATGGAATCGTAAGCTGATTGAATATGTAACCCTTACATAACGATGATTTTATTTTTGCGTGCGTTTACGCTATGAGAAAGGCTTTAGTAAACCAAATGCCTTGAATCTTGAGCTCATGAAAAAAAATTTGTAAGTATTAAGGACTTTACTTATAGCAATATCAACCTACCGAAAAAAAACCTGCTTTGAACGGAGCAACCATAATCTCTTATATAATGCACGCAAATGACTACAAAAAGAGTCAACTAAGAAGTAAATTATGAGCTGTTTATGAGTGTTTTAGCTGCTTGATTGGACTCCTATTTATACGTCTCGTCCGACTCCTATTTAGGCGCACATAATGTAAAAATAAGACTTCTTTCGAATCATTGTAAGCAGGGAAATGCATTAATTTCGGACTTTTAAACGAGCTCATAATAAGTGTAAGCGGTGCTTTTCATGACACTTGTTTGACTACGAATGTTTGCAGGGATCAGTTTTTTTTATTAAATTATTGACAAAATGCTTTAAACATTTGTTGGCTTATTTGACTTAAACGATTTATGTATGCTTGCTTTATATAACCTGTGAATAAAAATATTAAAAACAATTTCTCACATTTGTAAATGCGCCAAGCTGTGGATAAAACTCAGCAAAGGAAAAAAAGGGTAGGGGGAATCCTTAAGCAAAAGCAAATATTAATTACTAATGTAGACAAGCATAAAATTCATTAAAGTCTTTTCATGACTGCTGTGTGCTGGTGCCGGTCTAAGCATTAAATTTTATATCGGCTTGCCTATCTCCGCTTTCTTCAGAGGATATAATTTTTTTTTATAATTTAAATTAATATTTAATATATTTTTTTTCTTCTTAGTTGAGCAATTTTAAAATTTATTATTCATTAAAAAACATTTTAGACTATAATGACTTAGGCCTCATTTAAAGATGCAAATGGGTGATGTGATAATGTGTCAAGAAATTAAAATAAAAATATGTAAAGAATTAAGCTTGTTGCACGTTTATAAATAATAAAAAGATGATAAAAAAATTTTAAATCCCAAAATTCTTTTTCAAGAGCTATTGTAAAAGTCTTTTAGTCAAACTTCAACAAGACTATGTCTGTATTAAAGGAAAGATTGCCTTCTATTTGTTGGTCCATTTATATAAAGGTAATCCTTGAATTTTTTTTATCATCTTTTTATTTTAAATTTTTTTTGTACTGCCTACAAAAAGGCAATTGCAACTTTGATTAGTAATTTAAGTAATTTCTAAGTGAAAATTCTTATTTTTATTTATTTGTTCAAAATAGCAAGAGTTAAGAGAATTAGTGGAATTTTCGCTGACAACGCTGGCGAAAGCAACGGAATTCCTCCTAGCATCATAACAAGAGAATTCCACCTCGTGTGTCAGCTACTTAATTTACACAGCTGAAAATTATAGTGAAATTCTAAAAGAATCGTGGTGAAAGTCGCGTACGCCTAAAAGTATGCAAGGACGTGCATTGAGTTGGGCTTTCAACGAGGTGGAATTCTACAACGCCTGCAACACTCAGGAGGCTAGCCATGAAGGTATGGCCTAATCTTCTAAATAGTTCGACTTGTGTGTAGCTCACATTTTTTATCAAATATTGCACTGTCACCGAGTTTTAAACTATATTTCAGGTTTCAATTCTCTAGATATCCAGGAAGTTAGTTAAAAATAGATTGCAAGATTCCCAATTTAAAACTAGTTTTCTCAATATCTCGATCCATGCGCCTCCTAGCAGAATTTTTTTGATACAATATTGCATTCTCGCCGGGTTCTGACTTACGGCCCAAGTTTAATGTATCTAGTTCATCGGGAAGTTACTCGAAAATCGATCGCAAGATTCCCCCGTTTTAAAGGATTTGCAGTTATCTTGACCAGCGCCACCTAGCGAAACTTTGTTTTCTATAAGTTCTATTGTCACCAGGCCTCTAACTAAGTATCAAGTTTCAAGTCTATAGATAACCGGGAAGTTATTTAAAAATGGATTGCAAAATTACCAAATTAAAATTTGTTTTCTTACTATCTCGATCCGCGTGCCACCCAGCGAATTTTTTTTGATCAAATTTTGCATTGTCACCGGGTTCTGACCCACGGCCCAATTTTCAAGTCTCTAGCTCACCCGCAAGTTACTCAAAAATCGATCGCAAGATTCCCGTCGTTTTTCAGGGATTTGTAGTTACCTCAATTGGCATTCCACCTAGCGGAAATTTGTTTTCTATAAATTGTATTGCCACCGGATCGTGAACTATGTTCTAAATTACTATCCCCTAGGTAACCGGGAAGTTAGTTAAAAATGGATTGGAAGATTCCCAAATTAAAATTAATTTTCCCAATATCTCGATCCGTGCGCCACCTTGCGGAATTTTTTTGATAAAATATTGCATTTTCACCGGGTTCTGACTTACAGCTCAAGTTTCATATTTCCAGCTCACTGGGAAGTTACTCAAAAATCGATTGCAAGATTGCCCTCGTTTTTCAAGGATTTGTAGTTATCTCACGTAGCGTGCCACCTAGCGGAATTTTGTTTTCTGCAAATTGTATTGTCACCCGGTCCCGAACTATATGCTAAGTTACAAGTCTCTAGGTAACCGGGAAGTTAGTTAAAAATGGATTGCAAAATTCCCAAATTAAAATTTATTTTCTAACTATCTCGATCCGCGTGCCACCCAGCGAATTTTTTTTGATCAAATTTTGCATTGTCACCGGGTTCTGACCCACGGCCCAAGTTTCAAGCCTCTAGCTCTCCCGCAAATTACTCAAAAATCGATCGCAAGATTCCCCTCGTTTTTCAGGGATTTGTAGTTACCTCAATTAGCACTCCACCTAGCAGAACTTTGTTTTCTATAAATTGTATTGTCACCGGATTTCGAAATATGTGCTAAATTACTGGCCTCTAGGTAACCGGGAAGTTAGTTAAAAATGGATTGGAAGATTCCCAAATTAAAATTAATTTTCCTAATATCTCGATCCATGCGCCATCCAGCGGAATTTTTTTGATAAAATATTGCATTGTCACCGGGTTCTGACTTACAGCTCAAATTTAATATCTCCAGATCACCCGGAAGTTATTCAAAAATCGAGTGCAACATTCCCCTCGTTTTTCAAGAATTTGTAGTTATCTCACTTAGCGCGCCACCTAGCGTAATTTTGTATTCTGTAAATTATATTGCCACCGGGTCTCGAACTATGTGCTAAGTTACAAGTCTCTAGGTAACCGGGAAGTTAGTTAAAAATGGATTGCAAAATTCCCAAATTAAAATTTGTTTTCTTACTATCTCGATCCACGTGCCACCCAGCGAATTTTTTTTTGATCAAATTTTGCATTGTCACCGGGTTCTGACCCACGGCCCAATTTTCAAGTCTCTAGCTCACCCGCAAGTTACTCAAAAATCGATCTCAAGATTCCCCTCGTTTTTCAGGGATTTGTAGTTACCTCAATTAGCATTCCACCTAGCGGAAATTTGTTTTCTATAAATTGTATTGCCACCGGATCGCGAACTATGTTCTAAATAACTATCCCCTAGGTAACCGGGAAGTTAGTTAAAAATGGATTGGAAGATTCCCAAATTAAAATTAATTTTCCTAATATCTCGATCCGTGCGCCACCTTGCGGAATTTTTTTGACAAAATATTGCATTTTCACCGGGTTCTGACTTACAGCTCCAGTTTCATATCTCCAGCTCACTGGGAAGTTACTCAAAAATCGATTGCAAGATTCCCCTCGTTTTTCAAGGATTTGTAGTTATCTCACGTAGCGTGCCACCTAGCGGAATTTTGTTTTCTGCAAATTATATTGTCAGCCGGTCCCGAAATATGTGCTAAGTAACAAGTCTCTAGGTAACCGGGAAGTTAGTTAAAAATGGATTGCAAAATTCCCAAATTAAAATTTGTTTTTTAACTATCTCGATCCGCGTGCCACCCAGCGAATTTTTTTGATCAAATATTGCATTGTCACCGGGTTCTGACTCACGGCCCAAGTTTCAAGTCTCTAGCTCACCGGGAAGATACTTAAAAATCGATCGCAAAATTCTCTGCGATTTTTCGCGGATTTTCAGGGATTTTCGTTTATCTCGATTCGCCTGCCACCTGGCGGCATTTTGTTTCCCACGAATTGTAGTGCCATCGACTTGCAAACTATGTGCTAAGTTTCAAGTCTCTGGATCACCGAGAAGTTAGTTAAAAGTCGATCGCAAACTTTCCATTTTAAAATTAATTTTCTGTAATTCTGGATCCGTGCGCCACCTAGCCGATTTTTTTTCACAGGTTTTAATTTTGTCATCATTAACTTTACTTCATATATCCACGCAAAACTATAAGGAAGTAGCAAACATGCAAATCTATCACACTCATCGACCCTGAACAACGGCAGAACAAATTGTTGACTTGGCTATAATTCCGAGTATCTATTTTGAATTTGAAATCCAAATAGGAGGCAAGCAATAAGGAAGTCAGCTGTCCCTATAAAGTCGGATGGCAATCTTTAAATCTGCCTTTTTATCCCTACTGCTTTCGAAGTGGGATCTTGTTGGTATATAAAAAAACCTAATATTCGGAGTAACTAAACAACTTTTCACTTCATAAGACATCTTGTATACTCATCGATGGCTTGGAGATAGTATACTGAGTATAGCCTCGTAACATATCTTCTTAACATGTTTGATCCCCGCTCCGAATAAACTGTAATCTCCCCTCTATTATAAGAACATTTTATACGATTCCTCCCTCTAAGTGTGTAAGTCAACAAACTGGCGTAATGAAGTTTATGTAAGATGTTTTGATTAGTTTTTACGCCGGTTTAGCATATCCTACTCATATAATCCAAATCTCTGAATGTACGTAATTAACTGACTTTCATGGGTCGAAGTCTCAAAGCCCAAAAGTTTCTTATTTCTTTAAACCTTGGAAAAAGTTGGACTAAAAATGCTGATAGCTGCATCCAATACTCCTATACTGGCAAGCATTCAAAACTTCATTACCTTAAACTGACTGCTATTGTTTAGGGCCTTATAGCGAACAAGATTGCTGCATGATAACAACGTTCGGACGACTGCAGCGATGAGCTCAACTCCTCTAAGAGTCTCTTTTAAAATAGTATGCTAGTCGATACTTCTTCGAACTATCGATATAAGTAATATCTAATCCGACTCATGAATTGTTAAGGAAACTCAAAAGAGGTCTCTTTTTTTGTTCTAAGGGAAAAAAACTTCCTTACATTAAACGAGTGCACATCGAGCACATATTTCCAGGTGCATCGTGAAATATTACAAACTGGGTTTTTAAAATAATCAGTCTCACTCTATCAAAGCATGGGACTTTTCTCGACACACGAGGTTACACAATGAAGTGAAAAGAGTTTTGTCAGAACAAGCTCTATCTACCAGAATTTTAGTACCAACAACGCCGGTCAGAATTCCTGTCCGGTATGGCCATTTCCGTCGCAGAAACATACCACGTCCCTTCCATGCTAGATATAACAAGGCTTCGCCTTTGATCATGCCTTTCGCCTATCTCACAATCGTTGTTAACGAGAATAACCTTGGTGTGCTGGGAAAAAGCAAGTCCTATTGAAAACGTTCTCTACAAGGAAATTCCATTAGCATTTCAAGTAGGTTAGGTTAGGTTAGGTTAGAGTGGCTGCCACCGCTGTCCGAGCGGAGACTCACGTAGGCCGTTGTGGCTCGTTGTGCTACCACGCGGGGGGCCCCTATTTCCTATTACCCTACTTTCGAAGAAGAAGAAAGTTTAGACCCCAGTGAGGCTAAACCAACGCGTATGCCTAATGAAACGCAAGATGTCGTTTGGGTCTATAGATTCAAGCTCCGCAAGGCACCCAAAAGAGTGTCTGTGGAGGCATTGGTACCTGGTTTTGGACAGTGCGGGACAGTGGCACAGATAGTGCTCAACGCTTTCTATCTCCTCCTCGTCCCTACAGCTGCGGCAGAAGTCATTTGTCTGCAGGCCCATATAGGCACCGTGAGTGCCCATGAGACAGTGACCTGTAAGAAGGCCCACTAGTGGGCTTATAGAGATACGGTTTAACAATATCACCGATCGCGATCTCTTTTCATCCAGCTTAGGCCAGATTTGCTTGGATATACTACATGTAGGTTCCCCCGCCCATGTGGCGTTTGCCTGATCCGTGAAAAGAGATCGCAGGTGGTATTTGCAAGTGTTTAGAGGAGGGCTGGCCCAACCAGCAGAGGTTGTTGTTTGCAAGTTGGTACCTTCCCTAGCTAGCTCATCCGCGGCGCAGTTTCCTGAGATGTCACAGTGGCCAGGAACCCATATTATGCTTAGGGGCATTTCAAGTAACAATCGTCAGCTTTTTCTTCCTACTCTGGTGAATTTTATTGATGGTAGCCATTTTAATACACAGAAAGGCCCACCTGAAAATAGATACTACCATTTGAAGAAGAAGTAGGCCTACATAAAACTTCAAGGTATCTAGCATAATGGAGGTAAGAGGCAACTTCATTTAAATGTCATGGCCTTTACGAAGCCATAACCTTTCGCATTTACATATTTACATCACCGCTTGTATGTTAATTATTTCAACAACTTATCATTGTCAATGTGTATAATGGTTGCGTTTGCATAGTATTACATTCTATATATGGGGGAAAAGAAGCATAGCACTCATATGAATGCGCAGAATTTGGAAAATAGGTAACTGGGCTAAGTGTCTTAAGGTTCCTGCTTAGCCAGGTGTGTATTTAAGTGTGTTTTTGTGAGTAATATAATATAGCTAGTCATATATTTATGCTGAAGAAAGCTGATACGCCAACATTCATTTATTTTCAAGTTCAACTTTGTCAAAGCCGCACACCTTTACATACCTGAAACACTCTATAGTAGGTACATCCTACCCATATGCGTACGCAAACAAATGTATTTCAGTATATTTTTCTTATTAAGTAATTCATTGTTTTACGTGAAAACGGAAATGCCTACTCATTCACCGACTTCTGCCTACTAACACAAACACAAGTCGTATAACTTGTTTCTTGTTTTCTCATAAATATTCTTGCTACATTGTGTGATGACTTGAATATTTTTGGGAAATTATTTCACAATCACACATATATATATATATATATATCTATATATACATGTATGTATGCCCATGTTTTCAAAATTTCTTATATGAATATGTGCGCTTAAACACCTGCCATTCGTTATGAAAACAAGTAAGGAAGGCTAAGTTCGGGTGTAACCGAACATTACATACTCAGTTGAGAGCTATGGAGACAAAATAAGGAAAATCACCATGTAGGAAAATGAACTTAGGGTAACCCTGGAATGTGGTTGTATGACATGTGTATCAAATGGAAGGTATTAAAGAGTATTTTAAGAGAGAGTAGGCCATAGTTCTATGGATGGACGCCATTTAGGGATATCGCCATAAAGGTGGACCAGGGCTGACTCTAGAATGTGTTTGTACGATATGGGTATCAAATGAAAGGTGATAATGAGTATTTTAAAAGGGAATGGGCTTTAGTTCTATAGGTGAACGCCTTTTCGAGAAATCCCCATAAAGGTGGACCAGGGGTGACTCTAGAATATGTTTGTACGATATGGGTATCAAATGAAAGCTGTTAATGACTATTTTGAAAAGGAGTGATCCTTAGTTCCCTAGGTGGACGCCGTTTCGAGATATCGCCATAAAGGTGGACCAGGGGTGTCTCTAGTTGTACGATATGGGAATCAAATGAAAGGTGTTACTGAGCATTTTAAGAGGGAGTGGGCATTAGGTCCATAGGTGGACGCCTTTTCGAGATATCGCCATTAGGGTGGGCCAGGGGTGACTCTAGAATGTGTTTGTACGATATGGGTATCAAACGAAAGGTGTTACTGAGCATTTTAAGAGGGAGTGGGCATTAGGTCCATAGGTGGACGCCTTTTCGAGATATCGCCATTAGGGTGGGCCAGGGGTGACTCTGGAATGTGTTTGTACGATATGGGTATCAAACGAAAGGTGGTAATGAGTATTTTAAAAGGGAGTAATCCTTAGTTCTATAGGTGGACGCCTTTTCGAGATATCGCCATAAAGGTGGACCAAGGGTGACTCTAGAATGTTTGTACGATATGGGTATCAAACGAAAGGTGTTACTGAGCATTTTAAGAGGGAGTGGGCATTAGGTCTATAGGTGGACGCCTTTTCGAGATATCGCCATTAGGGTGGGCCAGGGGTGACTCTAGAATGTTTGTCCGATATGGGTATCAAACGAAAGGTGTTACTGAGCATTTTAAGAGAAAGTGGGCATTAGGTCTATAGGTGGGCGCCTTTTCGAGATATCGCCATTAGGGTGGGCCAGGGTGACTCTAGAATGTGTTTGTACGATATGGGTATCAAATGAAAGGTGGTAATGAGTATTTTAAAAGGGAGTAATCCTCAGTTCTATAGGTGGACGCCTTTTCGAGATATCGCCATAAAGGTTGACCAAGGGTGACTCTAGAATGTTTGTACGATATGGGTATCAAACGAAAGGTGTTACTGAGCATTTTAAGAGGGAGTGGGCATTAGGTCTATAGGTGGACGCGTTTTCGAGATATCGCCATTAGGGTGGGCCAGGGGTGACTCTAGAATGTTTGTACGATATGGGTATCAAACGAAAGGTGTTACTGAGCATTTTAAGAGGGAGTGGGCATTAGGTCTATAGGTGGACGCCTTTTCGAGATATCGCCATTAGGGTGGGCCAGGGGTGACTCTAGAATGTTTGTACGATATGGGTATCAAAGGAAAGGTGTTACTGAGCATTTTAAGAGGGAGTGGACATTAGGTCTATAGGTGGACGCCTTTTCGAGATATCGCCATTAGGGTGGGCCCGTGGTGACTCTAGAATGTTTTTACGATATGGGTATCAAACGAAAGATGTTACTGAGCATTTTAAGAGGGAGTGGGCATTAGGTCTATAGGTGCACGCCTTTTCGAGATATCGCCATTAGGGTGGGCCAGGGTTGACTCTGGAATGTGTTTGTACGATATGGATATCAAATTAAAGGTATTAATGAGGGTTTTAAAAGCGAGTGGCCCTTAGATGTATATGTGAAGGCGTTCTCGCGATATCGACCAAATGTGGATCAGGTGATCCAGAAAATCATCTGTCGGGTACTGCTAATTTATTTATATATTCAATAACACTAATTGGACTGTGTATAAAAACTGGGCGTGGCTTTCACCTATTTCGCCCATTTTCACAGAGAACAGTTAACGTCATAGAATCTATGCTCCTACCAAATTTCAAAAGGATTGGTAAATTTTTGTTCGACTTATGGCAATAAAAGTATTCTAGACACACTAAATGAAAATGGGCGGAGCCACGCCCATTTTGAAATTTTCTTTTATGTTTGTATTTTGTTGCATCATATCATTACTGGAGTTGAATTTTGACTTAATTTACTTATATACAGTAAAGATATTAAATTTTTTGTTAAAATTTGAATTAAAAAAAATTTTTTTTTAAAAAGTGGGCTTGTTCTTCATCCAATTTTGCTAATTTTTATTTAGCACATATATAGTAATAGTAGTAACGTTCCTGACAAATTTCATCATGATATCTTCAACGACTGCCAAATTACAGCTTGCAAAACTTTTAAATTACCTTCTTGTAAAAGTGGGCGGTGCCACGCCCATTGTCCAAAATATTACTAATTTTCTATTCTGCGTCATAACGTCAACCCATCTACCAAGTTTCATCGCTTTAACCGCCTTTGGCAATGAATTATCGCATTTTTTCGGTTTTTCGAAATTTTCGATATCGAAAAAGTGGGCGTGGTTATAGTCCGATATCGTTCATTTTAAATATCGATCTGAGATGAGTGCTCAGGAACCTACGTACCAAATTTCATCAAGATACCTCAAAATTTACTCAAGTTATCGTGTTAACGGACGGACGGACGGACGGACGGACATGGCTCAATCAAATTTTTTTTGGATCCTGATTATTTTGATATATGGAAGTCTATATCTATCTCGATTCCTTTATATATGTACAACCAACCGTTATCCAATCAAACTTAATATACTCTGTGAGCTCTGCTCAACTGAGTATAAAAACAAAAAAATAAATATCTAAAGAGGATTTAGATATTACCACCTGCTACGCTCACCGTTTGCATTGCAGCGGATGCCATGGCGTATGAGTGATGTTTTTTCATTGCCTTGAACAAAATAGTTGTAAAATACACTTAATTTAAACGTGGCCACCTTGCTGTGATGGTAACGCGGTCCACCTACCACACCGTCTGCACTGGGTTCACACCCCGGGCAAAGCAACATCAAAATTTTAGAAATAAGGTTTTTCAATTAGAAGAAAATTTTTCTAAGCGGGGTCGCCCCTCGGCAGTGTTTGGCAAGCGCTCCGGGTGTATTTCTGCCATGAGATGCTGTTCGGTGTCGGCATAAAACATGTAAGTCCCGTCCGGCCAATTTGTAGGGAAAATCAAGAGGAGCACGACGCAAATTGGAAGAGAAGCTCGGCCTTAGATCTCTTCGGAGGCTATCGCGCCCTACATTTATTTATTTATTTAATTGAAAGGTGTTTATTATTAAATTTTTTGACAAAATCTGATTGATTGGCAGCTGGCAAACAAAATCTATTTCTAATATGGCATTTTGTCATTTTTGATAAAAATTGCAAAATCTCATTTTGTTTTGAAGTTTTTCCGACAGGGTGGATAATTGGTCGTTGTGCTTATAGAGAAGGTTACTAGAAGCTTTCTAGTACCTATGCCATTTGCCATTTAGATCTAACAGCTGTATCACTCCTACAGGCTGAAGTATTAGCCTGGCAAGCGCACGACATGAACACAAAACGTGCCCGATCGTTTCCTCTTCAAACCTGCACTTTCTTCATCTACTATTACTGACCAAGCCTAATTTAAAGACATGTGACGCCAGAAGGCAGTGTCCAGTCGGAGTAGCCGTCATGAGTCTACAGTCCTCTCCTTTTAATGATAGTAGCAATTTTATTAGTCAAAGTTTGTAAGCAAGATTATTGCTGATTGGCTGTCAATATAAAAGTTAGCACGGCTGCAGTTTATGCTATTCTCTTCTGCTTGGCGAACGCTACCGTGACCTGGTTGCTAGTAGGATCTGGTTATTTCCGGATCAGTATATCGCAGACCCTATTCCTTCCACTACTTTGGAACTATCTGTGTACACATGTATCGATTCGTCCGCCTAGACCTTCTTCACTCTCTCCTCCACGTTGAGCTTCCACAACAACTTACTGTCTAGAACGATTCCGCACCTGTCCACTGATTGCGTGGGCTCATATAATCTCCATTTTGCGGTAATCTTCCTGCAATTTAACACGCAGCCGATGCATCTGGTTATGGCTTTTAATGTAGTTAAGTCCATCCATTTCTCTAAGGCTTTTGAGGTCCTTTTAGACTTCGCTTACTTCTAGCATATTAGGATTTTTATCCTAGCGACTTCTTTTCCTGAGTCTTTTGTAAGTTTTGCCTGTACCCCAAAATATTTTTCCAAGCTGCGTGTAAAGTATATGCTCCGCCTGCTTGTTTATTTGGAAAATGCAGAACTGAACTTCCTCCTTAGGGCGAGCTACAGTAAATCGCAACAGAAGTCGTAGCGCATTCATCGCCCATGGTATCCATACTTTAACTTTTGGTACAGTGAGGCTTGGCGCTTTATCCACCACGTCAAACTGCGCGTTCGTGCCTTGCCTTTGGAGCTTTGGAACCCTTTCCACCTACAAGGCCACATTATGTTCTTACTCTTGTCATACTTACTCAACTACATATGAAGATATATATGCATCCTTGAGATTTAGTGCGAAAGTTAAATTTTATATGTAAGTATGCAACAGCATATGAGGGCTGGTAAACTAAGTTCACAATTCATTGTTTCACCGCTATGAAATGTTTGCTAATTAACAAAGCGCTCAGGTGACGAAGTTCCACAGTGTTGATGCATTCACTTGCCCAAGTAAAACAAGCAAGTATGAGGCAGAGATGGGAAGTTTAAGAAAAATAAATAATTGAGTAAAATAACAACGTGGGTACAACAAATACTTCCAAAAATTTATCTTTCGCAAGAAAGTATTTAAAAAATTTGAGTGAGCACTAATTTTTAATTTTTAGTAGTAAAATTGTTTTGAAAAAAGTGTTTTATTATATAACGCGAAGAATTTGCTGATAACAAAAGCTTTTCGAATTTTTTCGGAATAACTTTTGGCTAGTTTTCGGAATCAAAATGAAATTGAAAAAAGTTCATAACGTACTAAGACTAAAAAACGCTAAAATAAACAATTTTATAGTCCTTCAGTTAAACAACAAATGAGAGGAAAACAATGCTGAATCGGTTCTTAAATAGTTTCGCAGTTGTGCAGCAATTAGTTTTGCAAAAAAAAAAAAAATCTATTTATTCTTGAAAAAATTCCGAAATTATCTGAAATTATTTCCAAATATTTTCGACTAAAAAAAATAGTTTCGTAATTTTTACGAAGAAATCTCGAAATAATCTTCACTTATTTCTGAATAAACCCCATACATACGCTAATAACTAGTTAAAATATATTTCGTAAATAATCCCGAAATAATCTTAAATTTGTTCCAAATATTCTTCGACTAAAAAAATATTTTTTGAAATTTTTACGAAAGAAATCTCGAAATAATCGTCAGTTATTTATGAATAATCCTTATATATACATATGTAGCTATTTAAAACATCTTTCGTAAATAATCCCGTTAGGGTTTTAAGTCCATTTCCAAATAGTTTCAAGATTAATCCAAGAAAGAGCACGAAAAGATTCTTAACCAATTTCAAATACATCCTCAAGTTAATCAAGAAAAAATCCGAAAACTATTTTGAGATGATTCTTAAATAGCTTTAAAAGAATGCAGCAAGTAATTAGATATTATAAAATCATACAAAAAAAAAAAAAAAAACAATCCGGCAAGGATCCAAACTAAACTTCGAATCCTTCCGAAAAACACTCGCATAAAATTTTAGAATAATTTTGAAATATTTTTGAAGCAATTACGGAATAATCTTCAATTATTTGGAAATAATCCTAATATATACGTATAACTAATTACAACTGATCAGTTAATTGTGCCAAGAATGGTTTTAAAACCATTTCCAAATAATTTTAATATTAATTAAAGGCAAGATGGAAACGATTCTTTAATAACTTCAAAATAATCCATTGTTAATCAAGAGAAATTTGAAAATAATCCTGAATTGATTCTTAAATTATTTTATAACAACCCAGTAACAAATAAGTGATAGCAAAACCAGCGCAAGAAACCAAAAAGTCTCCGAACAGTTCCGAAAATTAACTGCACAAAATTCTATAAATAATTTTGAGGAATTAACGTAAATATTCTAGAAAAAATTTGTAATACTTTTCTGAATGATTCCTATTTTTATATATAATTAAACACTATCAGAAAATATATCGACATAATTCTTATATATTTTCAAAATAGTCTCTCAGCTAAACAAGGAATAATCTTAATATAATCCGTGATTTGTCCTTGTATAGTATCATTATAGTGCAATTATTAATCAACAATTAGTAAAGTCAATAAAAAATTATTCCAAAAGTATATCGAAAAGATTTGAAATTATTTCGAAATTTTACCGAAAATTATGTGCATAGAATAAAGTATTTTAGAAATATTTACGTAAATGATCTTAAATTATTTCTGAACAATCCCCATATAAACTGTGAAATATTTTGCATTTTTTCTGATTAAAATTCAACTAGTTTTCAGATATGTATAATTAGGCACTTATCTTAAAGTAATTATATAATTATTCAAAGAAAATATTTTGAGATGTTTTCAATATTGCTCACCAAATGGTCTTAAAATAATTCCATAAAAGCCACTAATTCTACTCTGGTATTCACAAAGCGTACCTGGAAATAAAAGAAAAATAATTACGAATTATTTACGGTATTATAATAAAATCGTACTATAGTGATTAAAGAAATTCCTATAAAATATGTTAAGCAACCTGAAAAAAAAGTTCCGGGAATAGTATCCAAAATGCATAGAAATTATTAGTTTAGCCAAATTTTTTCTTTAAATTAGTTTTAAGTCAAAAAAAGGTCTATAGCCCTAAATTTTTCTATTTTTAGGGCTGAATTATTGATTATTGTAAATTTTGCTTTCTGAGTGCACTGATTGTTTTTGGTCATGCTCTCTCTTCAAGTTCATTTTGTAACGTTGTCCGTTTATAGACTCAAATAATAAAACAAAAATAGTCCTTAGATATAGGGTATATTTTCAAGTACAATCAAGTGAGCACCAAAACTTATTTGAATATAATTTCAATTATTTTTCGAAATTAATCAAAAGCATTGTTATAAAAGTCTTGAAATTTGGTTAAATTGTTGTTAAAAGTTTGATTGCTAACATTGATTGAGGAATTATTGTTTAATTGATTGATTATAAATAGAGAGTTGGTCTAATATAAAAAAATATCCTTCATATTATCAGTTTGCATTTAATAGAAATGTATGTATGCATTTTTTTCTTTTACACCAAATCGACTTTAATTAATCACAATAATACTTAAATTTATTCCAAAGTTTTTCCAATTCTTTTCCGAATTAAATTTAGAATACTTTATAATTAGCCCTCAAATGGTGCTTAAATTAATTATAGTAAGCCAATTAGTTTTTAAAATTAAGATTGATCACATTTGTAATTGCTAACTAACTGATTAATTAGATTTATATTTTGCTCAGTTATTCAGAATTTTCATGATCCATCAAAAGCAAGCAAATTGCGTAAACGGCACCTTCCATACTTTACCTATAATCAGTCGGTGATTAATAGAAAATGTTTAAATATTTTCTTGAACAGAAAAATGAGCATTTTTTATAACTTTTTTTTTCAAAATCACTCAAAAATGTTCTATTTGATTAATAAAAATTTCAGTTATTTAACTAAATGATTAATTGAACAACTTATTATTCAACTTAATTGAAAACAAACTAATCCCAAAAGTCATTTAGAGATTGCGATTAAATATTTCTAAGATAATTCAAAATTACTTTCGAAATAAGTTCACAGTAATGGCGAGAAATTCTGTAACAGCTACGAAATAACTGCGAAATGGTTCCGATATAATCTCAGTATCGTCTGAAAATAAATGAAAATTTTATTTAAGTAATTTCAAAATATTCTTCAAAATATTTTAATAATCCCCGAATTTTCCAGAAATAATTCCGAAACTGTTCAGAAATTTCATTCGATAAACATCACGGAGTAGGGCTATAGTAATTCCAAAAATAATAGTTAAAGTTTGTCTCGAAATGACTCAAAAATTGTTTAAAATATAAATCCAAAAAAATAAATGAACATAAAAATCATTCGGAAATTGTTTCAAAAATAATCCTAAGCTAACGTTTATTCACAATGAATAAGTGTTAAAAACAACCTTAATATTATTTAGAAATAATCTTTAAATTATTCCAAAATAGTTTCAAAATATAGCAGTCTGCACCGGTCATTGGGCAGTAGGTACGCATGCGGAAAAGATGGGCATTCCGTATAACGACTACTGTAGAAGCTGCAAAGATCCAAATGCCAAGGAGACAGTAGAACACTTTATGTGTAAATGCCCGACTCTAGCTAAAGCCCGGCTACGGTTCCTCGGAACCCCGTTTCTAGCAGACCTCAGAGGGTTATCTGTGATAGCAATCCCGAATATTCTTAATTTTATCAACAACTCTGGCTGGTTGTAATACATTGACCGTAACATTCCGTAGGGTTTTAGACGAGTTACATGGCATCAAAACGGCTTTAAATAGCTACTTGGGCGATCAGGGTCGCAGCCATTTCACCTACCTACCTACCTGCAAAATAGTTCCACATTATTTAAAGATATTTTACGACTGGTTCGAAAATAAAAAAAACTTTTCCAAATTTAGTCGTGATATTATTTCAAAATAGTTTAATTTGGTCAAAAATAATTTCAAAATAGTTTCAAATAAAGAACTTATTTGCAAATAATCCCTTTATGGTCTCTTTATGATCCTATGATAATCTCGAAACTTTGCTGAAAATATCCTGAATTTATATTATATAAATTCTGAATTAGTCATGATATAGTGCCGAAATTCTAAAAATCGTTGCAAAAGAATCATAAATAGGACATCTGGAAGAAATAGTAAGGTGAACTTGTCCCCGTATAAACTTTTCCACCTCAAACTGAATTCTTTATAATGCAAAAAATTCCTTCAAATTTTATAAACCGCTTTAAGTTTTAAATTATTCTTATTATTCTTGCAATTAAGAATAGCCCAACTCTGATAAGAGTGTGAATTAAGAACAACATTGTTGACAATACATCAAACAAAGTAGCCACAGGTGAGTAACTACGCGTGAACAACATATGCTCCCCACATTTTGAATCTCGCTAGTAGCGCCTTCGGTATCCACATTTACGCGCCCACTAATACTGGTGTGAACTTTTGTTGCTATGTATGTACCTACTCTTACTATTACTGCTTTCATATTCCCTCTGGTCTGTTGCTACACTTGCCGTTCTTGTTGTGTTCGTTATTTGAGTGCACATGAACTTCGTTTATATATTGAATTTTACTGTTGTTGTTGTTGTTGCTGCTGCTACTTGTTACTCATTGATGAAGTTGCTATGACCTGTGTAAGTGTATTTAAATGAAGCCGCTTACTTTCTTGTTGTCTGTATGAGTAGTGCATTGTAGAAGTGCACACAGTAGCACACTTCAAGGTGCATAAACATAAATAGAGTAAGTACAACATGTTTACAACAAAGTGTTTAATGAGCCGCTATAACTATTGACAAATTTGCATAGAAACAAATGTGTGCATAAATGAGAATAACCAGGTATGGGTTTGAACAAAGATTGATGTGAAAGTGTGAAGTGTAAATTGTAGTTCATAGTTATATGATATAGCTGTTTTTAATTTTTTGGTCTTACTAGCGAATTTTCATGCAAAAAAATGGAGGCAAGAAAGTATATAGAAGTATTACCCTCCCTTCGCTAAAAACAATTAACCTATAACGCAAAATAAGATTGCATGGGAAATCTAGAGCTTTTAACCATACAAATTCCAAGGTCCGCAACGAATATTCCCAGCAAAAGATATAAAAAAACTGCTGCCTAATGATAACCTGGTTATATCTAAGGCCTGTATTCAACATTTTTATGTTCTTTTAAGTTTGTAGTATTCTTTCCAAACGTGAATATTAGGAACCATGAATAACCTAAGACCTTGGAACGCTTAGCCTGTTTTATGCCGACTCTGAATAGCATCTGCATTAATTTTCGTATCAGAAATACACTAGAAATGTTTGCCAAAGTACTGCCGCAGGGCGAACCCGTTTAGAAAAACGTTTTCTCAAGTGTGTTGAAGTTTCTATTTCCGGGTCTTGAACAGAGAAAATTCTTCGCGCTAGGTTAGTTCGCTACCTTCACAGGGCAGCCACTTAAGATTCTATTGGAATTTGTATCAAGTCGGCTTTGTTATTTAAAATGCTAAGCGCTAAGCTGGAGGTAAGTAAGGTCAAACCATATCTGTGTGCGGCGATATCTCTTCCTCTGGTTATGTTTGATAGCTAACATACTTCAAAAACTCTACAAAAATAAAGTCTTGAACTACACAAATTACCTAGTAACACTAGCTTGTATTGAGACGTAGTTGACAGGGCTATGCAATAATCACTTAGAAAGCTGAGTAGCTGTGCGGTGACCATAGGGCTCAAACACAAAGCTACAACCCTTCACAACCAGAAAGTTTTAGCCTACTTTACCTTATTGGACAATATCGAATCAGAGTGACATCAAAGCTGATCTAGAGACTTAACGCAGAACATTATGTTAAACAAGTTTACAGAACTGTTTTTGTCTGCAAACGATTGCTGCGATTTGAGGCCATAGCTCGCAGCGTGGATTTTCAATATAGTTATTAAACCGATCCTAACATACGGAGCACTGGTTTGAGAGTAGGCGGTTGGGGACGAATTACAGTTGTAAATAATTCGCTTGAAAAATTCTCGGCGAGGGTGTTTCAATCCGAAACCTCTGGATATATACTACCGGCAAGAGGGTAGCCATCTTCTCTGGTTAAGAGGCAATTTCATCAAATGTGATTGGTCAGTATGGAGAGTGGGTCATGGTTCTGGCAAGTCGATATAACTTTAACCTGATCTCGCTGCCAAGGATTCATAACATACATGGTAACAAGATTGCAGATGAGCTATCACGGAGGGGGTTGGCTCTTAATGCTACCAAGAGATATATCATCTTATACTGGCTTACCCCACACTTTTGGAAGAATTTGCAGTTCTGTAGAGTTCCAAAGATCATGTGGCCATCATACAACGAAAAATTACCTGAGGCCAGCCTGAATATATGCGACATATGTTTATGTAGAATACTTGCGGAACCCAGGTGGTACAGCAAAATTGTGGTGAATGCGGTAAAGATGGGATTAGAATACAAAACGAAGTATCATAGCCGCAATATTCCAGGCCTGTAGAAAACGTAGGAACACCTGTCAAAGTGACTTAAGTATTTTGGAAAATCCCTTTTTGATAGTCTCCCAGATTTAAAGGGTATTAGGCCTGAAAGCTTCGCCAATATCTCAATATATAAAAAAAAACGTGTCACAACATTTTTGACCGCGATGGAATCCTAATCTTCTGAACCGATTTTGAATTTGTTTTGAACCCCGTGTGCAGTTTGATCTAATTGTAAGGAGCGACAACCTCGGAAGAGATATAAGCAAGGCAGATGAAAATTAGATTACTTGCGTCACTCAGGTGGTACAGCAAAATTTTGGTGAATGCGATAAAGATGGGATTAGAATACAAAACGAAGTTGCACAGCCGCAATATTCCAGGCCTGTAGAAAAACTTAGGAACACTTGTCAAAGTGACCTAATTTTTTTGGAAAATCCCTTTTCGATAGTCTCCCAGAATCAAAGGATTTAGGCCTGAAAGCTTCACCAATATTATAATAATATAATTGCACCGTACTCCCACTATCGTTTTCGTACTTTGATCAGTTTTTGTTGTCGTTGGTTAGTTCCGACGCTGTAGTAAAAAAAACAGCGCTCTGGGATAAAGGAGACTCGCCATTTCAACCATACTCAATGTTTGAAGAGTCACGTCCACACTGCCCGTTCAATTTTATAACCTTTATAGCTACTGTTTAAGCTTACTAGTTTTTTTTTGTTATTATTTACTTCATACCTTTAAAATGTTAGAAAAAGCTTAAGGTGTTAAGATTTTGCTAATAATAGCACTCTGTTCATATATTGTTTAGTTAGTTGCATATTTTTCACACCCAAACAAAAGTTTCGAAGCTTTGATCACAGCCCATTGAGCGCGCCTATAAGTATTCCCCACCATTGGGATTAAAAACATATAGCATTAGTATGTACCTAATGATGTATAAAGAAATAGCAACAAAAAGACAATACTTATAGACCAATTGCAAGGCGAGCAGCGGGGCATTCCTCTGGCTGAGTAAACTTTGTATATTTGCTCTAACATCAATAACAACAACCATTGTATATAGCAATATGAGTATGTCTCGCTAATTAAATACAGATACTTTATGAGCTAAGTGCATACTTTTTACATGACTCGAATTTTGTCTTTCAAAAATTATAATAAAATCGAAAGAGTTTCACAGTTACTCTAACTAATTAAATATGTACTCTTAAAAACCAAAGCTTTAATGAATTCAATGTCTTAGTAAGTGAAGTGAGTGATTTTAATTCAAATGATTAAAGGGTTGATGGTATAAGTGAATTTATCAAAACAGTTCAGCGCCCTGCTCGTATTTGTGCACTTGTCAAAGTAAATATTGATGTAAAATAAATATTTACGTTGAACTAAAGCACTTATTATATGCGCTTATGTGATTGCTCTTCATTTTATTTAGTTTTGCATATCGACAAATACAAGTAGCATTGCCATATCCGGTTTAAAAAAGTACTATCACCATTACATCCCATTTTTGTTTTTTTTTTCTTTCTTTGTATCTACACAGATACCTCAATGTATTAATTTATTTCCTTATTATGCATTTATTTACAATTAATTGGTATTCTCATAGATGCATTTGAATTCTGAAAAAGTCATCCTAATTGATTAAACCTCTGCGTTTTAAATAGGTATGTGTGTGGGTTCCGGATGTCAGTCTGAGTGAGTCTCGCAACATATGGCTATATGCAAGTGCTTTATGCTTGTATGTAGTTGTTCAAACAAGCCCATGAGTTTTGCTTTTGGTTGCCCACTAAACTTTGGTTTAACTCTAGTTCTTCTAGGGCCTTTAAAATTATTCGAATAATTCTATTAACCGAGTATTCGATTTTATATTTTACAGCGATTTGCATTCTTTGAATATTTGTTAGTTAATATTATTCGAATAATAGTTATTTAGATTATATAATATACATATAATCGCAAATAATCGATTATATAATCGCAAGAATAATAGTTATATAATAAAAAAGTTACGTATACGCCACGTATGTACCAAAAGTGTTTTTGTTGAATCTTCGTTAATTTGTTCGATTACAAGATATTGAAATCTTGCAATGGTATGTCTCAAAAATGGTCGGATGAGCGCATGCCTCCGCACTGGAATTTAAGTGTGCTCTGGCCAAACCACAAGAAGAGTAAATCGCGCCAGCTACCGTATAAGATTCTATCTGGCGTCCTGTGCGAAAAATTTTGTGGTATATTTATTATTGACCAGATTTTCACGATGCGCCTGATTCCGAAGAAGACTCACGATAAGAGAATCGACACTCACGACCTTTTTTGTTGAAGTAGTTGCTTGTATGCTGCTACGTCTAAATTTAATTTCACTGCAGAGCTAACAAGGCCCTGCCAAATAACATTTTGTAACACCACCAGCTTGGTTCGAAAGATCATTCGAAACCAAAATTCTAAACCAAAGAGGTTTCAGACAAGACGGCTCCCTTTTCCAGCGTTTTCTTTAACATAATGCTAGAAAAGGTAACTCTTGTAACAGAACTGAACCGCCATAGTACAATCTATATAAGAGCGTACAATTACTGAAGCATGTTGCTGATAAAAACTTTATTGGCCCTATTAAACGCGCTATGACATCTGCCTTCTCAGGATTAGATAAAGTGGCAAAATAAAGTAGGTCTTGCGGTAAATGAGGACAAAACGAAGTGCTTGCTGTCATCCAAGAAAGAATCGGCGCATTTGTGCCTTAAGAGCCACGTCACTGTTGACGGATACAAATTTGGGACTGTGAAGGAATTCGTCTATTTGGGAACCAGCTGCTGTTAATGCAAAACTAAAGTCAGCTTAGAAATCGCACTGAGAATAACTTATGCTAGCTAGTGCTACTTTGTACTGAATAGAAATTGAATAGTAAGGTCAACTCTCGATGAACAAAATCATGCTCACCATACCTGTCGTGATGCATGGCCCGGAATTATAGATGGTGTCGAGAAAAGATGAGATGGCGCTTGGAGTGTTCCAGAGAAAAGTTCTCCAAAAGATTAATGGTCCAAGTCGGGATGCCGATAGTAAGTATCGAAGGAGTTATAATAATGAGCTGTATGAGCTTAACTCAGATAACTATGATGATAGTGCAGCGAATAAAATCCTAAAGGCTTCGCTGCCTAGGTCATGTTATGCGAAAGAACGAAAACGGCTAAGAAAGTATATCAGTCGACACCCCAGTTTGGAAGCAGGGAAAAGAGAACACTTTCACTGAGTTGGGAGAGGGAGATGAAGGAAGATTTGACCTCCACTGGTGCCCCCAATTGGCTATAGTTATCGCCAAACAGGGATAAGCGACATGACTTATTGCGAAACGGCCAAAATGCTTAGGCGGTTAAGCGCCAATTAATGATGATTTCTCAAAAATGGTATCAAAAAGTTAAATTTTTCGAACTTTCCGATTATGGAGAAAAACAAATAAGCCTGCATTGAGAACTTTCGGGAAAAATTAATTTTCTTTGGCAAGAATGTCAAGAAATTATAATTTTTAGGAACCCATTCGTGGTCATTGCAAATATCTTTAGTTTAAGAAATGGGGAGTTTAAACGTTTCCAATTTTACCATATGAGATCTTTCTTCGATGAAAGGTACGCTTGAAACTAACAGAATTGTGTTGTGTGACAACCGACTTCTCGAAAATCGATCCTCATAATCAGAATGTGTGAGCATTAAGTACACGTATAAGCAAACATGCATGAGACTGTGATAGCAAACCGATAACACGTCACAAACAAATCGATAACATGCTGTTAATAAACCGATAATTCGAAACAAAAATCAAAAAAAATTTCGATAATGAAGACGGTACTTTTACATATTTTTTCTATAACAAATTCATAACTTATCGATAACGCATGATATCGATAATAAATTCATAACAAGCCGATAACCGTCGAAATCAATGCAAAATGTATAGTTGAAAGGGAAAGTGAAACATTTATTTTTCAATTGGTCTCTAAGTGTTGCCTTTTTATTGCTATTCCTTTATTCACCATTTAGGTACTTACTTATTCTATATGCATTTTAAACCTAATTGTCTGGAATAATTATAGGCGCGCCTCAAGAACTTAGTAACATTGTGTTTTTATAGGATTGCTTTTATAAGCAGTACTTCCTTGATATAATAGGGAACAGCGGAAGTTCTGCTTATAAAAGCAATGCTATAAAAACCCAATCTTTCTAAGCTCTTAAAGCGTGCCTATAATTATTCCACACAATCGGGACTAAAAAGCATATAGAATAAGTATGTATCTAAATGGTGAATAAAGGAATAGCAACAAAAAGGCAACACTTAGAGACCGACCAATTGCAAAGCGAACAGAGGGGCATTTATATGGCTGAGCGGATTAGTATAAAGTATGAATGTTGGAGATTTCCATTTCAATACTCAGCTCCGGAAAGCTAGTTGATGAAGAAGTGAAATTCAAAAACATGTCCTAGTAACCATCGATGTTTGTAAATTTTGTAATTTTTATCTAATATCGATAATTAAGCAATTATCGATAAAACATAAAAAATAGTCGATTTGCATGAATTCAATTTCTCTACACCATAGCAATGAATCAAATAAATACAGTTTATACCAAAATTTAAAGCTACCAAGTCATTTCTTCGCTCAACTAAAAAACCAGCAGGTGAATAGTTTTCTTTTTATTATTACTAAATTCTTCTTTAGAAAAACTTAGCTACTCGTCGTAAGTTCATGAAAAATGACTTCAAAATTGCTTAAACTATGCGCTGACTGACCGCTGACAGAAAGTTACAAAGTTGCCACGGTTTTATTATATTGTTAGTCTTTTAGTTTTTGTGATTAACTTTTAAGTGCGGAAAACGTTACATTTCATGCTGGCTAGGTTACATTGGAGAAATATGCTAAGATATTGTAAATGAACTTTTGATCAAAGTTTAGTCATTTATAATTTAACAAATCTAATGAAGAGTTGAGACTTTGAGTACTATATATGAAAGTGACAAGAATGGGGATGGATAGCGAAATAAAATTGAGGAGAGTGGGATATAATACACCTAAATAGTTAGGTCAAATATTAGAATGCACAAAATGAAATACTTACTTATTTAAAGAAAAACAAAAGATGTATTGTCCACTACGTATAGAAGGAGATTTGGAAAAGTTGTACAACAACAACCGTATAGCTTTGGTTGAGTGTGTTTTCGAAGTGTTTGTCAACAGCCCAATCACCGCAGAAGTGCGTATTCGAGTCTCACTGCCATTTGAAGAAGTTTGAAGAGATTTACGAGGTACAATCGAAACAACTGTCGCCTTATCTATCCTAGATCAAAAAAATTAGAGGAGAGGTATAGGGAGTAGAAATGAAAGTCGAAATAGGAGCAAAAGTGAAAGGGGAGGTGGGAATGCGTGGGACAGAAGCATACATTTTTAGTTCGCTATATTTGGTATATATATTCCGAATATGAAGTTATTTAGGTGGGAGAGGTAGGAAGAGTGAAAGTCGGAGTAGAAGTGAAACAAAATTAAAGTTCGCTGTATCTAAGTAATAATACTGTGGCGAATATTAGCATCGCTATGCTACTCGTATTCGTAAATAATCACAACAAGAAAAACAGAAAGCTTGCACACTATGTACATGTACACACTAAAGCAAGCAGCCACACTTATGTACAAGGCAACGAAGAATATTCAATACACATAACCAGCAGTTTTAAGAAGAAAAGTTATATAGCCGGCAGCTAAGAAGTATTTAAAATGCCATTAGCATCAAGATAAATTGCGGTTTAAATCAAAACCCCCACCACAGAACAGTACTCTTTGCGCTAGACCTATCAAAAGCTTTTGATATGGTCAACCATGGCACGTTAATGCAAGACCTGGTAGGGTCTACCCTTCTCCCATGTCTTAAAAGGTGGGCCGCAAATTATCTGGGTGGTAGGCAGACATCGGTGCAATTCAGAAACGAAACATCAAAACCAAGAAGAATTAATGAAGGGGTGCCGCAGGGTGGTGTTCTAGCCCCACTTTTGTTTAACTTCTACATATCTAAACTATCTTCGCCACCAGAAGGAGTTACTATCGTTTCTTACGCCGATGACTGCACAATAATGGCCACAGGGCCGGGCCCACAGATCGTTGCTCTTTGCAACAGAATAAACGGCTTCCTCCCTAACCTCTCCAGTTTACTCGCCTCGCGAAACCTGGCATTATCACCGACTAAATCCTTCGCGACCTTACTTACAACATGGACGTCCCAAATGCCGACCATTTTGAACACCAACGTCGATGGCACTACGCTACCGACTGTCCTACACCCCAAAATCTTGGGTGTGACGTTTGATCAAGATCTACATTTTGGTGAGCATGCAGCCGCAATTGTACTGAAAATCCAGAGCCGTAATAAAATCTTTTGCTGGCAGTACTTGGGGAAAAGATAAAGAAACGCTCATTTCTACTTACAAAGCAATTGGTCAGCCGATTGCATGCTACTGCTCTCAGAACCTCCGTGGGCTGTCTTCTTATGTCCCCAGAACACCACCTACATAATGAGGCGAGAATAATCCCGCGTGCAACGCTTTTTTTAATTGTCTGATCAACGCCCTAGATTGATAAGGAGTGTGATGACTAGTAACTAGGACCTACCTAACTATTTTCTAGCTTTTAGTATTATTATTACTTCATGTAAATATTGTTTTCAATAAAACCGTTTAGCTTAAATTTTTTATTTTTTTTAATTATTTTATTTTCAAGTTTTTAGTCTTTATTTAATTTCCTATTATTTCTCATTCCATTTAGTTCATTTAGTGACTCATTATTACTAGGACTCTTTCCTGACAGTTTGCTACAATATAGATCCTCAATACATAATCC
This sequence comes from Eurosta solidaginis, assembly GCF_040869045.1. Lineage (NCBI taxonomy): Eukaryota > Metazoa > Arthropoda > Insecta > Diptera > Tephritidae > Eurosta > Eurosta solidaginis. The sequence goes on from NW_027136934.1 coordinate 393,402, forward strand.
TTCCAAAGACTTTACTCGACTCTGCGCCACGTATGCTTGTCCCTCCTCGAACTCCAATATATTTTGATGTCATTTCTACTGAACTGTACATATGTAATATTTGTTCCAAATATGAGCCAAATCGGACATCATAGGTCGCTTTCTATTCTTGTATGTATTATGTGTTCCAAATATGAGCCAAATCGGACCATAAATACATTTTTTTGATTTTTTTTCATAACTCGCTTCCTATTCATGTATGTATTATGTGTTCCAAATATGAAAAAAATCGGAAAAATCCAAATATGAAAAAAAATTGAAATATTTCGATCCATGCGCCACTTATCGTAGTTTTTTTCTTATTGTTGCATTATAATCGGGCTCTGAAATATATTCCAAGTTTCAAGATTGTAGCTTATCCAGAAGTTACTTAAATTTCAATTACAAAATAAAGCCGTTTAATAATGAAAATATGACCCTCATCTGGCAAGGTTTTCTGTTGCAATTTAATTCGTCAAAAAGTTTTATTAGTTAAAGTTGCTAAATACTTGTTTAACGTAACAACTTCGTACATGAAACATAAATTTCAAAAACTTATTTCTTGCTCTCGATCCTGTACAAATAGCATAGTTTTGAGTTTTTATCTGCTGTTTGCTTCACTCTAAAACACGTCATAGCTCCAGTCAGAGCCAAAGAATTGCTATCACTTCTTTATGCTCCGGCTCTGCTCTATGTTCTGTTCATGTAATTTTTTTTGCTCTCGCTCCTTTAAAAATAGCATAGTTTTCCGTCTTGTATCTGCTGCTTGCTCTTCTCTAAAACACGTCATAGCTTATGTCAGAGCCTAAGAAATGCTATCAGTTCTCTGTGGTGCGGTTCTGCTCTATGCTCTGTTCATGTTATTTTTTCTGCTCACGCTCGTCAACAAATGGCATAGTTATGAGTTTTTTTATTTGCTCTTTGCTCCGCTCTAAAACACGCTTATGTGAGTGCCTAAGAAATGCTATCACTTCTTTATGCTCCGACTCTGCTCTATGCTCTGTTCATATTTAGAGCCGGAGCAGTAACAGAGCATATTTTGTGTCGCTACTCTGAAGTATCAAATGCAAAAACACTGCCAATGAAGATATAGGCTAAAAGAAACTACTGAGAATTTAATTTGGTCGCAAAATTTTTTAGTTCCTTTCTCAAAAAAATTCTCTGGCAATTTTTAAAGTGTACTATATCGTTTTACATGATTTGGAGAAAATTGTGTGTTTGTATATTGATTTAAAACAAAGTAGAGCTCGCGGTTTTTAGTTTAAAAAACAAATTACTTAACCACAGCCCTTTTTAATAAAATAATATTTTGTTTTACCTTGCGCATGTCAACTTTGACAGCTAATACTGCTTTTGATTTACAATCAATTTGCCTTTTTTGTTTTCTCTTTTTTTTTGTGTGAGTTAGATAAATAACATATTCAACCATGCAACTGTAAACAAAATTGCACAGAAATAGATTTTCATATAAAAATAAGTGTATTTAAGCTAATCCGCGCAGTGCATGTGAAAATTATAACATCACTAGAAAGTCCATGTTTTCCCAAAAAAAAAATTAATTTTAATACGAAACGTGGACAGGATCTGAAACGAATTTGAATAAATTTATTACCTACTCAAAACCGAGGTCGTATTGGGAACTTATACCGGAGCCTGAGATGAAAGCGAGACTGAAACCAGAACTCCAACAGGAAATTGAATAAATTTTTAGAGGTGTTTGGAATTTTGAATGAAACCCGCAAATGAGTACGACACACAGCAAAATCTGGAATCAAAGCTGGAACCGAATTCGAAAACGAGTCCAAATACCGATATGAAACCCAATACGAAGCCGCTACCGAATCTGAACCGAAAGAAGGAAGCTTTTTATACCAAGACAAAATCTAAAACCAAAAATATAATTGAAATCGTAATAGAAAACACCGCCGGAGTGAGTACGGACTCTGCAATAAAAACCGAAAAGCGAAACTCAGAAAAATGCGCAGCAAAAACCGGAAACGAATTCGAAATCGAAAACAAATACTGCAATGAAACCCAGTATAAAACAGATACCGAGTAATGCCAACACAAAGCCGCAAGCTGTAGTAATATAAGAGTCCAAAACCAAAAACATAACTTAAATTGAAACCGAAACCGGCGGTGAAAAATGTCTGGAATTTGAAACTAAAACTGAAGCTGCTTACGAGAACTAGAAAAATCCGATGCCAGACAGTAAACGGGCCTGGTACCATATTTGAACTAGATACAAACACGAAAAACGGAATCAAGGCCGGTGCCTAAACGAAAAAAGGCACGAGTGCCAAGTACTCGTGAAGTTCGATGTGAAAACTAATGTTTTTAAGCGGTTGAATTTAAACCACAACAGAGATTACTTTTCTAGAAGCAAGCAATTTCGGGCGTTTTGAGAAGAGTTTCGCTGACTTCGTATCGATAACATTCAATTTAGAAAAAATAATTGCTTTATTACAGGCTTATTATCGAAAGCGAATACTTTTATTAAAGTTTTATCGATATCTGTTTCATACTAAACCGATTAGTCGTTGTTAACAAATCAATAAAATGACGATAACAAACTTGTGAGACTTCGAAAACAAATCGATAACTTTTCGATAACAAAAAGATAAGAAGAAATTGGTAATACTCAAATAACAAATTGATAACAGATTCTTTGAAACATATCGATAAATAATCAATAACAAACCAAAAATTTTTCGATAAGAAAGCGCTACCTTTTTGAAAGCCGTTCTATAAATTATCAATAGGAACTCGAAAACTTGTTATTCAACAATCGATAACAAATGAACTTGCAAAATTTTTGATATTAAATCGATAGCTTTTTGATACCAAAACCATAATTTTTGATAACAAAAAACGCATTTTCGTAATTGATAACTTTTCGATAACATATAGATCACTTTTCGATAAACATTCGATACATTTCAATAAATTTTCGATAATTTATTTCTTTTCCATATAGCATTACACTTACAAGCACTACTGTTACTCTTACGCTTTACTCGATGTTGATGGTCCCTTGCCGGATGTTGATGTTCCTTTGCCGGATGCAGATCCGTTACGTCCTGGTAACAAGCACCATAAAGGTACTAGCCCTACCATATCGGGAATGATTGGCCATACCGCCCTCCTACCCTCTTGATCCATCAGGAGTTCGGGGTCGCCATAGCCTCAGCTGTTAATGAAACAGGTTTCTACATCTAAGCCAGTAAAGGCAAAACTCGCACGCGTTTTGTTAAGATGAAAGGGATTCGGGGTTGTCCTCAGGCATCCATCTGTGGTCCATATATTTGGAGTATGGGGATGAACTCTCTGTTTGGGCAACTCGAACCGATTTCAATTCTTTGCCTATGCGAATGACCTCCTTTTGTTGGTAGAGGGTGAGTGAGTCACTTTGTGAAGTAGAGGCTGACTAAGGCATTCATCTTGGTAAAAGGGTCTGGTAAACTTGTTGCTTTGAAATGTTTTATTTAGAATCAGATCCTCGTTATATGATTTTAGTTCAAAATTACAGAATCCCATCATAAGTTTTTTAAATTTTTGTAAAAAAAACTAATTGCTTGTGTTACAAATGTTGCGTTTGCTGTTGTTTTCCGAAAGTATTGGACTTTTGATTTCTTCAAACTATTTATGTATAAAAAGTAACGGTGACAATCATATACTGGCACTGAAACCATGTATAGCACACTTGCTGTGGCATCTGCGAATTTGGGTGATGGTGATTGCGATGGCGCTTGCGGTTAATTCCCAAGAGCGCAAATTATGACAAGAGTATCATGAATATAATATATATATAACGTGAATTATGTATTATTGACAGTCGTATGTATAGGCGGGCGGCTACAGTGGTGTGGTGGTATTGTGCTCAGCCTATCACACCGAAGATCCAGGTTTCAACTCCCATGCAAAGCAACTTCAAAAATTATAAACAAGTTTTTTCAATTAGTAAAAAGTGCTTACAGGCAGGGTCGTTCCTCGGCAGTGACTTGGCAAACACTTTGAGTGTATTTCTGCCATAAAAATTTTTTCAGAGAAAACGTATCAGCCTTGCAGATGCCGTTATTAAGCGGCGGTAAATATGTAGGTCCCGTCCTGCGGATTTGTAGGAAAAATTTAAAAAGCACGGCGCAAATTGGAAAAGAAGCTCGGCCTAAAATCTCTTCGGAGTTTATCGCGCCTTGTATTAATTTATTTTTATGTATGCATATATTCCTATAAATATTTATGATAAATAATAGAATAAATTTAAGATTTTTTATGTAACCAAACTATTTCCTAGCAAATAATTTAAGCTTGAAAACATTGAACGCTTAACTACAACCATCATCAGATATTCTTGTTAAATTAGCGAGTGCTAATGTATTCCCTTAAATGTTCATTTACATGCAAATATTTTGAATACATTATAAATAAATTATTACTAATAGTCCCATTTCGTAGACAAACATTTTGATCATAAATTTTGTGCTAATTACCTCAGCGAAACGTTGTTAAATCACACGTTTATCCCATAACGCACCAAATAGCAAAATGGGCATATAATAAATAATTTCCGTTAGAAGATAAATGTTATCATTGTTGTTGTAAATGCATAAATTATAAATTGTTATAACGAATTATGCAGATAGTAAATAGGTCGACGAAGAGCGTATATTTGAGTGAGAATGAGAAAAAAAAATTAAAGAGCAAACAAATGTGTTACAGTCACTTAGGCAGTGAGAGAGAGAGAGAGAGAGGTAAAGAAAAGGAGTAGATGATGTCAAAGCCATTCAACGCAGTGCACGTCAAATCATACAGCACGTGGATGCACTGATTTGAGTAAAAAACAGTGTGCACGTCTGTTTCTCTCACTGCGTTGATTTATTTAGACCAGTGATCACCACATTGAAATTGTGGCTGCGTTGGTAGGAGTAGAATATGCGTTGTGTTAGTGGTTTAGTCGTTGATCAACGGGCAACTCAGCCAGATGCGTGCACGCAGGTTTATTCACACTAAAATAAAAATGAAGGAGAAAACAAATGCGTATCAATTGTTTAGGCCAAAAGAGCAGAAAAAAGGTATAAAAAGGAGTATACGATGTAGAAGACATTTAACGTAGTGCTCCTCAATTCAATAGAGCACGTGGATGTGCTGATTTGCATAAAAAACATTGTAAACTTCTTTTTCTCTCGCTGCGCTAAATAATTTAGAGTAGTGGTAATCAAAAGTGAAAGTGTAGCGGTGTTGGTAATAGTAAAATATGCATAGCGGTAGTGGTTTAGTCGTTGATCAACGGGCGATGCAGTAAGATGTAAGCACGTAGGTTTTATAACACTCAAAAATGATTCGAAAATTTGCTACTAAGATAGTATTTTATTGCTTGTGTCTAACAAAAAATTTTAATAACATTAAGCAGTAAGTAAAACATTCTGCGTGTAAGCCTTTGTTTTCAAAATATAACTTTTGAAATGCGCAAATAGACAAAAACCTCTTCTGATGTTGCTAGTGTGCTTTTCCTTCGACTTCTGAAGGAAATTGCACTACTGAAGGGTTGTATTCTGTAGACTGTGTTAATAATAAATAGAAATATGTGTGAAGTGAGCGCAAATAATTATCTCACTAAGTAACGACGTATGACTACGGGTTTCTTCTAATCCCTACGAACGGTAACACCAAGGTCAGAGATAGCCCATATAAATCTTGGCCCTTTTAGAAGACGGAGACCTCTTAAGGGTGTTAACTAATACTCAAAATCGAACATCGGGTCAAAACGTCAAAGACTTGAAGATTTTATTACGGCTTTGTATTCCAGACGCAGTTGCGGATGGACGTGCAGCAATGTAAGACTATTGTCGAACAAACGCTCAATATTAAAGCGTTATTAGAGAATCGTGAGCGTGATGCCCTCGAAGTGGATCTCCAATAGCTCTATCATCTGTGCCCTCCACGTTGTGAGCAAGGACGCTGAAGTCGATTATAATAAACGATAGCTCCTCTCTAAAGGGGCCTTAGCGTTTTGCTATTATTGTGCTCTTACCCGCATAAGAACCAATGGGGACTCTATCTGGTGGAAAATGAAGCTTCGATATGTGGAAATAAAAAAAGAATAGGAAGCCACCCTTTAGCACCACTTGTTTACTTATTCTTGGATTAGGTATTGCATTCTTGTACAATACTGAAGTCCACCGATCACTTAGATATTTCGGGGTTCACATCTGTATGTTTCAGTACGTGGCTGTGGCTGACCTTGCCAAAAGCATTTAACTATTTAGCTATCTCGGTCACCCTGGTGTGGTGGCAGCGTGCCAACCTACTACACCGAATGATCTAGGTTCATGCTTTGTGAAAAGTGATATGAAAATAAATATTTGGAACAAATTTAGGTATGGGTTTGGCAAATATTTCGATTGTATTTTGGCCATGAAAAAGTTCTCAACGAAAATTCATCTGCGTTGTTGATGCCTTTTGGAGTAAGCATAAAAACTGAAGGTTCTGTTTCGCTAAATTTATTGAAAGAATTAAAAAAAAAAATCACGAGGAGACACTGGAGGAGACACTCGAAGCAAATATTCGCGGAGGTATAAGATACGCATCGATAATACTTTGAAATGCTACCTGCAAAAAGTACTCACACAAAACCGTTTCAAAACCGACGCCGTCTCAATTTCCTTTCCTTCAATTAACAAAGTTATAACGCCTGCTGCTTGAGTTAGCTTAACAGTGTATAAGTTCTACACTGAAAAATTTCCTTCCACACGCATTGGAGCGTCATTCCTTGGACCACGCGAAACATCCTTGGACCAGGTGGCAACAGGTGAAACCAGATAAAAAACTCTTTCAAGGGGCTGCCAGCACAATTTATAGCTTCACCAACCCAATTGTTAACCTCACTTACCCGCGTCGAATCCTGTTTCCATAAAAGCCGAGGCTTTGGTGACCCAAAGTCCCTCATGAATGTAGAGAGTGTGAGGGCGCTTTGGCCTACAAGGTTTGATGTGGTCACACTAAATCGTTCCCGAGATGGTCGGGCTAGTATCTTAATAGTGCCTGTTACCGCAACGTAATGGATTTGAATCCGGCAAATGACCATCAACATCGATAGCAATCCACAAAACCTTCGGGGAGTGTCTTTATCACTATAAAAACAACACCAACGTCTCAAAATTTTTTTTTCTCGTTATCAAAGATCTCAAATTTTTGTTTCCTAACACAGAAATAGCAAATAGTTTGATTCCTTATCGCAACACAGATAACTCATATGCAGAGAAAATGCCTCGCCATCTTTTTTCCATGAAGGCAAGAAGGCCAATAAAGGCACATTCTACACTGCTGACCTCCTAACCCAAACCCAATCGCTCGCAGCGTAGGTGTGGCAGATACAAGAAAACGCTCTGTCCTTTCTTCCTGCTAAGATGATGGAGAGCAGTTAGGTGATACAACTTTTATATATAATCTTAACCCAACACCACCGGATTGGGGAAATTGCCATAGCAACGTTTTGAAATATTTCCTTAGCAAGTTCTTCACCTCACAAAGGAAATTTATGTAATTTCTCCTTCTTTAAATAAAAAAATTCCCTTGCACAATCAATTTAATAATTTTCTACCTCTCACACTTTGCGCTCTAAGTTTGACCTGTAATGAACTCGCTTTGCTGCTATCAATTTATTTTCAATTCTATTTTCTTGCGAAAATCTTTCATTCTCCTTCGGTGTGAAATATAATTTTCCATATCTGCAAATTAAGATCAACGCTTTGTGAAAATTGAATTAAATGTTAAACAAAACGGTGCTGTCTTGCTAGCTTCGCGGTTGTTACTGCAGCTGCTGCTGCTACTTCTATCAGGCTTTGTTATAGCTCCACGGTATACATACACCCCAAGAGGCAGCCAAATGCAAGTGAGTTAATATATTTTGCTTTACTCAATGAAATGAAACTCTGTCATGTGACCGGAAACTAATCGAAAGCTTCCAGCGCATTCAATATCGATTTGATGACTTTACGTTGTTGGAAAAGTTATTGCTGTTTGGTCGTCCTTTCGCCATCCTACTCCACTTCTGTACAAGCCAATCGCAGTCAACGATACGATTTATGAAATCAAATGGAAGTAATGTTATATCATTAATCATTTTTAATATTTTGGACACAGTAGTATCATGAACTTCCACATTTCAGCCCATTCATCCTGTGATATTTACGCAGCATCCTCCTACATCCTCCCACCAACCAAAGCGCCGCCTACTTTTGCTCATCGTTCATTCATCGTCCGTCCATTCGAAAATACATGCAATGGTTGCTAGGGCCGTGCAATAATTCGTGTAGCATCACTCGCCCCCGCCACATTTATTGGGTATCCTCCGATAATGCTGGTTATTACTGTAATACGACAAGTATCGATAATGTCATTTCGTTTGGTGGCAAATTTAAAATCTCATTTATTTAAAAGGTAATATGCGAGCAGGGATCAAAGTGAGCTCGCATGTGTATTTGTGTGTACGTGCAAGTTCTTGTTATCAGCAAACTCAGAAGAAGTGACTTTATAACATTATTTGTACATATATTATTTTTAACTAAAAGGAAATCAAGTTAATACACTTGGGAAAGGAAGAAAGAAATATCAAAGACTATCATTTGATGCTTGGTTTGTAGGTCATAAATTTGAAAGGCAGGAAACAAAGATATACGAGCAGCGTAGGACTTAATAAGATCTATGAGGGAACTCTTTTGGGAGAAGAGATTTTCTGCAGATATTTCCTCCCTTTCAGATTGCATGACTGCGCGCCACAAAGTAGTCCATAAGGGATTAAAAGGTTTGATGAGCGCAATTCACAGCTTCCGCAATCTCAATCTTGTCTAAACGAGAGACGGGATGGCCCAATAGTTTAAATGTAATCATATTAAATTGTTCCCGAGACTGTTAGGCTAGTACACAAATTATGCTTGTTACCAGAACGTACCGGATTTATATCCCGCCAAAAACCATCAACATCGATAACAGTTCCCAAAATATTTGGAAAGAGTCTTTGTGGCTACAATAACAACAAAAACTTAGTCCATAAGTTGTAACCACACTTGAAATAAGTTTGGATCTATGTTACTGCACAGGACGTAGTGTTACTATCGTCTAGTATGTGCGTCAACGTTATCTACGGATTTAAAAAAAAAAGAAGAAGAAAGTGTTGGGGCACGTTTAGAGAACTTCGATCGCAGCGTAAGCTTCTCATCAGTGGAAAAGCAGTGAGAATCTTAATCTTACCTTCTCCTCTCGATCACGAAATAAAGCTTTTCGGTTGTGTGGCACTATGTTTGCCTTGAAGCCAATGTTAGGGAAACTAATGCCGCCTATCTGATTATAATAATCGTTCATGTGAAGGTAAGTTTCCAGGCTGCACTATATGGATATCATAATAGTAAAAGCTCTACAAGCTGCCGGTATTTCGATTACACAGGTGATAAGAGTTTATTCTTCGAAAGTTCTGAATATGATATGCAACATGCAATAACTTTATACAGGGTATGAACGACGCTAGCCTCTTTCTTATCAAGAGCGCAATTTACGACCAAACTGCCCCTGTGGTGGATTGCGGGGTATGCACGAAAATTGGGTCATACGTGGTATGTCTCGGTATGTACCACCTTCAATAAAACTGGATGTCTTATTTGGAATTGGCTTTGCCGCGGTGACCCTCTTCTCTGGGCATATCAGGAGCTGAAAGTACGGAAGTGCAGCTGGTATAATCGTTACCCATTTGGGCCTGCGGTTCAGCCCTTAGGAGACAATGTTCTCAGCAGAAAATTTCGAGTGGACTAAGATATGTTGGCCTTGCGCTACAGTTCTTAAAATATCTTAACTCAAACAATCTAGAACCTGTAACGAGGTGGATAAAAGCCGGCAAACTTTCACGGTGACGGCAAGTGGCACACTGCGACAAACTTGTTCTGGGAAAATTTCGGACTGCAAACCCAAGACTGCTCAGCAAGGATTGGACTTAAATTTACTGAGGTCAAGAGGAGGCAGCGCTAATAACTGCTGTCATTAACAATGAATCGCTTGTTCGTTTTGAGGCCTGCGGTGCAGTCATATCACGTTGCGGATCGCGAAAAAGTTCGACGGGAGGTCTGTAGACACCTTGAGCTGAATGAATGATATCACCTCAGGCAACAACTTGGATAAAGGCTAGTGAGGGCTTCTCATTTGCCCGATATATGTATGTCTTCAAACAACTACGGAATTTACATGTTTTGGATGTCAGGTTTTGTTGGATCAACATTCAGCAAATGTATAGACTTGGGTAGCGAAGGAAACAGGCCATATTGATTTTTTATCGATTAGATCAAAAAAAATTTTAATTGCTATCGAAATTTTATCAATTGTAATAGAAAACAATATATCGATTTGTTATTTAAAATTCAGCGGTATGTTATCGAAAAATATGAATGTGGTATCGATAACTTTTATATAGAATTAGAATATTTTTCGATAACATTTTGATATTTTGTCGATAGCAAATCAATATTTTTCGTTAACAAATCGATAACATATTGATGAAAAATCGATATTTTTCTGATAACTTTTCGGTGAGATTTTTATAACAAATTAAAATTTTTTCTATAGCAATGTGATAACTTTTCTACAAAAAATCGATATTTTTTCGAAAACATCGATTTTCTTCGATAGTAGTTTGATATTTTTTCTATAGCAAACAAATCAATATTTTTTCGTTTGCGCATTGATAACACTTGGATAGCAAATCGATATTTTTTCATTAACAAGTCAATAAGTTTTTGATAGTGTACCGATAACACTTCGATAGTTCTGGGAGAACAGTTGGTAATGATAACAGGCCGATAACTCGGCGTTAACAAACAACAAGTACGCCGATAACAATCCGATAATAATAACTGTTCCATAAATTTTCATATTCCGTAGAGACTTTTCAAACACTGTTTAATGATTCACAAACAGTACCAAAATGTTGCCAAAATAGTCGATAACAAAGGCACGTAATTATTTCAAAATGGCTTCGGTTTGATACCATTTCAAAATGAAAATTAATCACTGAGAAGAATTGAAATAATTCAAAAATAAACATATCTCACTGAGAAAACCCTTTTTTGTTCTTGAACATCGATTTGTATCAATGAAAAACCTTTGTTTGGTTGAAAGTTGCAATCTCTTTTCTTGTTTAAGGACTCCAGTTTATGTACCTGTGGAATTTCGATACAGTCAAGTAAGTAGCACGTCTCGACTTCAACTCTTTAGCATTTTTATTTAGAAATTAAGCCTTATACTAACAAACATACGCACACACTCAATCAAATAACTGTAAATTTAATAAACTCTTAACTAATCCATTCCAAGCTCTCGATCAGCATATCTGATTTTTCCGCTTTCGACCCGGTCGCACTGTAAACACACTTTGTGGCAGCACACCATCAAATGTCTTCCCCTCTTTACTAGCAGCCAGCAGACAACGCTCGTGAACCTTCCGATGCTTTGTCAAATGATCGGAGCGCGCAAAACATTTCATGCAATAATTACATTTATAAGGCTTCACACCCGAATGCGAACGTCGATGGCGAGCCAATTCATCGGAACGCGAAAATTTCCATGTACACTCAGGCCAATTACAAATGTACGGTTTCTCACCCATATGACGACGCATGTGCGCTTTTAGATGTGCAGGTTTAGCATAAACTTTATCACAAGTACCAAAGTTGCAGATGTATCCAGCGGCAGTACGCTCTTCTGCGGCGTTAGTAGCGAGCTCTTTCGAACGTTTCGTTGTACGCACTTTGCGATGTAGTTTCAGATTTTTTGAGCTTTCATGCAGAAAATGTTCGCATGTCTCAGTGCAGAGCGGAGTTTTTTCGGGTAGAAATTCAATGAGTTCAGGTATCTCAATATAGTTATCCAAAAATTTTTCTTCCCATTCAGCCATTTCGCGTGTTATAAAAGCATTCGTCTTTAGTTCGTGAATTGAATTGGATTCCAAGATAGCGGCGCTGCTTAAGTTTTGAAGCTCCTCAACGCTAAATCTACGCCCACACACTGCAGTCAAATCTACATCGCAAAGTGCATTGTTATTGCTCGAAAATTCACTTGAATTGGTTGGTGACGTGCTGAGTAGCTGATCGAACGTAAGTTGTAGCTCATGACCATTGATGACTCTGTATTCATAGGTGTGTATGCCATCGCTATTGCTGTTGCCGTCGGCTGTTCTGTATTGTGCTGTATCAGCTGTAGTATCACACCAGTCCACATGCAGCTCTAATAAAGTTTGTTCGTTTGTTGAATCGCCAAGTACGAAAGGATCATCAGCGCCGCTAAGACGTATCAATGTGTTTTTGTTGTCACTTGAAAGAGGCGCGTAGTAATCGCAACTTTCGAGGTTAGCGTGGCTGCCTAAACTGGTTGTAAATACTGCTGAGTGCTCGTGTAGGTCTGCATCCTCTAAATCATTGAACACTTGTTGAAAACCACCAGTGGCAAAGAAATCCATTTCTAATTGCCATAAAAATTGTGCTCACGTTCAACTTAGGCTAAAGGTTCTATACAAGATTTCCGTCACTTCACTTGTCACTTGCTGTGATATTTTATAAATGCCAACTTTTCGTGTAGCTGATATTATTTTAAAGCTCGTCTCAGCACTGGTGCATCAGCTAAAATCATAAGATCAATTGATTTTTGTTTTTATCTACCACAATGAACAATCAATATCACCAATGTCATGCTCTACTCTCTGTACATGGGTACAAGCTAATGAAGCCACGCGTTTACGCTATCATAGCCACCCGCACATGAGGTTTTGTGAATGCAACTGATTTGTCATGCAAGGATGCCAGATCGAATTTTAAAGGTTGAGTTAATCGCAGGTTGATCAATTTTACCGACTTCCTTACTTATGCAGTGTCTTACAGGCGGTGGTCTAGGTCATAGAGAGAGCAGCCCGACTGCTCCAGAATACTACAGTCGACCGTCAGTCCTTAAACGCATTAGAATCCACGTGATTAAGTCGAATATAACGCGGAGATTTCGAGCCTTGCTCGAAGCACATACTGAGACGCATCACTCGATTAACTCAGTGCATCGCCGTGCAGATGTTGCCTTCGCGCTTTACTAACATGCGTAAAATGCCTACATACTACCTAATCGCAACGCTTTGTTCGCATGATCTGGAAGTCTCCCATCCATAGTACTCCAAGGTAGGACATAGATGTAACTATTCTAGATTGCATAGTCCAGAAGACAATTATAAACATGTAAAATAGATTTAAGTTAGGCTTAGGAAAGCCGTAATAAATAAATACATTATACATTATTTCATGAGTAAATTCCAGGAAATGAGATAAGGGTAATAGACTTACTGTCAAATAAATTGATTGGGAGATTTTAAAGTTCTTGTGGTCATGTTTGGATATGAAAGAAACTACTAGCGTTCTTATTAAGCTAAATAAATTTGCAGTGAGAGTACTTATGGGTATCATCACAGTTTATTGCAATTTTGCACCAATGCTTCGACGGTGGCGCATACCAACAAGCTCCCTCTGCAGGATCTGCCAGGATTAGGAGGAAAAGGAGTGGACTGCAATCGTTTTTCTGCCAATATCAAGGACTGCAAATAAGACGACTCAGATTTCCGGGTGCGCGGTTTTTCGACAGTTTGACAGATTTTGCAAGTGAGAGAAAGTTAATGGCTTGTTGAGGACTACTAGAAAGTAATCTGGTTGGACGAATGTGCCGCTATTCGCCACTCACTGGAGGCTTTCCCAATGGACAAAACCAATTTTATAGAGTAAATATTGGAAATCTCCACATAAGCTAGCTTAACCTAAGCATGGGTATATCGAGGAATATATAGTCAGTAACTCGAAGCGAAGAGATTATTTCACATACATATATGTAGTCATCAGCTAAGAGCAGAAGTTGTTACTCACACTTACACAAATTTTATCTTAATAACCAAGTATAAGATACAACTGTTCCAGAAGGCATGTGCGTGAAAAGCATGAACCTTAGGAGAAATATGCGAACGAAGCAAAAGAGAGTATAAGAGCAGCGCAAGCTGAGGAATAACTAAATAACTACTCAGTTTGATTTAAATACGCTATTAGACAAGATAATTGTGATTGTGAAGTACTACTCCCAAAGTAGTCTAATAAAGACCATTTTGCCGTACTGAATATTGGAGTTATTTATTCGACATCGGAATCGCACAAACTACGTTACAATACAATATCGTTTGCGGCAAAAAGCACTTAGCTTCTACTGTATCCGGGACCCACACCACCTCTATGGACCGATGACAGCTCTCATGTGACCTCTTACAGCGCAACAATTCTTCCTCCCGTTAGTTAAGTTCATAAAAAATTCTTCTAGTTCCATTTAATTTACTTTTCTTATTTGGCAGTCTGGCACCATTTCTCCATAAAAGTTATGGTCAAACGATCACACATATTTATTGTTTGTATTTAAATTCATACTAAATTGACCATAAAGTAATAATAAAGAAAAAAAAAATAAAAAATAAATTAAAAAAATTTCAATCAATGTCAACTCGAGAATTTTTGTAATCATGCCTGAATAGCTTGTTTTTGTTGTACTTATTTTTGGCGCTTGAGAATCTGTGGATTTGTTTTACTTGCAGCTGTCATTTTTGACGAAATAGTTGCTAGCATCCGCACGCACAACCACACACTCACCAATAAATATCACCAAGCGGCAATGCCATCAATTGGCCGTCGTCCTTTGGGAATAATTAGCACGTTCGACTTTGAACGATATCGCATAAAATAATGAGCGCAAACACTTGCATATCTATCGCTATGTTTGTTTTTGTAAATGCGTATGTATGTATGTATGCTTTGTCGCGACTCATTAATGTGTGGCCATGCTCATCAACAACATCATCACTGAAATAGCACTTGGCTTCTTTGTATGTTGATTCCGCTCCGCTGTGTGTGTGAGCTGTGGTGTAGAGTGACGTCTGCTCGCACTCATTTCTTATCACTGAGGTCTGGCTTTTTGCATTCGTTGGTTTGATGGCTGTGTACCAAGCGGTGACAGGCCACCAATATGTACATACATATGTGATGTGACGATATAGATCAACTACAACAAAAAATATTGACATCGTTTAAAAATAATATTTTTCTCACTTCTTGGATATGTGTGTATGAGTGTGTGTGTAATACGGTAGACATCTAACGTCTATTTATGCGTTAGTGTGTATGTGCGGTACCTGGAAGTGTCCAAAGTTTTGCCAGATGCGCCACGTCAGCTGTGGATATTCATTTCTATGGTCACCTTATATTTAAGAGTCCTTTGCAGGGCTTTTATACACACGTTTCTTATAGGCAGATGATTCAGAAGAGCCAGCAGACAACACTTTCACTTCGATCACGGAGTGGGTAGTGCCGGGCTTGGTGACCAATACCAAGATCGAATACCCAGATGGTATATTCCCAGCCATGCTAAAAGTTTCGAGTAGAGCGGTCGTAGAATGGCTTAATATAATAATCAATGGATGCATAATACTGAATAATGTACCAACCTCTTGGAGAACTCTCGTTTCTCTACCAACGTTGTTGTTATTACTGTTGTTGTAGCAGTGCTTCGCCCCATTCAATATTTACAATACAAATTGTCATCAATGTCCTCGAATGGGAGTCCAAGAAAACTTGCTATTTCAACAGGGGTGGACCATAGTGAGAGGGGTGTTAGAGGCGTTGGTTCCACAATACAGGTAAAGAGATGGTTGGTGTCATGTGGGGACGCATTGCAAGCAGGACATATGTTTTGTGTGTCTGGGTTGATTCTATATAGGTAAGAGTTAAACTTATTACAGTACCCAGATCGAAGTTGAACTAGAGTGACGCGCGTTTCCCTAGCGGAAATGCGTTCCTCCTCTGCTAGTTTTAGGCCCTACAAAAGTTGGGGAAGATGGGTCGTATGAATCCCATTAGTTTAACACTATTTCTACTCAAAACCTTTAAGAGGCTGATAGGTTTATTTATAAAGTCCAACATGACTGAAAAACTGTTCTCCAAAACTCAACATGCGCACAGCAAAGGCATGCCGGTAGACACGGCACTGAACAGTGTGATTAAAAGCATAGAGAAAGCCTTGGAATATAAAAAGTACTGCTTAGTAGTATGCTTAGACATCGTCTCTAAACAGGATCTCATGGTGGGTCGTAAGTACATTGAAGTACATAAAGCCCTAACCAGTAGTATCGGCTGCATGTTTATTTGCAGGAAGATTAATTCGCAGTGTGGGCCGTATGAAGTCATTGGACAGGAGCATGCCGCAAGGCGGGGTATTGTCGTATCTCCTGTGGACGCTGGTCATCAATCAAATGCGCAATGGGGACAAAAAACGAATCACTTACAACTACAACTCAAACTCAGACTCAATGCCTCGGGTCAGCTTGACCGTAGACCATAATACCTACCTCCATACCTGCGATGATCCCTAAGAATCACAATAGAGGTGGAAGGTTGACACAAGGGCACTCAAATAGCAGAAGGGGCGAGGCAATGGTATATCGATGGCTCCGAAGCAATGAAAAGAACAGGCCATGTGGTATACTGCGCACATCTGGAAATAAAGAAATCTTTCAAGCTACCAGTTCACACTAGTGTTTTTCATACGGAAATAGTAGCTGTGACTAAAGCAGTAAAAACGCTGGAGGAAAAGTAGCTAAAACTGCGGCCGCGGAAGTTTTTACATTGACAACCAAGAGCAATTAGGGCTATAATCTCACACAGCACAACATCTAAATGTACTGGAATATAAGCAATCCCTAGAAAGAATCCAGACAGGGAGAAGCATATATATTTATTAGTCCTCAGGGCCAATAGATGGTTAAGAAAAAGTGGATGAGCTGGCTTAAAGGGGCGCATTAATCGAAGCTTACTATGTACACATCTCGATCGGATTGGAAGAGATTAAAGGAGGTGAGTGTTGCGCATGATCCACCAAGCAGAAAAGGTCTTGAAAACTTATACTAAAAAATGTACCATTATGATTTAAAAGAGGTCTATAGACAGGTCAAGATACTGGACACCGCCTTCTGGGGTCACGTGCTTTCAAATTAGGACTATTTAGCCATAGCAGATGTAGGAATTGTGGTTTGGAGAAGGAAAGGATCGAGTACGTTTGGTGGTCGTGGCTTTTACGCGCAAGTTTAAGACTCCAGCTATAGTGACTCTGCTAGCAAATCTAGGTCCTAGATAACTGAATGTTTTTCTCATACAAAGTAAGCGTTTTGCTCCGAGTGCATAGTGGTAATCGAAATTGAATAAGTCTACAAGATTTAGTATTTCAATGTCTATTTTGCTTCCTTATACTTACAAAGTCATAGAACTACAAATGCCATAAGCCTTTAATTAATCCAAAAAATATCATTATTCAATACGTACTATATAAATTTGTTACCTCCGCGTATTCGCAGCTCTAACATTAAATTAGATACAAATTGTGCAATCAATAAAAAAATATTTTTATTATCTGAAATGCATTTCAGTATATATAAGCATGAGTATTCTATATTGTAAAATTGTTGCGTAAATATTTATATATTTTTTTAATATCCTCTTCAATGTTCACACATCCGCTGAGTTAGCCTTTTAAGTACTATACAAACAAATAAACTTCTTTCTCCGCTCTCAAGAGCCATAACATTCCAATTCACTTGATTTCAATCTAATGTATCCCCCCTGCATTCCATTGCTTTAGATAAATATGTATTTCTAAGTATATGTGTTTCACTATGCGCCGTCTTGCTTTTCCTATTGAGTCATTCATTCATTCACTCAATCTTTAAAGTATTCAATTGCTCACTATTTATTAAATTGTAAGGACTTCCAATTGAAAGAGTTCAAGTACCAACAGCTAAACTCCACACAAGTCACTGTAAGACGATGAACTCAATTTATAAAGCTTCAATAAGGCTTTTAAAATTCTGCTGGGGGTATTTCATGCTTACATTAAGGCACCGCTTCTCATTGTTGTTGGCAGGAAGAGCTGGGTTAATTCAAAGAGGAGCTTAAAAGGCGTGATAGTATTACGCATATGGATAGGCACAAACTAAGTAGAAAAATGTGAATGTTGTAAAATTGATGTGAGGTACGTTCAGGGTGGTTGTGACAGCTAACTAACTAAGAACGAGAACTGACACTGAAGATAGCATAAAGCCGAAGCCTGTTTGTCTCCAAACCCAGTTTCGCAAGGAATGACGGAAAATCGATCTAGTATGCAACAGCTAATCTACCTGTCGATCAGTTCTATGATTCATATAAGGAGTATAGATCACTAAGATCAAGAAAGAGCTAACTGAAAAATCCGTAATTTTGAAGTAATGAGTATCACCCGGTTTCTTAATGCAATAGCTACCGAACTGTATACTCAGACACTGAAGATGACATAAAGCCGAAACCTGTTTGTCTCTAAACCAAATTTGGCAAGAAATGACGGAAAATCTTTCTAGAATGCAACAGCTAATCTCCCTGTTGATCAGTTCTATGATTCAAAGATCACTTTGATCAAGAAGGAGCTAACTTAAAAATCCGTAATTTTGAAGTTATGGGTATCACCCGGTTTCTTAATGCACTAACTACCGAACTGTATACTCAGACACTGAAGATGACATAAAGCCGAAACCTGTTTGTCTCCAAACCAAATTTGGCAAGAAATGAGGGAAAATCGTTCTAGTATGCAAAAGCTAATCTCCCTCTTGATCAGTTCTATGATTCATATAAGGAGTATAGATCACTAAGATCAAGAGCTAACTCAAAAATCCGAAATTTTGAAGTTATGAGTATCACCCGGTTTCTTAATGCAATAGCTACCAAACTGTATACTCAGACACTGAAGATGACATAAAGCCGAAACCTGTTTGTCTCCAAACCAAGTTTGGCAAGAAATGACGGAAAATCGTTCAAGAATGCAACAGCTAATCTCCCTGTTGATCAGTTCTATGATTCATATAAGGAGTACAGATCACTAAGATCAAGAAGGAGCTAACTCAAAAATCTATAATTTTGAAGTTATGAGTATCACCCGGTTTCTTAAGGCAATAGCTACCGAACTGTATACTCAGACACTGAAGAATCGCCACGGGCTGTCTTCTTATGTCCCCAGAACAAAATCTGCATAATGATGCGAGAATACTCCCCATCAGGGAGAGAAATGAGATGCTGACCAAACAGTTTCTGTTGAATACCCAGAAACCTGGGCATCCCAACAGACATCTGATTGACGAACCAGCACCGCCTAGGGGCCTAAGGAGTCATCTCCGTAAGCATTTTGGGGAAATACGGCACCTGAGAACCCAGCCGTATGAAGCGGAAAAACACAAGGAGGTCCTTGGTGAACTCCATGGACAGGCGTCGGACCTTTATGTCGGGAATTGCCCGGTGAATCCAGTACTTGAAGAAAAATATCCAGAACTCGCAGAAGAGGAACGCATACTCCCCAGGGAAACGCGCGTCACTCTTGCTCAACTTCGTTCTGGATACTGTAACAGGTTAAACTCTTACCTATCCAGAATCAACCCCGACATACAAAATGTATGCCCTGCTTGCAATGTGTCCCCACATGACACCAACCATCTCTTTAATTGTTATGTGGAACCAACGCCTCTAACACCCCTTTCCTTATGGACCACCCCTGTTGAAACGGCAAGTTTCCTTGGACTCCCGTTAGAGGATATTGATGACAATTTGTGATCGGTCGCGGCTATTAGGTGGGGCGAGCATTGCTACAACAACAACAACAACAACAACAACAACACTGAAGATGACATAAAGGCGAAACCTGTTTGTCTCCAAACCAAGAATGCAACAGCTAATCTCCCTGTTGATCAGTTCTATGATTCATAGATCAATTTGGTCAAGAAGAAGGTAACTCAAAAATCCGAAATTTTGAAGTTATGAGTATCATCCGGTTTCTTAATGCAATAGCTACCGAACTGTATACTCAGACACTGAAGATGACATAAAGGCGAAACCTGTTTGTCTCCAAACCAAGAATGCAACGGCTAATCTCCCTGTTGATCAGTTCTATGATTCATAGATCAATTTGGTCAAGAAGAAGCTAACTCAAAAATCCGAAATTTTGAAGTTATGAGTATCACCCGGTTTCTGAATGCAATAGCTACCGAACTGTATACTCAGACACTGAAGATGACATAAAGGCGAAACCTGTTTGTCTCCAAACCAAGAATGCAACAGCTAATCTCCCTGTTGATCAGTTCTATGATTCATAGATCAATTTGGTCAAGAAGAAGCTAACTCAAAAATCCGAAATTTTGAAGTTATGAGTATCACCCGGTTTCTTAAAGCAATAGCTACCGAACTGTATACTCAGACACTGAAGATGACATAAAGCCGAAACCTGTTTGTCTCCAAACCAAGTTTGGCAAGAAATTACGGAAAATCGTTCTAGTATGCAACAGCTTATCTCCCTCTGGATCAGTTCTATGATCCATATAAGGAGTATGGATCACTAAGATCAAAAGCTAACTAAAAATTTAGAAATTTTGAAGTTATAAGTATCACCCGGTTTCTTAATGCAATAGCTACCGAACTATATACTCAGACACTGAAGATGACATAAAGGTGAAACCTGTTTGTCTCCAAACCAAGAATGCAACAGCTAGTCTCCCTGTTGATCAGTTCTATGATTCATAGATCAATTTGATCAAGAAGAAGCTAACTCAAAAATCCGTAATTTTGAAGTTATGAGTATCACCCGGTTTCTTAATGCAATAGCTACCGAACTGTATACTCAGACACTGAAGATGACATAAAGCCGAAACCTGTTTGTCTCCAAACCAAGTTTGGCAAGGAATGACGGATAATCGTTCCAGAATGCAATAGCTAATCCCCCTGTTGATCAGTTCTATCAATCAAAGATAACTTTGATCAAGAAGGAGCTAACTCAAAAATTAGAAATTTTGAAGTTATGAGTATCACCCGGTTTCTTAATGCAATAGCTACCGAACTATATACTCAGACACTGAAGATAAAGGTGAAACCTGTTTGTCTCCAAACCAAGAATGCAACAGCTAATCTCCCTGTTGATCAGTTCTATGATTCATTGATAACTTTGATCACGAAGGAGCTAACTCAAATATCCGAAATTTTGAAGTTATGAGCATCACCCAGTTTCTCCACTGCTTTCAAATAATTCTTCCACAAAAATGTTAATTTTTTTTGTTTTAAACAAAGACAAAACAAAATTAAGAACACTTATCTTTCTAGCATCGCCAAAATATTGTTTCGTGGAATATTTGAAGGCCGTGATTTTGCCCTTCAGAAGTGGGTGAGTTTTTTGGGTGAGATAGCTTAAGATTTAACAATGATATATGAGGCAAACGATCCGCCATCTATCTGACGCTTTTGAGGATTGTTGCCTTTATATAAGTAGATTCCCAGCGTAGAATGAAAGCCCAACTATTTTGCTGGCTTGATCTCCCTATGCATATGAATAAAAATGTGAATTTGTTGAAAAGGGCAATATAAAGCTTTATAGTTTCTCAGATTGCGCAACCTGATTGTCAACCTAATTTACACATAGGAATCCCTTTACAAATATGAATTTATCGTATACTTTTTGAGCAGGCAAGGCTCATGCGACATCGAGTTCGTTATGAAGCTAAGGGATGAGAGAGTGAAATGGCCCGAAAGGTTCATTGAGGCTATATTAAATCGCTCCAAGGATGGGCAGGCTAGTACTTTAATAGTGCTTGATACCGGAGCCTAATGCATCTAAACTGCCAAAACCCAGTTCTATTGCTCGGAGGTGACACAAATGCCTATCATACGCCATGTGACAGCTTTGATACAAATGAGCGTGGTAATTCACTCAATAACTACTTATTAGGGAAGAATATGAGTATATGCAACAAGGGAAACGACCCCGTTTTTATTACAAGCAACCGAAAGAAGTTTACCTAGGTAACTGAAACTTACAGCAACTTTATTCTTTTTTAAATGAACACTGCTTCTCAGACCGCAAGCTTATCAGCTTATCCATATTTGAGTCACCTCCAGGAATATACAAAATATTAAAAAAACCAACTTGTGATACTATAGGAAGTTTATTGACAAGAGTTTAATGGGTAAGGTGATGCACTAACCTAGAAATGAAGCAGAGCTGAGTGAGCTCGTCTTACCCATTTCAGAAGATAAATGAAACGCATAAACCACCTTTATGATTGTCTTTACTGAACAAACTTAGGAAATCGTGTAGTGCGACTGTTAAGAAACGCTAACTGTGACGGCCGTGAAGAATCGTAGGCACTCTACACACTATCTGAGGGGCGCAGTGCTCTTCTTGGACAAACCTTTGCAGTGGTATTGAATCTACATCTGCTGCTTCTCGGTTGAAAATGTTGTTTTGACCGAAAATGTCTCTTTCTTGTGTCTAGTACATGGGTTTAAAAAAATTTTAAGTAATTGCCCTTTCGCATATGCAATTGGAGCACAATTTTTCTATGGAATGCATGCTGGTGAATAGTTCATGGACCATTTCCAGCACGCATACTATGAACTTGCTTTTAGATACATATTTTCCAAAATGCGAGAATTGCCTGCTACTGACCTTATCGGACGGGCGCCCTCACCACAGTAAATAATAGAAATCACAACTAAGAGGATGCTACACTGGCCCTAACAAATTTGGGGACCTATAAGTCAGCGGAGCCGGATGGTATATTCCCGGTCCAACTGCAACACACTGATGGCGGGAAAAACCGCTCACTGAAAGTCCTATATGCTTTTAAGCCTATATTTTTTCTGCGTATACCTTTAGAATGACTTCTGGAAGATTTTATCAGTTAATCGATCCCATGGCTTTTTTCAATAGCTCAGCATGCATGGCGTAATATCGGCACGATTTCGAAATTATTTTCAGAACTTTTTCCCGGTAAAGAAAGGCTATTTTTAAGTTATTTATATTTCTCGGTAGCATTATTTAGTTTTTCAAATTGTTTTTGCCACAATTTCTGAGTTATTTCGATACACCATAAATTTTGGATTTATTCTTATAATTTTGGAACTAGTTTAGGGACATTTCTAGCAAATTTTCCTTATGAGATTATTCATGATTTATAAGTAATTGTTTCAGTAGTATTTTGAATGGATTTTGACATTTTCTCTAAATTATTTCGAGTAAAGCTTCGTAAATTGTATTAAAACATTACTGGTCAATTTCGAATACATTTAGTGGACCATTTAGAGAGTACTTCGAAAGTTCGTACAGTATTTTGTGATTATTTCAATAACATTTGAGGATTTTGAGATAGTGAGTTAGTTTTGAAATAGCTCATCCATTCTCCAATCAAATTTATCACTAACTCGAGATTATTCCGGCCAAGTTTTTGGAATTCTGAGCCTATTTCTCATAATTTTGTCGTTGTTTCGAAATAATTTTGAAAAAATTGGAGGTACGTACTGTGGCGATTATTTGCTATTTTAACCTACCTGCCACAATTTAATAAATGTTGCACAACACAAACAACAATGTAAACAGATCAGACAGCAAACAGCTACGCATTAGGGTTGCCAGATTTATATTTCGGATTCCCGGGACAAACCTCAAATTTGAGCCAAATTCCCGTGATTTTTAAAAATTTCCCGGGGCATTTGAAAAATAAGAAACACCTTTATATTTACATGGGTTGCTCATTCGACGAAATAGTTTTTAGATAGAATTAAACATTTTAAACTCATTTATCTATAACAAATATTTTTATGAAATAGGCTACACAATTAATACGTTTACTGTGTTTAATGCGAATTCGATATTCTATGGATAAATTTTCCAAACCTTATTTTAAAACACAACACTTGCCCATGCAAAATGGTGTGGGAAATGTTAAACATTGACAATATTCAGAACCACAGTAGGAATGAATTTTTCTTCTTTACAGAGTTGCATGCAATATGCTAATGAGCTGAATACAATCGAAGCCGCAAATATGGCTATGTTTCGTAGCAGATTATAATTTATTAATTTTGATGTTGTGAAAATGCCGGGTTAAAGCATTTCCTGGCGGAACACTTTAAAATTTGTGCAAAATACGGGATGTCCCGGCCAATACGGAAAATTTGGCAACGCTACTACGCATACATGCACACAGTTACAAAAAGCGAATCCGAAATTATGCACACACATTCACAGCAGCAAAGAGCGCGTATGACAATACATAAACTAAAGACTGAGATGCATATATCTGAAGCCAAAATGAGATACAGAAATGCGAAGTAAATAAGCAACTATTCTGGTGAGCAGTTCAAGAAGGGTTCATATCCTGTGAGAGGCGTGCTGACAAAACCAACTGAGTGCTATAGAAGCAGCGCAGTTTGGAAAATGATCAATTAGTTTGATTCCAATACGACGTAAGTGAAGTACGCGAGAAATATATGGTTTGTGAAGTTTTACTATAATAGTAGCGTTGTGCTGTAAATAAAGAACATTTTGTATTTGGAACATTTGTGTTAATTTATTTGACAGTTCAGTGACTCGAGCGGTAACAAAAGGCAAACAATGATCGAGAATGCTTTGAATTCGCTATATATTTCTCACCTGGCTCTCACATTATATTTCTGTATTGTAATTGATTTTATTAAAAACCAGTTAAAATATATTACAAGATATGTATATGCTATGTTGTTGTAATGTTACTTTTAAAGGCCAATAAATGTTAACAGATGTGCGAAAATTATTTGGTTTAATAAAACAAGCTTCTTAAAATGTTGTTAAATTCTTAGTGTCGACATCAATCACAATCACAGTGGTTAACAACAAAAGCGGAAACAAGCAAAATTACACAAAACTTTATAGCATGAAAGAGTGAAGTTTAACAAATACAAGCAGGCTGCATATACTTGAACGCACACATATAATAACATATTTACTACAACAATGACGGCAACAAAATTGATATTTCCTGTTAAGGACTTCATTAGAAATGAGAAAGTGTTGGATGCATTTATGTAAGCATGTACATTAGGATGGGTCAAATTTATTGTTGAAAAGGCACATCCAGTTTCCGAATCCATGGGTCATACTGAGTAATATTACCCATGGGACTATAGGTCTGAAATTAATTTCGAGCCTCCTTAATTTTGTTAGAAAATATTTTTTTTTTAGAAATTTTTGATTGAAAATATTTTGGGCTATTTAAAAATTGAATTTCCAATATGGAAAAGTAAAATTTTCGTCGCTATAGGGCGCTTTCCTATTATTTTTAGCATTTTATAGCTTTTTTTTTTTTTGAGAAAATCGATGAATTTGTTGCAAAAATTAGGGAGGCTCGAAATTCATTTCAGACCTATGGTCCCATGGGAAATAATACTCAGTATGACCCATGGATTCAGAAACTGGATGTGCACCTGAAGTTTTTTTTCCCCATACAATTTGAACCGCCCTAATGTACATATATAGCAGAGCAGGCCTTCATAAAGCACATCATGTTGTGGTTGGTATAGCAATTATGAGTTTCAAAAATAAATATAAACAACTTTAAAACAAAATTTGAAAGGCACTAGAACGGAAAAAGACTTCAGGAAAACTTTACAGACGCTTTTCAAGTAATTGTAGCATACTTAACAATGAAAAAACGTCATTTTGCAGTTATCGAGAAAATTTTACTATAGCTTGGTCATTATTTTCGCGAAACTTGAACCTAATTGTTAAGTGGGAAAAGTTTTTTATTTAATGAATTAGACGCAATGAAGCTATTTTAACTAGCTAGGGGGTGTGAAAGAAAGAAAGCTAAAATATTGTTTGCTTGAAAACAGTCGTTGTTACTGGAAACAGATTTTTTTTAAATTAAAAACTTTTAGAGTATAAATACGAATACAAATATGATTATGAATGCCAATATGGGTATCAATATGAATTTCATGTTTTGGTTAGTATAGTATACAGACATCAGGAAAATTTTACAGACATTTTTCGAGTAATTGTAGCATACTTAACAATGAAAAAACGTTATTTAGCAGTTATCAAGAACAATTTGCTGTAGCTCGGGCACTGTTTTCATGAAACATGAACCTACTTGTTAAGTGAGAACAGTTTTTTTTATTGAATTAAATACAACGAAAGAACACTGAAATATTGTTTGCCTGAGAACAGTTTTTGTTACGGGGAACAGATCCTTATTACGTAAAAAGCTTTT
This sequence comes from Eurosta solidaginis, assembly GCF_040869045.1. NCBI lineage: Eukaryota > Metazoa > Arthropoda > Insecta > Diptera > Tephritidae > Eurosta > Eurosta solidaginis. The sequence goes on from NW_027136934.1 coordinate 419,605, forward strand.
GGGTTATGAATACGAATACAAATATGAAAATGAATATGAATGTCAATACGAATATTATTATGAATTTCAATACAGATATGAATGCGAATTTGAATATGAATATGAAATGAACATGAGTATTTGTATGAATAATAAACCGAATATGAATATGAATACACATAAAAATATGAATATGAATACGTATATGAATATGAATGTGGATATGAGTATGAATACAAAAATAAACCAAGGACTTTTCTTTTAAATATTTAAATTTGTGAACCTAAAAATTATCTATTCAAGCAACAAAGCAATTGTTTTTTATTTTATTTTTTCATATGAAACCGAGTTAACTGTAGTGGGAACAGTTTTTTTTTAATATGTTAAGTTTTTGCTACACACCATCTCATACGAAAGAAAAAAGTGTAAAATATCAGATATATAAAAAAGTTCTTTCATAAAACCCTTTTGTCTATAATTAAAAATAGAGCTAACCGAATTTGGAACAGTTGTCTAGAAAAATTTCCATGAATATTATATTCAAATTAACCAAGAAAGAGAAATACAATGAAACGACTGTTAAATGGAGTGGTTTTCAGAAGTTTGAAACAGCTTTTTCAATAATTTTTTATATAAAAATGAATTTATTGAGGTGGGAACACATTTGTTGAAATAACTCAAATAGCTGTGCACACATCGAAGGCCGATTAAAATAAGACCAGCGCTTTTCCTACAGCCCTCATTGCCCTACAACAATAACTACTTACACATGAAAGGCTTTATGTTAACACAATATCATTTAACTAAAAATATACTTGTTGTAACTGTAATTTGTTTTGAGTGACATATAAGGATATATGGATGTGATAAAGGTGCTAAATGTCACGTGACAGCTTAAGCTGCTACCATCCAACTACAACAACAAATTATGAAAGTGGATACAGTGCTGTATGTTAATGGATTTCTATATGCACTTGTGCATGTGTTAGTGTAGAGAAACAGATTTGAGTATATGTATGTAGATGTGTATACCGGAAGGAAGGACGTAGACATGTGAAGTTGCAATTGTATGTGCGAAAGTTATGGAAGTTTCAATTACAAGTTGTTTAATTTATTAACATGAGTTGAAAATTATATTTTATACAATAAGATGGACACGAATTTATTTTTAATGTAGGGTACATATTCATAACGTAAGCTCAATTCACAAAAGCACTAACCAACAAATTCTAAATTATGCAAAGAGGAGCAAAAAACTGAATTCTTCATATTCAATACATGCAGCTATTGTTTTAAAAAGATATTACTCCGTTTATATTACACTGTTAAACCTGGCTATAACAATATCAAATTTTAATTAATAAAATAAAATAAATACATGGCATGATTTAAATACGTGAAGATTAAGATCGAACAGCAACAAAGCAAATGAATTTTCAACAAAAAAGCTTATCATGGCAGAAATACATTCGGGGTGTTTTCGCAACCGCCGCCGAAGGCACAAGTCCCGGATATAATACTCGGCAAGAGCCTGGATTCAACATGGACTGTCTCATCAGAACCCCTCCTTCCTGATCACCCGATCATAAGGTTTGATCTGGGTGAGATATCAAGGCAAGTCACACTTAAAAGGAGTCCCAGGAAAACAGACTGGACAGACACTCTTTTAATGTTATAGAGGCAAACGTAGGAAGACTCAAGACAAATTGCAGAAGTACCAATTGCACTGAGTTAGAAAGTATAAAGAAAGAGCCAACAAAATAATTTTAGATGCCTTCAACTTCAGTTGCTGGATCTCTACAGCAAAGGGTAAGAAGGCAACTTCCTGGTGCTTACATTATATTTAACATAGTGAGGAGGACCCGTAGCTGGGGAGGAATAACACAAAATCCAACAGAGTACAATAAAGAGATAAAAAAAGCGAAAAGGAAAAGTTTAAGGATTTTCTGTGAGGGAATTTCCAGCACACCTGCAGAGATAGAGAGGCTTGACAAGGCCCTAGCTAAAGAGCACATTAATTGATCAGTTTAGCGTCCAGGCGGTACCTATACCGGAACAGACGAAGAGCCAGCAATAGCCCTTCTGGAAAGGTAATTTCCCGATGTCTCTCCGCAAGCACCGAAACCAAGAGAGACAAGCGCTGACAAAACTGCCCCACAATAGCGCTAGAGGCCATGTTCGATAGAGCAGTCAGCCAAACGAACCCTGCTGGATATCGCAAATGAGCGTTCGGGAAAAGAAAAAGCTATATCATGACGGAACATGGAGGAACAGAGAGAGGATCCCAATATCTCAACTCACGAGATATGATATCCTCAGGCAGCTAGTATTTGAGAGAAGTTACAAAGTGGAATTGGAAGACAAGATTACATGGAATGAAACAAAATTAAAGAGCATCCAACGTCTAGACTAGATCGTATGGTACAAAGAAGTCCACGAGTCAAATAGCAATAGTGTGGGAGTATACTCAAGCATATTTCAAGCGGAAGTATTCGTCATAAGTCAGTTCACTGAGCTGAACATTATACGCGGATACTCCAATGAAACAATCACCATAGTCAGTGATAGCCAGTACGTACTCAAGGAAATTTCAGCGTTCGAGATTAAGTCAGCACTGGTCCTTGAGTGCGGGGAAAAGCTAAATCAATTAGAAGCTCACAACGTCGTACTGTTGGCCCGCCTGGATTTCAGGCCACAGGGGAGTGAAGGGCAATGAGCAGGCGTACAGCCTGGCTTAGAGAGGCAGCGATTGCACGACCCATCGGTCCTGGGTTGTCTCTGCCAGTCGAATACAAGAATTAAAGGGGACCTTTATTATTAGAAGAGAGGGAAAAGAGATCAGAGCACTAGCGAAATGCGCCAGGTTTGATACAATCCAAGATACTGTTAGGAGGTTATAGCACAGTTCGGTACAGGGCAATAATAGGCCTCTCGAAAAATAACCTAAGAATTGCAGCAGCTATTATTACAGGATACTGTACACTTAGCAGCCACATGCAGAAACTCGGCACACAATCGAATAACACATGGCGATTGTGTGATCGATCAGCGAGGACAGCTGAATATAATGCAACACAATCTTAAGATGTAGCGTTTTTGGAGTCACCATGGCCAGAGAATTTCCACTTTAAATCCCTCAAGTCAAGAGATCTATTAGGCTTCATCAAAGAAGTCCGCTTGGATGAGCTGCTGTGAAGGTGATGAGGGCACAATAGTTCAATGATCGTAGTTCAATCCTTAATAAACTATCCACCCATCTATATTCATATTCATAGTCATATTCGTATTAATCTTCATCCTTATCTTCGTCTGAATCTTTATCATATACTCTATCTTCAAACACAGCTTCATTTAATTTTTCATCTGGATCTTCATATTTATCTGCAGGTTGAGTGTTCTTATTCTAATCCTACTCTGTTTTATTCTCCAACTATTGGAATTAGTATTATTGCTCCGATTCGTATTCGTGGCTGTCTTGCCAACTGCTTTCTGCCTTGCATCAATATAACATTTCTTTTAAGTCAATAGTTGAATAAGTCAAACATTTGTAAGCATAATTAAACAACAACTCTGAGATAAATGTTCAAAGCATACTCGCACACACACTGATGTGCATGGTGGGGTAAAGTTTATTAACATGCGTACTTCTCTCAAAAGCCATGTAGGAAATTAAAAAAGAAGAAAAATAAGAAGATAAATAATCGAGATTCAATAAAGTAGACAAATTTAAGCCTAATCTAGGTCGATATTTTCAAACCCAAGTAACGGGTTTGTTGTTAATTATACCCGATATGAAGTAGTACAAAAAAAGTAGAGTTCTAATACATACTCAACATCCTACCCCATTTTAAGCTTGCTTTAAGTTAAAAAAAAAAAAAACAATTAAGGAAGTCTAAGTTCGGGTGAAACTGAACATTACATACCCAGATGTACACTTGAAATGCTGTTGTTGTTTGTTTTGTGTGCTTAATAGTGTTACAAAGCTGCGCAATAATTCTGAACTAATTTTTCTTCAAGTTATGGCTCCTGAAACATAAAAAATTTCTTAGTCATAAAAGGGGCGGTGCCACGCTTATTTTTTTAAATTTTAAGTTTTCCTATTTATTGTTACAAATCCACTTGGGAAATGAAATACCATTGATATAAAGCTCTTTTTGCAAAGATATAGATTATTTTATTCGTCCACGACCCTTTTAAAAATCTTTTATATAAAAGTGGGGGTGGTCCTTAACCGATTTCGCAAATTTTTCTGCAAAGCATTCCTTATAGTAAAGGCAACCTCTCTGCTGAATTTTGTTACGATAGGTTTAACGATTTTTGATTTATGATTAATAATATTTGTAAAATTGATTTTATCAAAAGCCAAATTTCAACATTCTAGGTTTATTATTTTACTAACTCACATGGTTTTTTGGTTTTCCAAAATGTTATATATATAAAAAGTGGGCGTGGTTATCATCCGATTTCGCTCATTTTCAATATCAACCTATTCTTGGTCCAGATAAGCTCGTGCACCAAAGTTGGTGAAGATATCCCAATATTTACTCAAGTTATCGTGCTAACCGGCAAACGGACGGACGAACGGACATGACTCAATCAATTTTTTTTTTTCGATACTGATGATTTTGATATATATGGAAGTCTATATCTAACTCGATTCCTTTATACCTCTGCAACCAACCAACAAGCAAACAATCGCGGTTTTCAAGCAGAACATTTACATTTTGGCACGTATATTTCCCACTGGGTATACTTTTTGCGCATAGCTGCTCATTGCATCATTCGCAGTCAGTCCGCACAGATTTCGAATAAACAGTTGCATGCCATAAAATGTTGCAATTGAATTATATCCGTAAAGCACAACATGGAATTTTGATGAGGAAAGAGCACAGAGTAAAAAGTCAAAAATGGAGAGTCGGGAGATAATCTAAGAAAAAATTGATAAAATTGGATTCAAAAAAGTGTATATGTGTAGACATGTGAAATATTTAAATAAACGTGATGTTGGTAGCTGAAGCAGATAGATAAACTCACTAAGTTGAGTAAAACGGAGCGATAATTGATAGAACAAAAGTCGGCTAAGTATGGGTTAGGACCTAGACCTAAAACAAACTGAGAGAGCCAATCCAAAATGAACTTAACAATAAAGACTGATATGATTAGAATCAAATCTGTAAGATCTATAAATTTATAATAAAAATTCAGCTCTCTACAAGGCACCAATCCAAGCCTCGGAATGCCAAGATTATGCTCAAGGTGTTATTATCGACATTGCCGTGGCTTTTAACAATGTCTCGAAATGAGCAATTATCGATCAACTATCGCGGAATCAGCCGCCTTAATATAGCATATAAGGTCCTGTCAAATGTATTGTGCGAAAGATTGGAGCACACCGTGAATCGGCTGATTGGACCTTATCAGCGCGGCTTCAGACCTGGTAAATATACAATCGACCAGATTTTCACAATGCGCCAAATCTTTGAAAAAACCCGCGAAAAAGGAATCGACACACATCATTTCTTCGTCGATTTTAAATCCGCTTCGACAGCACGAAAAAGAGCTGCCTATATGCCACTGTGTCTGAATTTGATTTCCCCTCAATTACATCTGGCCTTAACAAATTAAATTGGCTTAATGTAAAAATGCAGAACTATTCGTCGCAATGGGGTGTATGCAAATCCACAAAATCAGTGAACAGAGTCTGAACGCCAATGGGTGGGATACCTCCACGAAAGCTGTAGACGCTGGTTACCAGTCAACTGCCTTGGCTTTTCGACAGATTATTACTCGAACTCACGGCGTAAGCAGATGATGTTTCAGTAATCATAGACGGTAGAATTCTACCAACCATCAGCTCTATAATGGATCAGATGCTTCGGTTCCCTAGTTGCACTAAGCCTTAGCTTAGAGGGAAGACCCCACAAGAAAAATGCGGTGACAAATAATTAGAAGTTGGCTCCGCCTACCACACCGAAGATCCTGGGTTCACGGCCCGGGTAAAGTAACATTTTAGAAACAGGGTTTTTCGAATTAGAAGACAATTTTTCTAAGTGGGATCGTCCCTCGGTAGTGTTTGGCAAGCACTCCGAGTGTATTTCTGCCATGAAAACCTCTCAGTGAAAACTCATCTTGCCTTGCGGATGTCGCTTGGAGTAGGCATAAAAACAAATGGGACCTACTGGTTGTCCTACTGTGGTCCCGCTAATTTGTTTGATCTAAAATCTCTTCGGAGGTTATCGCGCCTTACATTTTTTTATACTAGATAGTAAGTTATCGTGGGATTGTTTTGTGGACACTTACAACAAAGGTACGTATACCAAAAAGAAGGTATGCAGATTATCAATCATGAGCATAACGGGAGCCCTAAAAACTACCCCTAGCAGCAGTATTGCATGCTATTCTGCACATTCACCTGTGTACCTGGTGGCGCAGACCATAGCCTCAGCAAAAGCAACGAGACTCAATGCCTCGCGGCAGCTTGAGAGAAGACCATACGGCCATAGTAGTGTAGCGTCATCAAATATAGAATGAACAGACTACCTAATTCCCCACCTGTTGCGTCTCTTAGAGCCACAATAGATGTGGAAAGTTGGTACAAGGGCGCTCAATTGAGGCAATAATCTCGCATAGCACAACATCTTAAAGTGTGTTAGCAATCCCTGGAAAAAAATCGGGATAGGAAGAAATTTTCATCTATATTAGGTCTCTGCGACTGTGTGAATACATGGAAAAGAAAAAGCGGGTGAGCTAGCTGAACGGGGTGCATCGCTCAAAGCTTGTACGGCCGACTTCCTAATCTGATTGGGCGAGATTAAAAGAAGTCGAGAGTTGCACATAATCTACCAAGCAGGAAAGGCGTGAAACTAAGCGCAGAGATGCTAAGTGTCAAAGACGAAAGCGTTTTCAGTTTGGTTGTTGAACAAACTTCTGGTAAGACAATGAGTTCATTCAGTCTATGTGAGAGCTTCACGGACCGGCAAGTTCAACTACAACTCACAGCTGGGTATATTATATTAAATCGTTGCTCAAATCTACATCTCTTTACTGGGCTTTATTTTTAATCTTATCTTCCTAACAAGTGCAATCACTTAAAAATCAATTAAATTTTCCTGCAACAGAAGCACTTAATAATGTCAACCGCCTTCCTCCATTTGCTTCTTTTCATTTATGGAAGGGAGTTGCGTCAGAAAACATTTCGCAAAATTTAGTTATTATAGAATTGGCATAACATTTTACGATCCTTATGTTTTGCACTTAAAATAAGCAAAACTACTTTGAAATATTGGACAAGGAAACACTCAAAACGCCTACTAGACTTACGCTTCGCTAGAAAGTAGCAACACGCTTTAGAAATTTGTTTGTATATGTGACCCGGCCTATGAAAAGGTGGCTTATGACTAAAAAAAGAAATTGCGAGAAACAGCTGTTAAAGATAAACAATGCATTTCTTCAGTTTCTTAGTAGTTTTTCTTTTGCATTATGAACACTCATGCCCAAAAGGCAATCAATAAGGGCAAAAGAGCATAAATGAGATAAGTTCGTGTGTGCATATAAAGAGCGATGTTGTTTCCAATGCAAAGCACAAACCAGTTTCTGACCGAAAAAAAATCGTGTGAGTGCTCAGATTTAAAAGCAATGCTGAACGAGTAGGACGTGTGACGCCTGTAAATAATGTCTGTCGAAGAAGAATTTAGTGAGGTTTTTCAAACATATTTCTGTGAAAACGAAGAGAATGATGATGATTGGATGATGTTGCTTTACAGTGCACTTGTGTATTACAGATAACGAAGAAAAGGAATTGGTAAATAAATTTATTTCGCAAGATTGCTGTAAAAATGAATGCCAAAAAATTATACCGATAAATATGATATAAACTGCAAGAAATAAAAAAAAAAAAAAAAATTGAAAAGAATTATTAAAACATGAACTTTATTTGGTTATACTGAGCTGTATCGAATCAGCAATGATGTGCACGGACAAACTTAGAGATGCATACACAGAAATGATGAAATGGAGGAAACATGGAAGGCAAAAAGGCAAAGAGGTTGAAAGGCATAAATTGATGTTCAGTTTTTATCACTTACCTGTTTGCCGTTCATTTTTCCTTTTTGTGCATGCGTGTGGAAGAAAACGTTTCGAAAATTTACTTCAACATTTTCATACACATGTTGCCATAACACGGGTACATGGGTTAGCAAATAAACCATCTACACATGCGAGAGCGTTTCAACCATCTGACATCCAAAAAGCTGTTAAATTTATTGAGTATACAGCCGATGTATTGGCTTTTCCACTGTCAGCACGTTTACCCAAATTCAAAGATTATCGCGTCATGAAGCTGCCATCTAAAGAGACAAAGGCTTCAGTATATCGTAAATACATTTCTTCACTCGGTAATGATTATCTTAAAATAAGTATTCGTTACTTTGTTTACTTTTTTCAAAGTTGTATTTATTGTAATTAAAATTGTCGTTTTCTTCAACAGTGAAATCAATATCAATAACGCAAGCCAAAAACGTTCTTGAACTCGAACGTGAAGAAAAACTTCATCTTTTTCTTAATCACTTACAAAAAGCTCCAAATCAACGTGCATACTACCAAGAATGGTGTGACAATACTGATGATACTGCAAATGTCTTATCATTCGATTTTGCGCAAACGGTCCATTATCCAGTGTCTCCTCAACAACCAGGTACAGCCTATTTCAAAGCAACGAAAAAGTGCGCAGTCTTTGGAATTACAGACGAAAAAGGAAAAATACAAGTTAGGATTTCATCATACAAATTCAAGTCACTTGTTTTGAAAGTATTTTCATTATTTTTTTTTCGACAGTATAATTACATGATAGATGAGGAACATGATATTGGCAAAGGTCCAAACACCGTTGTGAGCATTGTAAATTTTACCAAGTAGCGCAACAGCTGATCGGTGAAAATTCGCACATTCACACGCACAGTTCTCGACTCAGTTTCAAAAAAAACTTTAGATTATTTAATTCAAATTTTAAAGTGAGATAATCCTTACAAATTTATGTATACAGAATATGTATGGCGTTTTTGTTGTTATTAAAATAATATTTTTATTTATATTAAATCTTTTATCATTTTTTTTTAACTTTGAAAAAACTCCGAACACCATTCCTTCATTATACGACATTCGACTGCCTAGTCCACTGCCTTCCACTCTATTCGCAACATAACCTCTACTTAAGCTGCAAAACTATATAAAAACCAATGGTTGTGAGCATCCTACATTATCATTTGGAAACGTGTTGCAAAAATGTCCAAACAATTGTACTTTTCTGCGATAATTGTGTTGGACAAAATAAGAATAATGTTATGATATCATATCTGCAATGGCGGCTGGTTCGAGGACTCAACAATGGTAGTTATTAAATTTCCTATCAAATGGTAGTTATTAAATTTCCTATCAAAGGGACATACTAAGTTTGCTCCAGATCGGGTTTTCGGTATTTTCAAGGCCAATGCGTCGTACAATCGTCACCAGGTAGCCATAATACAGCTGTTTCGTCAAAAAAAGTCGTTTGGTATGAACGGGATAGTTATTTTAAACCATTCTACAAGCCACTTAAAGGTATTACACAATTCCACCATTTTATAATAAAAACTAGCAGACCCGGCACAAGTTGTTCTGCCCTAAATTTGGTCTATCTGCATACATTTTAATAAGCTTTTTCCGTCTAACACTGCCCTCGCCCCTCTACACTTTTTCCTAATCCGGGTATCCGGGTCCATGTTTTAGCCTATATCTCGAGATCCTAGTCACCCAGCGTTGTAAAACTTACTCTGTACTAAAGCACACATCAACAGCTTCAATTTGATACCCATTATGTAAAATCCCATTCTAGGTGTATCCGGGTTCGTGTTTTAGCCTATATCTCGAGACCCTAGTCACCCAGCGGTGTAAAACTTACTCTGTACTAAAGTACACATCAACAGCTTCAATTTGATACCCATAATGAAAAATCCCATTCTAGGTGTATCCGGGTCCATGTTTTGGCCTATATCTCGAGACGCTAGTCACCCAGCGGTGTAAAACTTACTCTGTACTAAAGCATACAGCAACAGCTTGAATTTGATACCCATAATGTAAAAACACATTCTAGGGGTATCCGCGTCCACGTTTTGGCCTATATCTCGAGACCATGTGTGTCGATCCTGAAATTTCTATAAGCCTCACGGAGTCCGAGACCTTTCCAACGAATGCAAAACCGTGGAAATCGGTTCGTGCGTTCTGGAGTTATAGCGTCAGGAAGGAAAACCCGACTTAATTTTATGTTATAGATTAAAGAACGAAAACTTTGAGAAAAAGGTGTGAGTATCAAGTACTCGTGAAGCTAAATGCGTAAATATAAAGGTGTACGTTTAGAAAAAAATAATGCTTTTAAGTTTACTAAAGATTATCCAGCGGTTGGAGTAAACACCCAACAGAAGTAACTTTACCCAAAAACAAATAGTTTCGGGCTGTCTAAGCCGCCTTCATAAATATTTAGACGGCGTCAAAATAAGCGTATGCGCAGCCGTGCGCGGGGAAGTGGAAGACACCAACGAGCGACCACTGCCATCGTCGTCAACGATATTTGGAAAAAGCAGTCTTTTACTACAAACGGGCAACCGCGGACGCGCTCCTTTGTATTTAATTTGAATGCTTGTAAATATATCTAATTTGGAGCACTTTAGTTGTGAATATTGAAAGTCAAAGTGGGCAGAAGTTTTGAAATTAATATATAATTATTAAATAATTAGCACGATTAAAGTGAAACATTTATAACGTTTTTAGGAAAAATCATAACTCTTTCATTTTCGGATTTGAGTGTAGCGAAGAGAGACAAAGTGAGTATTCAAACTTTGTTCACAAGCGTTTTGATAAGAGCTTCGTGAGCTTCTTATCAGGAGCAACCGATACCTTGTACATGAAATCGATTTCATATTGACGTTTTGAAGGTATGTCTTTAAAAACAAACCGATGAGTCGACGTTAACAAATCGATAACATACGTATGACAAATTGTTAACAAGAAATCAGTAACAACTCAATACATTTTTAATAAAGAAATCGGTAATTTTCGATAACACGCCAATAACGAACTGTTTAAAATCAGATATGAAATCCATCAGTTTCCGAAAACATACTGATATCCTTTCAAAAGCAGACGAATAGCTAGTCGATTTAAAATCGATTAGCGTAATTCAATTTTAATTTCATTTAATTTATTTTTATTTCATTTATTTTATTCTTTTGTATTATTTTTTACTATTCAATTTTATTTCATTTTAATTTAAATAAAAAAAAAATAATAAATGTAAGGCGCGATAACCTCCGAAGAGATCTAAGGCCGAGCTTCTCTTCCAATTTGCGTCGTGCTCCTCTTGACTTTCCCCACATATTGGCCGGACGGGACCTACATGTTTTATGCCACCTCCGCACGCCATATGCAAGGCAGATGAGTTTTCACTGAGAGCTTTTCATGGCAGAAATACACTCGGAGCGCTTGCCTGACACTGCCGAGGGGCCACCCGCTTAGAAAGATTTTCTTCTAATTGGAAAACTTTATTTCTAAAATTTTGATGTAATTTGCCCGGGGTGTAAACCCAGGGCATACGGTGTGGTAGGCGGAGCACGCTACCATCACACCACGGTCATTTTAATTTATCTTATTTTATTTTATTGTATTTTATTTTATTTAATTTCTTTTCATTTTATTTTATTTTACTTTGTTTTATTTTATTTTATTTTATTTTATTTTATTTTTTTTATATTATTTTATTTTATTTAAATCTACTTTTTTCACTTAAATTTATTTTACTTTAATTTATTAAATTTTATTTAATTCTATTTAATTAAATTTTATTTTATTTTTTTTTTAATTATTTTATTTTATTTTGTTTTGTTTCACTTTAATTTATTTTATTTTAAGTTTTTTCACTTTAGTTTTTTAAATCGTTTTTTTTTATTTTAATTATTTTCCAATTTTTTTCTGTATATTTTTATTTAATTTTATTTTGTTTGTTTCACTTAATTTTTTTATTTTAATACATTTTTTTTATTACGTTTTATTTAATTTCATTTTATCTTTTCACTTTAATATATTTTATTTATTTTATTTTAATTAAATTTTTTTCACTTTAATTTATTTTACTAGCATGCATTAAGCGCGGGTTGCCTTTTTGATTTTGAATGTATGAAAATATTTGTTTGAAGCAATTTTTTATATATAATTTACTTTAATTTGTTAAATTTTATTTAATTCTGTTTAATAAAATTTTTTAATTTTTTTAGTTATTACTTTATTTTATTTTCTTTTGTTTTGATTCACAATTTATTTAATTTTATTTATAATTTTGCTTTTTCTATTTTAAATCGTTTTTTTTTTTTAATTTTTTTCTCTATACTTTTAATATAATTTTGTTTTGTTTCACTTAAATTTTTTTATTTTAATTTATTTTATTTTATTTCGTTCCATGTTGTTTTATTTAATTGCATTTCACTTCATTTTCAATTTAATATATTTGTTTTAATAAATTTAATTTAATTTATTTTTTTTCCTGAGCAATTGTAATTTCCTATAAATCAAACAAAAGAATTTACAAATTCCTTACAACCAAGAATTCCGTATTTCCTGTATACCTAACCGCGTGCTTTGTTTTTGTAAAGACTTAAATGATGAATTGTTCCTGGAATAAATTGTTCGTGGGATGAATTGTACGTTAAATTGTCGGTAGGACGAACTGTCCATGGGATGATTTGTCCGTGAGATGAGCATTTTATTTTAAAAACATTATTTTTCTAGTCGTGCACCTGTATGTTTGCATATCAAGCTTCCCGAGTACTAGGTACTCACGCTTTTTTTTTTAATTTCTTCTATTATTAATTTTTAAGAAAATAATTTGTTCAGATTTGGGTAAGAATTTCTATGGCGAAATATCATACAACATTTTTCTTTATCTCTATACTTACTTTCATCGATTTTAGAAACTTGTATGTGTGTACCCGCCTTGCTGGACGGCCATAACCGTTTAAACGGTTAAGCGCCAATTAAGTAAGTAAGTCTGTATGTAGATGTTTACGAAGGCGATATTATGATATTAAAAAGTCTTTATTTATGTTTGCCTCTTTGTTTGGGTATTGAATTCATTTGGCTTATTAAATTCCTACAACAACCATAAATTTCCAAGGAATTAACTTTGTCTGAGGCTTAATTAAAACGCGCATCAAATCTTTCTGGTGCTTTAAACTAGGAAAATGTTAAAATAAAACATACATCCTTTGTGTGTTTTATGGGATGAGAGTGTGTTGAAAGATAATTGTGCTAATTTGTTATTAACTATTAAACCCACTTCTGTGGAAAGCGATTTGTAATAAAATTGTTGTTTAAGTCATTCAAGGTTCGAATCGAGCTCAAGGCCAGAACAATAATTTAGCACTCTTCGAAATGGATCTATCTGCGCAGCTATGGCAGGTTGTCTGGAAAATTTTCTACTTACTATTCCAAAAACAAAATTCAATTTTTCAAATTTAGAAAAATTAAAAAATAACAATAATTATCATTAGAAAAAAATTATTGTTCTGGCCTTGAGCTCGATTCGAACCTTGAATGATTTATCAATAGGCCGATAAAAACAAAAACAATTGTTGTTTAAGTTTATACGAATTTTTTTTTATGACATCAAGCACAAGGCGAGGTTCTGGGTGAATCTATACTATTATACCATTCACAGTCTCGACATATACAATAGCACACATTTGTTTACCCTGGATGACTGAAGTTGACTGGGTGGATATATACTTACGAACAGTTATAAATGACGGCAGAAAGGTTGAAATCTTCAGAAAGCCACTCCTTATTCAGTTGAATAAAAGTTCATATAAGCATGGACGTTGCCGCCATCAGCTGATTTCGTTTTTGAAATAGTTGAGACAAAATATCCCAGAAATAATATGCACATGATAATGGGTTGCAAAAGATATTTACGCTCTTTCGTTTTGGAGTTTGTTTTGTTCTTGTTGTAACAAAGACATCCCCTCCAAAAGTTAAGCTACTGACGAGGGCGTCTGAAAATGAATTAGTGCGTCGTATTTATTCCCTCAAACTGTAGCATAGCTCATTCCATTCATCCTCAATCAACCCTGCAGCTACTTGTACGACCTTCAAAAACAACTTTTCGTTACACTTCTCGTTGTTCGCAAGTATCTGACCAAGCAGTGTTTTGGTTATTTTCAATCAAAGTGCAACCGATACTTTAACCGCTGGATATTGAATTTCATTCAACGGACATGCAAACTTAGATAACTAGCTTGTAATCTACAAGCTACGTCGCCCATTAATTGGCCTCAGCAGCTGCTGTTTAAATTTATTTGCTCTTATTTTTTATTTTCTCCTTTTTTCGAACACAAAAATATTTGCAAGTAACTCGCACAATTTTTGGTAAATCTTGTTAGTCTCTAGTTTTAATTGATGTTCAACATAAAACTTAGTTCGCTAGCATACATTGGGCTGACCGTGCATTTCGAAGGGGCAGAGTGGTGATACTGGTCTTTATATACTCAGCGTGCTTTGCACACAGAGTATATTAACTTTGATTGGATAACGGTTGGTTGTACAGGTATAAAGGAATGGAGATAGATATAGACTTCCATATATCAAAATCATTAGTGTCGGAAAAATATTTTATTGACCCATGTCCGTCCGTCCGTCTGTCCGTTAACACGATAACTTGAGTAAATTTTGAGGTATCTTGATGAAATTTGGTACGTAGGTTCCGGAGCACTCCTCTCAGATCGCTATTTAAAATGACCGATAGCGGACTATAACCACGCCCACTTTTTCGATATCGAAAATTTCGAAAAACAGAAAAAGTGCGATAATTCATTACCAAAGACGGATAAAGCGATACAACTTGGTAGGTTGGTTGACTTTATGACGAAGAACAGAAAATTAGTAAAATTTTGGACAATGGCCGTGGCACCGCCCACTTTTAAAACAAGGTAATTTAAAGTTTTGCAAACTGTAATTTGGCAGCCGTTGAAGATATCATGTTGAAATTTGGTAGGAACGTTTCTCCTACTACTGTATGTGAGCTAAATAAAAATTAGCAAAATCGGATGAAGAACACGCCCACTTTAGAAACAAATTTAAAGTAAAGTTTTAACAATAAATTAAATATCTTTACAGTATATAAGTAGATTATGTCAAAATTCAACTCCAGTAATGATATGGTGCAACAAAATACAAAAATTAAAGAAAATTGCAAAATGGGCGTGGCTCCGCCCTTTTTCATTTAATTTGTCTAGAATACTTTTAATGCCATAAGTCGAACAAAAATTTACCAATCCTTGTGAAAATTGGTAAGGGCATAGCTTTTATGACGGTAACTGTTTTCTGTGAAAATGGGCGAAATCGGTTGAAGCCGCGCCCAGTTTTTATACACAGTCGACCGTCTGTCCTTCCGCTCGGCCGTTAACACGATAACTTGGGCAAAAATGGATATGTCTTTTTATATGAGTTAACCGGGGATTGCCCGTTTCGCTTTAAATGTATGAAAACATTTATTTCAAGCAATTTTTAATTTTATAATTTATTTAATAATTTGGGAAAAATTTGAAAACCGCCTTACAAACAGGCATAACTTCAACACATAACTACATACGAATTATGTGATGTGTGGAAGATAATATATGCGAAAAGAAGGCAATTGGGAAAAACTTTACAACAACTAAGGCATGACGTAGCTGAGTGCGTTTATAACCATTTCAACTATCGTAGGAGTGCGGGTTCGACTCCCACTCCCGGGAGAAAAGGCTTTGAAGAGATTTACAAGGTATAATTGAAACAGCTGTCGCCTTGTCCGTCCTGATATATCTTTATTGAACTTAGTTCACGTTCTTATCTGCACTCACTTTATCTTGGTATTAAAAATGGGCGAAGTCCGACTATGATCACGCCAAATTTCGAAAAATGAAAAAAATGCCAAAATTCTATACCAAATACGAAAAAAGGGATGAATCATGGTGATTGGATTGGGCTTTTGACGCGAAATCAAAAGCCCTTAGAATCTTGGCAGGAATACTGTTCGTGGTATGACATATATAAATAAATTAGCGGTACCCGACAGATGACGTTCTGGGTCACCCTGGTCCACATTTTGGTCGATATATCGAAAACGCCTTCACATATAAAACTAAGGGCCACTCCCTTTTAAAATACTCATCAGCACCTTTCATTTGATATCCATATCGTACAAACCCATTCTAGAGTCACCCCTGGTCCACCTTTATGGCGATATCTCGAGAAGGCGTTCACCTATAGAACTAAGGCCCACTGACCTTTAAAATACCCATTAACACCTTTCGGTTGATACACATATCGTACAAACCCATTCTAGAGTCACCCCTGGTCCACCTTTATGGCAATATCTCGAAAAGGCGTACACCTATAGAACTAAGGCCCACTGCAATTTAAAATACCCATTAACACCTTTCATTTGATACACATATCGTACAAACCCATTCTAGAGTCACCCCTGATCCACCTTTATGGCGATATCTCGAGAAGGCGTCCACCTATAGAACTAAGGCCCACTGACCTTTAAAATACCCATTAACACCTTTCATTTGATACACATATCGTACAAACCCATTCTAGAGTCACCCCTGGTCCACCTTTATGGCGATATATCGAAAAGGCGTCCACCTATAGCACTAAGGCCCATTCCCTTTTAAATAATCATTAACACCTTTCATTTGATATCCATATCGTACAAACACATTCTAGAGTCACCCCTGGTCTACCTTTGTGGCGATATCCCGAAATGGCGTCCACCTATAGAACTATGGCTACTCCATTTTAAAATGCTCTTTAATACCTTTCATTTCATACCCTTGTTATTCAAACACATTCCAGGGTTACCCTAGGTTCATTTTCCTACATGGTGATTTTCCCTTATTTTGTCTCCAAAGCTCCCAGCTTAGTATGTAATGTTCGGTTACACCCGAACTTAGCCTTCCTTACTTGTTACTGCTAGCTTTGGCAAGTTGTAAAGCGAATGTAAGCTGGACGACCTGTATGCCGACACACAATAACTTGCAGTGGGTTGCATGGCTTTCAACTTGCGTGTGTATTGTGCAGCGTGTGTATATGCGTGTTTCAAACCCTTCAAAAAATTATATTAGTAGTTTAAGATGAATCCTCGATGAGTCGCAAAGGAATATGCGACTATATTCAGTTGTGTTCTCTTTATATGGGTTAAAGTGATCCCTTTTTTTGAGCATGTCCTATGGGGAAACCAATTGTATCTGTTTATGCCTTAACGAGTCGGACTGTTTATCTTTACACATCTAGGGGTACAGTTAATTTTTCTACTCTCCTTATGCCCTTATTGGTACAGTTCGAGATGCACATTTTGTACCCCTACGGGTAGTATCGGATAGATCCTCTTTGTATCGCTACTGTACTGTCAGACTCGTTCACTTTGTTTGCCTTCGTGACTGTCGGATACGTCCTCTTTCTACCCGTGCGAGAATTCCTTCCCACTTTATAATTTTCTTTAAACTCTAAGGCTCACTTTCAGGACGGCAAGTTTTTTTTTTTATCTCAAATCTTTAATTTCAAAAATTTCTATGAGTTTAACCCTTCATGTCATGCTTGAATCAAAATTTTATTGTTTCTTAAAATCGGGTTAAAACATTCTCGAATTGACTAGTACCAACTGTATCTAACCAAAAGGGACTTGAGGAGATCAATTATAACCACTGTAGACAAAAGTGATCAATCGCAGACCACCCTTTTAGGATTTAGTTGCACATTTTTTTGCAGGGGTGTAGTTTACCGCATTGTAAACTCATCTATTTTGAGAATTGCAATTCTCATTGCCGCAAGTCATTAAAAACTCGTTGGTTGTAAAGTTTCGACAACCGTATACCATTGACTCATTACTCACACTTTTTGCTGAGGTGACAGTGATGTGTGGATATATGTCCTTGATGACGCATTCCTTTTGCAAGTCACACACACATGTGAAACCGAAATTATTTTGTTTAGAATTTTATGTTCCCAACTGAAAAAATTGACAAACAAGCGATGAAGGGGACACGTTTAAAGGTTTTGACACGGTTTGTGTTATATGGACTTGTGTGTGTCGCGGTACGAGTAAAGTCGATACTTTTAAGTGAATATTATTATAAGCATCCGTTTTATAAAACAGATAGCGGATTTTTGGTACAGTGTGCTCGTTCACCTCTGCTAAACTATCCCGCCTCTCTTTGCACTGGACATTCATTGCCTCAACTGCTTCGTTACTTATAGGTTCCCTGGTGTGTGCCTTTGTGAGTCTGTAAAAAGGTCTATGGACCAAAGACCCTTTGGTACCGCTGGTTTGAAGTTTAGCTCGAAAATACTTTAAGTCTTATTGCAGCAAGTGTTGCCTATTTTTTTATTACAATGTATTCCCATTAAGGAACTAATTGCGTCAGCAAAGGGGTGCTCCTTTTCGAAACCTTTACAATTTTGTTTTCTTTTTGTTCATTATTTCATTTTTCTGACTGACAGAATTGATTTGTACATAGAGCGAGTTCATTTAAGTTGACCTCCCTAATGTGCTGAATCAAAGCCAATTCCATACCCGTTTCGAATAGCACTACAAATTACGTATTTTATTGAGTTGTCCCTGCTGGATCCACCGTATTCGATAAAGGAAGTATGTGACACCTTATGCAAGGTGGGTCTTGTTCTCACATATGGTTGATCTTGGGCTACAGAGTATAGCCCCTGCAACATGAGAAACTTTGCCTTGAATGAAGGAAAGGGGTACCGACTGGAGAAGAAGGAAAATCATGTTAAAGGTAGGGGGACGTTTTGGGATGACGCCGGTGTGTGCAAGGCGTTGCAACCCCATTAAAGGCATTTCCCTAGCATGGATAAAATATAGTTCTGTTCTTCTTTCGAAATTTCCGAATCCTGCGCTTTCACCGTTCTGCAAAATGAACATCGAATTTGTAGAAGCCATGCTAAAAGCCTGATATTTCAATTAGTCTTAAATATCAATCAAAGCAGAATTTTTACTCGCCGGCTGAGGAAAACAAAAACGGAAAAAATTATGCAATTTTCATGTCGCCACCAATAAGCTAATAACTCTATCTACATAGCTTGTCAATAAGTCACGCAAAGAAGAGATAACAAGCGCAGGAAGCAAATACACCAAACACAATGAGGAGGCTATCAAACGCCCAGCTTGTAAGCTACAACGAAGCCCCTAAGCAACTATTACAATAAAAGCGAAGAGAGCAATTGAACGACTGGACGGCTGCTATTGGGTCGGCAAGTCGGTGTGGTCGGTGTTATGTTAACATGACTTTCGGATGCAAATTATGTGGTCAATATTGAAACTAATTGCACTGCATAGAGCTATAACGTCGCGTGATGGTTAAATAGCGTTGAAGCGACATCAGCAACAACATTTGTGGTGTGGTAATTTGCGCAACAGCTGTTAGTTATTGGTTGACTTGTCATCAACAGAGACTGTAGTTTTTGTAACAAAAGCAATACAAATTGCAGTAATTTGCGCTTGAATGACATTCCCTTTATCTGTATGTCTGTTGGCCGCATTTAATTGCAAAACGACGCAGCGAATAGCTGGAAGAACAGAGGAGGACGATGCTTATGAAACGGATTTATAGCGGAGAATGTGTCTTGGCGGTAAATTAGAGCTCATTGGTTTACCTTTGCATACAAATTCAGATATATGTATAGGTTTTGCCATAAGTGATAGGAAAATCAAATGGATATATAGCCCAAGCTATGTTCTGCCATCTCATCTTTTTCAAGTTATGTAGGTCAGACGAAAAGCTCAAATTATAGAGAATCTCATGCCTCGCCTAATTAACGAACACTTGGTTAGAGCCTCAAGGATAGGCGAAATCGAGAGTAAAGGCCAGATATGACTTCTGGCTGGTGCTCAGTCATAACAGAGGAATATAGTATAACAGCTATTCTGGGTGTGTCTTCGAAAAAGAGGAATATATTTGTAGTTGTATTTCGGAAGGAAAATGTCTAACGTACCATAATTCGTTATTCCTGCGTTATTCCGCTTTTGTGGACTGAGTGTGGTTTCTTTGAAGTTGCTGATTTGTCACCGTTTTTCTGGGCCGGTCAACATTTTTGGTACTTCATTTTCGACAGTGATTTCAAGGATTCTTTCTTAGAGCATGTGTTTGAAGAAAGTGCGCTCAGCATCGTTCTCGTCTGCATCGCCGTTAACGCAATTGAGGTCTTCAGTGTTTTTCATTCTCTGCAGGTGTTTTAATAGTATCGGTATCCAGAGAGAATTTGAGTAAAATAGTTTTTTGCCTCATTAAAGCTTCTGATGTTCTGGTTGTAGCATGAACATGTGTTATTAATTTCGTTGTCCATCTGCCTTTTTGCTCATTCTCTCATCGTCCTTGCCCCATCCCAACAGTTTCCTCCTTGTTCTCTATACGAACGATTTTCATGCGCTCTTGAACCGTCCGCTTTATTCTTTCCAGGACTTACAGGTCGTAGGGTATTGTTCCGGTAATAACTTGTACGGATGGCTCTTCGCAAGTATCTTCAACACAATCTCTCATTTGGCAATAACTCAGCGACCAAATCCATAAGCCTCCCATAGCGTAGAGTAAATTTTTAAGCCAACGGTAGAGATTTTGAAATGTGGAAAACCTGAGTTAAGTGTTGAGATTTCAGGAGTATCGAAACTCAGGGAACCCAAAGAAGAAGCTAATGTAGCCTCCTTTGTTTTATCGAAGTAACAACACTCAGGTAAAGGAGGATCCCAAAGTGGCAATCCTATTCAGATTAGTTGATAATATTCTGCAAAGTGCTGCAAGAACAGCGTGAGATGAGTAACATCAAAGGCATTTTTGATTTTAGTCCTTCCTCTTATTAAATGAATATGTTTCTAGTTGCGCCGAGGCTTCGCTGGGTTTTGATAAATTCTTCTACTTTGTTAAAGTCAAACTTACTTTCTTATTTTATTGGCACCTAATCGTCAGTCGGCCAGTTGCTGAGCTAACTGGTGCTAATTGGGACTGCAATTGTAGAGAATTTGAATCTTTTTTTAACTCATCCTTTTAGCGGATTGGCAGCTTTGGTCCCTTCCCTTCCATAGGCACCTCCCGTTAAGTATACCTTCCGGTTCGTATCATTTTACTTGATTCACATAAAATGGTCCAACAGCTGCTTTTTCATTCGCAGCACCATGTTGTTGTTTGTATAAATCTCATACAGTTTGTGATATAGTTGTCATCGGTACTTGCTAACCCGAAACGCAAAGGAGTCGCAAACCTTTCGAAAACTTTTATTTCGAATACATCGAGAACCGCCTCTCTCTCTTCTTGTAGAGATAAAGATGCTCACCAAAGGTTTTGGAGAGTGTTATCGATGTTGATGGTCTTTTTCCAGAAATAACATATAATATATTTGGTACGTTTGGCTTAGACGTACTATTACGGTTCTATGTGCTCGCGCCCTATTCTCTGAGAGACACTCGGGGTCGCCAGAACCTCTCCTGCTAATAATGTGCATCATATATGTATTCATGTGTGTAATAGGATTCGCCTCGAGTAGCTAAGGTTGATAATTGGGTTGGGGAACTCATAAAACTTTACACTACGCTGAGTTACTCCTTGAATCCATTCAAAAACCGTATCAAATGATGTTGTTTTTACCGTAGATAGCATATATGGAGGGTACAGTAAGTGCTTTGTGGAGTTTGAGCCAATGGAGGGGCAGTTCTATACCGGATTTCATGATTTCCTGGTTCCTTAAGAATCGAAGTCCCTTATTCCCTATCTTGAGATTATGTATCTCATACCAATGCGAGTTTCAGTGGATAACATGCCCGAGTATCAAGGAAAGAAATTTACAAACCACCTTTTGAGGAAATATACACTTTATGACTTCATAGGATGCAATATTTTTGAAAAGGAGCTCTGAGTTAATAGAGAATAACTTATTTGACATTTGAAGTTCCTTCTTCCATACTTATGGTCGACTCTGTTTCGAATAGCATGTGTTCACATAAAGAGGTGGCCAACTGTTTGACGATAAGTCAATTAATCAAGACACAATAGCCAAGAGTAGACGAGTGCTAGGTAATGCTACCCTATTGTTATAGATTTTGAAGAATCTTATCTTTTTTGCTGCAGACATAAATTAATGTAATTTACCTGTTTGGTTAGCGGTCTAATGGCACAGTGTATCGCATATTAATATTAAGTTAAAAAAAACCCAGCAGATAAGGAAGCTTAGAACCAACCCGCGGCAGTATGCCTGTAGTGAGACGCAACGGGTTGCCATGCTATGGCGACTGGAAGTTTCACATGGAAACAGTGGATGGATAGCCTAGAGTGTTCAATGTGGTCATATTGAATCGCTCTCGACATGATCGGGCTGGAATCTTGATGTTGCTTCTTACCGAAACATACCGAAGCTATGTATATCCGGCAAAGGACCACGAACCAGAGGGTTTCGGGGATTGTCATTATCGCAGAAACAATAACAGCTGTTTAAAAATATATAACTAAGAAGAACACTGAAGTAGATAAGACTCAAATTGAACAAATAAATAAATTTAAGACGCGACAATATCCGAAGATATTTAAGGCGGAGCTTGTCTTCCAATTTGCGTCGTGTTCCTTTTTAATTTTTCCCATAAATTGGCGTGAGGGAACCTACTTGTTTTTTGCCGACCCCGAACGGTATCTGCAAGGCAGATGAGTTTCACTTTGCACTTTTCATGGCAGAAATACACTCGGATTGCTTTCCAAACAATGCCGAGGGGCAACCCCGCTTAGAAGAATTTTCCTCTAATTGAAAAACCGTATTTCTAAAATTTTGATGTTGCCTTGCCCTGGGCGTGTACCCAGGATTTTCGGTGTGAATAGCGGAGCACGCTACCATCACACCACGCCGGCTTTCTGGTTACAATTGGCTTAGCTTTATATGTTTGACTCCTCTGTAAGTGCTTCAATATCTTGCAAAGACCACTTGCCATAACTATGATTATGCGCATTTTGTCCCCCCATCGGGTTAGGGGTTAGAATATACCCACGGTGGATATGCTTATCGTACGAGGAGACTAAAATACCAAAACAATTCAAGGGGATGTGTAGCGCAACCCTTTCAGGTTGCCAGCGCAATATATAAATTAACGTTTTATAGTACGTTTTATATTTTTTAAAAAGGTAGCGGACTTGCGTCCGCTTTCATATTTATTGGTTGTGATTCAACTTAAGAATAATTACAATGAATGTCTTAACTTAAAATTTCACCTATCATTGGCCATACATCACGTTGCATTTGCATGTGTGCCCTATTTCTTGTTATTGCCCAAAATCGAACTATTGCTGATTGTTGTTTACTGCGATTGTTGCTGACTGTTGTTTGTTACAATTAAACCGATGATGAAGCATTTAATGAAGTTGCGCGTGCAGGCCGTTGGTAAGGGTCAACTTGGTAAGCGTTTGCCTTAACTCTTTCCCCTTTAAGTGTGAGCGTCCTCGATCATTAGTAGAATGGCAAATTGTTAAAACTCACATATGTTGGAATAAGATTTTCTTGACTTGACTGGCTAACTTCTTGATTCGTAATGGATTGTACTGGCTTTGCTATTTCTTCTTCTACATATCGTATTTCCACGGATCGTTTCCTTAGGAAGAAAATAAGTATTATGATTATTAGGAATGCTGCCGTTGTGTAACTTCCGACAGAGAGTGTCGCTTTTTTAATAGAATTGATTTGATGCGTGTTTTTGATGTGCAGGTCTTTTAAAGCTTCTAGGGAGAGTAATTTAATGTGGTCTTTTTCTAATGGAGTTGGCTGTAGTATTGCGGGAATGGTTTCAATTGGTCTTGCTTCAACATTTTCGAATGTTTGGCCGTTTATTTTTATTGTTGCATTGTTAAATATTATCACATGCGTTCCATTGATTGGTTGAGATACTTTATCAGTTTGCACTTCGCCTTCGAACCGGTTTAGCAATATTATTCCGGGTTTGATTTCTTCTAAGGTAGGGACGTGATGGCCGTTTGTTGTCGAGCAAGTCGAATTTAAACTATTTATTATTCTAGCTACACATAAGTCTTTACTTAAATCTATAACATTTGTTTCTTTACAGATCGTTAGATCATTATAACTTTCACAATCATTTTTTATTGCGTACAGTGAATATTTTCCTTTTAGTATTTCATTATACTCAGTTTTTATTATAGTATTTTTTCCCCTTTTTACAGGTCGTATGATAATTCTTCTAAATATTTCTTTCAGTGTCAGCGGTATTTTAACCATGTATAAAATTTTCATTCCTTTACTTAGTACATTTATTTGTGATATTTCTAGTGCTTCTTCGGCACTTTTAAATGGTATTTTTTCCTTTTTCATCTTGTTGATTGACAATTCTATTTCTTCTTTGCTTAGTATTACAGAGTTCAATATATTTTCTTTTGCCCATTGGATGGCATATTTTATATTTATTAATTCTTCCTTAATTAACCTAATTCTATTTTGCAAATTTATTATGATTTCCGTTACAACATTTTCCTCTTTTCTAATAGTGTTTATCATTCTATTAACTATATTAGTTATGTTATTTATTCTTTTTTCAAATAGGTTATTAATTACTACTTGCTCATTATTATTTTCGTTTAGATTATTTAAATTATTGGTTATTATGTTTAAATCTTCGTGGTCGGGAGATCCAGCTATGTATTTCCATGCCGTTCCCAATACATCAATGGATCTTCTAGTTTTATAATTGATGTTAGAGGGTTTAAGTGTATTTAGGATTTCAAGGGTTTGAATGGTTTCATGTTTGAGGAGGGGATATAGGAAGTGATCGTTAGGGATTTGGTTATTTATCTCTTCATATGTCTCTGTCAAAAATTGTTCGTATTTTTCTAAGTCGATGAGGTGAATAAGTCTAAATGTTCCGTCTTGTATTTTCGCTTGTCCATTGTCTATTGTTACTAGTTGGGATTTGCTGTAGTCTAGAATTCGAACGTCTGAGGAAGAGGTAGTAGTAGTAGTGAGGAGAATAAGAAGTTTGTAGAGGTCCATTTTGCCTGGAAATTTAATTAGGTTTTTATTAGAGATTTGTGAATTGTTCGTCCTGATACTGTTTTAACTGTTGTCCTGTGATTTTCCAAGACTTCCTCCTTTTTATACTTTGGAGTTAGCTTGGAACCTAGTCTCTTATTAATTTTAACATAGATTATTTCTCCTATGGGGAAATCTTTATTTTCAGGTCTGTTTTTGTTGTGATACGAGAGATCCTGTTCTTGTTTTTTCTTGAGTAAGGCAATGTTTTCTTGCCTTTTCTGTTCTAATTGTTGTGGGTCATTGTAAAGTCTATTTTCGAAAAATATCTCTATGGGTTTGTTCTTTGTGGTTGAGTGAATCAACGAATTGTATTCCTGTACCGATTTAAATAGAAGTTCTTCGAATGTTATTGTAGGCTGATTTCTTTTGAGACATCTCATTATTTCTGAAAGTGTGCTGTGGAATCTTTCTACCTGACCGTTACTTGTGCTACTGTACGGTGGTGTGGTGTGGACGTTAATGGACATTTCATCCTTAAGTAAGGATGAGATTGGGGCAGAGTTAAGAGATTTTTCGTTATCAATTACTACGAGTCTTGGTATTCCAAATGCGATCATTAGTTCTCGAATCGGATCTTTAATATGCTCTATTGCTCTAGAAGGTATCATTTTAACCTGGGCGTATTTAGATAATTTATCATTTGCGGTAAGTATTAATTTTTTCTCAGTGGAATATATGTCAACGTGAACTATTTCACCTGAAGACTGAGGAATGGGGGTCGGCTGAATTTGCGGTGGATGCCTATCGTATTTTTGGACGCGACAAGTTGAACATTTTTTTACAAATTGTTCGATTTTCGCATACATTCTTGGAAAGTGGAATTTACGTAAAATTTGGGTTTTATTTTCGCGGCTGTTTCTGTGAGCTCGTTGATGTTCTTCGATTATAATTTGCTTCTGTTCTGTTTCTGATGTGACGTCCTGAAGTAGAGTTTGTGTGTAACGGATTTTAACATTACTAAAGTGGAGAGGAAATATTTCCTGAATTTTACCCATCAACCCTTCTATAGTGTACAGACCGTTGACGAGGGCTAGATCTAAATATCTTTTAAATATATCAATGATGTCCTGTGTAGAAAAGTTTGGCTTTGTAATTGTATGTCTGTGGAAAGTA
The DNA here is from genome assembly GCF_040869045.1 of Eurosta solidaginis. Classification (NCBI taxonomy): domain Eukaryota; kingdom Metazoa; phylum Arthropoda; class Insecta; order Diptera; family Tephritidae; genus Eurosta; species Eurosta solidaginis. The sequence goes on from NW_027136934.1 coordinate 445,843, forward strand.
GGGAATGGTAACTGGAACGAGTAGCTATCCTCGTTGCCAAACATTAGAAACAACTGATTCTTAAAAGCATTTATGGGGGCTTCAGTGGCAGGAATGAGAGGGTGTGAGGAGCTTTCGTTCTTATGTTCTGTAGTTGTGAGGGTGTTAATGTCAGTTTGTGGCGGTCTTGATAGTGCATCTGCAACAACGTTTGTTTTTCCGGGCTTGTACTTCATCTCATAGTTGTATTCTTCCAGGATACACTTCCATCTTTTAATTTTTCCATTGTGGTTTTTATTGCTCAATGCAAAAGTGAGTGGCTGGTGATCAGTGAAAATTACAACCTTTGCAGATCCATATAAGTAGTTACGTAAGGAAGTGAGGGCCCAAATTATTGCCAGCATTTCTTTTTCATTTGCGGTGTAATTCACCTCAGTTTTATTTAGTGATCGAGATATGAAAGTTATCGGTTTCCCCGATTGTTCAAGGACGGCACCTAAAGCGTAGTTTGAAGCGTCTGTGGTGAGGTGGAATTCTTCTTTGAAATTAGGGTACGATAGTATGACTTCTTGCGATGTTAATGCTGATTTTATTTTATTGAAAGCATCAATAGCGTCGTTATCGAACACAACCGGATTTTTGTTGGAAGAATTTTTGGACGCATGTCCATCTTTCCCTCTTAAAAGCGAGGTCAGAGGTTTTGCTAGCTTAGCGTAATCTCTGATGAAGCGTCGATAATAGCCCGAGAGGCCAAGAAAAGATCTTAGGTCTTTCAATGTTCGTGGACATGGGAATTCTTGAATGGCTTTTACTTTAGCGGGATTGGTCTTTATACCTGTGGGGGATATAATAAATCCTAAAAATTCCACCTCTTGACGAAAAAATTCGCACTTGTCGAGCTGGACTTTCATGTTCGCTTTTTCTAGCGTATGAAAAATTCTTTCGACGTTTTGAAGATGGCTTTGTTCGTCTTTGCCAAACACTATTATATCGTCTATGTAGACATAACATATTTTTCCTATGTGCTCATTCAATATATCGTCGAGTGCGTGCTGGAAAATAGAGGGTGCGTTCTTTAGTCCGAACGGAAGTCTTGTGAATTCGTACTTCCCGTTGTTAATCGAAAATGCTGTATTTTCAATGTCTGATTCTTTTAATGGAATCTGATGGAAGCCACTTTTAAGGTCGAGAACGGAAAAATATTTGTTGTTTCCCAGCTGTGAGATAACCTCATTGATTTCTGGGATTGGGTATCTGTCAGCTATTGTTTGAGTGTTAAGTTTTCTGTAATCTATTACTAGTCTATATTTTCTTTGTCCTGATGCATCAATTTTTTTTGGCACAACCCACACGGGTGAGTTATATGGTGAACGGGATGGTCTGATGATTCCATCTTTTAGTAGATTTCCTATTTCTTTTGTTACGAAGTCTCTCATAGCAAGGGGGTATGGGTAGTATCTTGTATAGACTGGGGTATCAGAGGAGGCCCTGATTTCTCCTACTACTGTAGTGGTGTATGTTAATTTTTCATCGGGCTCTGAAAAAAGATGTGGATAACGTCTAGTCAAATGGTGTATGTGTTGTTTTTGTGTAGCTGTCATATGGTCAGTTCTAATGGCAATTTTATTAACGGTTGGAGAAAGTTTTTGTTTAATTTTTATTCTTAGGCCATTACCTAATGTCAGGGTATCGTCGCGTATATTTATTGTTGAACAAAGGTCCTTAAGACTGTCATTTCCTATTATTCCGTCAAAGGATTTTAATGTGGGAAGTAAGAAGAATTTCAAAGGTGTGTCATTCTTGCCGAATATATAAAAGATGGTATGGTGGGTAATTGCAACCTGTCCGGCAATAGAGTTCGCGATGAAGGGTTCGTCGTTGGGTATTTTCTTTGGGACATGACAGGGTTGGATATAGTTTTTGCTCGATCCTGTATCGATCAACATTTTAAGAATTTTCCCGTTCTACGTTCTACATTCGACGTAGGGTAACGAAGAACTTTTCATTCTAAAAAATGGATATCAATATGGTCCTGCTTTTCAGGATATGAGCATCCCTCAGCGTATTCCTGAACTGATTGTCCATTTTCTTCTGCTGTTAATGCTGTCTCGTACTCCTGTGCAGTAGGAGTCCAGTTTGGTTGATAGTATTGGTCAGTGTTGTATTGTGGATCTTGTTGGTAGTTTTGTTGGTGGTCTTGCTGGTAATCTTGCTCACTTGCCTCTACGTGGAAATTCCTCTGCTGTTTTAGGGGTACTTGTTGTGAGGAGTTTGATTGTCTCTTCACACCATTATTGGCTTGTGGTCTATTCATATAGTTTACCACTCTTGAATGTAGGGATTTGTCGACGTCCATTGGTTCTGGGCGTGGAAGTTGAGGCTTGAAAGGGGTTTGTTGACCAAATGGTCTATTTGGTTGATTATTTTGGAAATTGTTAAAGGTAGGTTGAGGGCGATAGTGATACGCAAGATTCTGGGCTTGCATCTGAGGTCTTGGCATGTATGCCAACTGGGGGTAAAATTCATTGACTGGTTTTTTTGGTGGTAGAGGTGGTCGGAAGTCATGAGGCTTCCTATTTGCGCTATTGCTATTCATTGCGTAATGGGAACGAAAGCTTTGGTTCTCCAATTTTAGGCACAAGTGAAGAGCCTGGGGAAGATCTACTGGCTCTCTCATTCCAAGCAATCTTGGTAGATCACCTTTCAGTCCTCGTACGAAAGTGTCGAGGGCTTTATCACGGTATGTGCGGGTAAGTAAATGCATAGATTCTGCACCGACTTCCATGCATCCGAGCTTATTGAGGATAAGGGAGAGGTGGGAATAGACGCGTTGGTAGAATTCTTGAATAGTGAGGTTGCCCTGCACTAGAGAGGTCATTTGGTACTCGAGAGTACCTAAATCTCGCTTATCGGCGTAATGGAGAGTAAGGCATCTTGAAATAGCCTTCCAATCCAACGGTGTATTGTAAGATTCGATTGCAATATCGGCGTTGCCCACAACTTTGTGCCTTATAACATTAAGGATGCCGTAGTATTTTGGCGTTCCTTTTAGGGGCTCGTAGATCTGAAGGATACGATCTACGCTTTTTTTCCAAGAGTTAAACTCTCCTGGATTACCAGAAAATTCGCGGAGGCATCGAACAACGTCCGGTATTTTGTCGAGTTCCGTTATGTTGTTCAAGTGGTTTTCGTCTATGGTTACGTCAGATATGTTGGAAAAGCAAGCGTTTGGGTTAAGGGCTGCCTGTACTAAATTTCGTCCTTCCTGCTTAAGCATATTGGTGACAAGTCCTGTCACTATGGTTGTTAATTGATCCATATTAAATTGACCTGAAGGAGCGGTAGTTGGTTGAGAACGTGGGTTAGGCGCATTTGCATTTAACACAGGGGGTCGGATTATGCCATTAGGGTTTGACATTGTTTGAAAAATTTATATTATTTCAGTTTGCTATTATTAATACTATTAATATATTTTTTTTTCGTGTTATTATTCTCTGGAGGGTCCCTTTGGTGGTGAATCGCAGAGAATATTCGCTGTTATAAGCTGGAGGCTCCCCACGAACGTGGTGAATCGCAGCTTTGAATTATATTATTTTATGGCTGAACAAGCCAGATATTATTACAAATTGGTATATGAGATTGTAAACTAGTCTAAGCAATATTTAGTTTCCTAAAAAAAATTTGTGGTAAATCCTTATGATTCTTATTCTTTCTTTTGGATTTTGTTTTTTTTTTTTTTAAGATTTCTTATGTCTGTCCTAATTTCTTTTCTCTCAATAATTGATAATAAATATTTTATTATTATTTTTTTTTTTCTCTAAAATATTCTGATATAATTTCGATATAATTTATTTTGCCTCAATAATTGATAATTTTTTCACTTTAATATTTTGGTATAATTTCGATATATGTAATTTCTTTCCTTTATTTTTTTCAATCACTTCGATATAATTTCAATTTAAAAAAAAAAAAATTTTATATTACCTAAACTAATCTTACGGTAAGCGCCTCCTGGCGGTGGGATATTGCTCCTTTTTGCTGCCGCTACTCTGGTATCGCCAAATCGCACTTTGGAGACGTGCGTTCTTCCTACAGGAATCCAACGCTGGGTTCTTTGGGGCTGGCTTTTGCCTCGATATTCACGAAACTCGTTTTTTCGCGTTGGCACTTTTTGCCAAATACTATTCGACCGAATACTTATTTTATCGAACACAATAACACCGGCCCCTTCGTTGGGCGCCAATTAACGTTTTATAGTACGTTTTATATTTTTAAAAAGGTAGCGGACTTGTGTCCGCTTTCATATTTATTGGTTGTGATTCAAGTTAAGAATAATTACAATGAATGTCTTAACTTAAAATTTCACCTATCATTGGCCATACATCACGTTGCATTTGCATGTGTGCCCTATTTCTTGTTATTGCCCAACATCGAACTATTGCTGATTGTTGTTTACTGCGATCGTTGCTGACTGTTGTTTACTGTGCTTATTGCTGACTGTTGTTTGTTACAATTAAACCGATGATGAAGCATTTAATGAAGTTGCGCCTGCAGGCCGTTGGTAAGGGTCAACTTGGTAAGCGGTTGCCTTAACTTATAGCTTCTCCGAACCCAATTGTCAACCTCACCTTTCCGTGGCGAATCCTGTTTCGTTAACAGCCGAGGCTCTGGCGCCCCCGAACTCCTTGTGGATCTAGTGGGTGGGAGGGCAGGATGGCCTAGAAAGTCGTATGTGGTCATAGCAAATCGTTCCCGAGATGGTCGGGCTTGGTACCGGAACGTACCGGATCTGCATCCGGCAAATGACCATCAATATCGATGACACTCCCCGAGGCCTTCAGGGAGAGTCCTTATCGCTACAACAACAACAACAACATGCGGATTTTGTTGAAGGCTAAATTGAGACGCACGCTGATTCACCTGCGAGCACTGGAATATCAAGAGCAAGTTCGTTCTTTATACTCAGAGTGCTTTGCACACAGAGTATAATAACTTTGTTTGGGTAACGGTTGGTTGTACAGGTATAAAGGAATCGAGATGGATATAGACTTCCGTATATCAAAATCATCAGTAAAGAAAAAAAATTTGATTAAGCCATGTCCGTCCGCCCGTCCGTCTGACCTTTAACACGATAACTTGAGTAAATATTGAGATATCTTCACCAAATTTGGTACACGTACTTATCTGGACCCAGAATAGATTGGTGTTGAAAATGAGCAAAATCGGATGATAACCACGCCCACTTTTTATATATATAACATTTTGGAAAACACAAAACCTGCTTATTTAGTAAATAATACACCTAGAATGTTGAAATTTGACGTGTGGACTGATATTGAGACTCTTGATAAAAAATTTAAAACATTTTTTAAAATGGGCGTGGCACCGCCCACTTGTGATAAAATCAATTTTACAAATATTATTAATCATAAATCAAAAATCGTTAAACCTATCGTAACAAAATTCGGCAGAGAGGTTGCCTTTCTATAAGGAATGATTTGAAAAAAAAAAATTTACGAAATCGGTTAAGGACCACTTTTATATAAAAGATTTTTAAAAGGGTCGCCGACGAATTAAATAAGCTTTTTTTTTATTTATTTATTTATTTATTTAGAATGTATGGGTGTACATTAAGGTTGAGTGAAATTTTTTTTTTGGTATTTTCGTTTTGGAATACCTGTAAAAAGTTGCCGTTATTGCTCACAAATATACATGCAAAATTTTATTTGGCACATGATACATTTAGAGGTGCCCCCAACATTATAAACTTAGAGAAATTCAAAATTTCTTATCGAAAAACACTAAAGTATAATATTGACAAATTAACGCAAAATCATATTCTGTGTCTTCCCGTTTGCAACAATTTGACCTTGAATAGTGCGCGGATAGGTGAGGGAGGAGAGGTGATTTCTCTGCACTTGTCAATCATTGCTCGAACGCCATTAAGTGAGCGCGTCGCGCGTGTTATTGTTATTCTACTTGTGAGGAAGATTGATTTTAAACACTGTCGTTAAGGAAATAACACTCATGTAAGTAAAATTTTCAAATTGCTGTTTACAGATAAATACAACTCAGATCGTAATTAAATATTTTCGATGTGAGTTACACCCATTATTTCTCTTTGTTACAGTAAAATGTTGCAAGTCAAAACACGACAAACAACATGTTGTCCTGTGTTTGATTTGGCAGAGAAGTTACCAGTGTGTTACGTCCTATAAAGGAATAAATGCACGCGCTTGATTTTAGGTTATACTATATAATAAAAACTTCAATTTATTTGTATGAGGAATTTTACATCATAGCTATAGCAGTAGTAATTATATCACTATATGAAAAAGGAAAAAGAGTATATATATATATATATAATAATGACAGTAGGAAAAAGAGGGCTGCCAACTGTTGGTAAATACATAACAGTCTCCCACGCTTAATAGAGAACATGGTCATCTAAGCGTGCACTTGAACTCTATCGCCTACACTTAGATGACGCACTTTTGGATTATGTGTTGCTGATTTCAATTGTTTGACTGGTTGCATAGTATCCAATTTAATTCTTAATTCACGTCCTAAATACATTTGGGCTGGGGTTTGACTATTTGCCAAAGGCGTTGCCCTGAATCGAAACAGGATTTCTCGTAGTTTGATATTCAATGGTAATCTTTCATCATCCATCGCTGTTAGCTTCCTTTTCAGAATTTGGACGTATCTTTCAGCCAATCCGTTTGTTGCTGGGTGTCCAGGGGCTATAAACTTCTGAATAATTCCATTTTCGCAACAAAATTCTCTAAACATTGCACTTTGGAATATCGTTGCATTGTCTGATACAATGGCTTGTTGTAATCCGTGTGTCGCACAAATATCTTGTATTAAATCTATAGTCTTTTCAGAGCTTGGGGCATCCCTTATTATTCGAATTTCCGGCCATTTCGATTTCGCATCTACTGGTATTAAAAAATAGTGATTTCGAAATGGTCCTGCGTAATCAATGTGCACTCTTTGAAAATTTTCGGTTGGTTGTTCCCAATGGTGCGTTACAACTTTTGGGGGGCTTTTTTTTCACATCCGCACAACTAGGCACGATTTTACCAGTCGCTCTATATCCGCGGCGATGCCCTTCCAAAAACAGTACTTCCTAGCGAGCTGTTTCATTTTTACTATGCCCACGTGTATGTAATGTAGCTCTTTTAAAATTTCTGCACGTAATCTTGCTGGTATAACAGCACGGTCACCTTTAAATATGACACCATCTTGCAAAGAATAATTGGGATCACAATTCTTGCCATCCAGTAAGTCCTTCTTTAATTTTGCTAGTTCCACATCACGCTCTGTTTCGTTTGAAATAGTAGTGGCGTTGATTGAAAATGTCGATATTTGATTGATCGTCCCGTCCTGAATATTGCGTACTTCTTCATCCAAAAAATGTTTTAACGTCGATATTTCGTTGTTCGGTGCTCTCGATAAACAATCTGCGTTCACATTATCTTCAGCTTTACGATGTTGTATTTTTTAGTTGAATCCCTGCAAGAATGAAGCATAACGAAGTAGTCTTGCTGAGGTCATGGCTGGTGTTTTAGCACTCTGATGAAATATTCTTGTTAGAGGACGATTGTCTGTCAGTAATGTAAATTCTCTTCCGTATATATACATAAAAAACTTATCAACGGCAAAAATAATTGCTAACGCTTCTCTGTCAAGCTGGCTGTAATTTTGTTCTGCTTTTGTTAATGCTCTTGAAATAAATGCGACGGGGCGTTCCTCTCCTTCAACAATATGAGATAGTACTGCAGCTATGCCCGTTGGGCTTGCGTCGCACGCTAATGTTATCGGCAAAGCTTCGTTGAATGGTACTATAACCCTGTCTTTAAGAATTTCCTGTTTAAGCTTTTTAAATGATTCTTCGCATTGTGTTGTCCAATTAAAATTTTTATTTTTTTCTAAAAGCTTGCGTAAAGGGAATGTAATTGTCGAAATATCCGGTAGAAACTTTGAATAATATGTAATCATTCCAAGGAATCTTCTTAATTGCTCTACATTTTGAGGTTTTGGCATGTCTATAATCGCCTTTACTTTATCTGGACATTTTGCTATTTTGTTATGACTTACTATATATCCAAGGTATTTAATTTTTTCTTTAAAATATTCACATTTTCTTTTGTTGACGTGCAGTTGATATTTATTCAATCTTTCAAAGCATTTGATCAGATGGTCTTCACATTCTTTCAACGTTGCACCATGTATAATTATATCGTCAAAATAAGAGACTCTACCTTCGAGGCCTTGTAATATTTGATCTAAAATACGGTTAAACTCACTCGGAGCAGTTTTAATTCCAAAAGATATTCGATTCATTTGGTACGTACCTCGGTGCGTTGAAATAGTTTGCACTTCTTTGCTGTCATCATCAACTCGTACATACAGATATGCTTTGTATAAGTCTAATTTGCAAAAATATTTAGAATTCTTTAAACATTTAAAAATTGCATCGACTCTTTTGATTGGATAATGAGGGTTAACAGCTACTTTATAGTCGACGCATAGTCGTACATTACCATCAGGTTTTGGAATTACCACCAAAGGTGAACCCCAATTACTAGTATTAATTTTTGGAATTATGCCGTCTCGTTCTAAATTATCCAGTTCACGTGCTACTTTTTCGCGTATGGCAAAAGGCACTGGCCTTTCTTTTAAGAACACTGGCTTTGCACCCTGGCGTAGTTTTAAACTACAAACCAAATCTGGAATGCATCCAACAGGTTCTTCGAAAATTTCTGAAAATTGCTGTTCGATTTCTGATATAGAATTTATGTTGTTGTGGCTAGTGTCGTTTTTAGAACTGTCTTCGTCAATTTCATGTAGATTAATTTTCAAATGGCGTATCCATACACGTCCCAGTAATGCGGTACGTTACGAAGATACAATGTACAAATCTTCTTTTGATTTCCTATTTTTGTACTTTACGTCCACAGTAACGACTCCTATTGGCACAAAAACATCATCTGTATAAACGCGGAAGGCAACATTTGTTTTCCTTAGCGGTGTTTTGATATTTAATTTCATAAATTGATTTTCCGGCAGTAACGTGTAACCGGCACCTGAGTCGACTTCGAAGTTTTGTTTTCTTACATTAATTAACACATCTGTATAAAATTTTTTTGTGTCCATACGTGATATTTTTGCAGTGCTATGTTCATAAATGTCGTTAACTTGATTCACACCATAATATTCCTCTTCTGTTGTGAACGATTCAATAGCATTTGATGTGGTGGAGTTATTGGTTGCAATTTTCGATTTCTTTTGCTTTATTCTATCTTGAATGCAGACCTTTTTGACATGACCAGTTTTGTCACATGAATTACATTTTAACTTGCCTCTCTCTACATTGCATTCTTTTGATAAATGATTATTACGGCCGCATCTTAGACACAATCCTTCTATGCCTAATTCTCTGTAATTAACTTGTCGATGACTTTGAATTTCTATTTCTAGAGAAACTTCCATTACGATTTCTACTACGACGATAGTTATGATTACTAACTTGTTGACGGATTTGCTGAACATCGCTTGTTGAACCGGTTGCCTTGTTTGCGATCACGTTATTATTTATTTTAGCAGCTTCCAAAGTTGTTGCTTTTTCAACTATTTGCTTGAATGTTGCTTTCGGATTCTGTAGCAGCTGTTCTCGAATATGCCCATCGCGTATACCGCTGATTAGTTGGGCTCTTAGAAAAATATCTGAGATAGACTTCCCACATTCACATATAAATCCACACTCCATTGCTCTTTTCTGTAGGGCAATTAAAAATTCTGCCAACGACTGTTCGCTATTTTGGATTTCACAAAGAAATTTGTGTTCCTCTACTAAAATGTTCTTTTCGGGACAAAAGTGTTTTTCCAGTAATGCCACTATTTCATCATATTTCAGTAAATTTATATTTTTGGGTGAAGCCAACGTTGCTAAACGGGAATACGCCGCTGGTCCGATGTATTGTAATAATAGTTTTGCACACATCTATTTTCCCTCAACAACTTTTTTAATATGGAAATGATTATCCAGACGCTCTTTATATGTTTTAAATGATTCTATTTCTGGATCGAATGCTTCGAAACTTGACATGATGTTTACGTTGGTACTGCTCGTTTGATGATTTGCCGCAATTTGCTGTTGCTGCTGCTGCATCGTTGTCGTCATGGCGGTTATTGCCTGTAGCAATTTTGAATTTGAGCCTCCATTTTATTTTGAGGTTATGTTCGTGCACGTTTAGTAAAATTTTTGGACCGTCTATCTAAATAATTATTTTCCGATTTTACTACTCGTCGCCATTTCTATTGTTATGTCCTATAAAGGAATAAATGCACGCGCTTGATTTTAGGTTATACTATATAATAAAAACTTCAATTTATTTGTATGAGGAATTTTACATCATAGCTATAGCAGTAGTAGTTATATCACTATATGAAAAAGGGAAAAGAGTATATATATATATATAATAATGACAGTAGGAAAAAGAGGGCTGCCAACTGTTGGTAAATACATAACACAGTGTCTCTATTACCAACTTATAATGATGTTATGAAGTATTACTTATTTATTAGATACGAATTAAAACCTGACAAAACAACAAAAGAGCCGACAGTTCATGATATATCCGAAAGATTGGTTACGGAAGTATTAGATATCTGGCGAAAGGCGTCGCTTCCCACTGTCAGCTTTAAGAGAGTACTACAACTTATTCGATCTTACCATGACAAATATAGACGCTTACTAAAACTTTATCAGGGCCGTCAAACGAACAAGAAATATCAAGAAAAGATAGCTGAATTTGTTACTGAGTCCCAAAGGTTATTTGATATTTGCAGTTGCAAATGCAAACTTATTAACTCAAAATGTACTTGCTCAAAAGACAGCCGTGTTCCCAAGGAAGAAGTATCTTTCTTAATTGATCAAAGAACTACGAGAAAAATGATGATAGGCGGGGTAGATTTGGTTGCGACAGTAAAAAAAATGAAAAAAATAAAAAGACAAGAAAAAGAATTACTACCTAACAAAGAGATAATGGATCCTAACCAGCCGTCTTGTTCTCGTTCTTTGCCTGATGACTTAACGATCGAAAGTACCAGTTCAAGCAATAATAGCGTAGCTTCTAGCCATCATCAATCGCCAAAACAAATAGCTGCTCCGCCATCAAAGAAAAAGGGATTAAATTTACCATCATTAGCTCTCGCCTGTGATCGTATTGGAGTCTCTGACAGAACAGCTTCTATTATAGCTTCTTCTGTGTTAAAAGATGTAGGAATTATTACATCAAAGGATCCTAGTGCTGTCATTGATCGTTCAAAATTGCGCCGTGAAAGAACGAAAGTCAGATCAGAATTACAAGATGCAGATTGCAATAAAAGTATACGCGGTATTTATTTTGATGGCAGAAAAGACAAAACTTTGGTAAGCATTCATCATAAAAGCAAATTTTATAGAAAAAGAACTACAGAAGACCATTATGTGATTTTATCAGAACCAGGAAGTGATTATTTCGGGCATGTTACGTGTGAGTTGGGAACTGCTAAAGGTATTGAAAGTACCATAATAAATTATTTGAGAAAAAAATCGGTGAAATTGGATGAATTAGTTGTTGTTGGTTGCGGTGGTACAGTCGTGAATACAGGTTTCAAAGGAGGTGTTGTTCGGTTAATGGAAAAAGAGCTTAATAAACCATTACAATGGTTTGTCTGCCAGTTACATTCGAATGAGTTACCATTGCGACATCTTTTATTGCATTTGGATGGAAAAACTACAGGGCCTAAATGCTTTTCAGGTCCTATTGGATCTGAATTACAAAAATGTGAATTAATGCCAATTGGCCAATTTACCACCATTCCCTCCTTATTACCTGAAGTCACTAAAAATGAGTTGAGTACCGACCAAGAATATATTTACGATGTGATCACAGCTATCATCACTGGCATTTTTTCTCCCGATTTAGCTAATATTACACCTGGACCTCTTAACCATTCTAGATGGCTTACAACAGCAAATAGAATTTTAAGATTATATGCTACTAAAACAGACCCCGAAGAAAATTTACGTTCGTAATGAGAGTTTATGGTCGATATTTGAACGAGCATTTAAAGAAAATCATTGATAAGGTGATCCAAGGAAATGGATATTTCGGTCATCCAGAAAGTATTCTTATTGCTATGCTTGCAGACGACAGAGAAATTATACGTAAGCTGGCTTATCAGCGAATTTTGAAAGCAAGAGCAGATAATACCTAAGACCTTCGTGCATTTAAAGTGCCTGCTTTAAATTTCGATGCCAAAGGTTATACCGACTTAATTACGTGGCAAGGCTGTAAGACAACTGAGCCACCTCTTACTTCTAATTTATCTGACGAAACCTTGAAAGAGATTGTCAAAAGTGGTTTGACTACGTGCCAGAATATCAAAGATTTTCCATGCCATACCCAAGCCGTAGAGCGCGTTATCAAATTGGTGACAGAAGCTTCAAGTGCAGTTTGTGGAGAAAATAAACGAGATGGTTTTATAAGGGCAAGACTATTATCACGACAGCAAATGCCTAATTTTGAAACAAAAAAACAATTTAGTACTAAATAATCTACTTATTTCTGCGTTTTTTCATTCTTTATAAAATAATTTTTGTAATTTTTCTTAATAAAAAACATTAAAACAACTCATCAGGCTTTTATTTAACCCATCACAAAGTAGTTTGTTTTATAATAGACTGGAAAGTCATAAAAATACTTTCGTTAAAAAATAAATCAAAGTTTGTAAAAAAAATTTGTTTCTAATTTTCAATTGGGTTGGGGCACCTCAAAACATCAAGACAAGTAAAAAATCTTTTGAATACTGAATTCACTCATTGAACGACAACTTTGTATCGCTATTCCATTAAAAAAAAACGAAAAAAATTTTTTTTCATACAACAACACTCCACCCTAGTGTACATATAAGACTGAGTCTTTTAAAGTACAATACAAAAGTTGAAATTCAAAAAATTTTAAAACTTAGATCTAATACAATTCGCAAGTAACTTACAACATAAACGTAGTATTATAAATTCAAAACTGATTTAATATTAATATTATATTTGTAATTTTAAAGTTAGAATTTGAAAAATTTAGTAAAAGGAAAAAGAAAGGAATGTAATATGTATAGAGCAAGTCAGATCGCAATCACTTTCACACTGTAGAAATAAAATAATTGTGAATTTCCCTCTGTAGTTACATCTACCCATAACGGCTTTGACATCTTCTGGAATTGAATTCCAGAGCCTAGCAGCATTAAAGAAGAAAAGCCGTGAAGAGGACAGGAATTGATATTTAGAGATTATCAGTTTGATGCCTTCTGGATCTTGTTAGTATTAATTTAACGTAAAGGTATTCCGGAGTTTTATATTCTAAAAGCTTATACATGAACGAACAATTTCTAGCAGCAAGATAGTCGGAAATAGTATACACCAGAATTTTGGTCTTCCATGCAGTGATGTGATCATATCTCTTGAGTCCGTAGACGTAACGCGTAACATTGTTAAACGCAACATGAATTTTGTGCGACGAAGCAGAATCTAGCTTGCTATATACAAACTCAGAATAGGAGATGTGGGGTAGAATTAGTTGAAGTGCTAGTTTCTTTCTCGTCTCAAGAGGCGTAAATAAATCTGTCATTCGTAATCTACGTACAACAATATACACTTTGCTTACAACTTTGTTTATATGGTCTGAGCAAGTCATCGTAGAGTTTACAACAAATCCCCAATGTTTAACCTTTTCAGTAAATACTAAGTCAGCGTTACCAATATACAACTTTGGAATATCTTCTACATGCACTATACTGCTACTTATAGGCAACATATATGACTTAACAGCATTCAAACAAAGACAATTAACAGTAGCCCATTGTGAAATAGATGACGGATCACAATTAATTTTATAGCACAAATCTTTGCAAAAAAGAACTTTATATCAATGGTATTTCATTTCCAAAGTGTATTTATAACAGTAAATGGGAAAAACTTCAAATTTAAAAAAATGGCCGTGGCACCGCCCCTTTTATGACTAAGCAAATTTCTATGTTTCGGGAGCCATAACTCGAAGAAAAACTAACGGATCGTAATAAAAATTGGTACACAAATTTTCCCTATAGCAGGAAATATTTCTAGAAAAAATGGACGAGATCGGTTAAAGACCACGGCAACTTAGATACAAAACAAATTTAAAAGGGTCGTAGACTAGAATAATAAACTATAACTTAGCAAAAAATAGTTTTGAATCAATGACATTTCACTTATCAAGTTTTATTATAAGAGCAAATGGGGAGAAATTTTTTTTTTAAACGGGCGGGGCCACGTGTTTTGTAGAAAAGTAATTTATCTTAAATGAAATGTACAGTTGAAGCTCACGTTGAGTATATAATTTTCGGTTTGGCGTGCTGCTTTATTAGAATATAGTTTTAGGCGCAGGTTAAGTTAAGTCCACGTTATGCAGGCAATAAATTTTCAAAATTGTCCCACTGTCCGCCTTCCACCTGCAGCATCAATTGCTTTATTTGCATTTCATTTAATTGGGTTAATTTAACAGTAAACACGCTTAAAAAGCACAGTTCACCTGCTGGCAATTGGACGACTGCTGCTGCAGCAATGGCAAATAGGTGACAAAAGCGAATAATAACAACAAATTCCAATTTCCACCACCTCGTAAACACAGTCGCCCACGTTTTGTGGAAGTGTGTATATATGTGTGTGTTTAATGCTCTAATGGCTGCTTAAGTGTTAAATAGGCGATGTACCTGACTTTAACAAAAACAACTAATAATATGAATGCATTTGTCGACACCTTTTGTGAAATCCGTGCTATGCAATTTGTTGTTGGCACTGTGTTGATACTGACTTAATGAACGGTGTATTTGTGTTGGAAATTTGTGTGTAAGTGAGTATGTCTGCATTCAGTGAGCTTACGTATTACAAAATCTGCTAAGACAAACTGTTTACGCATAAGAGCGTGTGGGTGACAGATAAGAGGTATGATAAATGACCAGCTGGATTTAAATTAATAAGTTAAATGAAATTATGCTTAAGAGCCGCAAGTTCAATTAGTTCTCATCAACAAAAATACTAACAGCGATCTAGGAACTTACGTCGAAATGGATTAAGCTGTCAATTGTAGTAAATCTACAAGACTGTGTCTGACGCAACTTTAGGAAACTAACATATTGCGCTAAAATAAAACACCTGAGGAAAATGTTTTCTTACAAAATTTTTCTTTAATTGAGAAACATTTAAATTGAAGAGTATGACTTTTTTATTTTTGTATAGAACTTTTCATTAATTTAAATGATTTTTTTAAATTATTTTAATCGAGAATACACGATTGAATATTCCCCCAATATTTACATGTACGGATTAGCTCAGTGAAAAAGCGAACTCGATTGTACAATTAAGTAAAATCAAATATAATAACAAAATAAAAAATAAAATAGAGTAGAAAAAAAAATATAATAAAAAATTATAAAATAAAATGAAATTACATAAAATAAAAAAAAATTTACTGAAATAAAACGAAATAAAAAATTTAATAAATTAAAAAAAATATATAATAAAAAATTATAAAATAAAATGAAATAAAACTTAATAAAAAAAATTTATAAAAATAAAAAAATATAATAAAAAATTATTAAATAAAATGTAGTAACCTAAAATAAAAAAATGAACTGAAGTAAAACTTAATAAAAATATTTATAAAATAGAAAAAACTATAATAAAAAAAATTATTAAATAAAATTAAATTACATAAAATAAAAAAATAAACTAAAATAACACTGCATAAAAACAAATTTAATAAAATTAAAAAAATATATATAATAAAAAAATCTATATATATATAAATGGATGTCCGTTTGCGTGAGGCTTATATAATCAAACACTATCCGGTCGATTTTGTTCAAACTTGTTCAACTTTGTTGCGATCGACGTACAGGGTCTCGAGATATAGGCCAAAACGTGGACCCGGGTACCCCTAGAATGTGTTTATAGAATATGGATATAAAATGAAAGCTCTTGATTAGTGCTTTAGTAGAGGGTAATTTTCATACCCCAGGGTGACTAGGGTCTCGAGATATAGGCCAAAACGTGGGCCCGTGAACGCCTAGACAGTGTTTTTAGATTATGGGTATCAAATTGAAGCTGTTGATTTGATTTAGTACAGAGTAAGTTTTATGCCGCTGGGTGACTAGGGTCTCGAGATATAGGCCAAAAAGTGGACCCGGATACACCTAGAATGTATTTGTATTGTGGGTATTAAATGAAAGCTGTTGCTGAGAGCTTGAAAGTAATTTTCATTGTGATATTCGATTTAGTCGCATCAACCTAGCAAAACTGATAAATATGCATGCGAAGCCGAAATTAAGACTTGAATTAATAATGCCCACATACCTATTTACATACGTCCTATTCGATTTGTCTGAAATTTGGTATATAAATTCGCCTATATTAGTATTTACGATGCTTTTTTTCGGGAAGTACACCAGGGACGAAATGGGACTGGACCAAAATATATACCACCCTCTGGGACTGGCAATAAGAGATGAAGAAGAATGAGAAAAACTTGAGAGAAGAGAAAAGAGAGAAAGAGAAGGAGACTGAGAAAGAGGCAGAATGAGACGAAGATGGAGATAGACCAAATTTAGGGCAGAACAACGTCTGCCGGGTCTGCTAGTTATAAAATAAAATGAAATAAAACTTAATAAAAAAAATTTTATAAAATAAAAAAAATATAATAAAATTAAATTATAAAATGTAGTAACATAAAATAAAAAAATAAACTAAAATAAATTTAATGAAAAAAAATCAAATAAAAACAAAAAAAAAAAAACATAAAATTAAATTCAATAAATGAAAATAAAATAAGATAAGATAAAGCTAAGAAAAAAACAAGTAAGGAAATCTAGGTGTGGGTGAAACCGAACACTACATACCCAACTGTACACTTGAAATGCTGTTGTTGTTTGTTTTGTGTGCTTAATAGTGTTACAAGGCTGCGCAATAATACATATACATATGGTTCTATTCTGAACTAACTTTTCTTCGGGTTATGGCTCCCTAAAAATATAAAATTGGTTAGTCATACAAGGGGCGTTGCCACGCTCATTTTTTAAAATTTGAAGTTTTTCTTATTTATTGTTATAAATCCACTTAAGAAATAATATACCATTGATATAAAGCTCTTTTTGCAAAGATATAGCTTATTTTATTTGTCCACGACCATTTTCAAAATCTTTTCGTTTATTTTATTCAAAGCATTCCATATAGTAAAGGCAACCTCTCGGCCGAATTTTGTTACGATAGGTTCAACGGTTTTGGTTTTAAGGTTTTTGATTTATGATTAATAATATTTGCAAAATTGATGGTATCACAAGTAGGCGATGCCACGCCAATTTTAAAAAAATTTTCAAATTTTTATCAAGAGTGTCAGTATCAGTCCACGCGTAAAATTTCAACATTCTAGGTGTATTATTTACTAAACAATCAGGTTTGTTGTGTTCTCCAAAATGTTATATATATAAAAAGTGGGTGCTGTTATCATCCGATTTCGCTCATTTTCAATACCAATCTGTTCTGGGCCCAGATAAGCTCGTACCATATTTGGTGAAGATATCTCAATATTTACTCAAGTTATCGTGTTAACGGGCAGACGGACGGACAGGAATGGCTCAATCAAATTTTTTTCGATATCGATGATTTTGATATATAGAAGTCTATATCTATCTCGATTCCTTTATACCTGTACAACCAACCTTTATTCAATCAAAGTTATAATACCCTGTGTACAAGCACAGCTGGGTAAAATTAAATTGAAATAAATAAACCAAACAATAAAATAAAATATAATAAATAAAGTAAACTTAAATAGCTGTATTTATTTAGCGAGTCATGCTCATATTTCTTTATAAAATTGTTTTTGTTTGCAAACGGCAATGGTTAATAGGACATATTTCTGAATTCCCCTTTTCATCAGCCAGCTTCTCTGGTGCTGAGAATTGAACTCGAAATCTCCAACAGTCATAGTTTATACTATTGTAAAGGCAGGTGCCTTTGTCCACTCAGCTATATGACTGCCCCGCTTATCGCTTCGGAATTGGTCACTACATATTGCCTTTTTGTTGCTATTCATACATAAACCATTAGGTACATACTAATACTATATGTTCTTATTCCTTACTGTGTGGAATTTTTATAGATGCGATCTTAGTAACATTGGACTTTTAGCAGTGCTTTATTATATTGATATAAAATGAAAAGCGGAAGGACTACCAATAAAAGCCCTACAAAGTCCAGTGTTACTAGGCTCTTGAGAACGCGCCTGTAAGCATTTCACACAATTAGGATTAAAAACATATAGATTTAGTATGAAGAAATAAAATATAATAAATAAAATAAAATACATTGAAATAAAGGAAAATAAAAAAAATTTTATTAAACATAATAAAATGATATAAAAAAAAAACTAAAAAAAATAAAATAAGATGAAATAAAATGAAGTGAAACTATTGTTTATTATCGAAAAGTTTTCGAATGGTCATAAACAATTTATCGATTTCTTGTCAAAAGTTACTTACCGAAAAGTTATCGATATGTTATCATAATGATATCATTTCGGAAACTTATAGATTTGTTTTCGAAAATTTATCGATTTCTTATTGGAGTTACCATTTTTGTGTTGGCATGTTACCGATTTTTTAAAAATTACTTTGCGCTTTTTTGTGAAACACATATTTTCGATAGCAAACTGATATCAAATCGAAAACAATTCCCGATGATAAAACTTGTATTTGGTGCCCACACTTTTTTTTTCTTTTTTTAAGTTCCATTTAATGAGTAAGAATTTTTATTTTTATAATGAACATTTTATTAATTTGAGGGAAACTTTTCTTAAATTTTTTCAAACATTGGTTTATTAAAATTTTCTACATTTTTAATATTTTTTCTTTGTTTTTAGTGCACTCAATATTATAATAATATTCTAAACTACTATCGCTTTGTTATTATTAAAGAATTTGAAGCTCTTGTATTTGACCATAGTCATAACAAGACGTATGGAAATTGTATTTTAATCACTCATGTCTCTCCGAGGACAGCTTGAGCTTGAAGCAGTTAAGAAAGTGCTGAGTCAGCATAAATATGTTTGCGGTGGCATAAAAAACACCTCCTGATTCTAAGAGCTTTCAAAAGCTTATTTGGCCTCTTTTTCTACTTTTTCAACAAAAAATCGTCCAGTTGAACTCAACCAGTTGAACTCAATTAAGCGAGCCTCAACATGATTGTGTGTCCTTTGTCTAGTAGCTTCCTGGCTAGCTACCAAATACGCAATACATATCGGTCATTGAACTTAGTTATGTACAGTTCGGCGCCATTGTGCTAGGTATTTGCTAACCCAAAAAGCCATATAAGTACGTGAATAATAAATTTGGTTATTTGAAGCCTTTGAATAATAATAAATCAATAATTTACCTAAACACTTAGTGTTTGTTGTACGTACAAATGTGTGTATGTATCAGTGATATGAATATAGGGGTATTTGCATAGATATCGCCTATGGAGAGCTTAGTAATTATGGTAATATCTAATATCAAAAAATAATAAACGAACATCCAACTAAATGTATATTCGTATAAAAGCCAACAATCACAAGAGAATATTGCGAACCGTGGGTACACAGGAGACTGGTTGTTAATGATGTGTGATTCCGCATATTTAA
The DNA here is from genome assembly GCF_040869045.1 of Eurosta solidaginis. Lineage (NCBI taxonomy): Eukaryota > Metazoa > Arthropoda > Insecta > Diptera > Tephritidae > Eurosta > Eurosta solidaginis. The sequence goes on from NW_027136934.1 coordinate 465,585, forward strand.
AGAATCGATTCTACCCGCCAGGTACGCGACTAAAATACCCAACCAGCGCAATTCATAGCTTCTCTAAGGCAATTGCCAACGTCACCTACTCGTGGCAAATTCTGTGTTTTTAGTAGCCGAGGTTTGCCAAATAACTGCCGTGGGGCAACTCCAGTTAGAAAAACTTTCTTCTAATTGAAAAAACTTGTTTGTAAAGTTTGATTTTGCTTTGCCCAGGATATTCGGTGTGGTAGGCGGAGTACGCTACCACCCCACCATTGCGGCTGCTTTCTTATGATATTAAATAACTCACTCGATTATTGATTGTGTCTTTCGGAAGTAACTGGGGAACAATAAGAAAACGCCATCCATTAGCGTCAATTGTTGTGGATAATCTAGCCATATATTTGTCTCAGTGTAGATATAGAGAAGCATTTATCGATTATCTAATACTGTTTTGTGCTAAAAGATGTTTTTCTGGAATTCATTTTACACTGTGATAATTTAAAAAGATCTAGACAGTAATGCGTAAAATTACTAGGCTACGACACTTCGTCATACCCATGTCATTGCTTTAGTAACGGTTATCTAGTATATTAAACGGTAATGCAAAGATGAAATATTCCTGCTGTACAGATCCTTCATTTTTACGCCAATCATCATCTATCAGAAAAATTTCGCCGTCTTAAAAAACGTTGCTGTCAGATCAGCGTTAGCTTTAGTTTGGCTCAGGCGCAGACTTCTATTGGTCAAGGGAATTCCACGTTCCGGTCCTCAAATTGTAATTTTTACTAAGATGTGTTTCTTTCTGGTTCCTTTAATTCACCAGCATCGAGAGCGTGGACGAAAATTCGGAGACCATAATCTGGCTGCAAAATTGTTAAAGTATTGCTATAATTATAACTGGGTTATCAAAGTACGCATCGAACCTTCTTTTCCTGGGCGCATTGAATAAAAACGAACGAAAAAAAATTCCCGAGAGATTTTCGTGGCCTACACAGTGAAACAACAATAAAACGAATATTAGTCTGGCTTTTAGTAAAATAGTCCCATAATTATACTCAGCTGAGCGTAACGGCGCAAACTAAATATATATAGAATTCTATATATAAACTTTTATATATCCAAAAGATCTGGGCGAAAAAAGAAATTTATTTAGATATGTCCGTCCGTCCGTCTGCCCGTAAACACGATAACTTGAGTACATTTGTAGGTATCTTAATGTAATTTTGTATGTAAGTTTCTGGGCACTCATCTCAGACCGCTATTTAAAATGAACGAAATCTGACTATAACCACGCCCACTTTTTCGATATCGAAAATTTGGAAAAACCGAAAAAGTGCGATAATTCATTACCAAAGACGGATAAAGCGATGAAACTTGGTAGGTGGGTTAACCTTATGACGCAGAATAGAAAATTTCTAAAATTTTGGACAATGAGCGTGGCATCGCCCACTTTTAAAAGAAGGTAATTTAAAAGTTTTACAACCTGTAATTTAGCAGCTGAGTATGTAGAGTTCGGTTATACTCGAACTTAGCCTTCTTTACTTGTTTTTATTTTCTTTGATTTGACCAAAATATACTATTGTTTTTTGTAACCTTGCTTTTTTTAATTTTATTCTCCAAAGAACTTCCCGAACTTATCAGAATAGCATCTTTTGAAGAAAAATCGGATACCTATACCTCGACGTAGACGATTATTCTCGGATGAATACTTTTCTTTGTCAACCTTTAGTGAACCGACCTCCGCTTAAAAGGTGTCACAGTCAAGCTCATTTTTGCCGCTTCCATCCGGTTATCAACTTAATGACTCACGAATACTTTAATGCATCTGTTGTTCACGCGCAAACGTATTTATTAATAAACTGCATCAGATGAGCACCTCACACCACTGCCTTTTCAGGAAATGATCACGATGACGGCTTGATTCTATTTAACGATCTCCGTCTGTCTGTTTGAACGCAAAATAGTCCTTCGCTTTTTGATATATCTTGTTTAAATTTGTAGAGCTGGTATATTTTGGTGTTGCAATAGACGTTTGATGGAATCGACCGGATCGGACCACAGTAGCATTCATATGAAACTGATACAACCATTAGTGCAACCGGTTGTGATGATACGGTTCCTCGTTTCTAAGCATCATCAGTGCTGTAAGATCGTTGAAATTTAAGAAAAACATATATATGTACAGTAAAGTAGGAAAGTATTAGATAAAAAAAGATGCTTATGTTGAAATAACCTCAGAATTATATTTTTCCAGTTTGAAAATGGTCAAGCGAAAGGAAATATCCATCGAAATACAAGCCAAAATCATTATTTTGCAAAAAACAGCGAAAAACTATCGAGAAATGGCTAAACATTGGAAAATATCTCTGTGTTCTGTTCATGCGGCCATTAGAAGATATCGGGAAACTGGACAAAATACTAACAGAAAACGGTATGGTGGACGAAGAAAGATAAATCAAAGAATCGGCAACAAAATATACGCAATAAGGATAATCGACCGATATCTGCATAAATTCGTGCTGAAATCAATGAAAACTTGGATTCACTACACTCAGAGAAAAACGCCGTTCTAAAATCCAGCACCACCGGACTTAATTCAAGCTCTTCATGTTCTTACTTTTTTGTTCTTGAAAAACGAACGACCTGTTCTCAAAACAATAACCTTGTTCTTGAACTGACACCATTTTCTTGAAAAGAGAACGGCTGGTCTTAAATTATGAACTAATGTTCTATTAATGAGAACGAATGTTCTTAAATTAAGTACAATGTGCTTAAATTAAGTTCAAGAAAAATGAAACGGTACAATTCGTATGCACTACAATGTTAAATACAACATTTGGCACGAGCTATCAAGCAGTTGTAGTGGCCCAGCGGTTATGATGTCATGGTTGCGATCGTGTGGCGCGAGTTTGATCACCGTCAAACTCTGAATTTTTTTAAAACAATTTTTTTATGTTCTATTTTTTACTCTTAATTTTCGTTCAGTTCAATTCACATATGCAGATGTAATTCTCAAACTTGTTATGAAATGTGTTAAGTATATATGCAGATTACGTCTTCAAATAAGAATAACTTCTCAATAGGAGAAATGAATGAAAAAATTCATATTATGCATTTTTTCTTAAATTTTTGAATTTTAATAAAAATTTGTTTGTTATAAATATTTTTCATTTATGACAAAAAAATTATTATTAATAAAAAATAAATAGGTATCTATTCAAAAAAAAAAAATACTTTCCTCTCCCACCAAAGATCAATTGAATTGAGACCGAAAATGTTAAATCAACCCCAAATCGTTCTCGAGGCGTGAGAGCGAAAAATCTTACATCAAGCCCACGTAGTGCTTAAAATGAGCACAGAAGGTTCACACATCAATACCAAACTGGTCATAAAATACGAACGGTGTGCTTGGAAAAACTGTTCTTAAAACAAACCCATCGGTCACGAGTTAAGAAAAAACGTACTTAACAGACTTTTGTCAACGAATGTTCTTAATTTTGAATTTGTTTCGTTCGTTTTAGAACGATTTTTTCTTTGAGTGTAATATTGCTCACGTCAGTCCAAGGCCGGTTTAAAGAAAAAGATATAATTGGACACATTGCTGTCAGAAAGCCCCTTCTACGGCCAGTAAATAAACAGAAAAGACTGAAGTTCGCTCAAGAACATATTGACTGGACGATGGTCAGACGAATCAAAATTTGAACTTTTCGGTAGCCATAGGCGTCAATATCTCAATATCTGCGTTCGCCGTACTTCCGCTCATACCATATCTCTATATACTGAACTAATGTGAAGGTCCAGCGTCCCTTCCTCGCTTCTTTACACCATTTTTGTTACCTAACTTTTGTTCGTAACCTTGCGTTTCTTTTGGCATATTCAGATCGTCGCCCAATTCCAATGTTTAACAGGCGGGTCATTTCACTCGACAGCAGATCAATTGCTGCTCTCATATTAGGATTTCTGCAGCTTTATCTTAAATAATACACAAATATAAAATAGGGGTTGGACTTCCATTAACATTGTTTGATATACCTTGGCATGTTTGTCCCTTCATTTTCCCAGTTTTACTTGTTTTCTTATCTTTTATGAAGTTATTGAAGTTATTGTAGGCTTGGTAAGTTTAAAAAGGTTTTTCAACCTTCCAGGTGAACAGGACGAGCACCGTTTTTTTCGGTTTGCCCCAGCTGTTTGTGTGTATTGTTGCTGCTGCAGCAGTACTTCACTCCATCCAAATTGTGCGATCACTCACAAATTGTCGCCAATATCTTTTGACGGGAGACCGAAGTAATTTCAACAGGGTTGGATATGGGTGCATGAGGTGTTGCTTCCACATCTCAATTGAAAAACTGGTTGTTGTCATATATGGTCACGTTGCAAGCGGGCTATGTATGCGGTATGTCGGGGTTGATTCTGGATAAGTAAGAGTTCCAGCTATTACAGTATCGAGTTCGAAGTTGTGCCAGAATGACGCGCATTTCGATGGATGAGCAGATGGACTCCTGCAGCTGAAAGTTCAACTACAGTAGTTCCTCGAGGAACATTTTCATGTTCAAATAAATTGGCCTACTAATAGGGAGAAGTCTTTATATCACTTGTGAAATAGTTTATAGTTTACTGATTTGACTAAAATTTGTTCATATTATAACAATGAAAATCATTCAAATTTCCGCACTCATTTTATTTTGAGAATGTCCAAACCTTCCTTTGGGGATTTTGTTCAAATCTTAGAACGGCCGATTTTGGAGGCAGACAAAAGCAATGTTAACATCAGCACTGCGAGAGAAGTATTCTTAGCTCAATCCTCAGTCTTAGACTTGTCTTGTTTTCCTGGACGAATTGAAGAAAACGATAAAATGTGTGGAAATACCTTGGAATATTAAAAGGAGATGAACTCCTACAAGCCTTATTACTTAAATGATTTTGAGTTGATTGAGCGGATTTTGATCAAATATATTAGGTGAGCCCACTGTTAAAACTTAAGCGAACTGGAATAAGATAAAGAGCATTTTTTTGTTCATTAAAAGGGCGCTGCCTTAGTTACTGAAGAACACTATGGAAACATTCAGTCTATGTGAGGTCTTATTGACCGGCCAGTTGAAGCTAGTTGCTCACGGTATGAATGCAATGCCTTTCCGACTTTTGCCTGACTAAACATTTTATTTGACAGTGCTACTTTAGTTAATATTTCCACATAGTGAGAAGGTTTTGATTTCCGTTCTTACTCTTATGCGCAGACAAGGCTTTAGCTTCTTCGGATGTGATAATTTTCTCAACAACTACGAAGTGTGAAAGATAAGCTTATATGCATTGATGAAGTGCATAAGTGATAATTGGGATAAGAAATGAAGTTACAAAACGGGAAGACGGTGATGAGCTTATTAAAATGAGGGTAGGAGATGACCTAACAAAGTGCGCTGTCTAGCTAGTTTTTATACTCTGATTCGCACTTTTCGTGCTTTTTTAAACACAATTTCTCAGATCACGGGTGCTAGCACTTCTTGTAAATAAATGCAATCTCTCAACTACTCACTATACTCTCTACACTCTACATATCCAACAATAAAGCGAAAATTCAGCTGAGCGCAAGAGAAGCAAACCTACTTAAGGCGGTGACACAATGACATTTTTCATATAGATGCGTTTAACACAAGCTTATGCATTCTAATAACATCGCCACAATCAACCAAGATGTTGCGTTTGTAAATATGAAGGAACTTCAGACTTAGCAATTGAAGTTTATTACGCCTTGCCCATTTGCATACAAAATTTCGCGAAGCACTGTTGTAAACATTCTCCCTATACAACAAAAATACCTGCTAACATATTTTGTGTCGTATTTGATAGTTATATTGCAGTTTTAATTGTGAAAAATGTTAGAAAATTTACCAACCAGTGGGAAAAATAATTTCACTTGCAGTGTGCCAACACCCTTGGCCAAAGCAAATGTCAAATTCTTCTTCTTATGATTTGCTTGGAACAAAATTGGGGATTTGGCTACTTTTCAATATCAGATGGCGCTAGTGTCGCTCATTCTACCATTCTCCATAAAAATACATGCAATCTTCTCATAATGCATAAGCATGTGCTAAACTCATCTATATGAAAATCCGCTTATGTGTCGAAGCTTCTAGTATTGCATGAGATACTTCATCATTTATCAGTGCAAGTTTACTAGGAAGCAATCAAGTTGTGTACGCTGAAAAGCGCAAGTTACTTTATTGTTCGGCTCTTTAAAAAAAAGTTTATATGAAAATGTCTGTAAATATGTAGTTTAACTAGATATGATATTTTAACGGATAATCGTAGATTGATACTAGAAGTTAAGTACACGTCGTTAATAAATGCAATAATCGCAATTAAACCGGTATTTTCAGCAAAAAGAAAAAAAAAAAAACAAATCACACCACTTCATATAAGCAATAAATTATTTTTTTTTTTGTCTTGTATGACTGTTGCTACTTGCAAGTAATATGTAATTTTAATAATAAATTATTGTTTTTTTTTTTTAATTTAACGGCGGCCACCGTGGTGTGATGGTAGCGTGCTCCGCCTACCACACCGAATGCCATGGGTTAACACCATGGCCAAAGAAACATCAAAATTTTAGAAATAAGGTTTTTCAATTAGAAGAAAATTTTACTAAGAGAGGTCGCCCCTCGGCAGTGTTTTTCAAGCACTCCGAGTGTACTTCTGTCATGAAAAGCTCTCAGTGAAAACTCATCTGCCTCGCAGATGCCATTCGGAGTCGGCATAAAACAAGTAAGTCCCGTCTCGCCAATTTGTAGGAAAAAATTTAAAATCTCTTCGGAGGTAATCGCGTCTTACATTTATTTTTTTTTGATTATAAATATATAGTAAGCCTATAATTTAAAGATTAATTTGGAATACAAATTTATGTATGTACGTGTATAAATACTAGACATAGAGCATAGTACCCCAAACATAATCTGCATAATGCCACGCTATTTTTATACTCAGTTGAGCAGAGCTCACAGAGTATATTAAGTTTGATTGGATAACGGTTGGTTGTACATATATAAAGGAATCGAGGTAGATATAGACTTCCATATATCAAAATAATCAGGATCGAAAAAAAATTTGATTGAGCCATGTCCGTCCGTCCGTCCGTCCGTCCGTCCGTTAACACGATAACTTGAGTAAATTTTGAGGTATCTTGATGAAATTTGGTATGTAGGTTCCTGAGCACTCATCTCAGATCGCTATTTAAAATGAACGATATCGAACTATAACCACGCCCACTTTTTCGATATCGAAAATTTCGAAAAACCGAAAAAGTGCGATAATTCATTACAAAAGACCGATAAAGCGACGAAACTTGGTAGATGAGTTGAACTTATGACGCAAAATAGAAAATTAGTAAAATCTTGGACAATGGGCGTGGCACCGCCCACTTTTAAAATAAGGTAATTTAAAAGTTTTGCAAGCCGTAATTTGGCAGTCGTTGAAGATATCATGATGAAATTTGGCAGGAACGTTACTCTTATTACTATATGTACGCTTAATAAAAATTAGCAAAATCGGAGAAGGACCACGCCCACTTTTAAAAAATTTTTTTTTTAAAGTAAAATTTTAACAAAAAATTTAATATCTTTACAGTATATAAGTAAATTATGTCAAGATTAAACTCCAGTAATGATATGGTGCAACAAAATACAAAAATAAAAGAAAATTTAAAAATGGGCGTGGCTCCGCCCTTTTTCATTTAATTTGTCTAGGATACTTTTAACGCCATAAGTCGAACAAAAATTAACCAATCCTTTTGAAATTTGGTAGGGGCATAGATTTTATGGCGTTAACTGTTTTCTGTGAAAATCGGCGAAATCGGTTGATATTACGCCCAGTTTTTATACACAGTCGTCCGTCTGTCCTTCCGCATGGCCGTTAACACGATAACTTGAGCAAAAATCGATATATCTTTACTAAGCTCAGTTCACGTACTTATCTGAACTCACTTTATCTTGGCATGAAAAATGAACGAAATCCGACTATGACCACGCCCACTTTTTCGATATCGAAAATTACGAAAAATGAAAAAAATGCCATAATTCTATACCAAATACGAAAAAAGGGATGAAATATGGTAAGGTAATTGGATTGCTTTATTGACGCGAAATATAACTTTAGAAAAAACTTTATAAAATGGTTGTGACACCTACCATATTAAGTAGAAGAAAATGAAAAAGTTCTGCAGGGCGAAATTAAAAACCCTTAAAATCTTGGCAGGTATTACATATATAAATAAATTAGCGGTATCCAACAGGTGATGTTCTGGGTCACCCTGGTCCACATTTTGGTCGATATCTGGAAAACGCCTTCACATATACAACTACCACCACTCCCTTTTAAAACTCTCATTAATACCTTTAATTTGATACCCTTATCGTACAAACTCATTCTAGAGTCACCCCTGGTCCACCTTTATGGCGATATTTCGAAAAGGCGAACACCTATAGAACAAAGGCCCACTCTCTTTTAAAAATACTCATTAACACCTTTCATTTGATACCCATATCGTACAAACAAAGTCTAGAGTCACCCCTGGTCCAGAAAGGCCCACTCCCACTTAAAATACTCATTAGCTCCTTTCGTTTGATACCCATATTGCACAAACGAATTCTAGAGTCACCCCTGGCCCACCTTTATGGCGATATCTCGAAGCGGCGTCCACCTATGGAACTAAGGATTACTCCCTTTTAAAATACTCATTAACACCTTTCATTTGATACCCATATCGTACAAACGCATTCTAGAGTCACACCTGGTCCATCTTTATGGCGATATCTCGAAAAGGCGTCCACCTATAGAACTAAGGCCCACTCCCTCTTAAAATACTCATTAACTCCTTCCGTTTGATACCCATATTGCACAAACGAATTCTAGATTCACCCCTGGTCCACCTTTATGGCGATATCTCGAAAAGGGGTCCACCTATAGAACTAAGCCCCACGCCCTTTTAAAATAATCATTAACACCTTTCATTTGATACCCATATCATACAAACAAATTCTAAAGTCACCCCTGGTCCAACTTTATGGCGATATCTCGAAAAGGCGAACACCTATAAAACGAAGGCCCACTCCCTTTTAAAAATACTCATTAACACCTTTCATTTGATACCCATATCGTACAAACAAAGTCTAGAGTCACCCCTGGTCCACCTTTATTGCGATACCTCGAAAATGCGTCCACCTATAGAACTAAGGCCCACTCCCTCTTAAAATACTCATTAACTCCTTTCGTTTGATACCCATATTGCACAAACGAATTCTAGAGCCACCCCTGGTCCACCTTTATAGCGATATCTCGAAAAGGGGTCCACCTATAGAACTAAGCCCCACGCCCTTTTAAAATAATCATTAACACCTTTCATTTGATACCCATATCGCACAAACAAAGTCTAAGTTGCGATACCTCGAAAAGGCGTCCACCTATAGAGCTAAGGCCCACTCCCTTTTAAAATGCCCATTAACACCTTTCGTTTGATACCCATATTGTACAAACGCATTCTAGAGTCACCCCTGGTCCACCTTTATGGCGATATCTCTGAAAAGGCGACCACCTATACAACTATCACCACTCCCTTTTAAAACCCTCATTAATACCTTTAATTTGATACCCATATCGTACAAACAAATTCTAGGGTCACCCGTGGTCCACCTCTATGGCGATATTTCGAAACGGCGTCCACCTATGGAACTAAGGATTACTCCCTTTTAAAATACACATTAACACCTTTCATTTGATACCCATATCGTTCAAACGAATTCTAGAGTCAACCCTGATCCACCTTTATGGCGATATCCCTAAATGGCGTCCACCTATAGAACTATCGCCCACTCCCTCTTAAAATACTCTTTAATACCTTCCATTTGATACACATGTCATACAAACACATTCCAGGGTTTCCCTCGGTTCATTTTCCTACATGGTTATTTCCCTTATGTTGTCACCATAGCTCTCAATTGAGTATGTAATGTTCGGTTACAAACCGAACTTAACCTTCCTTACTTGTTTTTATAATACATTTTTATAATACAATATATCTTATTGTTTTTTAGTTTTATTTTTTTTTTGTTTTTTTGTTCATTTTGTTTTAGTTTTTAATTGTGTATGTATTTTTTTCATATCATTAGTTTAATATTTTTTAAATAAAAGTTATTTTGCAGTTTTAGTCACTAATAAACATTTCATATTATCGCTTACCTAAATTATTTATGTTTATAAAATAAATTTTTATTTTAATAAAAAGTTTTTTGAATTAAAATTTTTTAATATAATTTTGGTTTTTTTAATTTTTTCTAGTTTTTACTTAGGTATTTTTATATTTGCTTGAAATATAAATTGGAGGTTTAACTAATTTAGGACTTAAAGAATAAAAATTCTCTTTTGCAAAATTTTTAATATACGAAATTCTTGTTTTCCAATTTTTTTTTGTTTTTTTTTTATACCTTTCATGAAAATGAAATGGTATATTAATTTCGTCACGAAACCGAAAATTGTAAGTCCTTAAACGAAAATAGATAGACCCACCATTAAGTATACCGAAATAATCAGGTTGAAGAGCTGAGTTGATTTAGCCATGTCCGTCTGTCCGTCTGTCCGTCTGTCTGTTTGTATGCAAACTAGTCCCTCAATTTTTGAGATATCTTGATAAAATTTGGTGAGCGGGTGTATTTGGGTGTCCGATTAGACATTTGTCGGAACCGACCGGATCGGACCACTATAGCATATATCCTCCATACAACAGATTTTTCAGACAAAGAGGATTTTTGTAATATCTTACCCAATTTAACAGATTGAAGCTTCAAACTTCACCATATACTTTCGTATATTGCACATATTGTTGCCTGAAAAAATTGATGAGATCGGTCGTATATATAGTATATATCCCCCACAACCAATTGTTCAGATAAGGAACTTTTCGTAATTACTGCCCCATTTTAAGAGCTAGAGGCTTCAAATTTCAACGAATGCTTAGGTATATAGCATATATTGTTGTCTGAAAAAATCATAAAGATCGGTGGTATATATAGGATATATATGGTGGTATATATAGTATATATATATAGTATATATATATATATATATTTTCGCAAATTTTAGCCCCATTTTAACAGCTAGAAGCTTCAAATTTCACCGAATACTTACGTATATAGCATATATTGTTGTCTGAAAAAATCATAGAGATCGGTTGTATATATAGTATATATCTCATACAACCGATTGTTCAGATAAGAAACTTTTCGCAATTTCTACCCCATTTTAACAGCTATAAGCTTCAAATTTCACCGATTGCTTACGTATATAGCATATATTGTTGTCTGAAAAAATCATAGAGATCGGTTATATATATAGTATATATCTCATACAACCGATTGTTCAGATAAGAAACTTTTCGCAATTTCTACCCCATTTTAACAGCTATAAGCTTCAAATTTTACCGATTGCTTACGTATATAGCATATATTGTTGTCTGAAAAAATCATAGAGATCGGTTGTATATATAGTATATATCTCACACAACCGATTGTTCAGATAAGAAACTTTTCGCAATTTCTACCCCATTTTAACAGCTAGAAGCTTCAAATTTCACCAAATGCTTAAGTATATAGCATATATTGTTGTCTGAAAAAATCATAGAGATCGGTTGTATATATAGTATATATCTCATACAACAGATTGTTCAGATAAGAAACTTTGCGCAATTTCTGCCCCGTTTTAACAGCTAGAAGCTTCAAATTTCACAAAATGCTTACGTATATAGCATATATTGTTGTCTGAAAAAATCAAAGAGATCGGTGGTATATATATTATATACTTCATATAAACTCGCATTTTGGCCCCTTTTTTACGGCTAGAAGCTTCAAAATTCATCAAATTTCATCAAATAGTTACGTTTACGTCATATATTTTTGAAATACGTGATTCGTAGTCATAGTTTTTACATGCAGACCACAAAAAACGCGAAGCTTTGCATCCTCACACAGATTATCTACCTATTTTTTATTTTATATTTATCTTAAAAATCGTTAAGGTGTGCAGATCTGTTCACTATATATTTCTTATCTTATACATCCGATTATTCGGAGATTACGAACGGGATAAGATTATTGTTCAGCCCCATTCATGAAAGGTATGAAGTCTTCGGCACAGCCGAAGACAGTCCCGTTCTTACTTGTTTTTATTTATTAATATCTCTAATTCTTGTTTTTATTTTCAATATTTTTTATACTCAGTTGAGCAGAGCTCACAGAGTATATTAAGTTTGATTGGATAACGGTTGGTTGTACATATATAAAGGAATCGAGATAGATATAGACTTCCATATATCAAAATAATCAGGATCGAAAAAAAATTTGATTGAGCCATGTCCGTCCGTCCGTCCGTCCGTCCGTTAACACGATAACTTGAGTAAATCTTGAGGTATCTTGATGAAATTTGGTATGTAGGTTCCTGAGCACTCATCTCAGATCGCTATTTAAAATGAACGATATCGGACTATAACCACGCCTACTTTTTCGATATCGAAAATTTCGAAAAACCGAAAAAGTGCGATAATTCATTACAAAAGACCGATAAAGCGACGAAACTTGGTAGATGAGTTGAAATTATGACGCAAAATAGAAAATTAGTAAAATCTTGGACAATGGGCGTGGCACCGCCCACTTTTAAAATAAGGTAATTTAAAAGTTTTGCAAGCCGTAATTTGGCAGTCGTTGAAGATATCATGATGAAATTTGGCAGGAACGTTACCCTTATTACTATATGTACGTTTAATAAAAATTAGCAAAATCGGAGAAGGACCACGCCCACTTTTAAAAAAAAAATTTTTTTAAAGTAAAATTTTAACAAAAAATTTAATATCTTTACAGTATATAAGTAAATTATGTCAAGATTGAACTCCAGTAATGATATGGTGCAACAAAATACAAAAATAAAAGAAAATTTAAAAATGGGCGTGGCTCCGCCTTTTTTCATTTAATTTGTCTAGGATACTTTTAACGCCATAAGTCAAACAAAAATTAACCACTCCTTTTGAAATTTGGTAAGGGCATAGATTTTATGGCGCTAACTGTTTTCTGTGAAAATGGGCGAAATCGGTTGATGCCACGCCCAGTTTTTATACACAGTCGTCCGTCTGTCCTTCCGCATGGCCGTTAACACGATAACTTGAGCAAAAATCGATATATCTTTACTAAACTCAGTTCACGTACTTATCTGAACTCACTTTATCTTGGTATGAAAAATGAACGAAATCCGACTATGACCACGCCCACTTTTTCCATATCGAAAATTACGAAAAATGAAAAAATGCCATAATTCTATACCAAATACGAAAAAAGGGATGAAATATGGTAAGGTAATTGGATTGTTTTATTGAAAGAAAATGAAAAAGTTATGCAGGGCGAAATAAAAAACCTTTAAAATCTTGGCAGGTATTACATATATAAATAAATTAGCGGTATCCAACAGATGATGTTCTGGGTCACCCTGGTCCACACTTTGGTCGATATCTGGAAAACGCCTTCACATATACAACTACCACCACTCCCTTTTAAAACTCTCATTAATACCTTTAAATTGATACCCATATCGTACAAACTCATTCTAGAGTCACCCCTGGTCCACCTTTATGGCGATATCTCGAAAAGGCGTCCACCTATAGAACTAAGGCCCACTCCCTCTTAAAATACTCATTAACTCCTTTCGTTTGATACCCATATTGTACAAACAAATTCTAGGGTCACCCCTGGTCCACCTCTATGGCGATATCTCGAAATGGCGTCCACCTATACAACAACCACCACTCCCTTTTAAAACTCTCATTAACACCTTTCGTTTGATGCCCATATTGTACAAACAAATTCTAGGGTCACCCCTGGCCCACCTTTATGGCGATATCTCGAAACGGCGTCCACCTATAGAACTAAGGCCCACTCCCTTTTAAAATACTCATTAACACCTTTCGTTTGATGCCCATATTGTGCAAACAAATTCTAGGGTCACCCCTGGTCCACCTTTATGGCGATATCTCGAAACGGCGTCCACCTATGGAACTAAGGATTACTCCCTTTTAAAATGCTCATTAACACCTTTCATTTCATACCAATATCGTACAAACATATTTTAAAGTCACCCCTAGTCCACCTTTATGGCAATATCTCGAAAAGGCGTCCACCTATAGAACTAAGGCCCACTCCCTCTTTAAATACTCATTAACTCCTTTCGTTTGATACCCATATTGTACAAACAAATTCTAGGGTCACCCCTGGTCCACCTCTATGGCGATATCTCGAAATGGCGTCCACCTATACAACAACCACCACTCCCTTTCAAAACCCTCATTAATACCTTTAATTTGATACCCATATCGGACAAACACATTCTAGAGTCACCACTGGTCCACCTTTATGGCGATATTTCGAAACGGCGTCCACCTATAGAACTAAGGCCCACTCCCTTTTAAAATACTCACTAACACCTTTCGTTTGATACCCATATTGTACAAACAAATTCTAGGGTCACCCCTGGTCCACCTTTATGGCGATATCTCGAAAATACGACCACCTATACAACAACCACCACTCCCTTTTAAAACTCTCATTAACACCTTTCGTTTGATGCCTATATTGTACAAACAAATTCTAGGGTCACCCCTGGCCCACCTTTATGGCGATATCTCGAAACGGCGTCCACCTATGGAACTAAGGATTACTGTCTTTTAAAATACTCATTAACACCTTTCATTTGATACCCATATCGTACAAACGCATTCTAGAGTCACCCCTGGTCCATCTTTACGGCGATATCTCGAAAAGGCGTCCATCTATAGTACTTAGGTCCACGCCCTTTTAAAATACTCATTAATACCTTTCATTTGATACCCATATCGTACAAACACATTCTAGAGTCACCACTGGTCCACCTTTATGGCGATATTTCGAAACGGCGTCCACCTATAGAACTAAGGCCCACTCCCTTTTAAAATACTCACTAACACCTTTCGTTTGATACCCATATTGTACAAACAAATTCTAGGGTCACCCCTGGTCCACCTTTATGGCGATATCTCGAAAATACGACCACCTATACAACAACCGCCACTCCCTTTTAAAACTCTCATTAACACCTTTCGTTTGATGCCTATATTGTACAAACAAATTCTAGGGTCACCCCTGATCCACCTTTATGGCTATATCCCTAAATGGCGTCCACCTATAGAACTATGGCCCACTCCCTCATAAAATACTCTTTAATGCCTTTCATTTGATACACATGTCATACAAACACATTCCAGGGTTTCCCTCGGTTCATTTTCCTACATGGTTATTTTCCCTTATGTTGTCACCATAGCTCTCAACTGAGTATGTAATGTTCGGTTACACCCGAACTTAACCTTCCTTACTTGTTGTTTATTTTTTTATTAAAATAGTTTTGTTTAACAAAATTACCGGCATTATTGTTGTGCGAATATTTGTACAGTAATCGTTTCATACAGTAATGGATGCTTTAGAAAATTATAAGTAGTAAGAAATGTACGGTCACGATGAAGAGGCGGATGATGCTTAAGGTTTTTTTGGTATACAGAAGGCTCAAAATGCTGCTGACATATTCCCAAGTTAAATTTAATTTTTATTAAAAAAGTAATGTTGAATTTGTCTGTATATAAAGTGCTTTTTGTTTCGGTAGTAAAACTTAGCACTTGAAATTATTCGCGTACTTCTCCTACACCGTTTTAAAATCAAACCGATTTACATCACTTGCACTGCGCCGCTTTTATGCTCTCACTTGCCGCGTTCGCCTTTTTCTCGCAGGGAGTAGACTTTTCGTGAATATCCCACTCGACTAGTTGCCTATTTACATTTATGCGCTGTTTGTTTCTATGCACATGTGTGTGTATCCTCTACCTATCTCTTAGCTGCAGTTTACATTTGTACGTATCTGTTTGCTGGCTCATCTGCTTACATTCTGTTGTGGTTGTGCAGCGATTATTTTCCAGCTGCATAGTGACGTGTCGAGCAGCTAATATTCGCTTGGTTGTGGGGAGCTAATAAGATGCAGCTCTTATTAATTGGCTGGTTATCTTTAGTTTTTACAATGCAAGAGCAATGAAAAGAATCTTTTGATGCGTTTTTCTGCTTGTGGATGATAACTGACTGAAAAATCAGTGTTGATAGTTCTTCCCATTCCCACACTCTTCCAAACCCCCCAAAGAAAATTTAATCTCCATATGGACTGCTGGTCAAATTCAACTTATTTTAAGAAAGTCATTTTTTTTGGAAAATTTTAGGTTATTATTTTTAAAATTTTATGTTTAAACGTCATTTTGGGCATATACTATAAATTAACTTATTACTGGGGTCATATTTGAACCGTGGAACTTCAATGATATGTCAGTTAACTAACTATGAAAAGCTTATGAAGTTTAATATTGAGCTCACTAAAAATATGTGAAAGCTAAATAAAATAAACAGCATTCCCAAGCTTTGAATGGGACGGATACCATGACACAGTGGAATGTCTTCCTCTATCATTTAAAACACAGTTTTCTACTTTCAGCATCCAAAAAATTTCTATTGCCTCCAACAACACTCTACCTTAGGGATTGCATCAGCTTACGTGACATAAAATATCGTTTCACAATATGTACGCTAAAAAAGCTGAACCTAGCTGATTGTCCAATCAATTATGATGAACATTTGACAAAATATGATTTTCCAGTATTGGAAAGTTTAGCACTCAGCTGACAACCAAATATTCAATGGCGCAAATTATTTGGTAAATTAAAAGCGCTAAAAACCTCTACACTTGAAGGAATAGATAAAGTCAACGCGAGTTCGGGGAGCGCATATCGAGCTGGACATGACCTTCAAGAGTATCTGGCTACACTCGCGCAAGTACAGAATATAAAAGAAATTAATTTTGGTGGAATACCCAATGAATTTGATATAAGTATCTTGAAGAATATGAAGAACAGAAAGCTGAGTTTTCCATTCGCATAGATGTTGCTACTATCATCTACATTAGGGCGTGTCGATTTAAAAATCGCTCATTGCTCTGTGAAAATCGTATTCTAGGGATCAAAGTAAGAAACTTTGCCGAAGGAACCATACCTCTAAAACGAATTCTGATGTCCCCCCTTTGGGTCGAACTTTTGGGTAGGGGCAATTTCAACTCTACCTGCTGTGTCTTGTGGTGGCTTAAAAAAAACAACAGAAGCAATTTTACGATCTGCAATTGTGTCACAGTGATACCTTCATTTTTTAAAACATTTGAATAAAAAATCCACACAACTATGTTTACGACATGCAAATGCATCACAGTGATGCCTTGGTTTTAAAAGGTGGTTGTAAAAACGCTAATTTCTAATATTTTTTTTTAATTTCTTTTCTATTACTAAGTTAAATTCTTTTTTCCATTTACATATGTTCTGACTAAATAAATTTCTAAAGAGAAAAATAAACTCCAAAAAGAAAAAACATAGGCATTTCAAAGTGGAATTTTTCAAAATTTGCCCCAACGACCCAAAGGGGGGGACATCAGAATTCATTTTAGAGGTATGGTTCCTTCGGCAAAGTTTCTTATTTTGATCCCTAGAATATGATTTTCACAGAGCAATGGGCGATTTTTTTGCCTTCCCAGAAATCGACCCGGCCTAATCTACATAGATCATTTAATCTACACAATTTATACGTAGTACGCTTGGAGCATTCAGATCTCGTCACAAATACAGATATACTACAACTCATAATGAGCTGTTCAGCTTTATCGAAGATAACGTTGGATTATTGTCATGGTATAACAAAGGAATTCATATTCGAAGCTGCTGAGTTCTTACGAGAACGCGACAAAAAGCAACATCTAAAAGCACGGCTCAACCTAGAAATGTGTGGTTGTGCTGGTATCAACGAAGACATACACGAGGTATTTCGAAGACAGCCGAATAATATATTTATTGGAAGTTATAATGATGTTTAAAAATCCCAATTTTCTAAGGATCCCTTGTATGTAAAAGCTGATTCTGCCATGAGCTTAATTTTACTCTTCAAATGGAAACATCCGACGTCTAGTTATCGAAATGAGTAAGTATAAAGACGCACTGAAACAAACGTTTTTAAAAACGATCTGAATTGAGGATATAGGTGAAAACACGGAGGAGACCGAACCCGGAACCGAATCCGGAACTGACCTCGAAACCGAACCAAAAGCGGACCAGAACCGAATCCGCAGCCGAACCGGAAGCGAAAAAGAATCGAACCCGAAACCGGACCGGAGCCGAACCTGGACCCGAACCGCAACCAACACCGAACGGTGATCGAATCCGGAACCGAACCCGAAACAGGATGGAAGCCCGTAAGCGAAGCCAGAATCGGAACTGGACCGATTTGTTAAGGGCATGCTTATTGATGAGTTACTGACACGTTATCGATTTGTTATTGGAGTGTTATAAATAATTTATCGATAATAAAATCTTTCAATGATTTACTGGTTTTTAACAAAAATGTGATTGTTAACAAAAATGTGTCGATTTATTGAAAAACTAACCATATATATATATTACAAAAACTTGTCGACAAATTAGAGAAACGTTATCGGTTAGTTATCAAGACGGTATAGCTTTGTAAACAAGAGGTTGTCAGTTTGTTACAGAAGTTTTAGCAATTTCTTATCCGTGTTTTATTGATTTGTTATTTAAAACGTGTCGATTTGTTATCGAAGAGTTATAAATATGGTATCGTAAAGTTATAGATTTCTTATCAAAAGGTAATCGCTTTAATAATGGAAAGTTATCGATATTTTATCAGAGTGTTAGCAATTTCTGATAGGTGTTTTATTTATTTGTTTTTGAAAGTGTGTCGATTTGTCATCGAAGAGTTATCGATCTGGAATCGAAAAGTTATAGATTTCTTATAAAAAGGTAATTGATTTAATAATAAACAGTTATCGATATTTTATCAGAGTGTTAGCAGTTGCTTATCGACGTGTTAGCGACGACTCATTGGTTTGTTATGAAACAGATATCGATAAAGCTTCACTATAAATTCGATCACGTATCTGTCACCCAGATACAAAAGGCCAAGAAGAAATCAATAAGAAAACTAGAAGGAACTTTTTAGACAAAGACGCTTTTTATGAGGCGGACTATCAATCAACATAGCCATGAGGAAAATCTTAGTTGAAACAAGAAGAGCTCGATATTCGGGGAATTCCTCCGCTATGTCAATAAAGCAGTGTTGTACAATATGCAAATAAAGCTTTGATGGGTTCCACCAAATGGGTCCTTTATATGAACGAAAAAACTTGCGGTTCAGGGACCAGATAAGAGAGATGAGACGAACCAAAAGTTTTTAATGCCAATCACCCCATCCGTGCACCAGAGAGGCTACACGCTCTCAAACTGCTCTCGGGAGGTTAGAAGAGCAAGAATTTTTTTCAAATAGAAGTTTTAATGGCTAAGTATTATTTATCGAAGTAATCACACCTCCATAAATAAAATCAATCTTTGAATACTTATGGCCTTAGCTTACTTTTTCCTTCCCTTTCAGTCTCATCATCGCTTATCCACCACCGAAATCTATCGAAAACTCATTCACGGACCTGCCGCTCAGCGATTCGCCTATGTTTGCGAGGATTTCGAAAATGTCGCCATCGAAGAGAGTGTTACGTGTGGGAGTGCCTGCGCTCGCGATGTAAAGACTCTAGCTATTAGAGGCGGCAAACAAATTATAGTAACACTATGGACACATTCGGCCTACACTGAAAGAAATGGTGCTAGTAAAATCAACAAATCGGTTCTGTTGTTCCTGACTTAACGGAGATTCGGTGAAATTGATCGAATTATGGTTAATTCGACTGAGTTCTTTGTCAAGCGAACAAATTAGTTTGGTCATTTCATCAGAAGAGAAATTGTCTCTCTTGAGTTAACAAAATTTTGAAAATTGACAGATTCCTAATCAATTTAACTGATTTTTCTGTTAACACAACTGATCTTACCGGTCATTTCAACGACGATCAACTGTCAATACATGAGCAAATTTCCAAGAGAATTTTACGCTCTTTGCGCTCTTTACTTTTTACTTATGACGATGGTGCCACTTGTTAAAAAAAACACCAAAATAAGAAAACCATCAAATCGAAAAAAACACACAAAATGGGAAAACAATAAAAAACTAGTTTTTCAGTTATCAATACAAAACAAAGAAACCCTTTTTTGAATTTACTGTGCAAAAAATTATGAGATACCGGGACACCTATTTATCGGGTACAATTTTGCAACTTCTCGTCCAAGCGAAATGCAAAATTGCGCCCTCTTGTTTCAAAGCTTTGCTTGAACGAACAGGATTTTTCCAAAGTTTTTTTTTTTTTATTTAATTTTATTTTTTATCAGTCTACAAATTAAATAATCATACAGACCAAATATACAGACACTTAATTTAAAGAAATAATGTACGATATATGTAAATAAGATATGCAATATTTCAAAATAAACAGTATTTAATTAAACGCTTGACAATTTCAAATTAAAAACCCGAAAGTAAGCAGAAGTTAAACATAGTAAATGAACTCTTGTAAGCATCTCAAAAAGACCTCAAGCAGAGCACTCATGATGGAGCTGTTTTCCCAGAAGGGGTACACGGGAATTCACGAATTTGACGACGACGAGTTTTGTTCAAGTTTTTATGAATTTTCACTAACGCGAACGAATTTAATAAGATAATAAAAAAACATCCCCTTTTAATGTTGATGTTTCCGAAAAAATAAAAGTTTGAGTTGTTTTGGAATCCTTTCAACTTAAAGTGTTACGAAAATTAAACTTGCCGAATTACATGTAAAGCTACTCCACTGGTGAATTACCTTCCTGCGATTTCATTATTTACTTTTCTATAACTTATAAGTTCTCTTTTCAGAATGTTACGTCAACCATTTGTACTACATGTTTTGTTCGAAACAATCAAGTGTGGCAACTACATGCGAGAGAAGAAATTGAGAATGAGCTGAGCTGCAACTGAAAGAATTGAGAATCAGTTTTGTGACTACTATTTTCATTTCTATATTCATATGTATGTATATGTAGCAAGCATGCGTATTTATGTATTCACATATTTACGTATTTATATGGCGGCCGCCGTGGTGTGATGGTAGCATGCTCCGCCTACCACACCGAAGACCCTGGGTTCACACCCCGGAAAAGCAACATCAAAATTTTAGAAACAAGCTTTTTCAATTAGAAGAAAAATTTTCTAAGCGGGGTCGCCCCTCGGCAGTGTTCGGCAAGCACTCCGAGTGTATTTCTGTCATGAAATGCTCTCCGTGAAAACTCTTATGCCTTGCATATGCCGTTCGGAGTCGGCATAAAACAAATAGGTCGCGTCCCGCCAATTTTTAAGAAAGATTAAAAAGGAGCAGGAGCACGAATCTTATCACGCCTTACATTTATTTATTTATATGGCAACATAGGTACTTTCATACAAAGCTGTCGCAACAACTTTTTTTGTTCATTTGACTACTAAAACGGTCAGTTACGAATCAACGATTTGTGCGCAGTTGATTCAACACCTTGTTGCGTTGGATAAAAATTGACAAAAATTTCGGTTGAATTGACCCGTATTTCGGTTGATTTTAGAAGTCTTTTTCTTTCAGTGTATGTAAGGTCTTTACATACAGGCCAGTGCAACTTAGCTTTACCTCTAGGTTCATGGTTTTTGGATCTATAACTAGACACGATTTCGTTTGAAGAAGAACTGTGTTCCAGATGTGGGGTAGTTAGGTTTTAGTCTTTTTTATTTGCTAAGATTAGAGGGAATTGCCATGGTCGCCTAGCTCTTGTGGCGGTTTTCGTACTCTAGTCATGTTTTGGGGTTTATGGGTTTCGGTCCTTGAAACACATTTGGTTTTTATTAATGAATCTTAGCTCATATTCTTCGAATCTATATTTTAGTTAAAAACCTTATGTAGCCGAAATCGAAACTTGGTTTTACGTTCAGTTTGGTTTCTTTTTTGTTTTCCAACCTTTGGGGTTGATTTTTGGTATACTATTTTTTGTTTTTATTATTTCTGTGTTGTGATCTGTAGGTTTGCCGTATCTTAAATTGGTTCTTTCGAGTTGGCAGTTTGGCAGGTTTTCAGCTCAAAAAAAAAAAATCTCTTTGAAAAAGTTCGTCTGTTCAACCCATTTTTTAGATAAAACTGAACTCGACCTCGCAGAGTTTCGAACTCAAACGCAACTTTTTTGTTGTAGTTAGTGTGTGTTAATATGGAGAATGTTTGAGCATCGATATCCGGCATGATATATGTATTTACTGCTCAAAAACTAGCTAAAAGTGATAACTCCCAACATCGGCGGCCCAGGCGAAGACACTCGTCAAGTAATATCAAACGTAACCAGCTCGATAATATTATACGCAGCACCAGTATGGCACGGATATAAAATGGTCCACCAAAAAAATATAAAGCAGCCTACTGTATTACTGCTATACGAATAGCATGTGCTTATGGGGCGGTGTCCGACGATGCGATCCATGTTTTATCCAGGAAAATTCCAGTAGATCTACCCTCAGATGAAATGGCCGATCTGTATAGTAATGGAATCAGCCGACTATCTGAAGGTGCTAAGAAAAGCGCAAGATCACGAACAACAGTTAGGTGTCAAGAACGGTGGGAAGAATTGAGAAAATGGCGCTGGACCTTAATGCTAGTTCGGAATATACCGCAATGGTACGATAGAAAACACGGTGAACTAAATTACCCCCTCACACGGATACTGAGTGGGGATGGCCGCTTCAAAAAATATCTACATAAGCGTGGAATAGAGGGGGATCCTTTCTGTCCACACTGTCCCTCCGAATTGGAAAGCGCAGAATATGTAATATGAACATAAAAAACCAAGGACCTGTTCTTAAACCAACAACCTTGTACTTAAGCGGACACCATTTTCTCGAAAAGACAGCGGCTGGTCTTAAAATTTGAAAAAAATGTTCTATTAATGAGAACGATGTTCTTAAGTTAATTTCAAGAAACGGTACAATTCGTATGCACTACAATGTTAAATATAACATTGGGCACAAGCAATTGTAGTGGCCCAGCGGCTATGGTGTTGCGGTGGCACTCATTCAATTCCATTCACATATGCACAGGTAATTCTCAAGCTTGTTATGAAATGTTTTAAGTATATATTCATATTGCATCTTAGCCGATAACTTAACTTACCCATTATTAGTTTTACACGTCTAAGTGGCTTCATTTTTTTCTTTGTGTTTTATAACCTTCGGTGTTTGGCCTTTAGTCTATTGTTTCTTGTCAATGGTATATATATTATTATAAACCTTTGATTTTCAAAATTTTCTTAAGTTGATTATGCTATTTAATGCCGAGTCTCGGTTTTGTCAACCTTAAAACCCCTTTCAGTTATTTAACCAATCAATCAAACAATTTTCTCTACAGGCAAATATCTCGCAGAACTCATAAGCGTCGAGGAACTTCAACTCAAATGTTGTGAACATTTAAAACAATTTCATCTCGCCGACCTACTGAGTGTGCTACCACTAACGTCGCTCGATATACGCGGTACTTCAAATGCATTCGCATGCACACATCTCACCAATGAAATGTGGCTACATTGCGAAACGCTTAAGTCGCTCAAAATGGACTGGCATAATGAGCAAACAATAACAACATTACAAATCCTACAGACATTAGAAGATATTGAAGTGCGAAAGTCTCAACTCTCGTTTACATGCGCAACTTGCCAACGATTCGATGTGGCTGCGATTGAGAACGCGAGTCATATTTCGCAATTAGAACGCTGCATATGCTTGGAGCAAGCGCGTTTACAGAAACAATTTTTTCGCACTCTCATTGCACACACGCATATCACATGTTTAACAATTGAAGCGCAATTGCTGAGTAGAAATCTCAATTTCTTGCAACTCTTGCATCGCGTCATACATCTCAGTGTGATTGCTAAAAAAACAGAGTTGAACCTTTTTGCACAGCTCACCACTTTGAAATATTTGTTTTTATCGCATTTTCTTACTGTTTTGATGGCGTTATTCACATTGTAGGCAGATGTGTAAGATTAAACGAGATTCGACTGAAGGAATGTGTGGGTTTCTCCGATGTCGTCGCTTATAATCTCTTTGAAGTTCTGCAGCGCAGGCGTACACCAGATCAGCTGCCATTGAGTTTATACATGCTTAATACGAGCAATAACTCTAGTGATACGCTCAGTGAGGTGAGTAGAAAATAATTTATGCTTTGAGTTGAAATTTTTTTAATCTAAATTCATATTGCAGGAGAGTTCCAAAAATCTGGAAGATGAGGTAAACATTTTCTTTGATTTAATTCCTGTTTATTCATGTGACATTAATTAAGAATTTTTTCTCTTATCATCAAAATAATAGGTCAACCGCTTCGAGGATATTCAGGATTATATAAGAGTATTTTTTTTTTACGAAAATTAAAATTAACAGCGAACTCCTAAATAGAAACAATTTTAGAGTCATTATTGAAGAGGGCATAGATTTTTGGTTGGAAACAGGTCGGAGAGCAGACAATCATTAGATAAGAAATTCGAAAATGTACTGCCTTTTTAAAGTCTCATAGAAGTATTTAAATGGAGACCATCTGCCAAAATGATACGGGACATTTTAAACTGTTGTGAAGCTAACAGTAGCCAATGCTTCCTCAGTTGGGTGGCCGAAGAAAATGCAAAGAGCTTCAAAAATAAAACTAAGCAAGCTGCATCGCCTAGTTTTTATTGGCATAACAGGTGCGATGAGAACGTCTTGCCTTAGTGGGGAGGTATTACTTATTCTAATAGAGAAGACTTCCAAAAAAGTATCTCTTAGCTAAACACCGGAAACATATTAAGGCATATGAAAGTAATAATAAAAATCAAAGGACATCCTGAATTTGTACTACGTTATGCAATGGCACGCACGAAGAGAATCTCACGGAATTTTGAGGTGTTCATTGTGAACAGAACTCTTTCGGAAACAGGAAATTCATATGGTTACCCTGAATCGGACGTCTGGGTCATGGATGGGTTAAAATTGGATGGCGGAAAACGGAAGCTGGCTTCTATGAGCCGCACTTCAAGATATCGATACCAATGGGGTGCTAACTCACTATCTTTCAGGTAGAAATCCATACAATAAAAGCTTGCGGTAGATAATATTTTCGAAAAGGAGTATCGTTATTATGTCGGGCAGCCTTAAATCCCTTGCAGTCTTACTCAATATCCCTAAGCTAGTGGATGAATGCATTGGAATCTTGAATCATCTGGAAGTCAAACACAAGGTCCTGAGCATCAGGGCCAACCAGGGTGCCATATCAGTTTTCCATGGTCCAGAGCCTTTCTGTGGACTAACAAAAACATACACTAGGGAAGCCATAAGTGACTGGGTAATAACGCAATTCGAAGAAATAGAATGCCAGGGCCAAATACTCATACTCCCAGCTATAAGAATATCAGCCAAACTCATAAATCTAAGTAGCATGAACTCTCACTGGTTAGTAGAATAGGCCACTGCAGTCTAAGATATCACCGAATAAAGTTGAAAGGCAGCCGCCGTGGTGAGATGGTAGCGTGCTCTGTCTACAACACTGAAGATTCTGGGTTCAATTTCCGGGTGAAGCAACATGAAATGTTTAGAAAAAAGTTTTTTCAATAAGAAAAAAAGATTTTCTAAGCAGCGTCGCCCCTCGACAGTGATTTGATATACTTCTGCCATAAAAAGCTTCTCAGCAAAAACTCATCCACCTTGCAAATGTCGTTTTTAATCGACGTTAAACATAAAGGCCTCGTCCCACCAATTCGTAGGAAAAATGTAAAGGAGCATGACGCAAATTGGAAGGAAAGTTCGGCCTAAAATCTCTTCGGTGGTTATTGCGCCTTCCTTTTATTTATATAATGGAAAAAGCTGTGATCTGGAGTATAAAACGCTGGTTCACATTTTTTTTGCGAGTATTCCTCGTCCCTTCCTTCTAAAAAGGTGTATCTCTTCCTTCTTCTCGTCACGATAACGCTCCAATATCCCATGCCCGTACGCAGCGGGCCCTATAGGCAGCTCTTTTTTCCCGAGGCAGCGCGACATTCCTTTTTGTACTAGCTGCTTTCGCGTCCCCGCTGTAAACCTATGATCTCAGCAGCGGCCGCACAATAAGTTAGAAATATGCTCCCACTACTTGGCCACATCGTAAGGTCGAAGATTACACTAAGCAAATTAAAATTTAATAGAGGCGCACGCTCGCATTTCATAACTCAATGGCTTGACCACTTTATAACATTGGCATGAAATATAATAAATCGTTAGATATGTATTGACGAACAAGCAATAGGAGTAAAAATAGTAGAAGTTAACCAATGCAAATGTGTGAGCTACGAAGAAATAAAATAATTAAAAAAAAATTTTTAAGTTAAACGGTTTTATTGAAAACAATACTTATATAAAATAATAAAAATACGAAAAGCAAGAAAATAATTAGGTAGGTCCTAGGTACTAGTCATCACACTCTTTATCAATCTAGGGCGTTGATAAGAAAATTAAATAAAAGCGTTGGGTGCGTGAAATTTCTAAAAATGTGAGGCGTAGCATAACCTGATTAAGGTTCAGTTGGTTTTACTTATGACTATCAATAGAAATATGACGCGTCCAACGCTTTTATTTATTTATAAAACCGTTTAACTTAAAACATTTTTTTTAATTATTTTATTTTCAAGTTTTTAGTCTTTATTTAATTGCCTGTTATTTCTCATTCTATTTAGTTCATTTAGTGACTCATTATTACAAGGACTCTTTCCTGACAATTTGTAACAACCTAAGTCCTCAATACATAATCCTTCCAAAGACTTTACTCAACTCTGCGCCACGTATGCTTGTCCCTCCTCCAACTCCAAAATATTTTGATGTCACTTCTATTGGACGGTATGCAATATTTGTTCCAAATATGAGCCAAATCGGGCATCATAGGTCGCTTTCTATTCATGTATGTATTATGTGTTCCAAATATGGACCAAATCAAATCGGACCACAAATACGATTTTTGTGAATATCTCGATCCTTGCGCCAACTAGCGGCGATTTTTTTTGATAGGTCGCTTTCTATTCTTGTATGTATTATGTGTTCGAAGCATGAGCCCAGTCGGACCACAAATACGACTTTTGTGAATATCTCGATCCTTGCGCCACCTAGCGCGATTTTTTTCTTATTATTGCATTGTCATCGGGTTCTGAACTATATTCCAAGTTTCAAGCTTGTAGCTTATCGGGAAGTTACTTAAATTTCAATTACAAGATTCGTTCACAACGGCCGTGCATGCGGCTGTGCAGCCTGTCAACTCAAGCTAAATAAAACCGTTTAAAAAAGGTGAAAAGTGTGGTAGTATCTACATATGTGGTACGTGCTCATTTGAATGTTTCGAAACTTTATGTAAAAATATGTACGTACTACGATTTTGTGTCATATCTCCAGTAATTTTTCTTCTTTTTCTATTCTACCCATTGTTATAACAAAGCATTTCTATTGGTATGTCCTTTGACGATACCCATGCTGAAAATAAATATACAAAGCAATCAGTTAGGAAAATATGTGTGGCAAACACACAAAATACATACAATAATAGATTGAATGAGTGAGAGCACAATGCCACATATACATACGTAAATACCCATACACCTTTACACGGTCGAATGCACAGACATTTGTCTGATTGGATTGTGTTATCCTTTGTGCTTCTATTATGCAGCCAAACAAATATACGGGCATACAAATATAAAGGTGACACACTAGTATTTGGCCATAAATAATAAGCAGTGAACGCAGCATAAATACCATCGTAATAGACTCACACAATGCCAAATTGCTTACAAATGCTAACATTGTTAAGTCCTTGAAAAGGTCCTTAAATGCTCAGTTGGTTTTATGTCGAAATACGTTAAGGTAAACAAAACGGTAACTCAATGAGAAGTTATTAGCATTGATATCCTGCTCAAAAGGGTTGCGTATAGAATAAGATATGCTGATACAAAATAAAAGAAGAAACGTTTGGATAATGGGATCAGATTGATTAATAAAAATAAATGTAAGGCGAGATAACCTTCGAAGAGATTTTAGACCGAGCTTCTCTCCCAATTTGCGTCGTGCTCCTTTTTAATTTTTCCTTCAAATTGGCGTGACGGGACCTACTTGTTTTATGCCAACTCCGAACGGCATCTGCGAGGCAGATGGGATTTCACTGAGAGCTTTTCATAGCAGAAATACACTCGGAATTCTTGCCAAACTTTGCCGAGGGGCAACCACGCTTAGAAAAATGTTCTTCTAATTGAAAAACCTTATTTCTAAAATTTTGATTTTGCTTTGCCCGGGGTTTGAACCCAGGGCATTCGGTGTGGTAGGCGGAGCATGCTACCATCACACCACGGTGGCCAGATTGATTAACGATTTTATGAAATATTTGCTACTCAAGAATTTAATTTTGTCTTTTACATTGATTTATTTTTATTTAACGACAAATGAAGAACTTAGTTACAAACGATATTGAGATATAAGCACAAATCAAATTGATTTATTGAGTGTTTTTCGACGCGAGTGCTAAGAAATTGGTAAAGACAAAAACTAAAAATATAGAAATAATACACTAAAAAGATAAGACTGCCGCCTTTTTATTTAAGTTCTGAAATTAATTACCCAAAATTAAGTTACATGTTAAAGCTGAAGATTGAAATCTTAAAATTAGGATAAAGAATAACGGCAAATCAGGAGAAAACAAATTAATACAGAAGACCAATGACTTAAAATTAATTAAAATAGAAATGTAAATAATAATTATTTATTACTTATCATTACAAAACCAAAAATAAATTCTATAGACTATAGGCGTACGACTAAAAATCGATGAAAATAGACCAGTTGCTGAATACAAATAAATAAATATTGAGGGTATGGTACATAGATTAAATGCCAAGGACAGGCAACTACGACTGACTAAGAAGTTACTTCAGACTCCAAATTGATGAATAAATGCACAAGACTAAAGACTGAAAAGTTAACATTTACGACTGTACGAGCGTAAAGTTTAAAGACTAAAGCAAAGGCTAAACACTAAAGATTAAGACTTAAGCCAAAAAATTATTAACCTAATACTAAATACTAAACACTAAGGACTGAAGACTTAAAAATGGAGACTACAGAATAAATAATAAAGACAAACTGAGGACCAAAGGTCAAAGACTAAAGGCTAAAGAGTAAAGAATAAAAACTAAAGACTGAAGACTAACAAGTAAGGAAGGCTAAGTTCGGGTGTAACCGAACATTACATACTCAGTTGAGAGCTATGGAGACAAAATAAGGAAAATCACCATGTAGGAAAATGAACCTAGGGTAACCCTGGAATGTGGTTGTATGACATGTGTATCAAATGTAAGGTATTAAAGAGTATTTTAAGAGAGAGTAGGCCATAGTTCTATGGATGGACGCCATTTAGGGATATCGCCATAAAGGTGGACCAGGGCTGACTCTAGAATGTGTTTGTACGATATGGGTATCAAATGAAAGGTGATAATGAGTATTTTAAAAGGGAATGGGCTTTAGTTCTATAGGTGAACGCCTTTTCGAGAAATCGCCATAAAGGTGGACCAGGGGTGACTCTAGAAAATGTTTGTACGATATGGGTATCAAATGAAAGCTGTTAATGAATATTTTGAAAAGCAGTGATCCTTAGTTCCATAGGTGGACGCTGTTTCGAGATATCGCCATAAAGGTGGACCAGGGGTGTCTCTAGTTGTACGATATGGGAATCAAATGAAAGGTGTTACTTTTAAGAGGGAGTGGGCATTAGGTCTATAGGTGCACGCCTTTTCGAAATGTCGCCATAAAGGTGGACCAATGGTGACTCTAGAATGTTTGTACGATATGGGTATCAAACGAAAGGTGCTACTGAGCATTTTAAGAGGAAGTGGGCATGAGGTCTATAGGTGGACGCCTTTTCGAGGTATCGTCATTAGGGTGGGCCAGGGGTGACTCTAGAATGTGTTTGTACGATATGGGTAAAGGTGTTACTGATCATTTTAAGATGGAGTGGGCATTAGGTCTATAGGTGGACGCCTTTTCGAGATATCGCCATTAGGGTGAGCCAGGGGTGACTCTAGAATGTGTTTGTATGATATGGGTATCAAATGAAAGATGGTAATGAGTATTTTAAAAGGGAGTAATCCTTAGTTCTATAGGTGGACGCCTTTTCGAGATATCGCCATAAAGGTGGACCAATGGTGACTCTAGAATGTTTGTACGATATGGGTATCAAACGAAAGGTGCTACTGAGCATTTTAAGAGGAAGTGGGCATGAGGTCTATAGGTGGACGCCTTTTCGAGGTATCGTCATTAGGGTGGGCCAGGGGTGACTCTAGAATGTGTTTGTACGATATGGGTAAAGGTGTTACTGATCATTTTAAGATGGAGTGGGCATTAGGTCTATAGGTGGACGCCTTTTCGAGATATCGCCATTAGGGTGAGCCAGGGGTGACTCTAGAATGTTTGTACGATATGGGTATCAAACGAAAGGTGTTACTGAGCATTTTAAGAGGGAGTGGGCATTAGGTCTATAGGTGGACGCCTTTTCGAGATATCGCCATTAGGGTGGGAAAGGGGTGACTCTAGAATGTTTTTGTACGATATGGGTATCAAATGAAAGGTGGTAATGAGTATTTTAAAAGGGAGTAATCCTTAGTTCTATAGGTGGACGCCTTTTCGAGATATCGCCATAAACGTGGACCAAGGGTGACTCTAGAATGTTTGTACGATATGGATATCAAACGAAAGGTGTTACTGAGCATTTTAAGAGGGAGTGGGCATTAGGTCTATAGGTGGACGCCTTTTCGAGATATCGCCATTAGGGTGGGCCAGGGGTGACTCTAGAATGTTTGTACGATATGGGTATCAAACGAAAGGTGTTACTGAGCATTTTAAGAGGGAGTGGGCATTAGGTCTATAGGTGGACGCCTTTTCGAGATATCGCCATTAGGGTGGGCCAGGGTGACTCTAGAATGTGTTTGTACGATATGGGTTTCAAATGAAAGGTGGTAATGAGTATTTTAAAAGGGAGTAATCCTTAGTTCTATAGGTGGACGCCTTTTCGAGATATCGCCATAAAGGTGGACCAAGGGTGACTCTACAATGTTTGTACGATATGGATATCAAACGAAAGGTGTTACTGAGCATTTTAAGAGGGAGTGGGCATTAGGTCTATATGTGGACGCCTTTTCGAGATATCGCCATTAGGGTGGGCCAGGGGTGACTCTAGAATATTTGTACGATATGGGTATCAAACGAAAGGTGTTACTGAGCATTTTAAGAGGGAGTGGGCATTAGGTCTATAGGAGGACGCCTTTTCGAGATATCGCCATTAGGGTGGGCCAGGGGTGACTCTAGAATGTTTGTACGATATGGGTATCAAACGAAAGATGTTACTGAGCATTTTAAGAGGGAGGGGACATTAGGTATATAGGTGGTCGCCTTTTCGAGATATCGCCATTAGGGTGGGCCAGGGGTGACTCTAGAATGTTTGTACGATATGGGTATCAAACGAAAGGTGTTACTGAGCATTTTAAGAGGGAGTGGGCATTAGGTCTATAGGTGGACGCCTTTTCGAGATATCGCCATTAGGGTGGGCCAGGGGTGACTCTAGAATATTTGTACGATATGGGTATCAAACGAAAGGTGTTACTGAGCATTTTAAGAGGGAGTGGGCATTAGGTCTATAGGTGGACGCCTTTTCGAGATATCGCCATTAGGGTGGGCCAGGGGTGACTCTAGAATGTGTTTGTACGATATGGGTATCAAATGAAAGGTGGTAATGAGTATTTTAAAAGGGAGTAATCCTTAGTTCTATAGGTGGACGCCTTTTCGAGATGTCGCCATAAAGGTCGACCAAGGGTGAATCTAGAATGTTTGTACGTTATGGGTATCAAATGAAAGGTGGTAATGAGTATTTTAAAAGGGAGTAATCCTTAGTTCTATAGGTGGACGCCTTTTCGAGATGTCGCCATAAAGGCGGACCAAGGGTGACTCTAGAATGTTTGTACGATATGGATATCAAATGAATGGTGTTACTGAGCATTTTAAGAGGGAGTGGGCATTAAGTCTATAGGTGGACGCCTTTTCGTGATATCGCCATTAGGGTGGGCCAGGGGTGACTCTAGAAAGTATTTGTACGATATGGGTATCAAACGAAAGGTGTTACTGAGAATTTTAAGAGGGAGTGGGCATTAGGTCTATAGGTGGACGCCTTTTCGAGATATCGCCATTAGGGCGGGCCAGGGGTGACCTTAGAAGGTTTGTACGATATGGGTATCAAACGAAAGGTGTTACTAAGCATTTTAAAAGGGAGTGGGCATTAGGTCTATAGGTGGACGCCTTTTCGAGATATCGCAATTAGGGTGGGCCAAGGGTGACTCTAGAATGTGTTTGTACGATATGGGTATCAAATGAAAGGTGGTAATGAGTATTTTAAAAGGAAGTAATCCTTAGTTCTATAGGTAGACGCCTTTTCGAGATATCGCCATAAAGGTGGACCAAGGGTGACTCTAGAATGTTTGTACGATATGGGTATCAAACGAAAGGTGTTACTGAGCATTTTAAGAGGGAGTGGGCATTAGGTCTATAGGTGGACGCCTTTTCGAGATATCGCCATTAGGGTGGGCCAGGGTGACTCTAGAATGTGTTTGTACGATATGGGTATCAAATGAAAGGTGGTAGTGAGTATTTTAAAAGGGAGTAATCCTTAGTTCTATAGGTGGACGCCTTTTCGAGATATCGTCATTAGGGTGGGCCAGGGGTGACTCTAGAATGTGTTTGTACGATATGGGTATCAAACGAAAGGTGTTACTGAGCATTTTAAGAGGGAGTGGGCATTAGGTCTATAGGTGGACGCCTTTTCGAGATATCGCCATTAGGGCGGGCCAGGGGTGACCTTAGAAGGTTTGTACGATATGGGTATCAAACGAAAGGTGTTACTAAGCATTTTAAAAGGGAGTGGGCATTAGGTCTATAGGTGGACGCCTTTTCGAGATATCGCAATTAGGGTGGGCCAAGGGTGACTCTAGAATGTGTTTGTACGATATGGGTATCAAATGAAAGGTGGTAATGAGTATTTTAAAAGGAAGTAATCCTTAGTTCTATAGGTAGACGCCTTTTCGAGATATCGCCATAAAGGTGGACCAAGGGTGACTCTAGAATGTTTGTACGATATGGGTATCAAACGAAAGGTGTTACTGAGCATTTTAAGAGGGAGTGGGCATTAGGTCTATAGGTGGACGCCTTTTCGAGATATCGCCATTAGGGTGGGCCAGGGTGACTCTAGAATGTGTTTGTACGATATGGGTATCAAATGAAAGGTGGTAGTGAGTATTTTAAAAGGGAGTAATCCTTAGTTCTATAGGTGGACGCCTTTTAGAGATATCGCCATAAAGGTGGACCAAGGGTGACTCTAGAATGTTTGTACGATATGGGTATCAAACGAAAGGTGTTACTGAGCGTTTTAAGAGGGAGTGGGCATTAGGTCTATAGGTGGACGCCTTTTCGAGATATCGCCATTAGGGTGGGCCAGGGGTGACTCTAGAATGTTTGTACGATATGGGTATCAAACGAAAGGTGTTACTGAGCATTTTAAGAGGGAGTGGACATTAGGTCTATAGGTGGACGCCTTTTAGAGATATCGCCATTAGGGTGGGCCAGGGGTGACTCTAGAATGTTTGTACGATATGGGTATCAAACGAAAGGTGTTACTGAGCATTTTAAGAGGGAGTGGGCATTAGGTCTATAGGTGGACGCCTTTTCGAGATATCGCCATTAGGGTGGGCCAGGGGTGACTCTAGAATGTTTGTACGGTATGGGTATCAAATGAAAGGTGTTAATGAGTATTTTAAAAGGGCGTGGAGCTTAGTTCCATAGGTGGACGCTTTTTCGAGATATCGCCATAAAGGTGGACCAGGGGTGACTATATAGTGTGTTTGTACGATATGGGTATCAAATTAAAGGTATTAATGAGAGTTTTAAAAGGGAGTGGTGGTAGTTGTATATGTGAAGGCGTTTTCCAGATATCGACCAAAATGTGGACCAGGGTGACCCAGAATATCATCTGTTGGATACCGCTAATTTATTTATATATGTAATACCTGCCAAGATTTTAAGTGTTTTTTATTTCGCCCTGTAGAAGTTTTTCATTTTCTTCTACTTAATATGGTAGGTGTCACAACCATTTTATAAAGTTTTTTCTAAAGTTATATTTCGCGTCAATAAAACAATCCAATTACCTTACCATGTTTCATCCCTTTTTTCGTATTTGGTATAGGATTATGGCATTTCTTTAATTTTTCGTAATTTTCGATATCGAAAAAGTGGGTGTGGTCATAGTAGGATTTCGTTCATTTTTCATACCAAGACAAAGTGAGTTCAAGTAAGCACGTGAACTAAGTTCATTAAAGATATGTCGATTTTTGCTCAAGTTATCGTGTTAACGGCCATGCGGAAGGACAGACGGTGGACTGTGTATAAAAACTGGGCGTGGCTTCCACCGATTTCGCCCATTTTCACAGAGAACAGTTACCGTCATAGAGTCTATGCCCCTA
Organism: Eurosta solidaginis; assembly: GCF_040869045.1. Classification (NCBI taxonomy): domain Eukaryota; kingdom Metazoa; phylum Arthropoda; class Insecta; order Diptera; family Tephritidae; genus Eurosta; species Eurosta solidaginis. The sequence continues at coordinate 500,215 of NW_027136934.1, forward strand.
CCAAATTTGAGAAGGATTGGTAAATTTTTGTTCGACTTATGGCATTAAAAGTATTCTAGAAAAATTAAATGAAAATGGGCGGAGCCACGCCCATTTTAAAATTTTCTTTTATTTTTGTATTTTGTTGCATCATATCATTACTGGAGTTGAATTTTGACTTAATTTACTTATATACAGTAAAGATATTAAATTTTTTGTTAAAATTTGAATTTAAAAAAAATTTTTTTTAAAAAGTGGGCGTGTTCTTTATTCAATTTTGCTAATTTTTATTTAGCACATATATAGTAATAGTAGTAACGAACCTGCCTAATTTCATCATGATATCTTCAACGACTGCCAAATTACAGCTAGCAAAACTTTTAAATTACCTTCTTGTAAAAGTGGGCGGTGCCACGCCCATTGTCCAAAATTTTACTAATTCTCTATTCTGCGTCATAACGTCAACTCATCTACCAAGTTTCGTCGCTTTATCTGTCTTTTGTAATGAATTATCGCACTTTCTCGGTTTTTCGAAATTTTCGATATCGAAAAAGTGGGCGTGGTTATAGTCCGATATCGTTCATTTTAAATAGCGATCTGAGATGAGTGCTCAGGAACCTACATACCAAATTTCATCAAGATACCTCAAAATTTACTCAAGTTATCGTGTTAACGGACGGACGGACGGACGGACATGGCTCAATCAAATTTTTTTTCGATCCTGATTATTTTTTCTATATCTATCTCGATTCCTTTATATATGTACAACCAACCGTTATCCAATCAAACTTAATATACTCTGTGAGCTCTGCTCAACTGAGTATAAAAAAATAATTTGAAATACAAAACGATAATGCAAAAATGAAAAATTTCAATTATAAAATTAAACTAAAACATCAAAAGTTCAAAATTAAAAAATAAGTATCAAAGTTTTAAAACCTAAAACTAAAAACTAAATAAAATTAAATAAAATTTAATAAAGTTTTAAAAAATATCAAAAGTTCAAAAATAAAAATTAAAAATTAATCACAAGAAAAAAAAATTAAAAAATTAAAACTAAAAAAAGGGTAGTCAATAGTTCAAAATTAAAAATTGGAAAATAAAAATTAAAATTCTAAGAAATAAAAAAACGTTAAATATTGAAAATGATAAAAAAAAAACTAAGCCCAAGCATATTTGTGGGAACTCGCTGGGAAGCAGTTGTACAAAAATCTTACAAAAATGTTTTTAAGATTCAGATTCCAGGTAAACAATTTTGTAAATAGTTTTGTGACATTTCCTGGAGAATTGCTAGTTAGAATCATAAAAAAAATTGGAAATCTGGCTGAAATGTTCCAAGCACTCTGAACGCATTATAATCAATAACTGGAAAACTTAAGATTGGATAATGTGAATAAAGGATCGCAAAGGCAGAATGTGTCCATAGTGTTTCAAGAATTTGTATGATGACCAAACGGAAACAACCCAAATAGGTGCGATAGAATAACTCCGTCCTCTTGGCAAATACCAGAGTTTTCTAGGACCTAGCCTAATTTCTTCCTCGAGATCTGGCACCTCTGTCGCCTCTAGTAGATGGCGCCTTGACCTCGCCAGCGCAGGAAATTAACACAGAACACACTGACGAGGCTGAAGTTAAAAGCATGTGACGCTAGAAGGCAGTGTCCAGTTAAAATGCCCACCGTGAGCCTAAGGTCTTCACTCATTAGAGATATGAGCTAGTGCTTTTTTCCAATCCCTTGATGGAGCAAATGCAACTCCTGTCTCTTTTTGATTTCTGTATTGAGACGTCCACTGTCGATTCATCGAGTGCTGTTGGAAAACTTAAATAAAAAGTTTCCAAAAACTACCTGATGAAGTATGCTAGCAAACTATAAATCTTTGTGATGGTTTTATACTTAATAAACACGCACCAACATACATTACTTAGATACACACATACCAAACCACGAAAGCAAATACGCACATATACATTTACAAGGTATTTATAACCACAATCACATATAGCCCTCGGCGTCGTCACTAGAATGTTAAGCATTTCACGGCTCATTAAAACTTTCACGGAATATTTTAATGATTGGTGTCAACTTAGTTGGAGATATATACATCCACACATTTACGTAGGAATATTTTAATACCACGTTAGACTTACATGCACAGATTTCACACATGCATAGCTTCAAAAAAACCTATACATACGTATACCTAATTCAAAGCCAGTGAAAAAATATATTTCTGAGTGTCGCACAACAAATTCTTAGAAGGTCTAGGCATATGCCGCCATCATTCGTCTTGTGATACAAAGCAGCTGTGGGCACAAACTTTTAAATATATGCATAATAAAATATTTTATATTAATATATATTGTATATATGTGTACGTATGAATTAAACAAGCTACTTTGCATAAAGCTCATTTACTGGTATTTATATAAAATGTTGGTAATTAAAATTGTGTAAATAACTATGCAGTGTAAATAATTTATAAGATTTATGACATTTGATATGTTTGAACAGTGATAAGACATCTTTAAATTAATATATGTATATGCCCACTTATTCAAATATGTATGCCTTTACTTCAATGATATTTGCTTTTGGGAGGGTTTTATGTGAAAACTGGGAAATTTTCAAATGTTATTAGTAAGAATGGCGTATGTATTTTTAAATACAGTTAAAAATGTGCTATTTGTGTTTTTTACAAAAACATAACTACATACTGATGGAAAAAAAGGACGGCCAAAATAAAAACCGAATGCCTTCAGAAAGAGATTTAAGACTAAAATTGAGAGTCTTAAATTAGAAAACTAAATTAAAAATAGCAATATGAGACTGTTTCGCTATTGAATGACAAATAAATAGTATTGATATAATCGTGATGGCGGTAGCGTTGCTTATAATGCTTCAAGTTCCATTTCAAGAGCTTAAAAATATTTCCCACTATTTGGATTAACAAAATATACATATATATATTTAAAATGCAGAAAAAAATAAAAAATTAAAACTAAAAATATTAAAATATATAGATGAAAATACAAAAGTTAAAATTAAGAAATAAAATAAATAAATGTAAGGCGCGATAATCTCCGAAGAGATTTTAGGCCGAGCCAAGGCCTAAAAGGCCAGTTTAAAAAATAAAAAACAAAAATTAAAAATTTAAAATGGAAATTTTAAATTTGAAAAAAAAAAGCAGAATTAAACTATAAAAGCGAAAAACTATAAACTTGAAACAAAAAAAAAACCTAAAAATAGAAAGTATTAAAAAAAAATTAAAAACTGCAAGCTTAAAGATTTAAATTAATAACCAAAAACTAGGAGCTAAAAACAAAATATAAAAATCTAAAAATCGAAAGTCAACAATCAGATATCACAAACATAAAATAATTAACAAAATTAAATATTAAATACTAAAAAAAATGTATATATAAAAAATTTAAACCTAAAAATCTAAGCTTAAATTTATATAAAAATAAAACTAAAAATAATTAATTTAAACATTAAAATTAATATAAATATTAAAATTTAAATTAAATGTAATATCAAAATTAAAATTAAACTAAAACAAAATTGGAAATAAAATTATATTTAAAATAGAAATAACAATAAAAATAAAATAATAATAATAAAATTAAAATCAAGATTCAAATTTAAATTAAAAATGTAATTAAAATTTAAACTAAAAAATAAAATTAAAATTAAAACAAAAACTTAAATTAAAATGAAAGTAAAACAAAAAGTTAAATTAAAATTAAAAAAACTTAAACTAAAATACAAATAAAATAAAAACTTAAATTAAAACGAAACTAAAATTGAAATTATAATTAAAATTAAGACTAAAATCTAAAATAAAATAAAAATTTAATTTGACATTAAAGTAAAAGTTAAAACTAAAATTTTAGATTAAATTAAAATTAAGAATAAATATAAAATTCAAATTTAAATTAAATTTCAAATTAAAATTGAAATTAATAGTAAAATCAAAATTAAAATTAAATTTTAACTAAGTTAAATTAAATTAGAATCAAAATTTAAATTTAAAAATAATTGTTTAAATTAAAAATTCCAATAAAATTTAAATTATTATTCAACTTATAAATAAAATCAAAATTAAAAATTAAGTTAATATTTAAATTAAAAATAAAAAAATAGTTTATTTAAATTAACAATAAAATTTAAATTATAATTCAACTTATAAATAAAATCAAAATGAAAAATTAAATTAAAATTTACATTAAAATTAAAAAAAAAATTATTTTTATTTAAATTAGCAACAAAATTGGTATTATAATTCAAATTAAAAATAAAATTAAAGTTAAATTTAGTTTTAAAATCAAAATTAAAATTATAATTCAAATCAGAATTAACATTAAAATTTAAATTTTAATTAGAAATAAAAATAAAAATTACTCTAAAATTTAAATTTAATTAAAAAATAGTTGTTATCATTCTAACTAAAGTCGACCGCCTTTTAGTTACTGTGTATTACTCCACTACTTATTGCATTCCATTACCAGCTTCACTTTACTTTCATTGCTACGAGGTTAGTAGGTGAAACATTTCATGTAAAAAAACTGGTTTTGCGCAAGCAACATTGATGAGTCAACCAGAAAAGTACTTACAAGTCATATATTACTCACTTGCGAATGAAGGTACAAATTAAATACTCGTATTTGTAAAGCTAATTAAAACGAAAATAAAATACAATTGAAGTTACTGAGCAAGCCGCCAAATTAAAATTGTAAAAATATAACAAAATCTCAAGTTAAGATGCCTGTGGCCGGAAACGAGCTTTGATTGAAAGCAGTGATTTAATTGCATACCCATATCGTACAAACACATTATAGAGTCACCCCTGGTCCACCTTTATGGCGATATCCCGAAAACGCGTCCACCTGTAGAACTAAGGCACACTCCCTTTTAAAATAATATTTAATACCTTTCATTTGATACCATTGCCATAAAAACACATCCCAGGGTTACCCTAGGTTAATTTTTCTACATGTTGATTTTCCCTTATTTGACAAAGGATGAAGGAAAATCGTTCGAAAAAACGTCACCCTTGGTCTATAATTTGGTCGATGTATCCCAAACGTATGTCATATGGAATTAAAAACCACTTATAGACCACATACAAAACCCTACGAAACCAACGCAGCTAAGCTTTGAGCTGAGTATGTAATGTTCGGTTACACCCGAACTTAGCCTTCCTTACTTGTTTTTTATAAAGCTTGGTACAACAGAAGATAAATGTTTTCATACAACAATTTATTAACTCCATATTTATTACTATTGCAATAGAAACAAATTAAATAAAAACAATCAATTTCTGAGAGAAAAAATTATCACAAATCGAATTTGTGAGTGCACCTCATAGTCCCGACAATTTTCAGAAATCTGGACAACACAATACCGCGTGGATATGATGTCGGATTTGGTCGTGTCGGGATTATGAATTGTCGCGATCTACTCGTTTTGGGATTATGAATTGTGCGCGATCTAGTTGTGTCGGGACTATGTGTTTCGTGATTTTGTATTTCGGGATTTTGTAATTCGGGATTATGTTATACACTCCAAACTTATTTGCTAAGTTCAATATTGTTTTTGCCTCTAATTTGATTGGAATGCAATTTCAGCGTTTCGTTTGTATAAGTTTTTTTATTAAAATATATTTATTATTATTTTATGCACTTGCAAAGTATTTACTTATGAGAATTCAAAGTTCACTTAACTAATTTATAAATGCAGGTTTTGCCATAAATACTTTGCCAGTTGATTTTGTAGCGCTCGTGTGCTAACAAGTACAGTTAAGCGGTGTTTTAGTGATTTAGTTTGTATTAAATCGAAAGTGAAGAAATGAGCTCAAATTTCTTTGTTCGCCATTCATTTCAATGCTCGCTTTTTATAGCGTTTATTGTTCTTTTTTCATTGCAATGGTGTGCGTTTGCCACAGATTTTCGTAAGTAACGATTTCTGTTTATCGGGATGTTTTTTAAACTAGTTTTGTGAAACTTTTCCATAAGTTATCATTCAATTGGCACAAAATTTGATTGATTTGGTTAGAACTCGTATTATACCAAAAAAGGACGCTTGGATTAAGATGGTGCGTCAAAGTGTTAATAAAATGTTTCTTCTGCACCCAAGCTATTTTGTTGTGGCATCCACATACGTAAAGAAATCGATTGAGCTTCCGAGCTTATTCACAAAACATTAGGTATAATGTGAGTATGTGTAAATGATAGCAAATATTGCAATGAACGGTTAAACAGAAACATCAGATATCCAGCCATCAGCGAAGAAATCTGTAAACATCTCCGAGAGTAAGTGTTCGAAATTCCCACATATGCCCCTTGACCTAGCCTTACCTAATGATGGGTACATCGAGAAAGCGAGTGTCCTCCAAAAACGTTAGGATTACTCACTGTATATCTACCTAGGTTATAAAATAGCTACCATTTAACTATTTCAATGACTTCAAGAGGGAAAGACGAGCCATAACTGATTTTTCCTGGATTACGCCGGCACATTGAAGCCTGGTACCTTAATGGAAGCACCAATTTCCAGAACGTACGAGATCTATATCCGGCAGAGGACCATCAACATCGATAACACTCAAAACCTTCGCTAAAATAACAAAACAACATCAACCGATATTTAAGAAGCTAAAAGGGGTTTCTCAGTGGGATATGTTTATTTTTGAATTTTTTCGGCCTTTCACAGTGATACATTTTTATTTTCAAAAGATTTCTTATTGTCACTGAGACTTTTTAGTGTGATTTGTAGGCTTCATTTTTTTCAAAACTGTTACTTTGCAATCTTATTAGGTTTCGGTAATAGTAAATCTACATTTGCGGGTTATTCACGGATTATTTCCAGGACCATTTCAAAATCATTGCTGTATTGTTCGCGAATAATTTTGGAATAACGGCGGTACTTTTTTGCAGTGATGTCTGGATGATTCTAGGACTATTTCGAGATCATTAGGGATGGTGTTAGAGAAAATTTTGAGACTGTTTGGACGACTACTGCGTGATATATTGGTAGGCGACTATTTTAGAAAAATTTCGGAATCATTTACTTTGGAATCATTTAGTAGGGTTTGGAAAAATGTATTTATGAATGAGAAAAGAGAATGGATTGTTATTGGTTTAACGTCGACCTGTTATCGGCTTGTTATCAATAAAAACTGTTTTCAAAGAATTACAATTTTATTATAGAATTATCGAGGAGTTATCGCTTTACTGATGAGTAGTACTTCAATACAATAGTTTTGGATGATTGCGCGAACGCAAAATCTACGGAAACATGTAGACTGCCTGCCGGATGATTGCTTCAGATCTTCCAGAAGGGCAGGCGAGGCGATACACGTGTACACCAAGGGTTCCAAGCCAATAGAAGGTGTAGGGTCTGCTGTATACTGTGCTGATCTGAAAATATACAGATGCTACAAGCTGACAGATCACGATAGCGAAGTAGTAGCTGTCAACAAAGTAGTAGAAACATTGGAAGAAAATAGCTTAAGCGGCAGCCACGAAAACTTTTATATTGTTAACCAAGCAGCTATTAAGGCAATAATCTCGCATGGCACGACAGGTGAAGAAAATCGACATTGGGCGAAACTTACATCTTTCTGGTGTACAAGGACATATGGGAATAGATGCAAATGAAAAAGCTGATGAGCAAACTGGAAAGGGAGCATCACCGAAGCTTGCACCGTAGACGACCCAATAAGATTGGTCGAGGTTAAGTGAAGAAGAGAGTTGCAAGCAGGAAAAGCGAGGACCCAATCTCGGGTCCCCCCAGCGGGTTAGGGGGTCAGAATATACCCGCGGTAGGTATGCCTAGAGGTGACTAAAATACCAGATTCAAGGGGCTGTGTAGCGCAATCCTTCAGGTTTCCAGCGCATTATATAGCTTCTCCAAACCCAATTGTCAACCTCACCTATCAGCGGCGAATCCTGTTTCACTAACAGACGAGGCTCTGGCGACCCCAAGCTCCTCATGGAACTTGGGGGGGGGGGGGGTGTTGGGAGGGATGGCCTGAAGGTTTAATATGGCCGCATTAATCGTTACCGAGGTGGTCGCGCTAGCGCCTTAATGGTGCTGTGTTACCGGAGCGTACCGGATCTGTATCCGGCAAAGGACCATCACTTCAATAACACTCCCCAAAGCCTTCGGGGAGCAACTTTATCGCTACAACAACAACAAAAACAACCCAATCTCGGGGCTGGATAATGCCGAAAATTATGTGGAGATTTTACAGCCTTAGACTTGCATATTTACCCTTATAATTAAAATGATATTACAGTAGGCACATGACGGGTATTCTGACTACACTGCCTTCTGTGGTCACACAATTTCAAATTAGGCCTACTTAGTTATAGCAGATATAGGACGTGTGGTATTCAGGAACAAAACCTCCAGCACGTTTGGATCGAGTGAACTGAGATCGCCAGGCTAAGAATCTAGCTATTTGGAGTGATACAGCTATCAGATCTAAAGGCATCCAGCGACACTGGCCCTAGAAAACTTGTTGTATTTTACAAGAGGTCGAAATTTGTATAACATAAGTCCTAGGTTTTGATATTGTTTTTCAGTTTGGTTGTTGAACAAACTTCTAGTAGGGCTGTGGACTCACTCAGTTTATGTGAAGTCCTCACGGTCGATCATTTACGTGTAACTTTATTTTTTAATAAAGCAATCACATATATCAACACTAATATTTATCTACAAGAAGGAAACCCGAGAACAGAAGCATTCAGAAAAATGTCGCACGCCGCTCCCCTGGATAACTATAAGATAACTAAAAAAGCAATCAAGCATACATAAAGCTTCGTCGTTTGAATGATTTGGCTTTTGTTGTTGATTTCTTAATACTTTTTCTTTTTGAAACTTTTGACAATATCGTTAATTTGTCTTTGCGACAACACAGCCAATCCCGTAACAAAATGTCACTTTGGCGATGAAAAATGTATGATTGAGCAGGCTACCAAATTGTTGAAGAAAGCCGCCACAGGAATACCTGAAAAAAATATACCCAGTCTGGAACCGTGGAAAGTGGCAAAAATTGAAACGCTGGGCGATAAGAGCAAAGCCCTTAATGTTGATTTGGTCATGTCTAATGTGGAATTTTACAACTATACGAAGGCAAGCGTAAGCGGAATCAAGTAAGTTTCTGAAACAAAAAATTGGAATATTTATGAGAAATTTATGCAAGTTGTTTGAGATTAATTAAATTATTAATGTAATTATATCATTTATCACCTTTTGATCTATTTCCATAACCTTAAACATATTATTTATATCATAATTTTATAATTTCTTTTCTTATGCTTTTTCTGTCTTTAATTTAAACTTTGTTCCCTTTTGATATCAACTTGTTTATATTTCTTTTACAATTTTTTTTAACAAATTCTTCTTATTAAAATTTATTTGCATAAACTACAATGTGGATTAAAATCGTATAGTTTATGTGTACCTAATTTTGTATAAAAGGAATAGCAATGTAGGCAATACTTAGAGACACGAGGCATGCGCCGTTACACAAGTATGTTTGGTAGAGATTTGGAGTTCAAAACTCAACTTTCAAAAAGCTAGCTGAATAAGAAGTGAATTCAGAAACATGCCCCAGTAACCATCGCCGTGTGCGAATTTTGTAATTTTCTGAAATTTGTTTGTTTGTTTTTATACCTTTCATGAACATGAAATAGTATATTAACTTTGGTCCGATGTTTGTAACGTTGAGAAATATATAAGATAGACTCACCGTTAAGTATACCGATTGATCAGGGCGACGAACTGAGTTGATATAGCCATGTCCGTCTGTCCGTCCATCTGTCTGTTTGAACGCAAACTAGTCCCTCAAATTTTGAGACATCTCAATGAAATTGGCACAAGGACGTATTTTTGTATTATATTAGACATTTGTCGGATCCGGTAGGATCGGACCACTATAACATACATCCCCCACACAACCGATCGTTCAGATAAAGACGATTTTGGTCATTCCTGCCGCAATTTGGAAAGTATAAACGTGAAACTCGGTGATATATATTTGAATATATCATAGAAGATTTTTTGAAAAAATTAATTTGTTCGGAGCTATATATAGTATATATCCCATACAACCGATCGTTCAGATAGAAGAATCGTTGGCAATTTCTCCCTTAATTTCTAATATAAAAACGTTAAACTTAGTGATATATATTCTAATATTTCATAGAAGATTTCCTGTAAAAATCATTTCGATCGGAGCTATATATAACATATATATCCCATACAACCGATCGTTCAGATAAGGGGGTTTTTACCATTTTTTTTATATTTATCTTAAAATCGTTTAGGTATGTACATCTGTTCTCTATATATTTCTTATCTTATACAGCGCATTATTTGAAGATTACGAACGGAATAAGATTATTGTTCAGCCCCATTCATGATAGGTATGAAGTCCTCGGCACAGCCGAAGGCAGTCAAGTCCTTACTTGTTTTTGCTTATATTTATTTGTTTAAAAACTCTGTTAAGGTCTTTTTTTTAATCTTTTTTTAAAATTCATATCCTTATTTTTTTTAATTTTGAAAAAATTTTATTTTTAACTTAAATACACTGAAGAAATATAATTTTATTAAAAAAAAAAAAAATTTGTATATTGTAAATTGGGTTTTCATGATTTTTAACTTTTTACTTTTTCTAAATTAATATTGATATATAAAACTCCGCCGAATTTTGTGTATAAAATATTTAAAAAAAAATAATTTATTTATTATTTTATTGTTATGTAAATTCTGTTTTATATTTCATCTAAATTTTTTCGTCTTAATTCCTTTTAATGTAAAATTTTATTTGGTTTTTTTTTTGTCTTATTTAAACTTATATTTCATGATATGCAGTTTTTCACTATGTGCCATATATTTTTTTATAAAAAATTAAAAAAATTTTCATGCTTTTTAACTTTGCTTTGTCTTTGTTAAATTAATATTGATATAGAAAACACCGCCGAGTTCTTTGAATAAAATATTAAAAAAAATTTATTAAAAATTTGTTGTTTTACTGATATTTAAATTCTGTTTTATATTTCACCTAAGTTTTTTCGTCTTAATTTCTTTTAATGTAAAATTTGATTTGGTTTTTTTTTTTTGTTTAATTTAAACTTATTTTTCATGATCGCATTTTTTCACCATGTACCATTTATTATTTTATAAAAATTAAAAAAAAAAATGTATATAAAAATAAAATTTGTATATTGTAAATTGGGTTTTCATACTTTTTAGCTATGACTGTTCTCATTTTTTTTTTTTTGTAATTCTTTGCTGTTCTTATTATTTACATTTTTTAAATCAGTTTTAAATTAATATTGATATATACACCGCCGACGAATTCTTTGAATAAAATATTTAAAAAAGGCAATAGAAAATTGCTTGTTTTATTGTTATTTAAATTTTTTTTATAATTAAACTACATCTTTTTAGTCTTAATTGCGTTTAATTTGATGTTTCATTTCTTATTGTTTTATTTAAACAAATTTTTCATGATATGCATTTTTTTCATTATTGCCATATATTTTTTTATAAAAAATTAAAAAAAAAAAATATGGTTTTGCTTTGACTGCATTTTCTGTGCATCACTTTTTGTTTAAGTTTTTCTTGCACTCCTATACTTAATATAAACAATTGAGAAAGTTAAATTTTTTGTTCAAATTATTAATGTTTTTTTTTTTTATTGTTTCAATATTGTTTCAATAGAGGCTTCACAAAAGATCTCAACAAACCAATGAAAATTGTAACCCGCAATATTAATCCACGCATGACAATTAAGGCGCATTACAAAATTAACGGTAATATACTTGTGCTACCAGTAATAGGCGAGGGTGAAATGACAATGGTATTGGATAATGTGAAATCACGTTTTACAACCACAATTAAAGCGCAGGAGCGTAATGGCAAGCATTATATGTCAGTGGATAATATTAAAATTGAAAGCTCTATGGATAGGTGAGTTAATGGCAATTGAAATTGAAATCTGTCTGTTTGCCTCTCTCTTTCTCTCTAACTCTCTCTTTCTTTCCAGAGTTACAACTGAAATGACAAATCTTTTCAATGGCGACAAAACTCTTTCAGAGAGCATTCTAGAAGTAATGAATGAAAATTGGCGCGTGCTCAGTGATGAAATTACGCCGAGAATAAACGCAGCCTTGGCGCATAGCCTCGAAGAGTTATTGACGAATTTCTTTATTGACATACCTTATGAGGATTATTTTTTGACCGAATAAATTGAAGAGATTTTAATATAAACTATGCACGGAAAAAACTGTTTTTTTTTTAACTATTAGCCAGTATTTTCTAGGTTTGATACTAAGACAAATACCCCCCTGCGGTTAAGCCTTACATGTGAGGGAATTTACTTTTATTGAAGTTGACAATAAAGTCTACTTAACTTGTCAGCTGAAATTTACAAAAAGGCGTTATTTTCGGAATAGTGTGTGAATTTTGTGTTAAGTTAAAAATGGAAGCAAAGCGTTTTTTTTTTTAAGACCTTAGGCTACTAGCCAATAGAATAGCGAACAATTTTACTAAAAAGTTAGGCGAAGGCTTTAAAATTGGGCAGAATTTCAAAAGAAAATGGTGACCTGGTAGCCCATGTCTAGAGAGTGGCTACATTATGGATAGGACACTCTCTACACTCTGGGACGAAGAGAGCTAAGAAGCACGCAGAAAAGATATTCAAGTATGATTGGACGTTCTTAAAGCTGCATCAGAGCTTTTGAATGCAAGACGGAACAGATTTTCGCTACATATACCACAAATTAGGAAGAGCCCGTGACAAGAAAAAGAACTCATCAATACACCAACGAATTTAAAGCCACCTTCAATAGCACGAAAATGTCCAATCCAATTTGTCTGCACTTGGTTTTAACGCAAGACTTAAATGGAATAAGGTTTTGCAAAGAATAAGAACAAAAATATAAGATAAATTTGAAAAGAATGGGATAGAGGGTAAAAGAAAGAAATATGGCTTGCTTTTTAAATAAACGGTAACCAAGTTTCGGGCAGGACTAAGTCTGCCGGGTATACTAGTTCTTTAAACGGTTTTATTTAGCTTGACTTGACAGGCCGGCCGGCCGGCCATTGGGAACGAGTTTTGTAATTAAAATTTAAGTAACTTCCCGATAAGCCACAAGCATGGTATATAGTTCAGAACCCGATGACAATGGAATAATAAGATAAAAAAATAGGAGGCGCATGGTACGAATTATTAAAAAAAATTCGTATTTGTGTGTCCGATTTGCCTCATATTTGGAGCACATGTTACATACAGAAATATAAATCGTTTTATGAAAAAAATCCCGCTAGGTGCGGATCGGAATATTAAAAATACTCGTATTTGTCCTCCGATTTTGCTCATATTTGGAACAAATATTACATACAGGCCGGTAGAAGTGAAATCAAAATACTTTGGAGTTCGAGGAGAGACAAGAATACGTGCGCAGAGTCGAGTAAAGTCTTTGGAAGGATTATGTATTGAGGAATTAGAATGTAACAAATTGTCAGGAAGGAGTCCTTGTAACAGTGAGCCTCTAAATGAACTAAGTAGAATGAGAAATAATAGACAATTAAATAAAGACTAAAACTTGAAAAAAAAAGTAAAAAAAAATTAAGTTAAAGGATTTTATTGAAACCAATACTTACATAAAGTAATAATAATACTGTAACGAATTTACTGAAATTCCTCTTATTTGCAACCGTCTACTAACGTTTTAATCACTAAACTGTTGAATAAATAACTCCACTATTCCATAATGCAAAATGGCCTTTATTCAAGTACTTCACAAATAACACTATTACTTCTCGACAAATAGCGTACTTAAATCAAACTGAATTGTCATGCCTCAACTGTTGCTGCTTTTGTACTGTTTGATTTCGTCGTTGACATATTTCTAGGCGCTTCTATTTCTAGAATTTACTAGTTACTTAGCAGCTATACATTTCTCAGCTATAACTACAGATGCACGATTTTATAGCTTCTCTCATAGCCCATGCGCGTGTATATGTGAGTGATACTTGCACAAATGATTGCATACCTTTGGGAGTATCCCAGATATATGCATGTGTTTGTGCGTTACTCTCCGCTGCTTATATGGACATATGTACAGACATAATGATTGATTTATTGACGTGCATACAAGTCACTGCTAATTGTTGGCTTAGAGATGATAGTATCCCTTATTGTTGCTAATATTCGTCACAATATTAAAATACAGAAAATAGAAAATACTAATCAGCAACCTCCTCATCAATCTAGGGCGTTGATCGGACAATTAAATAAAAGCGTTGTGCACGTGAAATTTCTAAAAATGTGAGGCGTAGCATAACTTGATGAAGCTTCAGTTGGTTTTACTTATGACTATCAATAGAAACTTGACGCATCTAACGCTTTTATTTATTTGTCTGATCAACGCCCTACATTGATGAGGAGTGTTATGACTGTACTATTCATAGGGCCTACCTGATTTTCTAACTTTTAGTATTATTATTACTTAATGTAAGTATTGTTTGCAATAAAACCGTTTAACTAAAATTTTTTTTTTTATTATTTTATTTATAAAAAAATGCGAAAATTATTTGCAAAACTATGTGAAAACTGGAAAAAGTGCTTGTTCTAATACTTTTTTCCGTGACTCGATGTCTAATGGAATACTATGATGTTTGAATTTTATTATCTTTGTGCACCGCTATTGCTATCCTCAGTACCGAAAAAAATAGTTTAAAATTTGCTTTCAACTTTCACGTTGTTTCGTAAATTTATCAACATTTTCTCAATTTGACAGTCATAAAATTATTCGCCTTTGTGCAATCATTTTTGTTTAGAACTTCAGCAATGACATCCTTCTTCTTCAATAAGGGTACGATGAAAACTTCGTAACATTTTTACTATCAAGCAATTATTAAAAATATTTGCTTTCTATGTGACTGTTTTATATAAATACCCTGCTAAGTCAAATAATCCACCAAGGCTCTCCTGCATGCATGCGTACAAAAGTATATATAAGTCTACATACATACGTACGTACTCATTTAAAAGCGCTGCCGCCCTAAAAACTTAATATTGTCCCGCATTTTGTATGCATTTCTATGATGATCAAACTTATGGGTGTTGGTTGGGTTGTAAAAATGTTTTCAGCGTGGGCGTGTTAGGTTGAGTAAGGATTCTTGACGATTATTTATTACTGCTGGCATATCATCATTGCTTCCCTCTCAGGTCCGCTCACAATATCCGCGCACACAAACAAACATTCACATGCATATGTACCCTGCAAAAAACAGTGCGACTAATCCGTAAAGAGAGCGGTCTCCTATTAATCTCTTTTGTCTACATTGCGGCATACTTGATCCCCTCTTGTCCCTTTTGGGTACAGTTAGAATTAGTCAGGTTGAAATCTATGTAGCCCATTCTAAGAAACATAAAAAAACGGCAACGAAGTGAGTTAAATAACAAGTAAGGAAGGCTAAGTTCGGGTGTAACCGAACATTACATACTCAGCTGCCAAATTACAGCTTGCAAAACTTTTAAATTACCTTCTTTTAAAAGTGGGCGGTGCCACACCCATTCTCCAAAATTTTACTTTTTTTCTATTCTGTATCATAAGGTCAACCCGTCTACCAAGTTTCATCGCTTTATCCGTCTTTGGTAATGAATTATCGTTCTTTTTCGGTTCTTCAAAATTTTCGATACCGAAAAAGTGGTCGTGGTCCGATTTCGTTAATTTTAAATACCAATCTGAGATAAGTTCCCAGGAATTTACGTACCAAATTTCTTTAAGATACCTCAAAAGTTACTAAAGTTATCGTGTTTACCGACAGACGGATGGACGGACATTGCTAAATGAATTTATTTTTTCGCCCAGGTCATTTTGTTATACAGAAGTCTATATCTATATCGGTTAGTTTATGTCGTTGTGGGGTACCGTTATGCGAACAAAATTAATATACTCTGTGAGCTCTGCTCAGCTGATTATAAAAAATATTATAGGTGATTGATTCGAATTATATAAGAAAAATGCGTGGCCTTATATCGAACCTAAATGACTTGGACCATATGTTCCATTATCTTCGAGCCTTATCTCTTGGAATCAGTTGGCGACTTAATACTTTTTTTTATAGATGTATCTAACAATTTTTTGCAAATTTTAATACCATGCGAAAACTGACACATTTTGTTGAGGAAAGAGATTAGTCTCCATTCGTTTCCATATGGGCACAAAGGGGATTGGTGCTATCGTTTCCGTTCGGGTATAAATGGGTACAGTTAGTCTCTTCTCAGGACATGCTCAAACAAACGGGAATAGTTCAATGCATACAAAGGAACTGGCAAGAGTCGCACTCATTCTAGTCGGACTCACTCTAGATTAATCGCATTTTTTGCAGGGTATTGCTGCATGCATTTATTCGCATACTCGCTCTTCCTTTATACGTTGTCGTAGTCGTGTCACTATTCAGTTGCAATTCATTCAAAGCTGACCATCATCAATCATGTGGGGGGATATGTTCACATACACACACACACACACACACACATTCGTATGTGTTCAGTCATACATATGCAGGAATTTATTAAGATTAACATAATTCTTTTTCTTGTGTGAGACATGTAAAGAGGTTACAAATATTTTTTTTTATATTTTTCTAAATCGGGAGTGCATTTTTCAAAGAAACACTTATACGAGCAGATATGTGTATATTTCAAGTATGGCAAGATTTTTATTTATTAGAAACTTTGAAAAAACTGCTATTTTAAATTTTGCGGAAAATTAAACATATATATTGAAGGAGAAAGGGTAAAAGCTTCCCTCTTTATGATTTTTTCAAAAAATGTAGGAATCAAATGCTAGAAGCTGATAAAAAAAACTGATTGAGACCAATCTGCGTTTCCTTGGACAGTCGATAAAATAGTTCAGCAAACGTGTCTTACGAGTGTAAATTTATTGGAACGATATTCCATCATATGTTGTCAAATTTGTTTGAGGGGCGTTGCTCCATCTTTGTCGATAGAGGCACTTTTTCTCGACACTGAGGGTGCATTCAGCAACCTTCAACCGGAGGCTATCTGCAGAGCACTAACACGACGTGGAAACCATGCCTCTATTTTTGCATGAAGCGATTCTGTCCTCAGGAGTATGATCGTGAACGCAACTTTTACAGCTGGCGCAATTATTCAAATGGCTGCCTGAGCCACACCTCAGGGCGGCATGTTATGGCTACTTTGGATACTGGTAATTAATAAAATTTTAGAAATCTTCATGGAAGAAGGAACGAGAATAGTCGTATACGCCGGCAACTTGACGTTTCTGATATTATGTAATTTCCTCATGGATATGACACTTTTAGCCATTTCCCGATGGAGCCAACAAAAACGAATCTGGTCCTCTTCACAAGAAAAACAAATTCCCTTTCTTAGCTTACAGAGGCTAACGGGTACAACGATGAATCTCTTCTCTGAAGCCAAATATCTTGGCATGATACTCGTCTCCAAGTTAAGCTGGAAACAAAACCTTGAGATGAGATCAAAGAAAGATCTGGCAGTAAACTACACCTGCAAGAGGGCTTTCTGGAGGTACTGGGGACTGTCACCGACGTGATATGTACAACACAGCCATTCAACCGATTCTAACGTATAAAGATCGTTGTCTGGTGGAAGGTGCTAGACAGCAAGAGCAATAAACATAGGGTTAAGCTAGCGTGCCTGGGCATGTCAGGCGCAGTAAGCAGCGCACCTCAGGAAGAGCTAAGAATGTACAAGTGTTTGGTACTGGTCGCGGAAGGAGATCTAACAAGGGATGGTTAAACGAAATCGCAACTGACCTTGCTTCCTACACGGAACACATCATGATCGTTTTTGACATCCAGGAGCATAACATAAGATATTCTGCAAAGGAAGAATGAGAGACATTATAATGACAGCTCAAAAATGGACACAAATATCTCAAAAATGGACGGGAAAGTGGTGATTTCCAGCCGGAGGCTTATGCCATATAGAGATCAGACAGACTGCTCCAGCTTAGTACGGTCTCATACATCAATCTGACGACCAATGTCGACTAACCTGGCGGAGGTATCGAGCTCTAAAGGTATCGAGCCTACGACCACTGAGTTATCTACAGAAGAAAATCCAGGAATATGAAATTAGGACAACGAATCTAACCGGGATGACTGGGAGGTCTCAAGGTTCTCAGCTTCCTTCTCAAGCTAAACAAATCTGCAGTGAGAATACTTACAATAAATCACAAGTCATTTTGCTATTGAAATAATGCTGTGCGGTGGCGCATTCCAACGGCTGCCTCTGCAGAAACTGTCAGGATGAGACTGAAGAGGAATTGATTCATCACTTCCTCTGCCCAATTTGAGGTCTTACCGATGTTGATGATATTTTTTCGGATATTTAGTTACCGTTCATTAAAAAGACGTCACAAACAGTAAATAAGTATATATGTCCGAGCATACTTGGCACTCGCTTCTCTTCCAAATACACTCGGAGTGTTTGCCAAGCTACTACCGATCTAATAAGTGAGTTACAGATTTTCCTTATTCCTATAAAGTTTCCACTTTTTATTATACCACCAAATAATAACACATAATGTATACTTTTAGGCGCTTTGTTTTTTTTTCATTAGTCAAGTTTCAGAAATTATTTCAATTGAAAAATTGGCAAGAAATCTCTTGGCTAACTAAGAATATTCCTCTGACTTTATGATTCAAAAGTAATTACTCAAGTAAGTATTCCAGGGCTCTTGGTTTAAGAAAGTGGCTACTTCAATAAAACTTCCCTTTTTATAGGAAGTTTACTTGTCAATTATTGCAGCTCATCAGCAAAACGCTGCATACTTTTAGGCACACATTTTTTAAGGTCTTATTGTCTATGTATAAAAATCTCAATCAACAGAATTGTGTTATACCATTAACAAAGTCTATGCTTATTTGAGACCACTATTTCCTAGGAAGTATGCTTGTTCACCTCAAAATCTTTCCAAAATTCACTAAATGACGAATATTAGTAACATTAAGCGGTACTATCATCTCTAAGCCGATACTAAGCAGTGACTCGTATGCACATCAACAAATCAATAAAGGAGAAGAGACGCACAAACACATGCATATATCTTATCGGAGATGCTCACAAAAGAAGGCAATAATTTGTGCAGGTATCACTCACATATGCACGCGCATATGATAAACTATAAACGTAGTTATAGCTGGAAATTTTATAGCTGATAACTAACTAATAAATTCTAGAATAAAAAAGCTTAGAAATATGCAACGAGGAAACCAGATAGTATAAAATGCAGCAAAAGTAGAGGCACGACAATCAGTTTGATTTCTGGCGAGCAATAGAAGTGTTATTTTGAAAGTAGTCTAATAAAGGGCATTTTGCATTATTGAATAGTGGAGTTATTTATTCAACAGTTTAGTGATTCGAACGTTAGCAGAAGGTTGCAAATAAGAGGAATTGCACCAAATTCGTTACAATATGTAACCTTTTCAAGATTCTACAAAATATATCTACCATTCCAAGTATCTGCCTTAAATTTATTGTTGTTGTCTGTTAGGTGCTTGCATTCTGATTTGTTATGACAGTAATGCCCATTGTGAATGCTAAATTGTCGATTTCTTGATTTTTAGTTTACTTTTGCTTATGCTTTTGAATTGATTTTCTACAACGAAAAATTTCCCGTATAACAACGGCAAATAAACGAAAACTTTTTGAACGCATGTAATTTTGTTAAAGCTTACATATACATACATATATTCATTTACTTTCACATGCACATATAAAAGTTAATATAACTCTTTGAATGTGTATGAATATTTCATAGTTCAATTCCACTTTTTATACTCAGTTGAGCAGAGCTCACAGAGGATATTAAGTTTGATTGCATAACGGTTGGTTGTACAGGTATAAAGGAATCGAGATAGATATAGACTTCCATATATCAAAATCATCAGGATCGAAAAAAAATTTGATAGAGCCATGTCCGTCCGTCCGTTAACACGATAACTTGAGTAAATTTTGAGGTATCTTGATGAAATTTGGCATGTACGTTCCTGAGCACTCGTCTCAGATCGCGATTTAAAATTAAAGATATCGGACTATAACCACGCCCACTTTTTCGATATCGAAAATTTCGAAAAACCGAAAAAGTGCAATAATTCAATATCAAAGACAGATAAAGCGATGAAATTTGGTAGGTGAGTTGAACTTATGATGCAGAATTGAAAATTAGTAAAATCTTGGACAATGGGCGTGGCACCGCCCACTTTTAAAAGAAGGTAATTTAAAATTTTGCAAGCTGTAATTTGGCAGTCGTTGAAGATATCATAATGAAATTTGGCAGGAACGTTACCCCTATTACTATACGTACGCTTAATAAAAATTAACAAAATCGGAGAAGGACCACGCCCACTTTTAAAAAAAGTTTTTTTAAAGTAAAATTTTAACAAAAAATGTAATATCTTTACAGTATATAAGTAAATTCA
The DNA here is from genome assembly GCF_040869045.1 of Eurosta solidaginis. Lineage (NCBI taxonomy): Eukaryota > Metazoa > Arthropoda > Insecta > Diptera > Tephritidae > Eurosta > Eurosta solidaginis. The sequence continues at coordinate 520,713 of NW_027136934.1, forward strand.
GATCAATCTTCGTTGTGAGCGGACGTGTTTTCGCATTGTCGTGGGGTGCGCGATTTGTTAATACGTTTTCTCTACTATAACTCTTAAAAAAATATATATATATATAGATATAATATGTTCTTCCCTGCTTGCAGTGACAAAGTTGATCGTGCGGATGTGGCTAAAGTCGCGTGTGCTGATTGTGGTACCTTTTTCATGCCTCATGTGCAAGTATTACTGCTGATGATTTGGACTATATGAAGTCCAATAACATTAAACATCGCTGTGGTGCATGCACTATTTCGCGGCGCAAGTCCATACAACAACAGCCATTACCAGTTTTTGTGCCTACTGTTGCCATGGATGGGTTTGCTACATCAGGATCGAAGTCTGCCGCACAAAAATCCACCAAATCATCATCAGCGACGCTTGCTAAACAAAAACAGCACGTGGTCAACAGCCAAAAACAACAAACACAAAAGATCATAGGTAATAATAGCGCCAACTTACATAAATCCACAAACAACAACAGCAATATCCTCAATGTAAACCATACGGGTCTACTCCACCGCCCTCAACAAGAGCAATTGCAATCAAGTCAAACCAACACAGGTACGAAAGAAATAACATTGCAATTGCTTTATGAAGAACTCGTGGGCTTAAAGAAACAAAACTCTGATTTCCTCAGCATAGTGAAGCAGCTCAAAGAGGAAAACGCAAATTGTGTGATAGAGTGAGCAAGCTGGAAGGTTTATTGAACTGGAGAGAACAGCAACTGCTCAGCAGTGCTTTGGACATTGTTGGCGTGCCGCAACTAACAAGTGACAATGCAAGTGAAGTCACAAAAAATCTTTTAGGCTCTGCTTTTGGCATAACTGTCACCTCTGACGACATAAGCAGATGCTATGTAAAAAAAATAAGGCAGGGAACTGAATCTTCTCATTTGAGAAATGTGGTGCGAGTGCACTTTGCTTCAGTTGAAATGAAGAGTAAAATAATGTCGAGCAAACGTAAGATGAAGAGAAAATTAACTACAGAAGTTCTTGGTGATACAAACAAAAGCAATATATTTATTAACGACAGTCTCACCAGCTACGATCGAGCTCTGTTCACAGTGGCAAAAAAAATAAAAAAAGAGAAAAGCTATAAATATCTGTGGGTTAAGAATGGCAGTATTTTGATGAAAAAGGCTGATACTAACGTGGTTTTCGATTTAAAACTTTTGACGATTTTTAATAAATTAAATGGTCTCTTTCGATTTTTTAAATAATAACTGCCACTCCGTAATCAGCCTAATCAAAGATTTAAATTTATTATGTAATACTAGTTACTCTTTTGTTGTTGTCCAACAAAACATACTCAGTCTTCGGCAAAATTTTGATTTGTTGCTCTGTAATTTGGTATTATTTAAAATCAAACCGGATTTAATTTTTGTTTCCGAAATATGGATATACTGTCACGAAATACGTGACTTTACTATACCTGGCTATACTTTCTTTGCAAATACATATGACCGATATTCAGCGGGTGGTGTTGGAGTTTTTGTAAGAAGTAATTACGAATGTGAATACTTAGAATATGATATTACGAGTGCTGACAGGCAGCAGTTTTTACTTTGTGCTTTTTACCGGCGCTGAAATATTAAAGGCAGTTAATTCTTTTGATAACTCCAGATCTTGTTGCTCTGATGGAATTTCCAATCAGGTTTTGAAAAATGTCGCTTTAAATTTAGTGGATATTTTAGTTTATTTGTTTAACAAAAGCATCTTTTCTGAAATTTTTCCTACTGACTTGAAATGTGCTGTAGTCATTCCCTTATTTAAAAAGGGTGACAAAAAGGATATAAACAATTACCGACCAATTTCTTTTCTCTCTTCCATCTCGAAAACTTTTGGAGAGCATGTTAAACGTAGAATTCTTGAATTTCTTAACAACAAAAATTTTTTCGGCCCGATGCAATTTGGTTTTCGATGTGGACGTTACACCGAAGATGCCCTCTTGAACTTTTGTTCCTTTATATATAGCGAGTTAGACAAAAAAAAGAACTGTGCTGGCCTATTCGTAGATATCACGAAAGCATTTGATATGGTAGATCACCAAATCTTGTTAAATAAATTACATTGCGTGGGTTTTCGTGGCTTTATGTATAACTGGTAGAAATCTTACTTATCAGGAAGAGCGCAAAAAGTTAAGGTTGGCAGTTCTTTCAGTGATTCTGTTACTATTAACCTGGGAGTACCCCAAGGTTCTGTTTTAGGTCCGATGGAAGATATGCAACGTTAACCGTTTTCACCACAGCATGGACTTATTCAGGGAAATGAAAATTCTTCCGGTAAAACACATGTACTTTATAAAACGTTAAAAATATTTTTTGTTCGTTGTGGGTATTTACACAGCCTGGTCCCTGATAATTATAACTTAAGGCAAAACTTACTGGGACTTGTTGTTGTTCCCACTTCTCGTACTACTCATTTTAATAACTTCTTTACTATCGTTTCTTGTAAAGTCTTCAATAAGATACCTGCGACTATGCGTGTCATTAGGAATTTTCGAGAATTTTTAAAAAATGCTAAATCATTTTTATTAGAGCTGTCACACGACGAGATCAAAACTTTGCTGAAACCTGTCACTTAGTGAACTAAAACCAAAATTGTTATTTTTAATGCTTTATTATTTTCATTATTTAACTCATTGAACTTATGGAAAACACATGTACTATTATAAAACGTTAAAAATATTTTTTATTCGCTGTGGGTATTTACACAGCCTCGTCTCTGATAATTATAACTTAAGGCAAAACTCATTGGGACTTGTTGTTGTTCCCACTTCTCGTACTACTCATTTTATAAACTTCTTTACTATCGTTTCTTGTAAAGTCTTCAATAAGATACCTGCGACTATACGTGTCATTAGGAATTTGCGAGAATTGTTAAAAAATGTTAAATCATTTTTATTAGAGCTGTCACACGACGAAATCAAAACTTTGCTGAACCCTGTCACTTAGTGAACTGAAACCAAAATTGCTATTTTTAATGCTTTATTATTTTCATTATTTAACTCATTGAACTTATGGATTATCTTTACCTTCACCCCACACATATCGTACATGTTCATTAATCTTAATTTGTGACGGCATTCAACACTAAAATTTCATCCTGTTTAACTGAATGCCTTAACTTTCTTTCATTTATTAATAATTTTTTAAGTTAAGTTCCTATTGTATACATATATGTAAAAAACTTATTGAAAGAATGAATAAATCTAATAATAATTAAAATTATCTCAACATTCAACTCCAGTAATGATATGGTGCAACAAAATACAAAAATAAAAGAAAAGTTCAAAATGGGCGTGGCTCCCCCCTTTTTCATTTGATTTGTCTACGATACTTTTAATGCCATAAGTCGAACAAAAATTTACCAATCCTTTAGAAATTTGTTAGGGGCATAGCTTTTATGACGTTAACTCTTTTCTGTGAAAATGGGCGAAATCGGTTGAAGCCACGCCCATTTTTTATACACGGTCGTCCGTCTGTTCTTCCGCATGGCCGTTAACACGATAAATACAGCAAAAATCGACATATCTTTACGGAACTTAGTTCACGTACTTATCTGAACGCACGTTATCTTGGTATAAAAAATGAACGAAATCTCACTATGACCACGTCCACTTTTTCGATATCGAAAATTACAAAAAATGAAAAAAATGCCATAATTCTATACCGAATACGAAAAAAGGGATGAAACATGGTAATTGGATTGGTTTATTGACGCGAAATATAACTTTAGAAAAAACTTTGTAAAATGGTTGTGACACCTACCATATTAAGTAGAAGAAAATGAAAAAGTTCTGCAGGGCGAAATAAAAAACCTTTGAAATCTTTGTAGGTATTACATATATAAATAAATTAGCGGTATCCAACAGATGATGTTCTGGGTCACCCTGGTCCACATTTTGGTCGATATCTGGAAAACGCCTTCACATATACAACTACCACCACTCCCTTTTAAAACTCTCATTAATACCTTTAATTTGATACCAATATCGTACAAACACATTCTAGAGTCACCCCTGGTCCACCTTTATGGCGATATCTCGAAAAGGCGTCCAGCTATAGAACTAAGCTCCACTCCCTTTTAAAAATACTCATTAACACCTTTCATTTGATACCCATATCGTACAAACAAGGTCTAGAGTCACCCCTGGTCCACCTTTATTGCGATACCTCGAAAATGCGTCCACCTATAGAACTAAGGCCCACTCCCTTTTGAAATACTCATTAACACTTTCGTTTGATACCCATATTATACAAACGTATTCTAGAGTCACCCCTGGTCCACCTTTATGGCGATATCTCGAAAAGCGACCACCTATACAACTATCACCTTTCCCTTTTAAAACCCTCATTAATACCTTTAATTTGATACCCATATCGTACAAACACATTCTAGATTCACCCCTGGTCCACCTTTATGGCGATATTTCGAAACGGCGTCCACCTACAGAACTAAGGCCCACTCCCTTTTAAAAAACTCATTAACACCTTTCGTTTGATACCCATATTGTACAAACGCATTCTAGAGTCACTCCTGGTCCACCTTTATGGCGATATCTCGAAACGGCGTCCACCTAGGGAACTAAGGATCACTCCCTTTTAAAATACTTATTAGCACCTTTTTTTTTTATACCCATATTGTACAAACAAATTCTACGGTCACCCCTGGTCCACCTTTATGGAGATATCTCGAAACGGCGTCCACCTATGGAACTAAGGATTACTCCCTTTTAAAATACTCATTAACACCTTTCGTTTGATACCCATATCGTACAAACAAATTCTAGAGTCACCCCTGATCCACCTTTATGGCGATATCCCTAAATGGCGCCCACCTATAGAACTATGGCCCACTCCCTCATAAAATACTCTTTAATACCTTCTATTTGATACACATGTCATACAAACACATTCCAGGGTTTCCCTCGGTTCATTTTCCTACATGGTGATTTTCCCTTATGTTGTGACCATAGCTCTCAACTGAGTATGTAATGTTTGGTTACACTCGAACTTAACCTTCCTTACTTGTTTAAATATCTCTTTCTGCGCTTAAACGTGTAGGTGTATGCGTTTATATGTATGTATGTAAGTGCTTCAAGTTTTGCTGTCAAAATTTTTCATTATTGATTTGAAAATATCACAAAGTTATCTTACTTTTCCCGTTTTATATCTTTGGAAATGTGAGAGTGTATGCATCAATTCCTAAGTGTGTGTGGGTGTATTTTATACACACTTACTCGCATTTGAGTTTGTAGTTTTGAGCTTTTAGAAAAAGTTCTTAATATTTCATGCTCCATTAGTAATTGCACACAACTCTGGGTAGATCTAAAGTTATAGCATTATGCTCCATCTTTTGATTGTGATGCAGAGGCGCTGTAATTCAGTTTGATTTGAGTTGTCAAGCAGTTACGACTAAGACGATATCTAGCGAGCAATAGTAGTATTATTTTGAAAGTCAGTTTCAGTTAAGCTATCAGTTTGGTTATTAAGCTATTGGTTGCACAGTTTGAGTGTTATTGTGAAGTATTTTGATAAAGGCCATTTTTTCCATTATTCAATATTGGAGTTATTTATTCAACAGTTTAGCGAAACGAACCTAGCAAAAGGGCAAATAAGAGGATTTGCAGCAAATTCATTACAATTGGTGTCAGAAGAGGAATTGTTGAATAAATTCCGGAGGACAACAAGGACATGGCAAAGTTCAGTGAAATGAAGATCCAGCAACTGAAAAAGGAGTTGGAGAACCGTGGATTAAATACAACCGGCAATAAGATCGAACTTCAAGCACGGCTACGAGAGGTAATGGAGTCGCAAGGAATTGATGTGGACGAGTTTGTCTTTTATCCTGATGGGGATGAGACAACAACAAAAATTGAAGAGAAAAACGAAACATCGCAGACAGTTACGAGCACAGATTTGAACATGATTTTGGATGCAATATCTGCACAAACATCGACAGTAACATCAATGTCGTCGCAAATGTCAGAAATGTCGACACAGATTACATCCAACATGGAAACACAGCTCGAAGAACAGAGACATATATGGCATCCCAACTGGAATCACAGGAGGCACGCATTTCAGAAATGTCGTCACAAATGTCACCTCAACTGGAATCGCAAGAAACACGCATAACATCTAAGATTGAAGCACGGGAGACGCGTATTTCCGAAATGTCGGCACAAATTTCAGCACAGATATCATCTCAGATCTCCAAACAACTAGAAGAGCAGGAAGTCCGTATATCATCGAATATCGTATATGGAAGAAAAACTAACCCAGTTTCATGAAGGCTTCAGGGGTTGACAGGATAAAATAGAGGCAGAGATGGATGCTTTGAAAGATAGGATCCAGGAATTACAATTAAATCGCCCAGCTGTTTCAGCGAGTAATCCAAATGTAAAAACACCATCCTTTGACGGTTCTGTTCCTTTCCAGGTCTTTAAGCTACAGTTTGAGAAGACCGCGGCAGTGAACAACTGGAATGCGGAAGATAAAGTTGCTGCACTCTTCGTAGCATTGAAAGGACCAGCTGCCGAAATCTTACAAACTATTCCAGAGTACGAACGGAACAGTTATGACACATTGATGGCTGCTGTAGAACGACGTTTTGGAAGCGAGCATAGAAAACAGATATTCCAAATTCAGTTGTAAAACCGCTACCAAAAAGCAAATGAGACACTGCAGGAGTTTGCTTCAGATATTGAAAGATTGGCTCATCTTGCAAATGCGGACGCGCCCGTGGAATACACTGAAAGGGTAAAAATCCAGAGTTTCATAAATGGCATACGGGACATGGAAACGAAGCGAGCTACATACGCAAACCCAAAGCTGACATTTGCTGAAACGGTATCACATGCATTGACTCAGGAAACGGCCTCACTATTTAGTAAGCCAGCATACAAAGCTCATCGGGTGGAAGTGGAAAGACCAGATTGGGTAGACACAATTTTAGAAGCACTGAAGGGATCACAACAGAAAAATTCCGGAGTTATTAAGTGTTTCAAGTGCGGCAACCCAGATCATATTGCACGACATTGCATCAGCGGTCCCAATAGCTCCAACAATGTGGGTGGTCGTAAACGCAGAGCAGAAGGTGATGAGCAAATCTCCAAGACCACTCAATCGTTAAACTAAATCGAGTCAGCTGCAAGGGGCGACAGCTGGCTCCCGCAATTGAATGCCCCATAATCTCTATCTCGCAGATTGGAAGAAGATCGAGCAATCTTACTGTTGGAGGACATGTGGACGTAAAGGAATGTTTACTGACTGTAGATACGGGTGCATCTCATTTCATCATTCGAGCGGATTTAGTCAACAAAAAGATAAGAACATTACTTGGAGCAAGATTACGTACAGCCACGTGAGAGGACACCCAGGTAATTGGAGAAGTAGAATGTGAAGTCGCAATTGGGAACGTCACGGTAGTACACAATTTTATAGTGGCAGAAATTGTTGATGAAATCATAATTGGAGTGGACTTCTTAATCGACCAGGGCATCAAGATCGACATGCAAAACAAGACGATGCGATATAAAAACATAAATGTACCACTTAATTTCGGCTACGAGAGAGGCTACAGCAGTAAACGAGTGCTGGTGGAAGAGAGTCAGCAAATACCACCAAAATCCGAAGCAGTCATCTGGGCAAAGGTTGATGGAGATTATGGGACAAACAAATTGTAGGTTGTCGAAGCAGCAAACAAATCAGCACCAAACACACTTGTAGGAAAAACCCTGGCTATGACAAAACAAGATGGACGTATTCCGGTAAGAGTACTCAATGAGTTCAAGTCACCACTCAAACTGACTAAAGGAGCTATTTTGGGAAGATGCCAAGAGGCTGAAGTAGTTATTAACTGTGAACAGCTCCAGGAACACGTTCTAGCTAGTAATACTGATCTTTCAAATGACATCACGGCATGGACGCAGGGGCTAGAGGAAGCATATCAGAGTAAGGCAAAACAACTGCTCCTAAAGTACGCGAACATATTTGACCAGAATGATTCTAAACCAGGCCGCACCAACGTTGTGAAACATCAAATTGACACTGGAGATGCGAGGCCGATCCGCCAAGCTCCACGTAGTGTTCCACTGGCGAAGCGGGAAGTTGTGAGTCAAATCATTCAAGAAATGAGCGACAGCGGCGTCATCGAACCATCAGCTAGTCCATGGAGCTCACCGGTAGTACTTGTAAAAAAGAAGGATGGCAAAATGAGGTTTTGCGTGGACTACCGGAAGTTGAATGACGATACGAAAAAGGATAGCTACCCATTGCCAAGAATTGACGACACTCTAGACTCGCTATCTGGTACGAAATGGTTTTCCACCCTGGACTTGAAAAGCGGCTACTGGCAAGTGGAGGTGAAGGAGGAAGATAAAGAGAAAACAGCCTTCAGTGTCGGTGATGGTCTTTGACAATTTACAGTGATGCCTTTTGGACTTTGTAATGCACCAGCTACTTTTGAGATACTCATGGACCAGGTACTGAAAGGACTACATTGGAAAACATGCTTGGTGTACCTGGACGACATCATCGTATTGGGCAAGAATTTTGATGAACATCTTAGGAACTTGGAGGAAGTTTTCCAAAGAATAGCTGATGCTGGTCTGAAGTTAAGTCCCAAAAAGTGTGCGCTGTTTAAAAAGGAAGTAAATTATTTGGGTTACAAGGTAACGACAGAGGGCATCTGCACTGCGAACGAAAAGATAGAGGCTGTAAAGGATTGGCCAAGACCACAGAACCTACATGAATTAAGAAGTTTCCTTGGGCTGTGCACATATTACCGCCGATTTGTAACAAATTTTTCCAGCGTAGCCCATAGCCTCCATGAGCTTACAAGAAAAAATAAAGCTTTTGAATGGAAGAAGGAGCAAGAAGTGGCTTTCCAAACATTGAAGGAGCGTTTGTGCACTGCCCCAATGTTAGCATATCCGATTCCAGGAGCAACATTTATTCTATATACAGATGCGAGTGGATATGCTATAGGAGTTATTTTATCACAACTGGTCGATGGACAGGAGAAGGTAGTTGCATATTACAGCCGTTCGATTGGAAAACCAGAGAGGAACTACTGTGTTACGCGGAGAGAGCTGTTGGCATCGGTAGAGTGCATTAAACATTTTCACAAATACCTCTACGGCCAGCGATTCCGTGTCAGGACAGATCACGCAGCGTTGAAATGGCTTCTGCAGTTCCGGATCGAGCGACTACCGATGCCGATGCAATGTCACGAAGGCCATGTAGTTTGGAATGCAAGCACTGTTCAAAGGCCGAGGCTAAAGAAGACATTATAGATGTCCGGCTAATGACTTTAACGTGTACGGATGAATGGGACAAGGAACAACTAAGAAAGTGTCAGCTAGAAGATAAAGATCTGTCACATGTTATGCAAGGGCTCGAACGAAACGAAAGACCAAGCAGAGAGGAGATGTGAGCAGAGAGTCCCATTGCGAAGTCATATTGGGCACAGTGGAACAGTTTAGAATTGATATCCGGTTGCTTGCATCGAGTATGGGAGAGTGAGGATGGTCAGTGCAAGAAGAAACTGATAGTTGTTCCCAGAAAGAGGATTCCTGACGTGTTCAGCGAGCTGCACAATGGTCCAAGTGGAGGTCATCTTGGAATCACGAAGACACTCGAGAAAATTAAGCAGAGATTCTATTGGGTTGGTTGCCGTCAGTCGGTCACCGAGTGGATTGCCAATTGCGAGGTATGCAACAGAGCGAAAGGGCCCAAAACCCGAAGTCATGGCCAGATGAAGCAGTATATTTCAGGTGCACCATTTGAAAGGATCGCCATGAATGTCGCAGGTCCATTTCCTACTAGCAACCGCGGAAACAAATACGTACTGGTGGTTATGGATTATTTCAGTAAATGGTCAGAGGTATACCCAATCCCAAACCAAGAAGCAGAAACAGTAGCAGAAGTGGTTAAAAACGAATGGGTTGCAAGGTATGGTGTACCAATGGAGGTACATTCTGACCAAGGCAGGAATTTTGAATCAGCTGTGTTCCAAGAAATGTGCAATAAGTTGGGCATTCGAAAAACACGGACAACTGCATTGCATCCTCAGTCCGATGGTATGGTGGAACGTTTCAATAGAACATTGGAGGAGCATTTAAGGAAAGTAGTAGACAAGTACCATAAGGACTGGGATACACACATATCATTATTCTTGATGGCCTACCGATCGGCAGTACATGACACAACGGGCCAAACTCCCGCAAAGATAATTTTTGGCAATGACCTTCGACTGCCAGCTGATTTGAAGTATGGGATAGATGCCGATGCGGAGAGGAATGTCAAGAAATCCACTGGTGTCTTGGAAGAAGAGCTGAGAGAGATACACGATCTGGTAAGGCAACGAGCAAAGATTATGAGTGACAAGATGAAAGCGAGGTACGATAAAGGAATTAATTCGGAAGGGTTTCAGGAAGGAGATTTGGTGCTGCTATACAACCCACAACGAAAAAAAGTTTTGTCCCCGAAATTGCAGTGTAACTGGGAAGGCCCACACAAAGTTGTAAAACGGATCAACGATGTAGTATACCGCATACAAACCACTACCAAACCACGAACCAAAATGGAAGTGATTCATTTGGAGAGATTAGCAGCGTTTAGATCGAGAGATTTTTCTGATCGGGACGATCAGACTTAGGTGGAGGGCAGTGTCACGGATATTAGCATCACTAAGCTATACTATCACTAAGGCGATTCTAAGGCATGCTAAGCGATATTTACGTCAATAATCAAATCATGTACACACATATATAAGGCAGCCGAGAGATATCACACACAGATGCATTTACTTATATGCCTATGTGTGCGCGGGAGACTGTAAACTACAAACATTCACATCAATAATTCAATCATTATGTATCTACATAATCGAATAAATAATTGCGTCTACACATATGTACCATGTACGAATACGAGCAGCGGAGAGTCAATGCGCAAACACATGCATATATCTGAGATACTCCTATAAGTATGCAATGAGAAAAACTATAAAAATTGTGCAATTGTAGTTACAGCTGAGAAGTTTGAGAGCTGCTGGACTAGTAGATTCTCGAAGCGACTAGAAGGTGCGAATGTTAAAATCAAAGAGTATAAAAGGCGACAGATGTAGAGGCGCTGTAATTCAGTTTGATTTGAGTTGTCAAGCAGTTACGACTAAGACGATATCTAGCGAGCAATAGCAGTATTATTTTGAAAGTCAGTTTCATTTAAGCTATCAGTTTGGTTATTAAGCTATTCGTTGCTCAATTTGAGTGTTATTGTGAAGTATTTTAATAAAGGCAATTTTTTTCCATTATTCAATATTGGAGTTATTTATTCAACAGCTTAGCGAAACGAACCTAGCAAAAGGGCAAATAAGAGGATTTGCAGCAAATTCGTTACAATATGATACCTTTGTTATTTGTTAAGCGATCTGTGTTTTTTGCTAAAAAAGTAGTGGCATGCTAGTGATATCACATCATGCAGCCAAATTGGCATTGTGAAAAAAGTAAGTATATGCTCCCGGTGAGTAAACATTTCTCTATATTAGTATGTTTAAATGCAGAATGCAGCTTAATGAGGTAAAACATCAAAAAGAGAAATATTTAGAAAAAAAAGGGGGGGGGGGGGGGGGCGGTTGTGGTAAAATTCGAAAATTTGTGTACCGCATTTTCTTTAAAAGAATATGCGTGGTGAATTTTCAAAATGACCTGGTTTACATATGATGTAATATCATGTGACTTTTGTTCCAAGTCATAGGTAAAAAGTAATGTAAAAATTTAAGCGTTTTCGTTTATTTGTGGCGAAAAACATATTTTTTATGATCATAGATATGCTATATCACATAAAATCCTAACACATCGTATTATATAATATCACATAAGCATACAAATTACACCTAAACAAGTACTTTATACTTGCTATGAGGCAATTATACCATAAATATCAAGAAAAAAATATACAGTGGGCATGGTCGTCGGATATTAAACTTTTGACTTAAGTTCCAGTGCAAAAATTAACGCTAAACTAAGCATTAAAACAATTTCAAACAAGAGATTTGATATTATATAACACGATAAGGTACCATGTGATCTTTACTTGATCGTGTTGAATGTTTTTTAAATAAATAGTAGAGCTTACGATTTCTTCTCGAAAAAAAGCGGGGTTCTCGAGACCCGAGAAATCGAGAACTCGAATTCTCGCGAAATTCTCGTGTCTCGAAGTACTCGTAAATCTCGCGAGCTTCTCGACATAAACTTAATCGCTGTATGGAGAATATTTATGCACTTGTTTTTTTTTACTTGTTACATTTTTGTTGTTTGTTTTACTTTCCAATGACACTTAACTCAAAACATTTTTATTATGTATATCATTTTGTTCACAATATTTTATTTTTTTTTTTAACGAGACATCGAAAACACGGCTTCTCGCGAGATTCTCGATATACTCGTAATAATCGCGAGATTATCGAATTTCGAAATACTCGTAATGCTCCCGAGCTTCTCGACTTTCACTTTAGTCGCTGCGTTGGTAGTATTGATACATTTCGGTATTTTTTACCTGTGGTTTTGTGGACATCCCCGCTTGTGCTCCAGAAGAAATCGTAAGGTCTATAAAAAACAGCCAGTGAATCGATTAAATTGAATGTTGCGAGAATTCTCTTCTTGAAAAAGTTCGAGAAATCGTAAGCTCTGATAAATAGCCGCCTGTATTTAATTCCGTCCGCCTGCACTTAGCTGCACAAACGAAATATCACTTCATACAAACAGTTTTTAATAAATCTTGTTATCAAATTGTTGAAATGTAGTCATGTGATGTGCTGATTTGCCACCAAATACTTGCAAATGAAAAACTTGAAAATGTTATAGCAAATATATATATTTAACTTGCTATAAGCACTTTTAATGGTGTCGCGGAATAATATATGAATATGATGTCATATATAAATTTTTTGTGATGCTTTGATTTGAAATATTAGACGATGGCATAAATCACGAGGGGTTGTTTTTTAATAGATATAAGTAGCTAGGCAGACTTATTTTGTTTTGTTGATTTTCTGACAGGGTGGATAAATGATGTATATTGGAACGATTTTCCGTCATCCCTTGTCAAATTTGGTTTTGCGGCAAACCGGTTTCGGCGTTGTGCCATCATCAGTGTCGATTTTTGTTCTGATCTGTCGTTTGTCCTGTATTTATAGTTCGTAGGTACATGTGCAGGTACTATCAAAATTGATGCTTGTGTGTATTGAGACAACAAAGTAATCACAAAGGTACAACAGACAAACACACAACAACAAATAAACACAAAACAATTAACGCACCAAAACAACAAACCCACAAAGAAGGGCAATCGACTAAAATTACGGATTTTTATCTGCCCCAGTAAGCCACACAAATCGATCAGTAAAAACCAACTGAACGAACACACAGCACATACACATAACTAAATATATACAATAATCAATTTCGACAATATCTGTTCATGTACCTACGAACTATAAATACAGGACAAACGACAGATCAGAACGAAAATCGACACTGATGATGGCACAACGCCGAAACCGTTTTATCTCAAAACCAAATTTGACAAGGGATGACGGAAAATCGTTCCAATATATATTAGCTAAGCAGTCTTATGGTGTGATGTAAAAAATGATCATATTATGTGTGCACCTCAAGTTTATTCGCAGCTTTGATTTGTTGACCTGATATGATGTCATGAAGCAAAAGGCGAAATTTTAATAGGATATTTATAGCGGGTAGAAGAGATCAGAGCGGTATTGTTACGTGTCTTATCATATGATGTAAAAAATGATACGATATGGTATGATGTATGGAGATCAAACAAGTTTATTTGAAGATTTGATTTGATCATATAATATGTTGGTATTAAGTATGGGGTGACATTCAAATCGGAATATTGATAGAAGCTAAAAGAGATCAAAGTGCTATCCTAAAAGTCATAAAAGTACTTTTTTATGATAACGTGTTAGATAATACGCAAACATCATATTTTATGGCTTGTGATGTTTCAGCTGATTTCAGCTTCGTTCACGTTTTGTTGTAGTTAATATCGTCATCACAACTATGATATGTCGTCATCAAAAAATATCTTGATCAAGCTCTTTCTACTTTCTCTTATGCTGCTCTACATTTTTCCTTTCATCTTCGTTTATTTTCACTTCTCACTTTACTTGCCGCTCCTCTTTCGTTCTCATTTGACCTTTCTTTTCTCTATGTCTTTCTTTTCTAATTTTTTATTCTCCTTACTCTCCTGCCTCGATTTGGTTTATATTCACGCTCTGATAATTTTCCTGGTACACAAATTCAACGACATAGGTTCGTACTGCGATGAAAGTTATTTATATATCAACAATATATGGAATGATGTTTCATTTGATGTGATAATGTGATATTATATATTATTTTACAATGGCATCAAATCAACAACCCAGCTCTTTGCTTTCTAACTTACAAAGCGCTTTACTAAGCTATACAATATTATACGATAAACCCGACGAAGGTCAGATTAAATAACTGCGCATACGAATACATCTCCTTCCCTCTACCCGATTCAAAAGAAAACAACCCTTTTTTGTTTAAAAGTTTTTGTTAAGTTAAGCAACAATTTTTCGTCTTTAACTCTTCCCCTCTTTCTCTATTATGACAATATTTATCGAAATGAAGACGTTTCCTTGTTCACTAATCAAAAACTTTTCAACATGCGCCATCATTGTTGCTTGTACGCAAAAATCTTTGCCCTTGTCGTCGCATGTTTGGAAACATGTCGCTAGGATATCATAACATACATTTTTGCCCTACACACATGCCAACGCTGTTCGAAAGTTATCAATCCCAATTACACACTTCTCATTATTCGATAATGTAAAAAGTTATAAAGTTTTTCACTTAAAAAAATATATATTTTAAGTGCCAATAAAAGTGGAAACAAATTTTTTGGCTTACGTGGTAAGAAATGTGTTGAAACGGATACATAAAATACACATACCTACAGCTGCTTGGCTTAATACATACGAATCTGCTCAAGGAAATTTAATACACCTAAGCATACATTTTTTGTTTTTTAAGAATTTATGAAATTTCTTTGACCAAAAGTTTAATTTGACTTGACGACTTTGTGCTTTGTGTTATTGGGATTTTATATTTTTTGTAGAAACTCGCCTAATTGCACAAAGTTTTAGCAAATCTAAAAGCTTTTGCTGGAAAATCGAATAGCTGTTTTTGGGGTTTTCTCTTTACAAATCTCCCTTTCTCTTTTGACTATCTTCACTTACTCTCTTCTTCCTTTAGTGGTATTGCTCGCCCTGTAACTCTCTTTCTCCTTCCAGGACCAATACCGAGACCAACACCAAAACCAAGATCAACATTAAGATCAAGACCAATACCAAGACCAATATCAAGGATATGACCATGATCAAGACCAAAAGCAACACCAACACCAAGACCTTGGTCTTGGACCCAGGACCAAGGCCCAGACCAAGACCAAAGCTCCCAGTGGGTCAGGGGGTTAGAATATGCTCGCGGTGGGTATGCCTGTCGTAAAAGGGGTCTAAAATACCAGATTCAAGGGGTTGTGTAGCGCAACCTTTTCGAGTTTCCAGCACATTATATAGCTTCTCCAAACCCAATTGTCAACCTCACCTATCCGTGGCGAATCATTACAGCCGAGGCTCTGGCGACCCCGAACTCCTCATGGATCTAGGAAGTGGCGGGATGGCGTAGAAAGTCGCATGTGGTCATAGCAAATCGTTCCCGAGATGGTCGGGCTTGGTACCGGAACGTAACGGATCTGCATACGGCAAAGGACCATCAACTCGATAACACCCCCAAGGCTTTTGGGGAGTGTCCTTATCGCTACAACAACAACAACAACCAAGATCAAAACTAAAACCAACAACATGGCCAAGACCAAAACCAAAACCAACACCAAGGCCAAGACCAAAACCAAGACCAAAACCAAGGCCAAGACCAAAACCAAACCCAAAACCAAGACCGAGACCAATACCAAAACCAAGATCAAGACCAATACAAATACCAGAACCATTACCAAGACCAAGACCAATACAAAGACGTTAAAGACCAGAATCATTACCAAGACCAAGACCAAAATCACAACCAAGAACAAGACTTGAACCAATGCCAATATCGAACCCAAGAACAAGACCGAGAACAGAACCGAAACTAAGACCATGAAAAATACCAATACCAAGACCAAGACCAAGACTTAAACCAACGCCAATACCGAAACAAGAGCAAGACTGATTCCAGAACCAAAACTAAGTGCAAGCTTAAGGCCAGTTTCAACCTTACCCCAACCTAGGTTAGGTTACGAGCACGTGAGTGGGAATTTCCCACATTTCCGCTCGGAGGCATTTTTGTCCATTGTGAGTGCCCACAGTGAGTGCCGGATGGCAGCACACTCTTCCAACCGGATTGCTTCATAGTAGTCCTCGACGAATCATTTGCTTTCTCTACTTAGGTTCATCAGTGAAACAACTACTTTCCCAACCTCAGAAAGGCTGGCGAAAAACGTTGCGTTCAGAAATCAGAGTCGTTTTATTTGCAGTCCTGCACATCGGCAGAGAAATTAATTAATCAGCTCCTTTTCCTCCTAACATTGACACCTCCTGCAGAGGAAGCTTGTTGGTATGCGCCAACGTAAGAGCATCGGTGCAGATTTGTTTAAGCTTTGGAAGGAAGGTAGTTGCTTCCAAACGTGGTCTTAAAGACCTTGAGACCTTGCAACCATCCCGGTTAGTTCACAGCAAGACTGTTGCCCTAATGTCATATTCCTCAATTTTTCTCAGGAAAAAGTTCGTTTTGTAAAATTTTTAAGTTATTTCCTTGCTCACTGCGGCTCAATATCCCACCGTTGCCCATCAATTATGTTCCAGTCACAGACGAATGCGTCTCTTGCTGCACATAATTTAATTGCACCAGCATTGTTTACCATAGCAAAGACGTCCATGGTATGAGCTCCAACAACCCATTTGATGTGCCACCACAAGAGCAAGAGTAATTTCCTGACTTTCTAATTGCAATTCCAATCATCCCTGTAGGAAATACTGTTGCTTCAAGCTTAGGTATTCTGCTAATAACTGTTTTACCATGGCTTAATTTTTTTGTTCAAAAACTGTTCACAATTCCGGCTGCGATTAAGGCAATTATCTCACACAGTACTTCATCAAGAAGTGTTCTGGAATGCAAAGAAGCATTGGATAAACTTCGCTCAGGCCGTACCATACATCTTTACTGGGTTCCCGGCCATAAAGGGATAGAAGGTGACGAAAAGGCCGATGAGTGGGCAAAGGAGGGAGCAACACTCGCTGAGTCGACGATAGACGTCCCAATCCGTTTGGGAGAAATCAAAAGGAGACAGGAGTTGCATATGATCAATCAAGCAGGAATGGCATGGACAAAAGCGCAGGGCTGCAAAGTTTCTAGGATCATGTGCAAAACCTATGATACTAGACTCACAAAGTGGCTCATATCTCTGAAGAGAGAAGACTTAAGGCTCACGATGGGCATACTGACTGGACACAGCCTTCTGGCGTCAGATGTTTATAAGTTAAAAATAAAAAATGTAAGGCGCGATAACCTCCGAAGAGGTCTAAGGCCGAGCTTCTCTTGTTTATAAGTTAGGCCTCGTCAATAACATCAAGAGTAGGAAGTGTGAGCTGCAGGAAGAAACGGTTGGGCACGTTCTGTGTTCATGTCCTGCGCTCGCCAGGTTAAGGCTCCAGCTATTAGGGGCGGCAGAGTTGCCAGATCTTGAGGCAGTAATTAAGCTGAGTCCTAGAAAACTGCTATTATTTGCCAGGAGGACGGAGTTATTCTAAACCAATTGTCCTGGCACCTGATTGGGGTTTTCCGTTTGGTCGTCAAACAAATTCTGGTAACACTATGGACACGTTCAGTCTATATGAGGTCTTTATTGACAGGCCAATTCAACCTAACCCAACCTACCTACATTCTAGCATTAAATCAACCAGTTTGCAGCTAGCTAGAAAAGATCATTACGCGCCAGCGCCATTGAAAGATGAGGAAAGTTTAATAGATTAAGCGTAAAACCGCCAGGTTTCATTTTCTACAGGGCTACTTCACTTACATTTTAGTATTTGATCAAATTCAAACGTCCTTCAGTTTCCTGCTCTGACATTGACTTGCAAAAACTTTGTACGCGCCAAACGGATAACCACATTTTGGTTTGTCAGTTAGTGGCACAATAAATATGGATTGTTGTAACAATTCAGATGTCTTCGAAAACAATAGGAGCCTAGCGGAAATATGTCCACTTACACGAAATCTGATACAAGTTTGAATGTAATGAATCAGAGCGAACGAGATTCCAGCATGCAACTGTGACAATGATTGACGTAATAAGGGGTGTGAAAGGATATCCACAAATGTAAATATATTTTGCTTTGGCCAAATGTTGAGGAAGATAAATATAGTAGCATATGATGTGAGCAGGTGATGTATATAGCAATGGCCTTTATAACCGCGTTGGAAGTTTTAGGAAATCTAAAGCTTTTGCTGGAAAATCGAATAGCTGTTTTTGTGGTTTTCTCTTTACTAATCCCCCTTTCTCTTTTGACTGTCTTCTCTTACTCTTTTCTTTCCTTAATGCTATTGCTCGCTCTCTAACTCTCTTTCTCCTTCCAGGACCTATACCGAGACTAACAACAACAACAAGGCAAAGACCAAGACCAACATTAAGTGCTGGGTCTTACAGTGAATGAGAAGAAAACGAAGTACTTGACGTACTTGGTCTACCTGGGAGCCAGCATGAAAACCAGCTTAGAAATGAAAAGAAGCACATTTTTAGGCAGCAAGTGCTACTTGGAACTGAGTGGATAACTAAATTGTAAAGTCATATCTCGATAAAAAAATCGCCCTATATGAACATCACATGATATCTGCCCAGATGTTTGCATTGGAAGCATGGCTGGTGCCGAGAAGAAATAAGCTGGATCGTGCAGTATTCAAAAGTATATTTCCTAAGGAATTTATGGCCATGTTCGTAATAATAAATAAATAAATAACCGTTGAACTCGAAGAAGGTTCAGAACTTGGTTTTAAGAGATTCTTTGGATGAACAAATTAGGATGGGACTGTATGCAATTCAAAATTGCAAGCTTACATCTTATAAATTATGAAAAAACTACGAAAACCTTTTTCTTGGAAAAATCGGTTGTATGGGAGATGTAAGCTATAGCGGTCCGACCCGATGATAATAAACCCGCTCACCAAATTTCAGAAAGATATTCAAAAAATTGAGGGACTAATTTTCGTTAAAATTGACAGATGGAAAAAGGCAGGGAGGTATAAGAATTGCACTGCAAACTTGGCAAGGGATCACTGAAAGTAATTTCAATATACTAAATCAATTATCCGGCTTTTCGAAAAATCAACAAAACAAAGTTAATCACTTAATGATGACCTGTATGAGCTCTCCCGAGGTATGTATAAAGTGCGCTTAAAGACACAAAGACTTCGTTATGGCACCGGATGAACAATTTTAGAAAGTTTCCCCAACATGAGCCAAAATAAGAGATAAGGAGGATATCTCCACAATGCGAGTCGAGACAGCTGAAGGAAGACTTGATCCATCTTTGCATAGCCTTTTTCCTTAAATTTCCCTTCTTCTATAAGAGCACTCCACGGAAAATCGTAGATTTTCGCCGCTTTACGAATTGCACATATATTCTAAACATATCGCAACTCAAACCCAAAAGAGAGGTCATTTTGACCTTTTTCCTCTGACGCTTTTGTGTATTTAACAGTAGACGACGTGAATTCATATTATTTTCATTATGGTAGGCGCAAAGGTAGCCAAATGGCAGACGGGGCAATACACGCATATATCGATGGTTCCAAAGTAATGGAAAATGTCTGCGGCGTACTCTGCTGACTAATAGAAATACTGGAAGAAAGCAGCTTAAATCGCAGCTGCAAACCTTTGTATTAAAAACCAAGCAGGAAAATTGAGACACAATCTAAAATAATTCAGCATATAAAGGTATAGTACCTGGGCGACCGAGCTTTGCTCGGCAATCTTCGCGTATGCTGCATAACTTACTATGTTCTACATGTCATCATTAATCAAACTCTACTTTTTGGTAACCCTATTCAAAAATGTCCCTATTGTAATGCGGAGTGAAATACCTTTCGTTTGATACCCATATCTGCATACCTCATGCAATTTTTTTTAATTTCGAATAGGTGGCAACCCTAAATGGCAACCATTCTCAAAAAAAACCCTATTGTAATGCGGAGTGAAATACTTTTCGTTTGATACCCATATAGGCATATCTCATGCAATTTTTTTTAAATTTCGAATAGGTGGCAACCCTAAATGGCAACCCTTCTTAAAAATTACCCTACTGTAATGCGGAGTGAAATACTTTTCGTTTGATACCCATATAGGCATATCTCATGCATTTTTTTTTAATTTCGAATAGGTGGAAACCGTAAATGGCAACCCCACTCAAAAATGTCCCTATTGTAATGCGGAGTGAAATATCTTTTGTTTGACACCCATATCGGCATATCTCATGCAATTTTTTTTTAATTTCGCATAGGTGACAACCCTAAATGGCAATCTTACTCAAAAATGTCCCCATTGTAATGCGGAGTGAAATCCCTTTCGTTTGATACCCATATCGGCATATCTCATGCAATTTTTTTAAATTTCGAATAGGTGAAAACCCTAAATGGCAACCCTTCTTAAAAATTACCCTATTGTAATGCGGGTGGAAAAACCTTTCGTTTGATACCCATATAGGCATAACTCATGCAATTTTTTTTAATTTCGAATAGGTGGCAACCCTAAATGGCAACCCTTCTTAAAACCCTATTGTAATGCGGAGTGAAATACCTTTCGTTTGAAACCCATATCGGCATACGTCATGCATTTTTTTTAATTTCGAATAGGTGGAAACCGTAAATGGCAACCCGACTCAAAAATGTCCCTATTGTAATGCGGAGTGAAATATCTTTCGTTTGACACCCATATCGGCATATCTCATGCAATTTTTTTTTAATTTCGAATAGGTGACAACCCTAAATGGCAATCTTACTCAAAAATGTCCCTATTGTAATGCGGAGTGAAATCCCTTTCGTTTGATACCCATATCGGCATACCTAATGAAATTTTTTTTTTAATTTCGAATAGGTGGTAACCTTGTGACACATTATGAGTGACAACACCTAGGTAGAAAGCCTTAGAAGGTGATACATTATATCTGTGGCCAAATTTCATTTAAATCGGTTGAGCCGTTCCCGAGATCGTTCGGCTATACAAACAAACAAGAATTGCTCGTTTAAAGTTATAAGATTAGAGTGAAAGCAATCCCTGGAATGCATCAGGAAAGGGCGACGCATATACCTTTATTGGGTACCATGAGGGAAAAGATGAGAATGGAAAGCGTATGAGCTAGCTAAAACGGATGCATCCCTCGAAATAAGATTGGGCGAGATCAGTAGAAGGTGAGAGTGGCACATTATCGACCAAGCAGAAAAGGTGTGGACCAAAGGGCGGGGCTGCAAATTGTCGAAGGAGATGTACAGGTTATTCAAGCTTAGATTAACAAAGTTACTCTTATCATTAAAAAAAGAGGACTATAGACCAATGGCAGGTATTCGGACTGTACACTGCCTTCCGGCGTCACATGATTTAAAATTTGACCTGGTTAGTAGCAGCCAATATAGGAAGTGCGTGTTTGAGGAGAAAACGATTCAGCACGTTTTGTGCTTCGCGTCCAGTCTTGGTTCTTGCTGGGGTTTTTCAGTTTGGTCTTTAACAAAATTTCTGGTAACACTGTGGACTCATTCGTTCTATGTGACATCCTCACGGACCGGTCAATTCAACCTTACCTAACCTTCCTGTAAATACCATGGAATGCTTCATCGGTATAAATATAATGTTCATCATACGCCACGCCATACCATAACTGCACATGTCACCTACACAATTTACAAATACCAATTTAAATTTTAAACAAATAAAATATATTTTGTGCAATTATGGCTCTCGCTTTAAATGAGGTCAATTGTTTACTGTTATACTTCAATAATTTAGGGCTTTTATTACCAGCTTTTGTTATTAATGCAGGACTGCAGTCTTGCGTCACAAAACAACATCAGTTCATATCAAAAAATTGGCGAAAACATGAAGCATCACAATATTGCACTCCCACACACACAAATACAATAAAGGGCCTTTGCAACTGTCAACACGGGCACACACAGCGACAACCAATTAAAAATATCCTATAGAGGTCATTGTCGACCTTTTTAGCTTGTGGTGGTAGCACAACAGACGCTTTGAATTCACATTATTTTCATCATTATTTTTCAGTTATTATTCGTAGTATATAGCAGTGCTTTGTTTGTGTATTCGCACATCATTGTTTACCACAGCAACATTGGCAAGAAGTCAACCATTCATTCATGTGCAGGATGTGTTTGCGCCATTAAAAAGGAGGATGAACGCCATAAGCATAAAAATATATGAGCAATATAATACGATAAAAACTACGCGTGAAATTTTTTTTTTATGTTTCAAAAAATTTACATGAAAAAGATTCAAAGTTTGTTGTTGATAAGCTTTTTGTATCGAAAAAATGATTTTTTTTGTTAACAAAATTTTTATATTTTTTGTTTTTTTCTTACTTAATTATGTTTACATTTTTGTTCACAATATTTACGTTTGATTTTTATTTGTCCATTGATCTTGCGCTCATTTGGTTAACGTATTTTTACCGTTGTTAACGCTCCCTACCGTCACTATTTTCAAAAGAGCAATGCGCCGCCCACTTTCCCTTCAACAGTTATTTTATTTAATACTAGTGTATGCGGCAGACTTTGTCCTGGTTTTCCTATGTTCAAAAAGTGAGCCTCGCTTCCTGTCTTCTCTCTGTATACCACCTCTTCTACTTTTTCCCACAATTTTCATTTTTTTGTCCATACAGAAATTCATTTGTCCCCCTCTCACTCACACCCACTCACACTGCATTATCCACTGCCACTCTCACCCCCACTACCACACTCACTTTTAATCCAACTCCGATTCACACACCCACTTACTTACTGACATAATTGGCGCTTAACCGTCTAAACGGTTATGGCCGTCCAACAAGGCGCGCCAGTCGCTCCTTTGCTCCGCCAACCGGCGCCAATTGGTCACACCAAGGGAGCTTAAATCGTTTTCCACCTGGTCCTACCAACGGAGTGGGGGCCGCCCTCTACCTCTGCTTCCATAGGCGGGTTCCGATAGAAACACTTTCTTGGCCGGAGCATTATCTTTCTATCGCATAACATGGACTAGCCAGCGCAGCCGCTGCATTTTAGTTCGCTGGACTATGTTGATGTCTGCGTATAGCTCGTACAGCTCATCATTAAATCTTCTTTGGTACTCGCCATCGCCAACGCGAAGAAGTCCATAAATCTTTCGAAGAACTTTTCTCTCGAACACTCCTAAAGCCGCTTCATCTGTTGTCATGATCCATGCTTCTGCCCCATAAAGCAGGACGGGTACGATAAGTGACTTGTAGAGTATGATTTTCGTTCGCCGAGAGAGGACTTTACTTTTCAATTGCCTACCTAGTCCAAGGTAGCATATATTGGCAAGATTTGATTCTTCGCTGGATTTCAGTGCTGATGTTGTTGGTAGTGTTGATGCTGGTTCTCAAATGAATGAGCGAAGTCTTTTTCTATTTTAAAATTATGGCTGCCAACAGTAGCGTGGTTGCCAAGGTGCATATGCGCTGGCTCTTTTCTCGATGACAGCAGGTACTTCGTTTTGTCCTCATTCACCATCAAACCCATATTTACCGCTTCTTTTTCCAGTTTGGAGTAAGCAGAACTAACGGCGCGGGTGTTTAGGTCGATTATATCAATGTCATCAGCATAGGCCAGTAATTGCACGCTTTTATAGTATATTGTTCCAGCGCGGTTAAGTTCTGCAGCTAGTATAATTTTCTCCAGCATCAAATTAAAGAAATCACACAATAGGGGCCACCCTGTCTGCAACCATGTTTAGTTTGGAACGGCTCGGAGAGGTCCTTCCCAATTCTAACTGAGCTGATGGTGTTGCTCAACGTCATTTTGCGCAGCCGTATAAGTTTTGCGGGGAAAACAAATTCAGACATAGCGCCATATAGGCAGCTCCTTTTCGTGCTGTCGAAGGCTGCTTTTAAGTCGACGAAGAGGTGATATGTGTCGATTCTCTTTTCACGGGCTTTTTCCCAGATTTGGAGCATTGTGAAAATCTGGTCGATGGTAGATTTACCAGGTCTGAAGCCGCACTGATAAGGTCCAATCAGCCGGTTCACGGTGGGATTCAATCTTTCACACAATACACTTGAAAGGACCTTATATGCGATATTAAGAAGGCTGTTTCCACGATAGTTGGTGAATTTTGCAGTATCCCCCTTCTTGTGGACTAGGAAAAGAACTACACCCACACCCACTCCCAATAGCACTCCCACTTTCACTCCTTGTGCCTTCACTCTTCTCACTTCATTATTAATTCCTCTCTCATTGCCCCCACCTTTCTCACCTAAATTTGTATACCAATTGGAAGAATATCATCTTGATGCGGAGCACTGCTGCTAGCTCATAAGCATTGAAGAAACTAGATACTTCAAATTTAATGACACGGTATATACACAATTGAAAGGAATGCCAATGGGATCCCCGGCATCCCCAGTCATAGCGGATATCATAATGGAAGAATTGCTCAACAAAACGATGGAAAAGCTAAGCCGTAAACCAAGAATATTAACCAAATATGTAGATGATTTATTTGCGATCATACGGGAGGATGAAGTACAAAATACGCTAAACATATTAAATTCGTTTGACAGAAATATTAAATTCACGATAGAACTTTAAGAAGAAAACTCACTGCCGTACCTTGACTCTATTATAATCCGCAGAGGAAATCAGCTAAAACTAAAGTGGTATAGAAAAGCAACAGCATCCAGACGAATCATCAACTTTCATTCGAAACATCCCAAAACGATGATAATAAATACAGCAATGGGCTGTATACGACGTATGTTGCAGATAACAGACGAAGTTTACCACAATGAGATCAAAAAAGAAGCAAAATTACTGTTAAAAGACAACGAATTTCCGGAAAACATGATAAAAACACTATTAAAAAGAGCCAAATTTACAAAATATCAACAAGACCGTGAAACCCCTAAAAAAAATTTTTTTCAAATCCGTCACTTATGTACCTCATTTGTCAGAACGACTAGCGAAGTCAGATTGTTATGATAAAGAAAAAGTAAGAATAGCCCATAAGCCAACCAACACTCTGAAAACCATGTTCAACAAAACTAAGTCAAAAATACCTCAATTAGAAAAAAGTAATGTAATTTATAAAATTCCATGTAACGGCAATAACCAAGAACCTTGCAAAAGTATGTATATTGGCACAACGAAATCAAAGTTAAAAACCAGACTAGCACAACACAAATGCGACGTTAAACAGTGCCATCATTCAAATACACAAAAAACTGCACTTATGGCACACTGTGCAAGTAGCGGCCACTCCCCCAACTTCGAAAAAGTAACAATATTACAACAAGAACAACACTACAACAAACGATTTACACTAGAAATGTTACATATAATTAACACTCCACCAGACATTCGGCTAAACTACAAAACGGATACCGATGGCGTTGCTCACTTGTTTCGTCATTTACTAACGATCAAATAGACAGTGTTAAGCTCCGCGTCAAGTTATAAAGACGTGAAAAGAAATGTATGTACATATATACAAATATTGTTTATGTTTTAACTGTTTTTGGTAATAAGAAAATTGTTTATATCACATTTATACACAGATCCTTGAGAACGGTTATCGCGGAATAACCGAAATATATTGGAATAAATAAGTTAAAAAACCTGTGGTTTTATTCAACGTAGTTTTATTGACCTCGAGCCAGCTAAAGTTCAACATATTTACATATAAAAATGTCGCTAAAAACATTCAGTTTAAAATAAAATAAAATAAAATAAAATAAAAAAAATTAAATAGTATTAAATAAAGTAAATTAAAATAAAACAAATTTAAATAAAAACGATTTTAAATCAACGGTTATCGCTTAGATATCAAAAAAATATTTACTTATTAACGCAAATTTTCCCTGTGTTATCAAATATTATAGATTTTCTATCGGGTTGTTACCAGGTTTCCTATCGGAGTGCCGTCCAAAAATTTATCGATTTGTTATCAGAGAGTTATCGATTACTTCCGCAATAGTTATAAATAGGTTATAAAAAAATATATTTATTTGTTTTTGGAAACTTATAGATTTGTTAGTGGATTGCTACCAATTCCCCATATCCCAAAGATCCCTTCCTAACGATTTTGTATCTTCTCTTATATAGAAAGAACTCAGTTTAATTGGGATTTACAACGAGTTCCTAGAATTCAGATCATCCACGCAACGTCACCATGTATCCCTGAAAATGTTTGAAAAGGATTAAGAGAAAATTTCGCCTAAAAATAGTCTGCAAGCCTTTGAAAAAAGAGTTCTGTAGGTCGGATAATTTAAAGGTATCATTCAAAAAATCATAGTTCCCGCCCAGCATCGCTTCTAAATCAACTTTCACCTTCAACGATTACGCTTTTCGTCTCCAATAATCACTTAACTCGCTTCAGCTCTTTTAATTATATTTATATACTAGCAGACCCGTCAGACGTTGTTCTGCCCTAAATTTGGTCTATCTCCATACATTTTAATAAGCTTTTTCCGTCTAGATCTGTCTAGCGAATATCACAATGAAAATTACTTTAAAGCTCTCAGCAACAACTTTCATTTGATATCCATATTACACACACATTCTAGGGGTATCCGGGTCCAGGTTTTGCCCATATATTGAGAACCTAGTCACCTAGCGGTATAAAAATTACTCTGTACTAAATTACTCATCAATAGCTTCAATTTGATACCCATAATGTAAAAACACATCTTAGTGTTACCCTGATGCACGTTTTCGGCCCATATCTCGAGACCCTTCACAAATAGGTAAGAAAACTACCCTGTACTAAAGCACTAATCAACAGCTTTCATTTCTTATCAATATCGTATAAACACTTTCTAGGGGTACCCGGGTCCACGTTTTGGCCTCAATCTCGAGACCCTAGTCACCAATAGGTATGAAAACTACCCTGTACTAAAGCACTCAACAGCAGTTTCATTCGTTATCCATATTCTATAAACACATTCTAGGGGTACCCGCGTCCACATTTTCGCTTATATCTCGAGACCCTAGTTACCCGCGGGTACGAAAAATACCACTTATCTAAGTACTCATTCGATACCCATATTGTACAAACATATCCCAGGATTACCCACGTCCACGTTTTGGTCTCAAGACCCTATCCAGAACGGGATAAAAATTAGCCTTTGCTTTTCTCCTGGTTCTAAGCTACCCCTCCACCAATTTTCAGCCAAATAATATAATATAATCAACTTCCGATTCAAAGGATTGAGCGTGTACAAAAGGTTTTCCTTAAATTTTCCCTACGGTTTCTGAATTTTGAAAACCCGGTTCCGGCCTACACAGCTCGTCTTCAACTGATAAACTTGCAATCTCTGGAAAGCCGTAGATCTATCTTGTCCTTAACGTTTACGTTTAACATGAGTCAAGGCATCGTTGATTGCCCATATCTCTTGCATAAAATATGTTTCAATGTCCCTAGACGTAATCTTCGTGTATCTTATCCATTTTATCTACCCAAAGTAAAAACGACATTTGCTGGAAATGTACCTTTGGTTCGCTCTTTGAGAGAATTTAATACTTTGTCAGAAACTACTGTCATTAATTTTTCAATGACAAAACAGGCTTTCTTAAATCTTCTGTACACTATTCTGTAATGTAAATTTATCTAATTTGTTATGTAGTCTGTAAGAAACTTTGTATTTCAAAGATTACTATATTAAATAAATAAATAATAATATCGAAAAAAAAAAAAATATATGTTCATCCGTTACTTCCTCTTCAATCACTCTTTATATATTAAAAAAAGCGCATCAAAATCCGTTGCGTATTTTTAAAGGTTTAAGCATTCAAAGGGACATAGGGACAGAAAAAGGGACTTTGTTTTATACTATGTAGTGATGTACATCCACACATACCTATAAAACTAACGCAGCGAATGCTATATATGTACGTATGTATGTGTCGCATCAAGCCTCACTCAAAAGCAATAAGCGCGGACAGTTCACAGCGAACAAACACACATACGCATTTTATGATAAAAATGTTACTTTTGTTTAAACAATTTGTCTGATATAAGAAAGGAATTAAGTATTTTTTTTGATGCAGAACGAAGCTAAGTATTTCAAAGTTTTACTGAAAAGTAGAATTTTTCAAATCCATCCTTCCGTTTATGAGTTATAGCTGTGTAAACAAAAATTTTATGATTTTTTACTACATTTTGGCAATTTTCCACGCCCCTATAATATATATCATCAAATTATATTAACTGTACCACCTCACGTAGCTAAGCTTTCAAATGCAAAAACCCGTTTTAAAATCGGAGCATTCTGTGTGAAGTTATGTGCATACATGGCATTTAGCGACTTTATTTTATAAGATTTATAGACAGATATATAGATGCATGGGAAATTTCTGAAAAGATTGAAATTAACAAGACTATATAAATTGATACCTCAAAGCACGCGACAATCTCCCAAGTGAAAACCCTATCTCGCTGCAATATTCATCAATCAAATTTCTATTTTACTTTCATTCCAAAAGAATGTCAAACGTTTTTCTCGTTTAAGCACAAATGTAACCTTATTTAATAACAATATAACGCTCTCACAATCAATTAACTTTAATTCCCCAGCTCCAGATTTCATTCACTGATATTTCTAAAGTGCAAATTGCAACACAATTTGTCATTTATTTAAATTTCTTTTGTATGAATTACGACAGTAATTAAATGGCTGCTACGCAATTAAGGTAGTGAATGTTGAGCATGGGCGAGGAAGGTGCAAGAAAATGAGAAAAGTGTGATAGGAATAATGTGCAAATAATAAAAGTTTATTCCACGGACAGTTGAAAGTAAATGAAGATTTCAGTGTAGGTGTGACAGAAGAGTGGCGATAATGAGTATGAACGGCGAACTAACTTAATTTGATCGCGGGTTCGAATCGAGCTCAAGGCCTAACAATAATTTTTTATCATTATTATTGTTATGATAAATTTTTTCTTAATTGAAAAAATTTTTAAATTAGAATAGAAGAAAGAAAAAATTTTAGACAACTGCCAAAGCTCGTTGTATAGATCCATTTCGGGAACTGCTAAATTCCTTCATCGGCAACGTTTAGGCGCCGCTGCTATAACCATTCAGCCATCACAGCGATTTTTTGTTTGTCTTCATTAATCCTACTTCTATTCTGTTTCGTGCCAATTGATATTCACAACACTGCGACATCAATTGGCAC
Source organism: Eurosta solidaginis (assembly GCF_040869045.1). Classification (NCBI taxonomy): domain Eukaryota; kingdom Metazoa; phylum Arthropoda; class Insecta; order Diptera; family Tephritidae; genus Eurosta; species Eurosta solidaginis. The sequence goes on from NW_027136934.1 coordinate 550,253, forward strand.
GAAACAGAATAGAAGTAGGATTAATGAAGCCAAACAAAAAACCGCTGTGATGGCTGAATGGTTATAGCAGCGGCGCCTAAACGTTGCCGATGAAGGAATTTAGCAGTTCCCGAAATGGATCTATACAACGAGCTTTGGCAGTTGTCTAAAATTTTTTCTTTCTTCTATTCTAATTTAAAAATTTTTTCAATTAAGAAAAAATTTATCATAACAATAATAATGATAAAAAATTATTGTTAGGCCTTGAGCTCGATTCGAACCCGCGATCTTAAAATCAGTAGGCCGATATAACAACAAAAATTGCTAACTTAATTTGTTTCAAAATTCGATTAACATATGGTGGTATGTTGATTCAAGGACTCTATAGATTTATGTCCTATACTTGCCACTGAATATATTATAGTTTATTATAATTCTGATTATTATTAACACAAGAGACTCATTCAATCTATGGGAGGTCCTCATGGATTGGCCAATTCAACCTCGTTATTATAATTATTATTAATAATATACTTTGCTCTATATGTAGTCCTTATAAATATTCAACTTTATTTATACTTTATATTTATTTTTGCTTTCTGTTGAATTATTTTAAAATAAATTTCAAAAACATATCGATCTCTAAAAAGGTCTCTATAGGAATGCGGAGTGAAATACCTTTTGTTTTATACCCATATTGACATATCTTTTTGAATATTTTTTTTTAATTTCATATACGTGGCAACCTTTTGAAAATATCCTGATCGGTAGCACTTAGGTAGATAGTCTAAGAATGTGATGCGCTGCCGATGTACCAAATCTACATTTCAGTCGTTTTACCTTTCATTTCATACCCATATTGGCATATCTCATGTATTTTTTTAAATTTCAAATAGGTGGCAACCTTCTGAAAACAGCTTCAGTGGCAACACCTAGGTCAAAAGTCTTGGAATATGATACACTATCTATGAGCCAGATTTCGTGCAAATCGGTTAAGCCATTCCGAGGTCGTTCTGGATATACAAACAATTTTTACTCGTTTAACGTAACACGATTTTTATTACAAACATTATTTAAATCTGATGTGCTAAATCCCTGAGCTTATTTTGTATGCAAAGGCTTTTAATGTGTTTAAGGGCCTCTTCCGATTTTAACTCCACATTACGAAGGAACTAAGGGTCACGCCAGCTAGATGGGAGAGTATCTGCCTAGAACGAGCGACGCATTCGCGGAGAAAGAGAGCGGGCGTTTCATCCTCCAGCTCAAAAAAGCGACAAATTTGTATATCGGAAAGATTTAACTTACTAAGGTGATATCATGGGGTTAGTTTTTACTAAAGTGTGACTTTGTGGGTCCACAGAAAGCTCTGAACCATAGAATGCAGTTATGGCACCCTAATTGAGTAGGTTCATTACCTACATTCTCCGATGCCCGCGTAGTTGCAATGCGGGATTTCCCATTAATTTTCACCCTGTAACATTTTACCCGTTTGATTACCGAAAAGTTATCGTTTAGTTATGAAAACGCTATCGCAAAATTATAGATTTTTTATCAAAAGTAATAGATAAATATTGACAAGGAATCAAATCTCCAAGCTCAGATGTATTGCTGGGCTCCCCAATATAATCCTCTCTCACTATAACCAATGGACCGTTGTTGTCTCCGCTTTCCTGGATCGACGCACTGCTGGCAGCCGTCGTTTCTGGCTTCCAGTCTTATAAACCTCTTAGCTTAAACTCAGTCCAATCAGAACGGTATTTCATGCAATAAGGACCGAGGTTTGTTCCTATGGAATGCACATCACCTAGGCACCTGCACTAAATCAAAATTTACCCATTTTAAAATTTCATTCGCGAAAACAGAATCTATCGAAAATTTATAATTACACAATAAATACTAAAATTGCACGTGGCGTCAATAAAAATTTTGTTTTCACTATCTCCACGCTGTTGAAAACAGCCACTGAAAGAGCGATCTCATATTAATTCTTTCACCTTTCACTTGTCACACCACACTCGAGCCATGACACATAGTGTTGTACCGACCGATACGAGTTACTACGAGTACATACTGGAGTATTTTTCTCAAGTACCGATTATTTTTCGTAGTCGATTACCGCGCACAAGTATCTTCTTAGCCATCTGGTACGTGAGCACAATGTCGAGGTTTTGATTACTCAATACACTCGTGAGGTCAAGAATCCAGCTACTAGGGGTGATAGAGTTGCCGGATCACGAGGCAGCAATAAAGCAAAGTCCAAGAAAACTTCTAGTGTATGAGGAGAAGAGTTATTCTATTACATAGGTCTTAGTTCCAACGATACTTAGTTTGGGTGTCGATTACTTTTCTCGATACTTTTATATGAGTACAAGTATTTGGTACAAAGTGGTATCGGAACAACACTAACCATACATACACTTGGCACTTGGGGACGCTGCATTTTTCACACGCTTCCTTAAAATTTATTGTGCCCAAGCACGAAATTTTCCATTTTGAATGCATTAGTGAGAAGTTTAGAAAAATAGAAATAATGCCATGCAACAATAATAATAACAATTTGTTACCAAAAATAAAAAGCGCAAGGAGATTAGGTAGGCAATGCGTTTGAAAGTTTGAAGTAACTGGGTGCGGTTAACAGCATTGCCAGAGGAAATTGCAATAAATTTAATTAATAACTACTTAAAATTCAGACACCGAAGGACTACTTGCATTGTTTTAAAAATTTCAATTATTTTTCGGATCAAAAATTGTATCTTATTTATTTGGGAAATTCTGCTAAAGTTCGAATTGCTGAACTGCCGAATAAATAACTTCAATATTCTGTAATGCAAAAAGGTCTTTATTTAGACTACTTTCGGAGTAGTACTTCACAATTACAATTATACTTCATTAATAGTGTGCTTAAATCAAAACCTATTACTGATTCCTCAGCTTGCATTGCTTTTATACCCTCGGTTCCCTCCTTTGCCTATTTCACCTAAGGTCTAGATGTTCACGAACATGCCTTCTAGAACAATTGTATCTCATGCTTGGTTATTTAGCTATATAATACATCTATCTGTAGTTTATGTTTTTCTTCTAGCTATATGCGTGTGCGTGAGTAACAACTTCTGTTCTTAGCTGCCTACTACATATATGTATGTGAAAATTCTCTTCTCTGTCAGCTTTGATGTTTACATGTACAAATGTTTAGCTTCTTGCTTTATTGTTGTTGTGCATTTACCTAGTAACAGCGTAGTGATGAACCGAAATGCTAATATTCGCCACAATAAAAATTTATTTTTTTAGCACTTATTAAAAAGATATATAATGCCGCTACGCAGTCCCTTGAACATTTTTAAACAGCTAAGAAAATCTGCAAAACTTTACGTACAACAACACTGGCAGTGTGTAAACTAGCAGCTTAAAACCTCAGCTATTTTGAAAGATATGGAAATGTTAATATGGATGTTTTTTAGTAATATTTTTAGAAATTTTCTGAAAAGTAAAAAATACCTAAATTTTGAAGAAAAAACTTCACGTATGGCAACGCTGGCAGTAAGTGTACGAGTTAGATGCATGTTTATGTTGAGAATTGTGAAGGAGTGTGAAAAGTGTGAAATAAAAGCAAACGCGAAGAGCTGGGAGTGAAGTGGTAGTAAAAATTTATAAGGCGGGAAAAGCTGCGGTTAAAATATTTGCACATTTTTAAAATGCACGTTAGGATTGCACTTAAAGTTTAACTCGAACTGAGGCTAGAACAGAACAACCGTATAAATGTGATTTCAACTTTGAGCGGGTTTTCAGCCATTATATATCATAAAACTAAACACTAAATTGATCTTGAAACATGAAACCTTCTTTTAGCTAACCGAATTAAAATATGAAAGGCCCCTGGTGTGTTAGCCAGAAAATTGTTTTAGAAAGGTTTATTATCCTCTTTGTGAAGACAAAGGCTCCTTCAGAAGTAGAACCCTTAGGCAAAACGGTGAGAGTGAAAGGAGCTAGCACTTGAAAGCTGATAGAAACGATGCCCTAAAACGTAAAGGGGAGATTTCAAGAGCGGGGACCATTACCGCAGGAATGATATTGATGACCTGGTAACAAATATGCAGATAGTGTTAAAGTTAGGGAGGGATCACTTCTGCCCATCCCAAGGTAAGAAGAAAACGAATGCGATACCCCAACCATTGATGGTAGAATAAACGTTCTAGCTTGCCTCCATATCGTGACTAAAGTGTGCTCTTCCCAATCCACCAGAAAGGCGATCAAGCAAGGCTCGCTAACTACTGCGTGATCAGCTTGCCTAATATAAAGTTTTATCAAGCATAGTTACTGAGCGAAAAAATGAAACCCCACGTCATTCCCATCATTGCGGCTACAGGCTTGCCAAATCCTGGAGAAGACTTACGATTTGTCTATTTCAAAGCAAAGACAAGTTGTTGATTGTTTGTTTGAACTTAAGCTCCCTGCAAAGGTAACTAGGCTTTTTCAATAGCCACCATTTCCGTAGGATTCGGGAGGGACCTTTGGGCGCTATGCGAAAATTTTTGAAAATGGGTGTGGTACCAGTCATATTTACTAGACAGATAGTGAAATGTTTTGCTAGCCGTAAAGCAAAAGCGGTTAGTATCGCATCGAAATGTGGCAGAATCATGGTTCTTGGTAGAAATTATATATCTAAAGGTCTGACCAACATTTTTAGCCGACTACGCCCAATTTTTAAAAAAAAGCTGCTTAAAGTTTTAACCTTTACAAAACTTGCAATATATTTATGGGGAAAGATAATTTTTTTAGAATGAGACATCTTTTTATGACAGTCACTTTTTTATTGCTTCTCTGCAAAAAATACGATTAGGCTAGGATGAAATCGGGATCTGTCGCAAAGGAGTATGAGATTTTAGCCAGTTCCGATCTTTTTATGTGAGGTGGAGGGATACATTTTGTTTGAGAATGTTCCATGGAGTGACTAATTGTACCTATCTATGCCAGAGCGGGTAGTGTCGGGCTTCTTTATAGGAGATATATTTTTCTACGTAAGGGTAGAAACGGGTTGTATTCGACACGTCCTTTTTGTAAGCTTACTAGTAATGCGGAGATATCCTCCTTGTTCACTTATGGGTACAGTTGGACAAGTCATCCGAACTGTATTCAAAATGGACTAGAGGGGAGCAATTATGCCCCAATGTAGACAAAAGATATCAGTCGCGGATTACTCTTTTTAGAGACTAATCACACGATTTTTTGCAGAGCTCTTACGGAAGACGATACTTGCGTGTGTATGAGTGGTTTCAGCTTATTTTTATGACACATATCTTTGAATGTGTATATTGTTCGGTTTCACTCGATGTTAGATCTCCTTACTTTTTACGCTTAGAGTGAAAGGTTTTTGGTCGTTGGTCAGGCTTCGTAATATGGGCTATGGACTTCCTGACTTCGGACAGTCTAGCCTTCTTACCAGGTTCGAGTTTATCCCGAACAGGACAGACTATTGTATGCCGATAACTGCTCCCTATATGACCTTCACCCAGTCATTCCCCCGAGAGAGGAGTGAGGAAGAGGTATCATAGGGGCAGGAGACCGGTTAACTTATTCACGGATGGGTCCAAGTTGGGCTTTATGACTTCGGATACTCTAGTCATCTTACCAGGTTCGACTTTATCCCGGACAGGATGGACTATTGTATGCCGATAACTGCTCCCTATACAACCTTCACCCCAGTCATTCCCCCGAGAGTGGAGGTGGAAGAGGAATAATCGGGACAGGGGACCGGTTAACTTATTCACGGATGAGTCGAAGTTAGTCGGAAAGGTTGGTGGGGGTCTTTTGTCAAGAGCTAAATGTCAGCCGCAAGTTTAAGTTGACTGATCACTGCATTGTATCCCAAGCGGAAGCTGCTGCGATCGAGGATGCAGTGGATGAAATGCTATCAATTGCTGCTACGGTTAGGGAACTTAACATCTACTCTGATAGTCAAGCGGCTTTTAAGGCCTTGACTTCAACTACAGTGATATCGAAGATGGTGTGGCAATGCCTGACCTTGCTTGCGATTGCATCGAACTGCTTTATAATTAAGATTATATGGGTCCCGGGCCATAGTGATATCCTGCGCAACTGTCAGGCGCATCTCTTAGCCCGCATCGGTACAATTGAACCGGATGAAGATGGTTGTAGGGATTTCGGGATTCCGCTGGCCACCTTTAGTTTGCTTCTTCCTAGCTAGGCCTCGAGTCAGCTGAGCAAACGTAGGGCGGACACCACCTCTTGCAGGGTAGCAAGATCTTTCTAGCCGGAAGTGGATGGCAGGAGGTTTGCTGAAATATTTGGGTTCATTAAGGCTCACCTGTCAACGGTCATTGGGGTTTTGACAGGGCACTGTCCCATGGGTATCCATGCGGTCCGTCTCAATATACTGGAAACTCCATCCTGCTGTAGTTGTATGGAGGATGATGAGGTGGAATCATCAAATCACTTTATGCTTCATTGCCCATCTTTTGCCAGATGCAGGCGAAAGTTCTTCGATCGCGACTCACTTGAATCTCCCGAGGATTTATCCAGGGTTGAGATCGGTATCATTTGGAATTTCATCGTTGCTACCCAGCCATTTCTAAGTAGCTATGTGACGTAGATCACCGTTATTTTATTGTACGTGCTATCACAACGGACTTTCATGTTGTCCAACTGAGCTTCCCCTAGCAGGGCAGCTACCACCGAACCTAACCTACCTGTTTATGAAACCTTCGACACATAACTGGTTTGCAAAAAAGTAGCCGCAAATAGTCGACCAGCGGCTGTCCCAACATGCTGAACTTTATTAGACCTTGTCATTGTTTAAGTCAGTTCTGAGCAATAGTTGTCTAAAAAATTCTTAAAGATGTTATGCAAAGTAAAGAAATCGCACTTGTTCTTCTAAAGGTGTATCCCCAAATCGCTCCCAAGATCAACTTATCTCGAAGTACCACCCTAATGTGCATGCCACAAAAATTCACGTAACCATCGCGCCGGGGAGGGCAACCACATAAGTGTGAGCAGAAAAGGATGTTGTCTTGAGATGTGCGCTTTTAACCCATACATGTATACAAATAAATAAATAAATAAATTACTCGTTTCTCTCAACAGAGCAAAACAATAATATGGCTGACTAAAAATTCAGTGCAGGAAAACGAAGCTGAGGGTTTTTTTGCTAATGTGTCTTTTGAACCACTTTCGCTTGCTGTTGACTGTTGCATGTACTTCGCTTTTGTTGTTTTTCTCTTCCCCCCCGCATTAAACCACTAAATACTTGAGTGCACGGCAGCGCTATTTTCTAGCACGATTGCCGATTTACAATGTGCGCGAAAGCTCTTTCTCACGCCAGTCCCCTGTTCCTAATCGTCTTCCACTTACATCAAGCCCAACGAACGTGTGGTACGTGTCTTTTGTATTTAAAGAGCTGTTGATTATCCATCGCTCCTGGAAAAAATTCAGTTCAATGTTCCCTGCAGAAACTTGCGGCACTTTGAGACCTTTAAAATTAGTTTTGCAAGGACCAACTATGCGGTAAACGCGCCTTTTGCGAGGGCTTGTGCGGATCTCAATTTGTTTTTCAGTTCTTCAGGTGTTGACTGCACTTCTTCGTATGTAACCCTAATTAGTCATTTAAGATCTTTCTACTCTTAATATTATGCTAGTCTGTAAAAATATGTAAATTTAAAGACTCAAATAAATAAATAAAAAAAAAAAAAAAAAATACAGTAAGGATAAAAGAAAGAAAGATCAGAAAAAAAACAATGCATGTAAATAAAACAGTATGCATGCATTACAACAACAAAAACCATAGCGTATTGCAAATATGGTTGACTGCACATTCTTCGTGGTCATGAGTGAACGAAATCTTGGTGAAGCGTGTCAGATGGAAAAAATTGCTGTATGTGAACGCTGTTTGGTGAACGATCGCAAGCAGCGAAACTGTGGGTGCTTCATTCTTGCCAAAATTGTTGGTTAATGCAAATTTGTTGGACTTGGTTAACGGTTAATTACTACGTAGTGGGCCCGGTGTATTGGTAGTCAACCCCAAATTTTGTGGGTGATGGATTAATGATTGGTTCGTGCCAAAGTTTGCAGTTATCGGTAAGCTGATGGTGGATTTATAAGCGCCAAAATATATCGGTAGATAAGTTTATTATACGGAGTACTTCCAGACGAAGTCTCTGTTGAGGGATATAAATTCGAAACTGTAAAGTCTTTCGTCTATTTTGGAACCATCATTAATAGCAAAAACTATGTCAGCTTAGGAATCAAACGAATAAAAAGCTTGCCAACAAGTGCTTCTATGAACTTAGTAGGCAGTTGAAAAGTAAAGTCCGCTCTCGTGTAAATCACGCTCTAGCAGTCGCTAATTATATCTGTCCTAATGTATGACTCGGAATTATGGATGATGTCGAGAGAAGATGAGAGGGCTCTTGTAGTGTTCGTGAGAAAAGTAGCCCGGAATATTTACGGTCCTGTCTTTGATGCCGCGGCAAGTGGCGAAGGAGGTTTACTGCTGAGCTGTATGAGCCTAATACAGATGTGACGATTGTGCAGCTCATAAAAACCCAAAGGCTTCGCTGGCTGGGCCATGTTATGCGAATTAACGAAAGACGCTAAGAAAATATTTTAGTTGATACTGCAGTTTGGAAGCAGAGGAAGGGGAGACCCCCACTAAGTTGGGGGAGGTAGGTGGAGGAAGAAAATTGTTCTTCTAATTTAAGAAACTTATTTCTAAAATTTATATGTTGCTTTGCCCGGGACATGAGCCCAGGATCTTTGGTGTGGTAGGCGGAGCACGCTCACCATGTTGACCTCTCTTGGTACTCCAAATTAGCGCACGAAACAGGGATAACTGGCGTGACTTGCTATGGAACGTTCAAAATCGCATAGACAGTTATGCCGCCAATTAATGATGATAGTACGAGTTTGTCATGTAAGTCCCTCTTCCGAAATTCCAACATATATTGAGTGTGTGGATGAACGATGTTGATAATAAGTAAATAAATAAATGCAAGGCGCGATAACCTCCGAAGAGATTTTAGCCCGAGCTTCTCATCTAATTTGCGTCGTGCTCCTTTTTTTCATTTTTCCTACAAATTGGCGGGACGGGACCTACTTGTTTTATGCCGACTCCGAACGGCATCTGCGACGAGTTTTCGTTGAGAGCTTTTCACGGCAGAAATATACTCGGAGTGCTTGCCAAACACTGCCTATAAAATGTTCAAGTCCCATGAAAAGTATTTGAAAACTGAAGTAACCAACAGTTTAAATGGCCCTGCTCGGGCGCCTTTTACTGTATAATGGACAACCTGTTAATATTATGATGGAGAGCTGTAACTAGGGAATTGAGCAGATGAGGAGAATAGAGGGTAAATACATAAGCCGTTGGTGAATGGTGAAGACACTCAATGCTCATGACGCATGACGTGGCCTTAGGCTAAGGCCGCAGAAGATCTAGTGATATGCACGAGTAAGTAAAAACCACACAACTTTGATTTACTACCAAGGCTAAAAGGCCAGAAATTAACGCTATCCGGTAGTAACAAATATCTGGAACTAACTTTCTACGTCTGCAAGGCCTTGTTTGGCTATATGAGGCAGTGGACCAGTGTGACCACTGCTGACGTATGGCGCCATAGTTTAGTGGAAGGGCCTTTGTAAGAACTTCAGTCTCGTCGGCCTACAGAAATTTCAGTGCACGTTGTGCGCTGGTGCCACTGGAGTCTGCTGCCCTCAGGCATGCATATGAAAAAAACCGCACTAAGTCTCAGGGAATACAGTTGCTCGAAGGATTCACATACACAGAGGGTATAGCGTTTACTTCCGATGGGAAATTTTAATTCCGAAATAGATTGACTCCCGACAAATTCAGTTTGAAAGCGGTGTTAACACTATCATTGCGAGTAAGAATGACGGGGAGTGGGGCATAGTTCCAGCTAACAACCGCATACTAATCTACACGGATGGTTCTAAAATGAACGCAGGTATGGAATCTATTCGCATTCCCCAGATATTTCTACGTCATTCAGACTGTCCTCACTGCGTTGTTTACTTAAAGCCGAAGTCCGCGCAATTCGAGGCCCGAAACACTAGATCAAAGTTAGTAGGGGTGTGCAAAGGAACTTAAAGCTCCATGAACCGACACTCTGGAAATATCCATTAATTGAGTTGAAGATAATGAGATGGCTAATGAACTGACACATAGTTTCTCAGCGGAAGGAGGAGAGGAAATAACCAGAGTTGAACAAAGCATACCCGAAGAGCGAAAATCGGTCTTTTTACGTGAAGAAATCTCAGCAAAAGTTTAAGGGGGACACGGGCTGCGCGATATCAAGAGCTACATGTACAGACTACAATTAACGTAAGGCAGGGGGTGTACAGGGTTATTCTAAAGCCGACACCCATAAACTTATACATAGCAATCTGCACCGGTCATTGGCCCTTAGACGTGTATGTGGAAAAGATGAATATTCCGCATGAAGACCATTGCAGAAGTTCTAAAAATGTAACTGCTAGAAGGCGTTTAATAACTTGAAGAAGTCCCTTTAGGTTTTCCGCAACACAATTGAATCCTGTTACAAATATGAATGTCTCATACAAATATCTAGAATGCGAGACTGTCGTGATCCCAAGTTCTTCATGGAACTAGGGGGTGGGGGCGGTATGGCATAGAAAGTCTAATGTAGTCATATAAATCATTCCCGTGTTGGTCGCGCTAGTTTCTTAATGCTGCTTGTTACCGGAACGTACCGGATCTATATCCGGCAAACGACCACCAACATCGATAACACTCCCCAAAATCTAGCGTATCGTAGGTTTAGATGATTTTTATGGCATCAAAACGGCTTTTCATTAGCTACTTGGGTTGCGACATTATATATGTATCTGTATATATCTAACTAGCCAGGTCAGTTTTTTCGTTCGGAGTGTACTTTTGAGAAGAAGTTTGTGCGCTCTCCATTCGAAGGCCAAAATTTAGAACCAAGGTTTTTCAATTAGAAAAAAAATTTTTCAAGGCAGGGCGCCACTACCCCCTCCCCCCCGGTAGCCATTTTGCATCAAAAATATATAAGTGAAAACTCATCTGACTCACGTATGCCGTTCTTGTTCTGCATAAAGCATGTGGTTCCCGTCCCGCCAATTTATAGGAAAATTTAAAAAAGAGCAAGGCGTAAATCGGAAGAGAAGTTCTAAGTATATCGCGCCTTCGTTGAGTGTTTTTTTTTTAACTAAATTTCGAGCTTAATTTTTCCTAGATGGCACTTTTCATGTATATTTATACTTCATATATACAGACGCTTTCACCAAAGTTTATTTGTTTATTTGCCCTGTAAATGATGCTAGTAATTTGTTGCGTCACTATATGTTTTTCCTTCCAACCTTTGCACTACAATTGGTATTTCTATGTAGCAATGTTGTTGTACTATAAAATAAGTTAATGTTAATTAGCTGCTAATTTGTTTCCTTCCTGTGGGGTATCAAGATCGAGTAAGCCAAAGAACTTGCAGTCCATTTACACACAGACCGCTGGCAAAATAAACTTGTCAATGTATGTGTGAGTACTGTAAGCGAATTGAAAGAAAATCGAATGGAAAATCTTAAGCAGAGATTATGTACGTGGTCACTATAAGAGCAAAATTTAATTTCATCAACTTCTCTGTCTTTTATAGCTAACAAAAGAAACCAGTAGAGGGAAAAATTATATTGATCAAAAATATAGCCTATAACTCAACAATCTCCCGAGATACCGCAAAAAATTATATTTAACAACTTTAAGCCAGTATTATGTGACGAACCGTCACGTGTGATTAGTTCTCACGTCCTGCACGAGGTGCACCTTTTGTACTGATAATGGCGGATCTAGAGAGGACAACTCGATAAAACCGGCACCCCTGAGTCATTGTGCCGAACTCAGGGGAGGGAGGACTCTGTTAAGTGTCAAGATTGGTACACAACGGTGACGAATTCGATTGCTAGGGCTTTTGATTAATGACTTTGATTTTTGAGTTGAAGACTTAGGGCTGGTAGGTGCGGTATTCTTCCACCTTAGTAGGTCGGGGTGAGACCCTACCGAAATGGCTGGTAGGCCAATGCTGCGCCAGCCCACGTCCCATTAAAACCGTGGGCGGCCTCACGGTACGTTCCGGCTCCGTCGCCGTTAAGTTGTTGGTGTAGATGCGGTTGAAAATTTCCCGCTTTGCGTCCGGTCTGGTTCTGAAGCATTACCCATAAGTTAATCCGTAAACCCTCGCGTGGCCTCCCTGCGTAGCATAAATAACCACGAGACTGTTGAAGGGCGACTACACAATCGGCTCCGTATAGCAGCCTTAAGGTCCCCCTCTTTTTAGAATGGACTAGACTAGACTAACACGAATCCGCCAAGTGTGATGTGCGGAAAAAGAGCGGTGTTGATGGAAATCCGTCAAATCAATCTTCAGCACTCTAATACGGCTTCCGCATATTTTTTGCTCTGCCTTGAAAAAGGTGGAGTGGATAGTCCTTGTCCAGGAGCCGTGGCTGTAGAGTAACGGCAGAAAAATTTCTGGATTCAGGACTTGAAAATTCAGCACCTTGTTGCATAGGGAGGCAAGTAGGCCTAGATCCTGTGTGCTTGTTAAAAAGAGAATAAAGCTTTATTCTCGCTAATTTCAGCAATGCTGACGTAACCACGGTCTGCCTCGAGGGAGGCAGTAATGAAATGTGGTTGGCCTCAGTGTACATGCCCCATGGGGACGTAGCGGGACCACCACCTGCGATACTGGGCAGGCAGTAATGAAATGTGGGTGGTCTCAGCGTACATGCCTCACGGGGACGTAGTGGGACCACCACCTGCGATACTGGGCGAAATCACCGCTGAAGCAAGGCGGAGAGGTGTTGGCGTGATCACAGGTGCCGATGCCGATGCCGATGCCCATCATAGCATCTGGGGAAGCTCGGATACCAACACTAGAGGTGAGTCTTTATTTACTTTTATTGTAGGTGAGGGGCTTTGTATATATAATAGGGGAAATGACCGGGCTTTTATTACTGCGGTAAAGGGTGAGCTCCTGGACCTCACACTGGTTAGTACAGAACTGGACAGTCAGATATCTGGCTGGAGGGCTCTCAACGAGCACTCCTTCTCTGATCACCGATATATTCAGTTCTCGGTAAACTGTCTTTTAGGAACCCTAAAAGTACTAACTGGGACTTGTATTATAGGAAGATGGGAGAGCTGCTGCCTGTGGCGCCTAGCACAGTTCGGACCTGTCTGAATCTGAGTTAGAGATTCTAGTGGAAAAATTCACCTCGGCAAGCAATAGCGCCTTTCAACTGTCCTGTCCATTGAAAACTTTCAGGGGGAAGAGCAAGCCGCTCTGGTGGTCGGATTCTCTTGACGACATAAGAGCGTCCAGTCGGCGGCTCTTCAGTCGGAGGAGTAAACTACCCTCGTACTGGGAGCCCTATAAGGTGAGTCTGGGGATTTATAAATACGAAATAAGGTTAGCCAAGCGAGATTCATGGTGAAGCTTCTGCGAAAACGTAGAAGGCTGCAATGAATCTGCGAGGCTTAGAAAAATACTCTCTAGGAATCCCGCTCCTCTGGGGTATCTGAGTGATGATGGTGGGGACTGGTTCATGAGTACAGAGGAGTCCTTAAAGCTTTTCTGGGCAATCATTTTCCCGATGTCCCAGTTGCGCAGGGATCTTCGCCTGCATGGTCGGGGGTCATTGGCCATGCAGAAGTGCCTGTCATTCCAATGCGAGAAAGTCAAATAACCTGGGCTATAGGGTCGTTCAAGCGGTATAAGTATCCGGGCCCAGATGGTATCATTCCTGCGCAACTTCAAAAGTCTTTAGGGATTTCATCCTGCTGGTTGCCCATCATTTACACTAACTGCCTCAGGCTTAACTACATCCCGAAGTCTCGGCACATGGTTAGGGTTGTCTTCATTCCGAAGGCCGACGGAATCTCTCATGTATCACCTAAGAATTTCAGGCCAATCAGTCTCTCGCCGTTTCTTCTTAAGACGTTCGAGCGGTTGATTGACTTGCACCTACGGGAAAAGATACCTCGGGGGTTACTGTCGCCTTCACAGCATGCGTACTGCAAGGGCAGATCGACGGAAATAGCTCTCCATACGATTGTAAAGCAAATAGAGGGGTCTCTCAAAGAGTTCGCTCTGGGTGCCTTTCTAGACATCAAGGGCCTTTTAACAATGTCTTACCGGGGGAATCGAAAGAACTCTGGTGGGTTTAGGAGTTGAAGCGAGTTTGGCTGAATTTGTTACGAAACTTCTATGTGGCAGATCTGTCGCAGCGGAGTAGGGCGGGGTCATAATTAAGAGGAAGGTGTGCAGGGTCACACCACAGGTGGTGTCCTATCTCCTCTGCTCTGGGTTGTGGTAGTCAACAAGCTTCTTGTGGAGGTGGAAGCCAATGGTTGTCGGGTGGTTGCCTATGCAGATGACCTCGCTATCCTAGTCAGAGGCAAATTTCTGGGCACCCTGCGCGATGTTCTGCAGGGCTACCTAGGTACTGTGGCCGGGTGGGCTGAATAATATGGATGGGCGGTCAACCCGGGAAAAACGCAATTGATTCTTTTTACAGGGAGATATAAGATGCCCGATTTCAGAACACCCTCGATTGGAGGGGTACCGTTGGTACTTTATGATAGGATTAAACATTTGGGTATTTTTTTGTACAAGAAACTGTCCTGGAGATCCATGGAAGACCGCGGTTGCCTTGTACTGCTGCAGAGGGGATATCGAAAAAAACGAACTATTGTATGCATATAACTGCTCCCTAGGGTGAAGGTTTTACACCCCAGTCATTCCACCGAGAGAGGAGTGGGAAAGAGGAATTATCTGGGGCATGGGACCGGCTAAATTGTTGTTGTATTCCAAGCGGAAGTTGCTGCGATTAAGGATGGGATGGATGAAATGCTATCCAGTGCTATCACGGTTAGGTAATTTAATATCTACTCTCATATCAAAGCGGCTATCAAGGCATTGAGCTTAACTACAGTGCGATCGAGGGTGGCCTGGGAGTGCCTGACATCGCTTTCGATTGCATCGAATTATTTTACAATTAAGATTATCTGGGTCCCGGGCCATAGTGATATCCCGGGTAACTGTCAAGCGGATCTCTTAGCCCGCATCGGTATAACTGAACCGGATGTAGATGGCTGTAGGGATTTCGGGATTCCGCTGGCCACCTGTGGATTGCTCCTCCATAGCTGGGCCTCGAGTCAGCTCAGCAAAGGTTGGGCGAACACCACGTCTTGCATGGTAGCAAGATATTTCTGACCGAAAATAGATGGCAGAAGGTCTGCTGAAATAATTGGGTTCACTAAAGCTCACCTATCAATGGTCATTGGGGTATTGACAGGGAACTGTCCCATGGGTATCCATGCGGTTCGTCTCAATATACTGGAAACTCCATCCTGCGGCAGATGTATGTAGGATGATGAGGTGGAATCACCAAATCACTTTTTGCTTGATTGCCCAGATTTTGCCAGAACTAGGCGAAAGACTTCGGTCGCGACTCACTTGGATCTCCCGAGGATTTATCCAAAGTTCAAATCGGTATCATTCGGAGCTTTATCGTTGCTAGCCAACGATTCTCCAAGTAGCTAGATCTAATTCACCGTTATTTTTGGTGTATGTGGTATCACTACGGACCTTCTTGTTGTCCAAGTGAGCTATCCTTACCAGGGCAGCTACCACCTGACCTAACCTAAGAAATTATTATCGGAAGGCTTGCCCTCACTAGAGTAGCGATCTTGTCAATAAGTGAGGGATAAGTCAAACTCCAAATGTGGCTGAACTGTTCTCGGGCTTGCATATATGAAGTTTTTCCATATAAAAGGACGACGGGATGCCGATGAGCAGGAACTTCCGGCACCCCTCATCCAGGGTGTTGTGCGGACAATATTTCAATGAAGTCGTCACAGTAGGTTTAGAGGGCGTGCGTGGGTTTTACCCACACTTTCACTCGGATACATATTTGTCCATTGTGAATGGCCTCAGTAAGTGCAGGGTGGCGGCACATTCGCTTAACGCCATTACCTCCTAGTGGTACTCAACGAACCACTTGCTTTCCCTGATGAACCCAAGAATATGCGAAAAGTTCACCTTCCCAACCTCTGCCAGGCTGTCGAAGTACCGTGAGCCTGGAAATCTGATCCTTCTTCTTTGAAACCCGGGACATCGACAGAGAAAGTGGTACATCGACTCCCCTTCCCCTCATCCTGACAGCTTCCACAGAGGGAGCTTGTTGGTATTCGCCAACGTCGGATAACACAATGATACCCGTAAGTACCCTCATAGCGTGTTTGTTCAGTTTGAGAAGGAAGTTGGTGCGTCTCCTATCCAAGCATGGCCATAAGGACCTTGACTTCGATTCTTCCCAGGAGATAACTCGGCGATGGTCGGACGGAGCTGTCCACTTCACTTTCGTCCAAATCGGAAGATTTCCTAGCCATCTCATCTGCGAGTTTATTCCCTTCAATACCGCTGTGCCTAGGGACCCAGCAAAGGGAGACATTGATATGACTTACACTTCCGCACGATATCCGTTTTTATCATATCGGCTTGGCTGTCAGCAAAGATTGTTACGTCGGTATTGGAGACAATACTATCTTCAAGCAGCTTTGCTGCTCTCTCTATGGCATAGAATATACTGCATGTGTCAGGAGGACGGATTGGCTCTAAATATGTTGAGTACATCTCAGCTCCAGTTCTCTTTTCCAATTTCGAGTCGTCGGTGTAGATTGTAATGCCTCTTCTATTGTCTAGGCCTTCGTCCATTTCCGCCCGTGAGGGAGATCGTACATTTTCGTCACAGTAAGTCGCGAACGGGTTTTTGAGCATAATTAATAATTGACTGTCGCGAAGGTGGTCGTATGACCTGTATGAATTATTCAATAAAAAGAAGGAAGGTGTAGCGCAAGCGCGATATTTATAACTTATCCATCAAAACTACCTTCGGTGAGTTTCCTTAACGCTGGTTCGGACTCGAGAAGCGAGTGTTTTGAGGAGTCAACAAACTGAAAGATAGAACCGCAGGTGAATCCGAACGGATAAACAGAATGAACAAGATACGCAGCAGCGACTGAGAGACCGCTCTGCATTGAGAACTGTTGAATGCTTAGAAGTAGTGGTCGAAACAACAGACTTTGAGAGTGAATACATGGAACGGGCCCTTGATGCAATAAAAGTAAGCCAAAGGCAGTTCAAGAGTTTAGTTTGGAAAAAACCCTAGCTACTGTAATCGGCATGATGAGCAAGAATATTCGCGTGGCAGAATGAAGAGCCAATTATCGGGTAATGGTGACAATCTTGCTTTCAAGGGCCAGAAATAAACAAGTACTAGAGCCGCGAGGCAGGCTGGCCGTATTGACAAGACAAGTGGATCTAAACTGTGGGACGAAGCAACCCCAAAGCGGGGAAGGAACAACTTCGGTAGCAACAACCACGAAAGCTGCAAGTCAGAAAGAGGCGGTGAAAGTGTGCCAACAACAAAACAACGGAAAATGTACCATACCGATAAATATAAATCGATAACGTGATATTTGACTGGCATACCCATCAAATGAAGCTAAAACCACTGATAGGTACTTGTTAACAGTTTAATTTAATTTTGTACCATTTTAAATTAAAATTCTAGCAATACATATTTTTTCCACACATCCTTTCGCCACAGTAAAACCTGACAGAAAACGACCTCACTTAAACCCACATAAAATCATTTTAACTCATTTTGCACAACTTTTGCGTTGTGGCCACTTTAGTGGTGGCAAATGTGGTTGATGCATTAAGTACGTGTCGAAAGCCGCTACAGCTCCAACTTACTTAGCACTTATTACTATGAAAAAAGTAACAAAAAAAATATATAAATAATAAACATGTTTCAAATGTAACACGATTAAATATAAAAAGCTGAATGCCGACAAATATTTTATATATGAAAAAAAAGTATAGGACAGACACGCATAGTGCTTATGACGTGTGAAAAAAATTGTATAAATTCATGTTTCTGCTAAAAACAAAACACAACAAACATTCAATTTTCAACACTAGAGCAGTGGTGCACACGAGAAGTTCGTAGAGCTTCGGAAAACTGTTAAGCGTTGATCTAAGTGTAGTGTGAGCACAGCGAAGAGATTCAGCAAAACAAGCCATCGGTCAGTTGTAGCTTGTACTTCAAGCGGTAAACATCTCTAGTTGCGTTTGTATTCGAAGCTCTGCCGGCGTTTTGCACCACTGGACTGGAGTTATTTAAGCGGGATGGTTTTCTGCGGTTTTCATGTTTATTTCGCTATTACTTTTGTGAAGTGCAGTGCTTAGAAAATCAAAATTTTTTTTTTCAAAGAATCGTTTAGCCCTCACGTGACTTTTGGGTTAAATTTGACACATATGAGTACCAGAGGTGTTTCCACTGTATGTCAGTGTTAAGTGGTTTTTATGGTACTCATTACCGGAACGTATCGGATCTGCATCCGGCAAAGGACCATCAACATCGATAACACTCCCCACGGCCTTCGGCCAGTGTCCTTATCGCTACAACAACAACAAAGGTTCTTGTCTATATAAGTACATATAAAAACCTATTATAGGTCAAGCAGATGTACCAAAGCTGGGCAGAACAACATCCGCCGAGTCTGCTTGTCTGAAATATTATTGAAAATGCACCTCTTCCATTTCATTTTTCTCTTCCAGAAAGTCACAAACACAAGTCAATGCGTGCAGCTTTTTATGAAAGCGACAATCGAGCATTCCATGAAAAACTGTACATTTTTGTCTATTCTCAATATTCTCTCATCCCTAGTTTTCTGTGCCAAAATATTTTAAATATATATCACATTTCAAGGTACCAAGGAAGCAGATCTCAAAGTTAGTATCAGCATGAGAAAAAAATATTTGCAAAAAAAAAAAAGTTTAGAGAAAGAAAATTGTCCAGAAAAAAAGGCGTGAGTGCCAAGTAATCATGGAATTCGATTCGTCTAAAAAGAAAATAACTTCAACTCAAACCTAAATAAACAAAAGTGTATGCATCTCTTCGAGCACTTGCTTGCACAAAAATTGTGCATATGCTCAGAGACTTAAATTTATATATAGGCGACATCTTTTCCTTGAATCACTGTGTGATTTTGCTCATATCAACTCTACCACGTACTTTACTTCCACATTACCCTACAGTGTAATGACTTTACTTACGCTCTTATTCTTTACCACTCCATAGGTTAGGTTAGGTTAAAGTGGCTGCCCCTCAGCAATGTGAGGGACACACTTAGGCCGGCTGGCCCATTGTGAGACCATTATATGGGCTATATAGCCCTCCCTCCTTCAGATGTGTAAGAATTTGAACCAATTTGTCCTTCTGATGTATCGTAGAATAACTTCGATTTCCGCACAGCCAAGTTCTGCTAAGCAGTCAATGAAATACGTATTTAGACATTCCGTACGTATACTGGCAAGAGCAAGGCTTCTACAGAGGAAGTGCTCGACGCTTTCTATCTCCTCTTCATCTCTGCAGATCCGACAGAAATCGCTGGTTGGAACTTCCATGCGTTCGCCGTGTATTTCCATCAGACAGTGGCCCGTTAGTATCCTGATCATTGAACCCAAGGAGAGACGGTTGAGGTTAATCAGGAACCTAATTCGATTCTCATTTTATGCGAGGCCAGGTTTGTTTGGACACCTCGGATGTGGGCTCCAGCGTACATTTGGAATTTGACTTCTTGGTGAAAAATGATGTTAGCCAGTATTTAAACGCAACAAGAGGGGGAGCAATGTGCTTCAGCTGGCTTAGCCATGAAATGCTCCAAAAATTTTTAAGGCACTTCATTGAATAACGAAGTGTGATGAGTACATACGCGTATGGTTCTATACATGTGAATTGTATGTTGCATATAAAAGCATCATTATTGTAACACTCATTGTGGAACAAATTAATGTTGGCGCACTTTGGAAAAAAAACTAGATAAAGTTCTGTAAAAAAATAGCAAACAAATTTTTGCGCGCTTTTTTTGGCACATATGCGAAATTACGCAACACATACATACATTCTGGGAATTTTTTCATTGAAATTTTTTACGTGAGTCTCATGTGTGAGTAAAAAAAATGTGTAACTTCCATCAACATGACTGGCATTTGTGTATATTTTTTTGTCACTGCATTGTTGTCACAAATTGACTGCGCTTGTTAGGAACATACATGCTTGCCACAAATGAACAGCAGCCTGTCACACGTGCTTAGGCCTCGCATACATGCATACATATTGTAACGAATTTGCTGCAAATCCTCTTATTTGCAATCCTCTGCTAAGTTCGAATCACTAAACTGTTGAATAAATAACTCCAATATTGAAAAATGGAAAAATGGCCTTTATCAAAGTACTTCACAATAACACTTATACTTTGCTACTCGCTGGCTTAATAACCAAACTGATTGATAACTCAAATGAAACTCTACTATTGGCCGCCAGATCGCGTGCTTAATCAAACTGATTGATAGCTCAACTCAAACTGAATTACTTCTTACTCGCCTGCCCCGCTTTTATAGTTTACGCTGCATACTTCTAGGCTCTTCGATTTCCAGAACTTACTAGTTACTTTCGGCTACAAAATCGCCAGCCACAACTACGTGCACAAATTATTGCTCTCTCTGTGACAACTCAGATAAGATATATGCATGTGTTTGTGCATTGCCGCTCCGCTGCTCGTATACGTACATGGTACATATATGTAGACGCAGTTATTGTTTCGTTTATGTAGATACATAATGATTGAATTATTGATGTACATTCACGTCACTGGTTAGCATCGGCTTAGAGACGATAGCATCGCTCAGTGCTGCTAACATTCGTTACAATATGAATGGGTTATATACAAATACAGATGTCTACCGCAAGCCAAGGCATCTACTCCCCACCAAATTGGAATTGTATGAAGTGACTTATGGATTTCTGTGTGAATTGGTATGTGCGGAGTAGCTGCACTCTTGATAAAAAGAGTCCACATATGCGCGGGTGCAAAAAATTTACTGCCCCTGGCCTGGATATAACCTTATTGAAAACGCGAAAAAACAGGGTTTCTAGAGTGATCTGCATTAGGAAGCGTGCTTCCTAATTGAGCATATTGGAATACTGTTTACATGACACTCCGCGAAAAAAACACCTAATTCGAAAAAATCGATTTTTACGATTTATTACAAATGAAGTTCGTTATAGAAATTTATTCTTATATTACTTTTTGAGTTATTAGCAATTAGTGAAATAAGACATTTTGTGGTACCACGAAAATGCACCTTTCCTCTTTGAACCATTTTGAAGATGTATATTGGGACGATTTTCCGTCATCCCTTTTCAAATTTGGTTTTGAGAGAAACCGGTTTCGGCATTGTGCTATGATCAGTGTCGATTTTCGTTCTGATCTGTTGTTGTCGTTTTTCCTGTATGTATAGTTCGTAGGTATATTAACAGGTATTGTCAAAATTGATGCTTGTTGCTTGTGAATCCGATGGTAGGTTTTACTGATCGATTTGTGTGGCTGACTGAGGCAGGTAAAATTCCATAATTTTCGTCGTTTGACCTTCCTTGTGGGTTTGTTGTTTTGGTGCGTTAACTTTTGGTGCCTTTTAAGATCCCATTTCGACCAGGTTTCTAACAATGTCCGACACACCAGTGTTTGCAGCCATCTTAAGTCCGTTTGAAGTACTGAGATGTGATCCTTTAGTATTAGCTTGCATGTGACGAGGGCCCTAAGTGAGCCTGCTTACTCAGAATGAATACGCCTGGTCGCAGCCTGCCCAGCCAGTTCACCTGCAATGCAGCTTTTAACGATATCTCTGTGCTCGGGGACCGATGTGAGGTGTACATGGTTTGGCTACAGTTTAGTGTTAGTTCAGTATTGAACGAGTAAGAGCGTAGAGATTTGATAGCAGTGTGGCTGTCGCTGAAAAAAAAAGACTTCGTTGCCGATATTGTTTGTCCTTATCCTAAGTGTGGCTTCCACGAGGGCTGATACTACTGCCTGGAAGGTACTTCAGTGACCGTTTAGCCTGAGGGAGAGTTAAATTCAAGGCCCCATGAAGGTGGTACAAGATTTTTTAAGTGAAACTTTGATGTTTCAACCTTTTTAGGGACTTTTACCGGTTTCGTTTATTAGGGAAGCATGAATTCTTGCTTATTAAAAAATCCTTTGTGCAAAGCGAATTTTTATCATTTATTTCCACTGATTGAAATGCTTATCGAATGCGGTTCTTTCGCCTTCTCCCTCATCTACTTCCACTACTTTCCACCATCGAGCAGAGATACAAACAAGAGGTGGGGGAGGAGCAATGTATCACATTCAACTTTGTGAGAACTCAAGCCTCGTTAACTGTGCACTTATGAAAGTAAGTATGTAACAACGCTTTGATTCATATGAAGGTCATGGTTCAAAAAAAATATATTTAAGATAAGTCCGACGTTACTTAAGTTTCTTTGATTACTGCATTCACACATATGCACTTTAACTACATGCAATTATTATGTGTCTATGTATGCATAGAGGGGATATAATTATAAGATATTTTTTGGTTGGCATTGCAAAATCGTTGCTCTATTTGCCCCTTTGTCTGTTATAAAAGATCTTTGTGGTGTATGAATAAATAAATTGCACAGGTTTGTGATTGGATACCAACCCAGCAGAGAAAATTTTGGACTGAAACTGTTTTTATGCCCAGCGTGTACTTAGGCACAAGGGTAATATGACAGCAGTACGTAAAGGCCAGGTATGTATCAAAACTATCAGCATCGAAAAATATTTTGATTAAGCCATACCAAGGAAAAAGGCAAGGATAATTCCACTACTACAGCCTGGGAAACCAGCTAACGAAGGTGAATCATGTCGGCCGATATCGCAACTCTCGCCAGTAGCGAAGAACTGTCATGCTCCCTTATTTCACTTCGAATATATTCGCTTAGCAACACATCTGCATGGTTTCCTCAAAATACGTAGCACTAACACCGTTCTAAAAGCCATAAGCTTCCAGATACCTTACGAACAGAAACCTCATCGTAGCACGGTGCTCGTAGCACTTGACCTGTCAAAAGCTTTAGCATAGAAGTTGAGCCCCTTCTTCCTTGTCTTAAAATATAGACCTCAAATTATCTGAATCGTCCGCGAGCGTCAGTTCAATTTGTGAATGAAACCTTAAAACACCTTGGGGAATTAAACAGTGGGTTTTTGTTGTTGTTGCAGCGATAAGGACACTCTCCGAAGGCCTTGGGGAGCGCTGTCGATGTTGGTGGTCCTTTGCTTTCGGTACGATCCGGTAAGAAGCACAATAAAGGTACTAGCCCTACCATCTCCGGATGGTTTGTTATGACCACATTCAACCTTCTAGGCCATTCCGCACTCCCACCCCCTAGATCCGTCAGGAGTATGGGGTCGCCTGAGCCTCGACTGTTAATTAAATAGGATTCGCCACGGGTAGTTGAGGTGGACAGTGGGTGTAACAGGGTGGTGTTCTATCCCAGCTTCTGTCTAATTTCTACACGTCAACACTGCAGTCCCCTTTATAAGGAGTTACTATCATTTCCCACTGCGACGACTGTAGCTATCTCCACAGTATTTCTGGTTTATTCATCCCAAGAAACCTCGTATTATCACCGACCAAATCTACGGCCACTCTCTTTACGACGTGTAAGAAACAGATGACGCTTCGCATCACCAGTGCTGTCGCCTGGTCTTAAAATAGATTAGTATTGCAAATGGGCCAAAGAGAACGATAACCACGCCCACTTTTTCGAGAACGAAATTTTTGAAAAATAGAAAAATGCGATGATTCATTATCAAAGACCGATTAATTGATAAAACCTGAAATGTAAGCTGACTTTTTGACAGGTAATACAAATTTTGTAAAATTTTGGAAAATAGGCGGGCACTGCCCACATTTAGAAGAAGGAAGAGAGAGGTCTAAAGCAGTAAATCAAAAGCTTTTGACGATGTCATATTAAATCTTGGCATGGAGGTTTTCCGGTGTATTTCTGTATTAAAATGAATTTCTTCGGAAAACCCCGTTCATATAAATCCTCCAAAGAAAGAATTTCAGCCCCATAAGGGATATACCACGACGGGAACTGCTCCCTACGTTTAACCTATTTTGTCTGGTGTATTTCACTGGTTGAAATGGGGCTAGTGACCCACCGCCAGAGCAACCAACTAAGCACAGGTGAGATATGAAATTGCATAGATTTTGCAGGAAACCAGTTTCGTCGCCAGGAAGAGATGATAAGCTCTTACAATTGAAGCTTCATTTCTCTGATAAGTGTTACTTAAATTTAAAATTATAAAACCATGTAAACTAATATTTAACAAAAAATTGTGTTAGTACCAATTACTCGTGTGGTTCGATATCAAATCGATAACTTTTTTATAATAAATCGATAATTTTTCGATAACGAAACCACAACTTTTCGATAAAAAATAGTTGGCATGCCGATAACAAATCGGAAACTCTTTGATAGCAAATCAATACCTTTTTTAAAATTTATCGATAATATTTCAATTAAGAACCGTTAACTTTCCTATAAATCTATAATAAATAAAATAAAAAATGTAAGGCGTGATAACCTCCGAAATGAGCGTCGTGCTCCTTTAAAAATTTCCTACAAATTTATAATAATCTATAAATATTTGATAGTAAATCGATAGCTTTTCGATAACTTTCCGACAAAAAGTCGATAATCTTTTGATAGAAAAAATATAATTCGTCTAGAATAAAGCAGTAACTCATTCATAACCTTTGCTACCGATAAATAATGTACAAAACTACTATAGCAAATCGATCACTTGTCTACACCTCGTCGATAGCACGCCTATTAAAACCTGATAACCCATCGATAGCAAACCTTTAAATATAAAAATTTGGTATAATAACGTCCAGGTTCGGTTTCGGTTCCGAAACATATACTTGTTTCGGTATAGGGGGTTCCGGATACAGTTCCAATCCAGTTCTTGTTTCGTCTCAAGTTCCAGGCTTGGTTTCGGGTCCCGGATTCGGGTCCGGTACGGTTCAATTTCAGGCTTTTTTTCAGTTCCAGTTCAGTTTTTGATTTCTGTTCCGGTTTTTTTCCGGTCACAGTCGCAATCACGGTTTCGGTTTTCCTTCCGTTTGCGCACCTTACCTTTCCTTTCCTTTTCTTGCCTTTCCTTTCCTTTCCTTCCCTTTCATTTCATTTCCTTTCCTTTCGTTTCTTTTCTTTCCTTTCCTTTCCTTTCATTTCATTTCCTTTCCCTTCCCTTCCTTTCTTTCCTTTTCTTTCCTTTCCCTTCCTTTCCTTTCGTTTCCTTTCCTTTCCTTTTCTTTCCTTTCCTATCCTTTTCTTTCCATTCCTTTCCTTTTCTTTTCTTTTCTTTTCTTTTCTTTCCGTTCTTTTCCTTTCCTTTCCTTTTCTTTCTTTCCTTTCCTTTCCTTTCCTGTCTTTTCTTTTCCTTTCCTTTCCTTCTCCTTCCTTTCCTTTCCTTTCCATTATTTTCCTTTCGTTTCCCTTCGTTACGATTCCGTTCCTTTCCTTTTCTCTCCTTTGCTTTCCTTTCCTTTCCTCTCCTTTCCTTTTCCTTTTCCTTACTTTTCTTTTCTTTTCTTTCCTTTCCGTTCCTTTCCTTTCTTTTACTCTCCTTACCTTTGCATTTCATTCTTTCCCCTTCCTTTTCTTGCCATGATTTGCTGTTTGGTTTCGCTCATATCAATTCTTTCACGTACATTGTTCCCACATTGCGCAAAAATGTAGTGACTGCACCTATGCTTACATTCTGTATTACTGTACATAGCATATCAATACCACTTACTACGCCTCAATTTACATTCTGCATATATCCCCTTTATACCGCTTACTTACAAAAAATAAGATTACGCTTATACTTTACACTTTACGATTACCTTTAGGATTCATCCATACCATTAGGAAAGCTGCTTACACATCAATAACTTATTCAGTCCAAAAGATATATGAACCAGTAGATTTTTGTTGTTGTATTAACGATAAAGACACTTCCCGAAGGTTTTGGAGAGTGTTATCGATATTGATGGTCCTTTTCCGGATACAGATCCAGTACATTCCGGTAACAAAGCACCATAAAGGTACTAGCCTGAACATCTCGGGAACCCCCTAACATCATGAGGAACTTAGGGTCGCCAGAGCTCCCCTTCTAAACATGTGCATGACACTTTCATATTTGTAACAGGATTTCCCTCGCATAAGTGAGGTTGAAAATTGGGTTGCGGAAGCCTTAAGGCTACAAAGCTTTGTATTGCGCTTGCCAACCCCTTGAAACCCTATATCAACCAGTCATCACTTAAAATTTACCAGCAAGCGGCTAGTTCTACTAATGCATGATTCAAACTCTTCTTAAATGCAATATTATTATGTTACTATGCGTAAGCAACTTAATATCCCAATTATATGCGTGAGCAGATAATTTTAATTAAATTCTCATTGAACATAAATATGCGTGCGCGTGTGTGTGTGTGTACAACGATAAGCGAATGAACGAGTGGGTGATTCAAATTGGCAATGGCAATCAGTGTTTTATACTGTGGTAAGTACATTTAATGTGGTGGTTACAACATATTTGCATATGTGTAGATAATTGTGCATGTGTGTATGTGTAAGTGGTGTGAAGAGGTGTCATGGCGTGAAAAGTAAAAGCACAGTTACAGCAACAAAAGCAATCAAAGCCACCAACAAAAATAATGCAAAATAATAATAACAAAAATAACACCATCAACAAATTAATGCACAAATTCCCGTTTCATATAACCACCAATCTGCACAAATATGCACATAAAATGCAGCAATTGATGAAAGTGGCAAGTGCACATTAATTGCGTATTTGCCTGGTGGCTTAATAGTAGAGTTAAGATATTGCCGCTGTTTTATGCGTATATGTATGGCAAGGTGTGTGTATAGCTGTGTGAATGAATGTAATTTATATATAAATAGACAAGTTGAAAGTTTTGCGGCCAAACTATAGTCCTCGTCAGCAACCGATTGAAGAGTATGCACGTAATAGTTTTGTTGGAAGTATAGCGCGAGAGTTAGCAAAAATGAGTAAATTTACAATTTTTTTTACTGATATTTGAAGTGTTTACAAAACAATTGAGAATATTCAAGTTGGAGTATTTATCCGTTTTGTTGGTTGCAACAACTAACTAATAAATAAAATAAAATAAAGTAAAATAAATTAAAATAAAATAAAATAAAATAAAATAAAATAAAACAAAATAAAATGAAATGAAATGAAATAAAATAAAATAAAATAAAATAAAATAAAATGAAATGAAATAAAATAAAATAAAACAAAATAAAATCAAATGAAATAAAATAAAATAAAAATAAAATAAAATAAAATAAAACAAAATAAAATAAAATAAAATGAAATGAAATAAAATAAAATAAAACAAAATAAAATAAAATCAAATGAAATAAAATAAAATAAAATAAAACAAAATAAAATAAAATAAATTAATATAATATAAAATAAAGTAAAATCAAACATAATAAAAAAATTTAATTAAATCAAACAGAATTAAATTAAATAAAGCTAAATAAAATAATATAAAATAATTGGAAATAAAATAAAATTTAATAAAATTAAATTACATAAAATAAAATACAATAAAATAAAACAAAATAATATAAAATGAAGTAAAACAAAATCAAATGAAAAATAATATTTAATAAAATAAAAGAGAATAAAGAAAATTAGCGTAAAATAAAATAAGAGAAAACGGGCAGGCCCCGTGCACATCTTGCGAAACCAATATAAAATTACCTTATCAAATATCATCAGAATTGAGCTGTTCTATCAATCCATTAAAACTTGCAACTTGTGCGGACATCTGGTGTAAGGTAGCAACTGCCGGAAATGCAGTGCAAATATTCACAATAGTGCCATAGTACAAATAGATTTCTTTGTGCTAAACAAAAGCACTACGACCAAAATTGCCCAAAGCTCGCTAATAGCCCGAATCTCCATCTTTACCACCAAAGATTTATTTATAGATTTGGATTCCAAATAAAAGGGAAAAAGGGACACGTACATAAAAACAGCAATTAGAAATAATATATATGATAAAAGAAAATTAAATTATGTAAAATTTTGTTAAATTTAAAAAACAAGTTGAAAAAATTTAAAAAAATATTAGAAAAAAAAATTTTATAAAAAATAAAAAAACAGTGAACAAAAATAGAATGGAATAAAATAAAATAAAGTAAAATAAAATGAAGGGGAGGAAAGGAAAAGGGTGTAACGGGAATGAAAGGAAATAAGAGGAAATGAAAGGAAAGGAGAGGGAAGCAAGGAAAGAAACGAAGGGAAAGGAAAAGAAAGGACAGTAAAGAAAAGGAAAGCAAAGGAAAGCAAAGTAAAGAAAGGGAAAGGAGAGAAAGAAAAGTACTGGTAAGGAAAGGAAGGCAAGGAAATTAATGGCAGCAAAAGGAAAGGAAGGAATAGGAAAGGAAAGGATAATCAAGTAATTTGTTCATGGAAAGCAAAAGAAAGCAAAGGAAAGAAAAGTGAGAAAATGGTATAAAAGTATAGTGCCATTTATAGAGATAGAATTCCAATCACTCTTTGTATAGTAACAAATGTGCACCTTAAAATGCAGGTGCTTGTGTGTGCACTTTATAATGCTCATAAAGCGTGATTTTATTCAATAATTGAATTTGCAGCGAACTCGACAAGTTTTCGAGGCAACTTTGTTTTGCAATTTGTTTGCTTTTACTGTTTCAGGATTTTTTATACCCAATTATGCTGTTGCGCAGATTCATACAATTAATATAGCCGACTGCATGCTTTACCTCGCCTGTCAACATAGAAGGCCTCATTCTACTGACCATACTCGGGAGACTTTCCTGGCATCGAAGGAGTGTTTACCAATCTCCTGCTAAGGGAATATCGAGGGTCCTTCTTAAACAGAATTATAGGATAAATCAAATTGGCTATACTTATTGACGTAATGTTGAGCTTTGATCGCTTAAAATAATACAGAGGAGGTCAATAAAGAGGGACCAATTTTAAATTGCTATAACCTTCGCCCAATTGGAAGAAATATGTATTGCAGCTTACAATCATCTAGAGCAGACATAAAATATCGTAATATGGACATAAGCGAGGGGAAAGACCAACCGGGATTATTGTGTGATTTCAAAGTCCTTATGGCCATGTTTGGATAGAAAAAGAACTTAGCTTCCTTCTAAAGCTAAACAAATCAATAAGAGTACTTACAGGTTTTATTTCTTTCTCTTCCAATGCCCAGAACTGCAAACAAGTACAGCTCAAATTTCTGCCCGCATTATTTTTCGACATTGGGAAGGCGGTTATTTCACTCCTACGTAAGTCTATCCGAGAACGTAATTGTTTCTTTGAGAACCATTTGGCAGTAGCCAGGCACTCACTGAGGGCACTCGCAAAAACCACTCTGAGTTGAAGTGTGGAAAGCTCACACGCAAGCCTTCATAACCTAACCCAGCCCAACCTAACCTAGATCTGGATGATAGCTTTTGATTTTAATAATAACTGTCTTATTATATTTTGCAACCGGTTATAAGATATAACCTTCATTTCGTACAAGTTTTTTTAAGCTTACATTTTTTCATTTTATTATGCTCTCTTTATACTCAGAGTATACTAATTTTTTTCGCATAACGGTACCCCGTAACGGCATAAATTAATCGGGATAGATATAAACTTCTATATATCAAAATGATCTAGGCGAAAAAAGAAATTGTAGCACAAGTACAATTTAGTAGTATAAGTAATTACTTTTAGTAGTATAAGTGCTCAGTTAGTACTATTAGTTGTTAACGACAACCCTGTTAATCTCATAGCACTACAATACGTTCAACAACATATGTTAGTTACGATACGCAAAAGCACAACATTTGAAACTAGAATACACAAAGCTCTTAAAAGCTCAGCACGTGTTGCTATAAAAGAAGCGCTCTTGAGCGATCATCTTTCACTTTGCGATTTTCGTCCACCCGAGAAGTTTTTACTATACTTCACCTAACTTTCACTCCTAATTCTAAAAAAATATTCGTTGCGAACCGCATTCCTCCCTTTTATTTGGAAATAACTCATATAATTGGCGCCCAACATCGTGGCAAACCTCTCGAGTAGTTTAAATACATATCGCCGAAGCGAAGGAATTGCAAAGCGAACTAATATTATTAACAATAATATGGCTCATTTGACTCCCGAACAGTTTCAAGAGCTTATGAATATTGTAAGCCGATGCAATATAGGTAGTGGTTCGGTAAGCACTTGCACTGATCGTTACGCAGGTGAACGCGATTCCACAAAAGTTGACGAGTCCATTGCAGCCGTAACTATTTTTAAAGCTGTAGAAAAAATAAGTGATGCTGACGCTATCACTGGTCTTCCCATGATTTTAGAGGGTGACGCTGCAGAATGGTGGCTCGGTGTACAGGCATCTAATACTTTTGAAAATGTTGTGCGTATGTTGCGAGAATCCTTTTGTCCCCCTAAACCTGACTGGCGAATATATGCGAAATCGCAGAAGCGGATGCTCCGAGAGAATCCGTCCAAATCGACGTTTTTTTTGGCGTGAATCAGGGCAGGGTTTGTCGTAGGCGCATTAATTTATTCGATGATTTGTTGACAGAAGCTAGAGAAGCAGAAATGACCCTGCGCGAATACAAAATGTCGACCGTGAACGCTGATAAAGCTGTTGTCAACGCAAGTGGTCCGGTACGATGTGCCTTTCGTCGCAAAAAAAGGGCATAGCGCATAAGCGTGTTTAAAAAAAAAAATGAAGAAACTAAGGTAGCGCAAACACAAGCAATTGCTAATGCAATAGCAACAAAGCCGACTTATGCTTGTTATGGATGCAACGCACCAGACGTTACACGCGCAAACTGTCCAAAATGTTCAAATAAACCGTCCACTAGCCATGGTTCGGTAAGTTTCAATTCCATAACAGTTCCAGTTGGAAGAGACATTCCGATTGCAAATGTAAGTCTGTTTGGGGTATTTGGACAAGTGTGTTATGTGAAAATGGGCGAAATTGGTTGAAGCCGCGCCCAGTTTTTAACGCAGTCGACCGTCTGTCCTTCCGCTCGGCCGGTCGGATAGCTTGAACAAAAATCGATATATCTTTACTAAACTTAGTTCACGTACTTATCTGAACTCACTTTATCTTGGTGTTAAAAATCCGAATATGACCACGCCCACTTTTTCGATATCGAAAATTTCGAAAAATTAAAAAAAATGCCATAATTCTATACCAAATACGAAAAGAGGGATGAAACATGCTGATTGGATTGGTTTTTTGACACAAAGTATACATAACTTTAGAATAAACTTTGTAAAATGGGTGTGATACCTACCATATTAAGTAGAAGAAAATGAAATAGTTCTGCAAGGCGAAATCAAAAGCCCTTGGATTCATGGAAGGAATACTGTTCGTGGTATTGCATATATAAATAAATTAGCGGTATCCAACAGATGATATTCTGGGTCACCCTGTACCACATTTTGATCGGTATCTCGAAAACGCCTTCACAAATACGACTAGGGGCAACTCCCTTTTAAAACCCTCATTAATACGTTGAATTTGATACCCATATCGTACAACCCCCTGGCTCACGTTTTTGGCTATATCTCGAAAAGGCGTCTACCTGTAGAACTAAGGCCCACTCCCTTTTAAAATTCTCATTACCACCATTCATTTGATACCCTTATCGTACAAACACATTCTAAAGTTACCCTTGGTCCACTCTTATGGCGAAATCTCGAAAAGGCGCTCACCTATAGACTAAGGTCCCCTCCCTTTTAGAATACTCATTAGCACCTTTCATTTGACACCCACATCGCACAAACACATTCTAGAGTCACCCCTGGTCCATTTTTATGGCGATATCCGGAAATGGCGTCCCCCTATAGAACTATGCCTACTCCCTTTTAAAATATACTTTAATATCTTCCATTTGACACCCACATCGCACAAACACATTCTAGAGTCACCCCTGGTCCATTTTTATGGCGATATCCGGAAATGGCGTCCCCCTATAGAACTATGGCCACTCCCTTTTAAAATATTCTTTAATATCTTCCATTTGACACCCACATCGCACAAACACATTCTAGAGTCACCCCTGGTCCATTTTTATGGCGATATCCGGAAATGGCGTCCCCCTATAGAACTATGGCCACTCCCTTTTAAAATATTCTTGAATATATTCCATTTGACACCGATATCGTACAAACACATTCTAGAGTTACCCTTGGTCCACCTTTATGGCGATATCTCGAAAAGGCGCTCACCTATAGAACTAAGGTCCCTCCCTTTTAGAATACTCATTAACACCTTTCGTTTGATACCCATTTCGTCCAAACAAATTCTAGAGCCCCCCTGGTCCACCCTTATGACAATATCACGAAAAGGCGTCGACCTGTAGAACTAAGCCCCACTCCCATTTAAAATACCCATAAACACCTTTCTTTTGATTCCCATATCGTACAAACAAATTCTAGAGTCAACCCTGTCCACCTTTATGGCGATATCTCGAAAAGGTGCCCACCTATAGAACTAAGGCCTACTTCCTTTTAAAATACTCATTAATACCTTTCATTTGACACCCACATCGCACAAACACATTCTAGAGTCACCCCTGGTCCATCATTATAGCGATATCCGGAAATGGCATCCCCCTATAGAACTATGGCCGCTCCCTTTTAAAATACTCTTTAATATCTTCCATTTGATACCCATGTCATAGAAATACATTCCAGGGTTACCCTAGGTTCATTTTACTACATGGCGATTTTCCCTTATTTTGTCTCCTAAGCTCTCAGCGAGTATGTAATGTTCAGTTACACCCCAACTTAGCCTTCCTTACTTGCTGTTGTTGGTTTTTTGTTAATTTTGTTTTTACAGCTTATGAGGTGGGTTTGGTCAAAGGCTGAGTTATGCTCAAGTCAATCCAGAGTCGGATGGAGGTCCCACTTCCCCCACCTAAATAAATACACAGTAAATTAGTGTTTTTATTTCAAACACACACACACACGGGCTCTCAGTCTAAAATATCCACAACCTTGAATCCAGGAGAGAGGGATAGGGAGAGAGAGATGTTCACTAGGTAGTGTCGCTGACAATATAGCTTAATCCAAGGACTACGGCTCTCCACAGAAAGAGGGAGATAGAGTGCTAACTAAGTGGTGGTTGGGATGGTGAAGACGACGGTGGCTCTCGCTAAGGGGTGATAACGGCGGTAGTAATGACTGCGGTAGTTAGGATCACGCCCGAGGAGAGAGTACTGAGTGACGGTGGCTCTCACCAAATAGCTATGACGACGGTGGTGGCTACACTTCGGGATGGGATGTCCGAGGATAGGGATTGTGGTGATTTTGTACCTACGGCGAAGTGTCTATTAGTACGAGGCTAGTTAACCTAACCACAATATATTGGCTCGGGTATTCAGCTAGGGTAGTAGGGGAGTTTGTCCCGCCGCAAGCGTTGGGACGTGTTCCCCTCTTACCTGAGCCGTATATTCGTGCATTACCCTTTCTCTGAGTAATAGGGGGGTGAGCCTCGTCTTACTCAGAGGAGATGATTACAAAATGTTAGGGCTGCCCAATAGGCCGGGGGGAAGTACCATCGGCAGAACCGACCTTGTAACTTTACCCCCCGTCGACCCAAAGGGAGTCCCTGGAATGTATTTATATTGGCTCGGGTAGTCTGCCAGGGTAGTGGGGAAATCCGCCCCGCCACTGGCGTTGGGACGGGTTTCTTTCCTACCCGAGAAGACTGCTCGTGCATTACCTTTCCAGTGAGTAATAGGGGGTGTAAATCCCGTCTTACTCACGGGAAATGTGGGTAGACCGGCAGGGCGTCCGATAAGCAGGGGGGCGTACCATCGGTGGAACCGACCTTGTAACGCACCCTCCCAACCCAGAGGGCACCCCTTGTCGACCGCCGATGGCGGCCGACACGCACTTCACTTACCTACGGCGAAGTGTGCCTGGTGTATTCCGGCTAATCATTATATTCATATGTAACTAAGAACATATTGAGAATTATGCTCGCATTGTCGCGCACAGCGCGCCACGAACGAAAATTCCCAAGCATTGTGCGTTCACCATCGCTGGCTTGCCTAGTGCTTGCGCGATGGTTGTTGGGCCAGTATGTATGTATTTGTATGTCGGTACATATAATACTAGGGGTGGGCAGTAAATGGAAAGTATAATGTTAGGGGTGGGCGCTAAATGGGAAATAGATATTGTGGCGTAGCATTTGCTACGTTACAAGCTACACTCTCTACTCTTTATGATCACTCTCTTTTCATAATTTGTTTTCATGTTCGTGTTTTACTTACATCATCAGCAAACTGCGGGTTTGTAATTAATTTCAAAAGTGAAAACTATTAATGCGAAAAGTATAAATTGAATTCTTGCTGTTTTTAAATCAGTACATGGCAGCAGTTGGGGATTTCAGGAGCTTTTGTAAACATCTCTGACATGATTAAAAAGTAAATATAAGTGTGGGTGCATAAAGGGAAAATAAAAGAGATACATGTAATCCGAACGAAATGGCAAAAGCTCGTAGGAATGTGTATGGCGGTAACAGTTCAAGTCAGTTTTAGGTAAGCACACTGAGCATTTCATAAGATATTGTTGGTTCAGTCCCCTGAAGTAAAGTCCGTTATTTCTGCAAAATTAGAGCAAGAAATAAATAGATCTTTGTACTCCTGACTCTTATACAATGGACTTGGTTTAAACAAAAATGTGTACGAAATGGACCATGAGTTTATTAAGTCCCCTAAGAGATCATTAATTTCCCGTTCCGGATCACTATAACCAACACCTTACAGGATCGGCCAGCTGAATAACATGAATTTCTTCCCTCTAAATTCTAAAGTCTAAGTTTACTTACTGGACTATAGAAGAGGGTTAGTTAGAGTCATAGATCTCCCTATAAATATAAAAGATATTTGAAAATTCTTCGGAGTGACGGTGAGGACTATAATGCGAACGCTTATTAGAAGATGAAGTCCCCAGGGAAAACGAGTTAACCGATAGTATAAAAGCAGCACAAGCTGAGCAATAGGAATCAGTTTGATTGTATTTCGCTATAAGTATAGTACGCGAGTATTGTAATTGTACTACTATTACAGTAGAGTTGTAAACAAACAAAAATTTTGCCATACTGAGTATTTGAGTTATTTATTCGATAGCTCAATGATTCGAACGTTACCAAAAGCTGCAAAATAATGAAGTATTTCCCAAGATTCGTAACAGTACCTTAGATTCTAAGGTCCACAAGATTCATCTAACAACAACAACTGCTCGCTATATTTAGCTTGAACTACTCAAAGCTCATGATGAATTTCCACCAACACACTTATGTACCTACATTTGAATTTGTATGAACATAGTAAAAAATATATAGCCCCACCTTCCGAATAGTCAGTATTTATTCTGTTTATCGAACAGAAATATTTGCTATAAATAATTTGATAAAAGCAGCAAAAAACTTATTTAAGCAAATTTACAAACTAATGTGTTTTTACTAGCGAATAAATGCTGCATAGTCACAAAATTTGTAATTAGAATGGAAAAATCGATCACGAAAAAAAAAATTTTGATTTAAATTTCTATAAATGACCTGCGGCTTCATTTAACTCTAAATACCTGGAAATGACTGAAAATTGTTAAATAATTAACCAAAAATTATGCAATGCAGCAGTGATCCAGATGCGCAAGGAAGCCGCAACAAAACTTTTTAGTTATGTTTTATTCAACTCGTTTAATTATTCAGATGTTTGTACGCGTAATTGAGCAAACTAAACCTTTAATTTACGTTAAATTAGAAAAAAACAGTTTTTGTTAGAAAAAAAAAACAGCAGAAGAGCGGAAGTTTGTTTATGAAGCTAATGAATAAACTATTTTTAAAGAGTTTATGTTAAGGCGAATCCAGTACCAGGTGTTGTTAACCCATATGATCATTGGGATTTTGAGAGGGCACTGTCCAATTGGAATCCTTGCAGTACGTTTCAATATACTGGAAACCCCATTCTGCTGCAGCTGTATGAAGGATGATGAGGTGGACTCATCGAGTCACTTAATGCTTAATAGAACAGCTTTTGCCAGAACTAGGCGTAAGTATTTCGGACGTAAGTGAGTCGAGATCTCCGGCGGATTTATCCAAGTTTGAGACCGGTCTTATTAGAAACGATATTGTTGCAACGCAAGGATTCTCTAAGTAGATATAGATACGTTAGAGTTATTTTATGTGGTATCACAACGAAGCTTCATGCTGTAGAAATTGGCGATTGAATTTAATAAGGGCAGTAATTCAGAAAACTTGACTAATTAAGTCATTAAACTGCTGTGTGAAATTGGTAAAATTTTGTTAATACAATTTTTTTTAAATAAGTCTTCCCAAAAGTTTAGTTTATTTTTAATATATCATATACTTCGGTAAATTAAAGCAGTATTTATGCTTAAGTGCTCAAAACTAAATATTGAAATTTATTTTACTATCAAGGAAGGATAATAAGGAAATATTAGCAAAAAACTTATTAAAAAACACAAGAACTAAATTTTTTTTAATTCTTGTGATTATGACTGCACTCCTTCTAAACGACTGGACCGATTCTGATGAAATACTGTTTGTCTGTTCAAGGGGATTGGAAGATACTTTAGGTTCACGATTTATATTTTCAGAAAATAAACGATGGACTGACCTCTTCGAAAAAATCAAATTGATTGGACGATTTGCTTGAAATTCAGTACAGGGGTAATTCTTTTACCAAGTTAATGTTTGAGAAACATTACTCTACAGTGAATCAGTGGCCAGTCTATTCGAGAATATCCTATTTATGCAGCGATTTGCTTGGCACAGAGTTCCTCCTCGACAAGATTAATATTTAAAACCCCGCGTTAGTTTCGCAGATATAGACCAAAATTTTAACCAGATTTTTACAATGGGTGATGGTTAAGAAACAAGAGCAAGAGGGAAAGGGAGAATTGTATAAAAGACCATAGACTTAAAAAGGCAAATAAGAGATAGGAGCGGGAATTGGAGACGGAGAGAAAGAGAAGGATGAGGAGAAAGATATTAGAGAGAGGAAGAGCAAAAAAACTGTGAGTAAGAAATGAAGAAAGTGCGAGTGGAAGATATGAAGAAGAGGAACCTACATAAAGGAAGATGAAGAAAAATAGAGGGAAAGGAACTGAGTGGGAATAGGTGAGAATCAAATCGCGAAAGCGGGGGGAAGATACGAATGAAAGACAGGGATCTAGTATGATAAGGAGGAGGGGGAGAGAGATGGCAGAAATTTTTTTTTGTAGTGGGAGCAGGAATGGGAGCGTTAGTGGGAGTAGGATTAGGGGTGGTAAAAGAAATGGGAATTAGAAATAAGAGTGGGGTGGGAGTGGGATGTGGAGTGGAAGTGAGGGTGGTAATTGAAGTGAGAACAGATTCTGGAGAGGTGGAAGATAACGGGAATTGAAAATAACAAGCAGAAAACGGAAGCTAAATTGAAGGGAATAGAATAGAGAGTGAAGAGGAGCAGCGAGGCTCACTTTTGAAATGTAGACAAATCAATTTCGGAGAAGAAATTCTGCCGGGTATATAGAGCCTGCAATCAATTGGTATAGACGTTTTTTTTTCTTACCAAAATTTACATTAGTTTTCAGTTTTTTTAAAAGTATAACAATTTTTCGGGATTTTTTTTAATCTTTCTTTTGGGAAAGTTTGTTACGAATTTACAGATTTCAAGCACTTGAAAAATGTTTTTAAAATGTTTGAAAATATATCGCTACAAAATTTCAAAATCAATTTTATTTAACTAAATTTCAGTATAATTATTTTAATTTATTGTTTTTAAAATTTTTGAAAATATTTCACTAAAAAATTGTTTAATCAATTTTATTTGATTTACATATAGGTAAACATATGAAAACATATGAAAATTTGTCAATCTAACTGTTATTTAATATTTAACAAAACTTGTAAAGTTTTGAAATACAGTACTCTTAATTTCTAAAATTAAATTTATTTAAATAAATGAATTTTAAAAGGAAACTAATAACAGAAATAAAAACTGACTAGAAATAGAAAACTTTTCATAGTCAAATACCTTAATATATTAAATATCGCTAGAGCAAAGTAGAACTTTCCTGCATATTTATGTGCGCACATACCCACACCACTAGCATAATCAACTTACAAATTTGTGTAAACTTTTGTCTGAGCCATACAATTTTTAGTTTTTTCCTAAATAACAAATGCTTGTGGCACGTTTTTATCTCATTGCTATGCTTCGGACAAAACCGGTTTATCCCTACATGTATACTAGAAAAATTATTGTAATTGCACGCATACTAACAAACAATTGCATTCAAGTATTAAAACAACCCCATACATATGAGTGAAGGGCGAACAAATTCATTTATACGTACAAATATATTATAACGGACTTGCACATTTATTGAAATGTGTACGTGTGTGTTTGAAAATAATAATGAAAAGCATTTAGTGTGATTACATATTTAAAATAATATAAACCACATGCTAAGCTGGCTACCAAAATGATTTCAAATATATAAAGCGCACACAAGGCCAGCAGTTAAAGGTAAATGGCAGTGGAGTGAAAGAGATTAGGAGCAAGAGGAAAGGAAGTTAGGTATTATGAGGTGTGTAGTGTGACAATGTAAGAGCCAAAAAGGATAAAGCTTTCTAATTTCAGAGTTTTATATAGATAAATGACAGGAATCGTTAGATAACGGGTGTCTTAAGTAGGGCGAATAGAAATATGTTTGGAATGAATATTTTGTTACACAGGGTGCTTCAAAATGTGTTGAACAATTAAGGATTGAGTTGAAGTGGTCTTAAATACAAACATTTCTGTTCTTCCTTTGGAAAGCGCAGCTGAAAAATGGAATAGCCTTGGGGACCATCGATATTTGAAAAACCCTTTCTAGAAATTTTTGAAGTAAATTCTAGATACTTGTGTCATAAATCTTTCACATCGTCTGTAATCAAACATTTTAGATAGTTGCATGAGCTTTTACTTATTTATAGAGCTTACGGTTTCTCAAACTTGTTCGAGACGAGATTTCTCGCGAGTTCTCGCCTTCTCGCGAGATTCTCGAATCTCGAAATTCTCGTAAGACTCGCGAGATTTTCGACATTTATTTTATTTGCTGAATTGACAGTATTATATATTATGATTTTTTCTCGAACACAATCGGGAATTTCGTGACTCGAGAGCTCGAATCTTGCGAGAAACGAGAAGAATTTCGAGACTCGAGAAGTCGATTTCTCGTTTCAATCTCGGGTATCGTTATTCTCGCAAGCATTTTCGAGACAAGTAATAAGCCAAATTCATTTATTTATGAATTAAAAAATAAAATGCAACACATAAAATTTGATAAATATGCATACATATATGTATAAAGTTATACAAAAAGAAAACAGTAATATGGGTTATTAATTTTAGATTATTAATATTGTAACGAATTTGCTTGCAAATCTTCTTATTTGCAATATTCTGCTAAGTTCGAATCACTAAACTGTTGAATAAATAACTCTAATATTGAAAATGGAAAAATGGCCTTTATTAAAATACTTCACAATAACACTCAAACTGTGCAACGAATAGCTTAATAACCAAACTGATAGCTTAAAGGAAACTGACTTTCAAAATAATAGTGCTATTGCTCGCTAGATATCGTCTTACTCGTAACTGCTTGACAATTCAAATCAAACTGAATTACTTCTTACTCGCCTGCACTGCTTTTATAGTTTACGCTGCATACTTCTAGGCTCTTCGATTTCCAGAAGTTACTAGTTGTTTCGGCTACAAAATCGCCAGCCACAACTACGTGCACAAATTATTGCCCTCTCTTGTGACCACTGAGATAAGATATATGCATGTATTTGTGCATTGCCGCTCAGATGTTCGTATACGTACATATGTGTAGACGCAATTATTTATTCGTTTATGTAGATACATAATGATTGAATTATTGATGTGCATTCACGTCACTGGTTAGCATCGGCTTAGAGACGATAGCATCGCTCAGTGCTGCTAACATTCGTTACACTGCCCTCCACCTAAGTCTGATCGTCCCGATCAGACAAATCTCTCGATCTAAACGCCGCTAGCATCTCCAAATGAACCACCTTTCTATTTCGTGGTTTCCCAATGGTTTGTATGCGGCCTTCCCAAATGCACCGAATTTTGGCTGGAACACCTTTCCGCCGGAGAGGGTTGTTTAACAGTACCAAATCTCCCTCCAAGAACCCTTCCGAATTATTGTTCTCATTGTACCTGCGTTTGATCTTACTACTCATTATCCTTAGTCGTTTCCTCACACTCTGTTGTTTGACCAATGAACTACTTCGCAGAGCTTGCGCTTGACGGATTGGCTTGACAGTATCGTTCCGTCGTTTCCCAACAGAAGTGCGCGATGGCTTGAAACCACCCTTGCATGCTTCCTGCAAAATTCTTGCAGTCGTTTTAGTGCGTCCATTAGGGTTTGTCAATGCCGGTGTTTTTGTCGCAGGTACTTTTTTTTTCGCTTTGTTTGGCCCATTCGTTTCATCAACCTTTACCTTTGACTTTCGTGGCCTTTGTTGACTTTTCTCCACCAGTACTCGATTACTGCTGAAACCTTTTTCCAAACTGAAGTTAATTGGCACATCCTGGTTCTTATAAAGCATCACCCTTTTCTGCATATCGATCTTGATGTCATGGTCAACCAAGAAGTCCACTCCCAATATGACTTCATCAACGATCTCCGCCACAACGAATTTGTGTAAAACCATGACCTTCCCAATCAGTACTTCACATATCACTTCTCCCTGGACTTGGTTATACTCGCCTGTGACCGTACGCAACCTTGCTCCAGGTAACGGTTTAACTCTCCTGTTGACTAATTCAGATCGAATCAAGGAATGAGATGCGCCCGTATCTACAGTCAGTACACGCTCCTCGCCATCGACATTGCCTCTGACGGTAAGACTGCTCGATTTTCTACCAATTTGCAACACAGATATCATAGGACATTCAATAGCCGGGGCAAGTTTTCGTTCTTTACATTCGACACGCTCTTGCTCATCTCCTCCAGCTTTGCGATTACGCCCACCCACATTGTTGGAATATTAAGGCCAAGATCGCAGTGACGTGCAATGTGACCGGACTTCCCGCATTTGAAGCATTTGATAACTTTTTCACTCCGCTTTTGCGATCCTTTCAGCGCCTCCAATATTGCGTCTACCCACTCTGGCCTTTCTACTTCCACACAGCGTGCTTTGAAAACTGGCTTACACAGAAGCGACGCTGTTTCCTGAATCAGGGCTTGTGACTCCGTTTCTGCGAATGTTGGCTTTGGGTTTGCGTATGTAGCCCGCTTCGTTTCCACATCCCTTATGCCATTTATAAAGCTCTGAATCTTCACTCTTTCCGTGTATTCCACAGGTGCATCCGCATTTGAAAGATGAGCCAATCTTTCAATGTCCGAAGCAAACTCCTGCAAAGTCTCGTTAGCTTTTTGGTAGCGGTTTTGCAATTCTATTTGAAATATCTGTTTCCTGTGTTCGCTTCCGTATCGCCGTTCCATAGCAGCCATCAATGCGTCATAGTTGTTCCGCTCTCCTTCGGGAATCGTCTGTAGGATTTCGGCTGCTGGCCCTTTCAATGCCACGAACAGAGCTGCAACTTTATCTTCAGCATTCCAGTTGTTAGCTGCCGACGTCTTCTCAAATTGTAGCTTAAAGACCTGGAAAGGAACAGAACCGTCAAAGGATGGTGTTTTTACCTTTGGATTGCTTGCTGAAACAGCTGGGCGGTTTAATTGCAACTCTTGTATACGACCTCTCAAAGCATCCACCTCGGCTTCGATTTTTTCCTCAAACTGCGTTATTTTCTCGTCCATACGTGCTTCGAGTTTTGATGATATACGCGCCTCTTGCGCTTCGAGTTGTACTGTTATGCGTGCCTCTTGTTCTTTCAGTTGTGTCTCCATCTTTGATGTAATCTGTGTCGACATTTCTACCATACGCGTTTCTTGTGCTTCAATCTTCGATGTAATCTGTGTCGACATTTCTGACATACGTGTTTCTTGTGCTTCTAGTTGGGATGATATATGTGACGACATCGATGATACTGTCGATGTTTGAGCAGCTATTGCAGCCAATATCATGTTCAAGTCTGTGCTAGTAACTGTCTGCGATGTTTCATTTTTCTCTTCAAGTTTTGTTGTTGTCTCGTCCCCATCAGGATAAAAGGCATACTCGTCCACATCAATTCCTTGCGACTCCATTACCTCTCGTAGCCGTGCTTGAAGTTCGATCTTATTGCCGGTTGTATTTAATCCACGGTTCTCCAACTCCTTTTTCAGTTGCTGGATCTTCAATTCACTGAACTTTGCCATGTCCAAGTTGTATTCCCAATCTTCGGAATTTATTCAACAATTCCTCTTCTGACACCAATTGTAACGAATTTTCTGCAAATCTTCTTATTTGCAATATTCTGCTAAGTTCGAATCACTAAACTGTTGAATAAATAACTCTAATATTGAAAATGGAAAAATGGCCTTTATTAAAATACTTCACAATAACACTCAAACTGTGCAACGAATAGCTTAATAACCAAACTGATAGCTTAAAGGAAACTGACTTTCAAAATAATAGTGCTATTGCTCGCTAGATATCGTCTTACTCGTAACTGCTTGACAATTCAAATCAAACTGAATTACTTCTTACTCGCCTGCACTGCTTTTATAGTTTACGCTGCATACTTCTAGGCTCTTCGATTTCCAGAAGTTACTAGTTGTTTCGGCTACAAAATCGCCAGCCACAACTACGTGCACAAATTATTGCCCTCTCTTGTGACCACTGAGATAAGATATATGCATGTATTTGTGCATTGCCGCTCAGATGTTCGTATACGTACATATGTGTAGACGCAATTATTTATTCGTTTATGTAGATACATAGTGATTGAATTATTGATGTGCATTCACGTCACTGGTTAGCATCGGCTTAGAGACGATAGCATCGCTCAGTGCTGCTAACATTCGTTACAATATATATCTAATTTGTAGTCCTGGTTTGTGGTCAATATATGTTTGGTTTTGATGTAAAAATACCAACATATTGACCTTTTCTGGCAGTAAAGAGCTTCGCTTAGCCGTAACAATATCGTACGCTGATGAAAAGAAAGGTTCGGATTTGACTTAAGCTGCAGGGATTCAAAGAAACGATCTAGCTCGCTCGGAAAGAAAAGCATATTTAAATTTTCTGGCGTTCCACCATTGGAAAGTATCTTCATCATATGCAATTGGCACCAATATTCGCTTCTGTTGCAGCTTCTTTCTGGAGGCATTGTAAATATTATTAAATATTATTAAATGTTCATGTGGAAATATTAAATATTGTACGCGTAGTTTTAAAAAATGGATATTTATGAATTATGCCTTTGAATTGGAAAATAAAAATATTATAAAAAAAAACTTAAACATACGAGTTGATTGAAACGTCATAGCCAACGCAAGATAATGAAAAAAAGTCCAAGTAATAAAAAACAGAGTATATATAATACTACTACAGCGGCTAAATTCAATGTCGAGAATCTCTCTAGCTTAACGAGTATTTCGAGATTCGAGAATATCGCGA
The DNA here is from genome assembly GCF_040869045.1 of Eurosta solidaginis. NCBI lineage: Eukaryota > Metazoa > Arthropoda > Insecta > Diptera > Tephritidae > Eurosta > Eurosta solidaginis. Next base: position 593,905 of record NW_027136934.1, read on the forward strand.
GCTTTACGAGTATTTCGAGATCCGAGAATCTCGGGGATTCAAGAATCTCGTGATCTTTAATCTCGTAAGCTCTACTTATTTATAATTTTTATTTGCGCCCGACGTTGGACGTATTTCTTTAGAATTATTTTTTCTGTTGAACTGCGATGAATTGCAAATCGAAATAATCAAAAAAGCTCAGAATAACAAGCTCGCGTGAAGCTTAATCTCCTTCAGAAAGTTGTTCGTTAAGAATTAAGTAACATATCTTTTTTTAAGTGCTGTCGGTATATTTATGATAACAAACCGATCAACTGTTGATAACGTTGCTATCGTGAACAGGCTGATGACACTCCGTTAAAAATTCGATAAAAAACTTATAACACTTCGACAGATACCGATAACTTGTCGATAACACAACGACAACACTTCGATAAAAACTGATAATTCGTTGATAACAAATGGATAAAACTCCTTAAGTTCATCGCAAGCAAATCAGTTACACTCCGATAACAAACTCAAAACACTTCATTTTTTCGTTAAGCTACCGATCGGTAGCTGTGGATGAGCTCTCAATTGATAACAAATATATAAAAATCCAATACCTTGTCGATATCAAATCGATAACAAAAAGATCACAAATGTATAAAAAAGGCAAAAAGCATATTGCCTTCTATAATAGGACGAGTATTGCAGTTCATTGCAGTTGAACGAAAAAAATCTACAGACTGGACCACAATAATATAAAGTAAAACATTTCGAAGAAACTCAAGAGGTCGGAGGCAGAACACCGTTGCGGTTTTAGCAACTATCCCGTACAGCATAGTTGAGACCACAGTCATGCGCTGTACTGATTTCAAAAAGCAAGGTAATAAAAACTAAGTCTACAAGACTCATGACTAGGTTGCCTCTCCTTAACAGAAAAAAGGATTGGACGCCCATTTGGTTTGGACTTATTTTCCTTTGTGACGTTCTTCCCCTATTCCATCGTTCCAGCAGGATTTAGAAGTCCGATTTAAATTTGTTTGCGCGACTTCTTGGCATGAAACCATAACATAATGCTATAGTTAATGTATCATCAATGTATCAATTTGTGCATAATTATATACAACCGCAAATATTTGTGGTTCATAAATGTGTTGTTTTCATATCCCTCTTTGCAGTTTATTAGAAGCTATCCTTGACGAAGTTTCCACTAGGTTAAGTTAGGTTGAACTGGCGGTCAAGAAAGACTTCACGTAAACAGAATGTGTCCATAGTATTACCAGTGGTCTCTTATTTTGAACAAGAAACACAAGCTACTGCTTTTCCATGTCTCGAGGAATAGTCCGTCTTTGTGACATATGTTATGCATATCCAGTATGACCTCTGGGTTCATTTTGGTAAAGAGTTCTGAGGTAGTCGTTCAAAAAGTAATGCGAAACCGTGGCTGTCTCACATTTTCACAGGTCTTGCGGTCTTTAGTAATCGAAAGTCTTACTAATTATTCATAATATTTTGTAGCAGATTGATTAGGCAGATGTATTAGCGTCAACATTTCATCAGACTAAAATTTAATTGGGAACGCAGTTAAACTAAAAGCTTCACAATCATCATGCACTTTGCCAACTATCTCTAGCTCTAATTCTGGATTGTAAGCCTAACAAATGCATTTCTGCAATATCTCATCATACTAAACACAAATTATATTTTCAATATTTATGCATTCATTCATATATGCCTGCGGTGAAGGTCTTTGTAAGAAGAGAAGTAGAAGCTGAATAGAAATAGGAACTTAATAGGAAGCTGAGTTGTGTTTGAAGGATTTTGAATGGCGTTGATGGTCGTATTACTACTTGATCTTAATTATCTGAAAAGCAAAGGAGGAAAAGCAAGACAATGGAAAAGTTTGCAAGGCAGTTGTAAGGCTGATATGGGATGAGCATACACTTGCGTGTACTTATATTTTGACATTGCGGCAAGCAAATATTTATGAGTGCACATTCATATGAGTTGCAAGTATAACTCCATAAATATTAATACAGCCATGCTTACGGTAGAAATTCAAATCGGACGCCTCGTGGAGCCCATGATGTGTAGAGTCACAGAAGCAAATGTGGATGGTAATAGAGCAAGCGCAGGACTTTTATGGCTGTCATTTAATGCAACTAAAGATATTGTGATGGATTTTTTCTTAATGCCGGGGTCAAATTCAGTCCGCCCAAGATTCCTCAAATTACAAGCCCTGTCCAGGCGCCATTTGTGATGGGCTTTTCTTATTTCCAGGGTTTAATGGCGCCCGAGCAGGAGCTATAATATCAGGAATCCTGGACGGATATATATTGATTTATACTCGACTCAACAGAATTAGTCAGTGAATTATCAAATTGTCCCATTCTCGATTCAAAAAATGAAAGTGATTGTGTTTGGATTTTTAACACCTTTTGGTTGAATGGTTGGTTGCTGTGCTACCCGGCCAAAGAGACCAGACCCAAGTAGCGCTTTAGGCACCATTTTGATACACAAACCCCAACAACAAATTTTATGATGTATACTGTGTGTTTACTCAAGCCATTTGGTTAGATCAATAAACCTTATGATGTCATTCATATGGAGCATTTTGACACTGCCCCTAGGTCGGGTAGAAGAAATCATCCTAGAGTTTGAAACCTCATGCTTGTCAGGGCTTCGCACTATCAGAGGTATTGGGTGATTATCTCCTTACAAACGGTCACCAGCACAGCCCCTGCACTTTTCATTATGGTTGATGTGATCCAGAATATCTCTTCTAGACATATTCAGTAGAAACTCTGTTCTTTTCTGTTTGTAGTCATCTATGTTTGCTTGCTGATCACTCTTTATTTATGAAGGTAGCCGATGCACGGCAACTGCCTCTAAGGTATTTAACGATGCACCGGCCATTGCTAGTTCATCCGCTTTTTCATTGCCATAAGTATTGCTGTGACCGCGTACCCAGGCCTCCGAGAACGTTTATGGTGAACCGAATGCTTTGAGCCCTGTCGATTCTCTTAAACAGAACCCCCTCTTTACGTAGTATCTCTGCTTGGAAGATATTAGCTTAGTTTGAAAAATCGGTGGATATTGCGCTGTTCGCAGAAAACACCCGCACCAACATCGCAGATCATTTTGGACACGTCAACGTTGAGTGAATTTACGGTCTCTTTGTGAACTTTGTCGGCCAGCCAATCCGTTCTTGAGGGAAACCTCACCTTGTCACCTCTTGTCGTATCCATATTGGGAAGCATTGTTAGGAAACCGCTGGAGCAACCCTCTAGCTCTGCAGCCACTGAGCATGAGAATTATTATGTCCCTTGTAGCAGGGTCAAATCCTGCTTTCCATTTTATACCTTGAGAAATGGGACAAATCGATAACTTCTCGAAAACAAATTTATTACTGTTTTATAACATATCGATAACTTTTTGATAACAAATCGTTTATTCGTCGGTGAAAAATCGCTAACGCACTGAAAACCATTGCTTAGCCAACTTATAATTCTCTTATAACTCTTTAACAATTTTTCTCTTATAACTTTTCGATAAATTTTCAATAAGAAATGGACAAATTATCGTTAACAGGCCAATAGCTCGTCGATAAAAATTGATGATTCATCTTTAACCTTTTTTATCTATAGCACATTTGTTACTCTTATTCAACTAATCCAAAACTCCAGTAGCTATACTCCCGATATCCGTAACACTCCGATGACAAATCGATGAGAAATCTACAACTGTTTGATAGAAAACCGATAACTTTTCGATACAAAATTCACAATTCATCGAAAAGGTATCGATAACTCATTGATAACCTTCATTAACGAAAATTTTTATAACGAAAACTTGTAACACTTTCGTAATAAATCTCTCCGAGCCGTCCGGAACTAAACGATTTTTCAGGCTGGTGGCCTCTTATCATGCGGTTTCTTTAATTTAATGCTAGAAAAAATTACAAGCTGCAGTATATAGCCACTCGCACTCAAAAATTTTTCGCGCCTTACATTTATTTTTTTTTTTTGCTGACTTCAACCTGGAGAGCAAATAAACAAAAAAATTGTTTGGTTTTAGATTTTTGTGCTTTTATTATTGTATTGCAAAAATAATATTTGTTCTTTCACTTAGCAAAATATATAATCCCACGTTACGGCCATTATGTATGAGTGAATTTTTATGCATGAACTTCTGTAGTTGTTCACACTCACACACTTGCATGTGTATAAACTAAAAATAAATTGAATAAGATGAGAGAAAATAACATAAAATAAAATAAAATAATATATGTATGTGACTCAAAAAAGAAATTAGTCATAAGCCACCTTTTCATAGGCCGGTTCACATATAATGAAAATAAATAAAATAAACTAAAATAAAATACAATAGAATAAAATAAAATAAAAATAAAATAAAATAAAATTTAGTTTAACTAAATGAAAAAATATTCAATAAAATAAAATCAAAAATAAAAAAAAAGAAAACAAACTAAAATAAAATAAAATTTAATTTAATAAAACAAAATAAAATCAAATAAACCAAAATAAAATAAAATAAAAAAAAGGTATTTAAATAAATAATTTGCTTGCCGGCTTGAGGTCCAATTTTGTATAAAAATTCAAAATTGTTGAGTTTTTCAATATATTTCTGTTACCTACTGTAACCGTCTTCAGGATTGACTATAATAATATAAAGAAACATAAATAAAATAAAATAGCAATTGACAAACAGTCATAAAAACATTGTTTACATACATTATTTTTGTGTAAATCTTTTGTTATAATTGTTTTCTTGTTGGAGTATCGTCGTTTTCTCAAAGTCTGGAAAATGGTTCTTCGTTGCACAGTGTGTCATTAATGCTGTTTTTTGGTTAATAGTTCCATGGCAATATTTAAAGTCGGATTTATGTTGCGCTAGTCGAGATTTTAAATTCGCTTTCGTTGTCCCACATATACGTTATTGCATGATTCTGTTTGGTTTCCAATACAAGAGATTTTATAGACAATATTTTTTTTTCTCTTTTAGGAATTTCGAATTTGGTTTTATTAAAAATATATTTCAATGTGTTTTGTGGTTGTTGAGCTATCTTCACTTATTCTCTTTTGTCCGAATTTGCTAGACGCTCTGATAATTTTGGTATATATGCTAGCGATTTGAATATTTTTGTTTTTTCGGATTCACGTTGACTCGTCTGTGATAAACTTCTTTTGATTAAGGTTTTGATAACATTGTCAGGAAAGTCATTACTTTTTAATATTAAGTGTCGTGTGATATTTGTAACATACGACGTATATAGCCTATTGCTGTATTATTATCATCTTTGTTGGATGTTTTGAATAAAAAATGATGATTCGTGCGGTAGATGTTGGTTTCTTATACCACTTGAGCTTTAATTGGTTTCCTCGTCGAATAATAATTGTGTCGAGATAAAGTAATTTTCCGTCGTCCTCCAGTTCTGTTGTAAATTTTATATTTTTGTCAAATGAATTTAATGCGTCAAGTGTACTTTTTAAGTCATTTTCATTTATAATAGCGAATAGGTCGTCCACATATTTGGTAATGCATCTTGGTGTTCTAGTCAATTTTGCAGTTGTATTTTCCAATAATTCCTCCATTACGATATCTGAATTCACTGGTGAAGTCGGCGATCCCATCGGTAATCCTTTTAGTTGTGTATATATTGTCTCTTTAAACTTAAAATATCTGTTTTCTTCGATACAGAATTCTGATACTTCCATAAATAGTTTTTTTGGAGTTTTCGTGTGTTTTTCTATTATCGCCCATTTTCTTATTATAATGTCAAGTGCTAGCTGTGTTGGTATACTGTGGAATAGGGAAACTACGTCAAAAGATACAAGTTTTTCATCGTCATAAATATATGTGTTAGCGCCAATGCTAATTAAGCAATATTTTCAGCAACACGTTTATGGATGTGTGTAGCGCTAAAATCTGAAATTTATTTTGCTATTGAGATTCACAGATTCAACAATATAATTAATTCAACTAACACTTGTGTTTAACTATGCAAATATAAGCTACTTGATTACAAAGATATTTATTGATAAATATTAGATTATGGTGTTAATTTTAGTTGTTTAATGAAATACTTCCGTTCGCTTCCAAAGGCTCGTTGAAAAATAAAGATGTTGATGTTAGCGGAGAACAACAGGTGAAAATGCACTGACAGCTGACGGGCGGGTTTGTTTCGTCAGCACAGGTTATGGCGCCGCGCTAACAACTCAACGGCGTGGATTTATACACAATACCAGCGACGTAACATCCCCCCTCCGTAAACTTAGTAAATCTTGCGAGGTTTACTCCTTGACGTCCAGCTTGGCGAGCTTCACTACGGGACGAGTGAGTAATCCATCGGTTGTTCTCACGACTGCGCTGCGCACCCCTCCATCTTTGCTCCTATGAACGTCGACTACTATGCCCTTTCGCCAAATATTCCGTTTGGTGTTGTCGTCTACTATAATGACGATGTCGTTAAGTGCAACAGGATCTGGCGACCTTTCGAACCATTTCGCACGTCTTGTCAAGCTGGGTAAGCATTCGCGAATCCATCGCTTTTAGAATTGATCTGCTATCTGGTTTGAGATACGAAATATTTTGTTGAGTGTAGGACCGCTTCCTTTAGTTTCATCACCCATGCAAATACCATTCGAACTTCCTAAAAGGAAGTGGTTATGTGTTAATACCTCCATTTGCGGAGCGTCACGAGAAAGGTAGATCAGCGGACGAGAATTTAAAATATGTTCCACGTCGGCTAAAGTCGCCCGAAGGCACTCCTCTCTCAAACTTGTTGTTTTCAAAATATCCATTAAGATTGATTTGACTGATCTAACCATTCGTTCCCATGAGCCACTCATATGAGGTGATACGGGTGGTATAAAGTTCCACTTTATTTTTGGGTAGCGGCGTTCAACATCACCCCACGACAAGCGCTGAATTTCTTCTACCAGAACGCGGCTAGCTCCGCGGAAATTCGTTCCATTATCCGTCCAAATGCAGTGGGGAGTACCACGTCGCGCCATAAACTGCTTTAAAACCAGTAGGAATGAATCAGTGGAAAGCGAAGACGATATTTCGATGTGGACAGCGCGGATCGTCAAGCACGTAAAGAGAACTCCCCAACGTTTCTCACGGCGTCTGCCAACGGCTACTTCGAAGGGCCCAAAAAAGTCAATGCCTGTATTCGTGAAAGGCCTGGAGAATGTAGCCAGCCTCTCTTTTGGAAGTTCACCCATTTCTGGTGGTCTCGGAACAGCGCGCCGAATTTGACACCATTGACATGATTTTGTCGTTTCCCTAACTACTGCCCTCATGCCTGGTATGAAATAACGCTGTCTCATTTCGTTGACCACTATATCATTGTGATGATGGTGGAGTTGACGATGATAAAAGTCGACGATGAGCTGCGTTATGCGGCTGTGGCGTGGTAAGATTAAGGGTTGTTTTGTTTCAAATGAAACGTGCTCTGCCATATCGATTCTACCCCGTACTCTAAGCAGACCTAAGTCGTCGATGTATGGCGAGCACTTAAAGAGGATGCTTTCGCGTGGAACTGTTTTACCGGCTTTGATACAATTTGTTTCCTTTCCAAATGAATCTTCTTGACAGCACCGAATAATAGCGTACTCAGCAGCTTCTACATCAGCTGCTCCGATAAAGAACTTAAAATGACTTGATACACTTGCTACCCGTGAAATGTTATGGAGAAAGAAAAGTATGCAACGCTGGGCTCTGCAGAGCTTTTCCCAGGTAGAGAACCGCGAGGGGTTGGGTATTGAAATCCCCAATGGTGACTGTTGGGACGATTGCGTCTCTACATGACAGATCATTTCCGTCTCATATTTTTCGTTGAGATTTGCTGCAGGTCACTTATCTTAAGTTTCTTGTAGGAGTGGTGGCCCTGTGAACCACCTATTTGTGCTGCTAAATTCTGGATCTTTTGCCCATTTCGTACCCTCATCTGCGACGCTATCCACTGATGGAACCCAGCGCCACTCGTCAACTTTGGAGTCCTCTAATATCTCTCCCACACGTACTGCAACAAATTGTTGAAACTTCATTGCGTCTGACCTTATCCAAAATAACACATTTTTAGAGTCACACCAGAATTAGCGGCGATTGACTGCGACTGAAAGTTCATTTGAAATAAACCGACATAGGCGAAGTCCCAATATTGCACCCATTAATTCTAGTCTTGGAATCGATACCGGTTTAAAAGGGGAGACCCTTGTTTTAGACGCTACTAGACTGCAAGAGATATCTGGCCCTCGCTTTGCTCGCAGGTAGACTACGGCAGCGTAAGCATCAATACTAGCATCGACGAAGGTGTGCAATTCCAGTTCCTCCGAAAAACTTACCAGCGGAAAACAACGTGGAATGCGAATATCTGGGATTTTTCGCAAGTGACGAACCCAACGAAGCCATTTCTCTTCTTCTTCGTGAAGGAATAGTTCGTCCCACTGGACACCGGAACGCCATAACTCCTGCATACGGATTTTCGCGTACATCATAAAAAACCCAAGGAGGCCCAAGGGGTCAAACGCCGTCATTATTACCCTTAAGATCTGCCGTTTTGATGGAGTGATGTTTTCGTCTAGGACGCCTTTCGGAAAGTTTTTAAAAAATGAGAAGGTGTCGTCACTCGGGAACCACCACATACCAAGCACCTTCTCGTGCTTCGCGTCTGCTTGGTCGGTATTTTTATACCCTGGACCGATTGGCTCGTTAATGCAAATAAGACATCTTTGGAGTTGGATATCCAGTTACGCATCTCGAATCCCCCGTCGGGAATATCTCTCACCTTCGTAGCCAGACGTATCATCTCATCCACGGAAGTCGTGCTTTGCAGCCAGTCATCCACATATGTGTTCTGCAAATTGGCCTTAACTGCTACAGGATGTTCATCTTGGAAACGTGACGCGTTTTTATCTTTGACGAAATTCGCTAACGACGGGGAGCTTCTTGCACCAAAGGTGCATGCATGACGTACGTGTCCGGATGCCTAGTGGCATCGCCATCACGCCACAAGAACTTTTGCGCAACCTGGTCATCCGCTCACACACGTATCTGGTGGAACATCTCTCTAATATCACCACAAAGGACAATAAGCCTCTCCCGAAACCTAATGAGAATGCCTATTAGTGAGTTAGAGAGATCCGGTCCTTTCAACTGTACGGAATTGAGTGCCACGTTATTGACTGCGGCAGCAACATCCCAAACTAGGCGTCTTTTATTTTTGTTTACATTGGTCACAGTAAATATGGGAATATACCACGATTTGCCGCTAGCTATATTTTCCTCAGGTGTCGTCTTCCTAATGTAGCCTTTCGTTCATAATCCCTAATTGTATCGACGAGGAAAGATTTCAGATCCGGATCTCGGACCATTTTATTTTCCAAACAGCGAAGGCGACGGTAAGCCATCGGCAAAGAATTCGGTAGTTCAATGTGGTCGTGTTTCCAGAGTAGTCCAGTTCCCCATCGTTTCTCATCGGGCAGATACCGTGTTTTCAAGTCCATAATAAGCTGACAACGTCCATTCTCCTTTGACATCAAAGGTTTAAAGGGACGGGTACCTACGGCCTCAAGCGAGAAATGGGACTTTACGAGTTCTTCGAGGCGATCGTCAACGTTACATGCGTGCATTACGCGGGAGAGGGAAGAATCCGCTTCATCTTTTCGGCCGTAAACTGACCAACCTAACTTACACTTTGCTGCCATAAGATCGTCTCCCTTGCCTTCCCGTATCTCCAAAGGCGCACCTAATTTTAAATTATCGCACCGCTTTGTATGGGGAGATCGGAAAATTCTTAAGATGTCCACGCGCAGTTATTGTAGACAGTTCAAGCGTTTGAACAGGTAAGTTCAGGTTTGATACCGTACGGACGCCGTGTAAACAAAATTGTCTCGTACCGTTTCTTTGGGCGGAAATTTGGATGGATACACATTTCGAGTCAGCTTCGCTCTGCAAAATTTCCCCTGTCCACTGCAAACATAGCCCTTTTGCTGGTCCGTCGATGCCAAGTTCATCTGTCACTTCATGTTCGACCAGAGTACAAGCAGACACTCCGTCTATAAACGCAAACGTGTCAATAGACTTTTCTTTATTGTAGAGTGTTACTGGCACGTACCGAAATAATGCTTGAGAATTCTTTCCATGAAACATAACAGTGTCGTTCTTTGTACCTTGGTTGGATTCCGAGGCCCTAGCATTAGTTTGCGTGGAACCATGCAGCAACGGGTTATGTCGCATTTTACAACCATCAATACCACATAGCTTACTTGAGTTGCACCGACGGACGAAATGCCGTCTAAAACAACAAATGCACAATTTAGAATCGCGAACCATCCGCCATCTTGCATCTCTGCTCAAGTTTCGAAAATCAGCACAATCGGAGAGACGATGGTCCTTGCCGCATTTAGGACACATATCCCCCTAATTCGCATCGACGACATCGTGTACCATTAATCTTTCGCCTCGTCTGTGAGCAGCCTTCACTTCTATTTGACCAGAATTAGAGTAACCTGACTAGCACACAAATTAAAGAGCCACTCATCGAACAACTTTAAGTCTACCCTCATGTGTGTCAACCTATATCTACCCCAATCCAGTTTCAACTCGCATGGTAATTTCGTTAAAAGTTCATTTATTAGCATTGGATCGTTCAAGTAGTCGCTCAGCCCGATCGCTTGCATGGTTGCGCGGTCATTTTGCATTGCCAATGCAAAATTTATTAGAGTTTCCATCTTTTCCATTTTTACGTTCGGATGTTGTCGTAGTTTTCGCTGCAAAGTGTGATGTATAACGTCAGGTCGCCCGTAGAGCATTCTCAATGTTTCAATAGCAAGAGAAATCGTACTCGGCATCATTAATTTTCCACGTACGGCTTCAAGTGCTGGGCCCTTGAGGCACTTTTGTAGTCGTATATGGATCTCTTGATCGGTGAAATCACACCTTTCCATAGACTGCTCGGGATGAACGCGGGTCACTCTTCAGGGTTACTGGAAAACGTTGGTAAATCTTTGGACATAACGTGACGCGTAGCAACCTGAGAGAACGAGAGGGTTATATCAGCCAACGAGGGGTGAAACGAATGATTTTCTGTTACATTAGTCGGGTTTGCAAAAATATTCGCGTGAGGCATTAAAGGTGTCGTACTGTGGAGCGGTGCTAAATTTCTATTCACATCTGCATTTGAAAAAATACTTGCAGTATTAGGTCGACCCATACCTGAAAATAATTCGCTGTCATGCATGGTGGAGCTAGGTCCGCCAACCCTACCTGCCCATGGATATTGAGACCACGTATACACTGGATCGTAGCCAAACCCAGCTAAACCTATGGAGGATCTTGTGTTGTTTGACCCTATGCTATATGGTGCCGATACAAAGGCCGACGACGCATTCGTCGTATAAGATATTTGTTGGGAAGTGTTTCGATTATTTATGTTGAGACTGTTTTACTCACCACAAATATTCAGTGATGGATCTGCATTTTCAGTTCCGTGCGATGCAGAGGTATATGTCATAGGACACCAAGTTACCTGGGTTCTTTCTTCGCCTATGAGAGCAATTATAGATGCACTTGTGCGTGGTATGCGTGCGCTCTTACGTGGTTTCTCCGTTCGCAAAATCCCTGACCGTGTACGAAGTGGTGACGTGTCGGTTTCAGCAAAAAGACCTTCAGCTTGACGAGGGGTTGATGTGATAACTGTACTTGCCTTAGTTACAGTTCCCAATCCAGCCGTAATTGTTAGCGAAGGTGGTGGCGCGAGCATCTCCATTGACGCGCTCCCGGTAGTACTAACCGTGTCGCCGGTAGAGATAGCAACGCCAGTCGTGGCTGTTGTAACGGAATTGGTGGTGCAGATAGTTGTGTCGGTGACTATACCATCAGAGGGTATGCCGCTCACCTTCGGTAATCAAAATGCCATTTCACCTAGTACTTTAACTAAAGGTTGAGGTTAGGTCGCACCGCGTGATTAGTGTCCCCAATGCAGTCTATAAAGCTGAGATTTAAAGTTGTAAATCCCTGTGTTCTGCAAGCTTATGAAGAGCTCTCGAGTGAAGTATTGATCACCAAAGTATTTTATAAATGTTAGCGCCAATGCTAATTAAACAATATTTTCAGCAACACGTTTATAGATGTGTGTAGCGCTAAAATCTGCAATTTATTTTTCTATTGAGATTCACAGATTCAACAATATAATTAATTCAACTAACACTTGTGTTTAACTATGCAAATATAAGCTACTTGATTACAAAGATATTTATTGATAAATATTAGATTATGCTGTTAATTTTAGTTGTTTAATGAAATACTTCCGCTCGCTTCCAAAGGCTCGTTGATGTTAGCGGAGAACAATAGGTGAAAATGCACTGACAGCTGACGAGCGGGTTTGTTTCGTCAGCACAGGTTATAGCGCCGCGCTAACAACTCAACGGCGTGGATTTATACACAATACCAGCGACGTAACAATATGAGTTATTTATCTTTTCTTTAAACTCTAGCGAATTTTTAATGTTATATATGGAGTTAATCATGACGTTTTTTAATAGGTCGGCAATGTATTTACATAGTCCGTGTGCTGGGGATCCAAATTAAAATAAAATAAAATAAATATAATTGAAATAAATGAAATAATATGTAGAATAAATAAATAAAAAAAGGTATAATATTTAATAAACGACTATAAAATAATAGAACACAAAATTAAATAATATCGATTTTAATCGATAGGCTATCATTTTGTTATCGAAAAACTAACGATTTAACGACGAAAACTTATCGATATTTTATCAAAATGTTATCCAATGGTTACAGGATTTATACCAATTGCCTATCGGAGTATTATCGGAAAGTTGTCAGACAGCTATCGATCAATTAAGGAAAAGTTATAGATAAATTATCAAAAGTATATCAAATAGATCTGTTATCGGAGTGTTAGTCAGCGTTTCAACAATTCGTAATAGAAAAATTATCGATTTTGTTATCAAAAATGAATCGATATGTTATCGAAAAGTTACCGATTTCTTATCGGAGTTTTACAAATATTTGATTGATTTGTTAACGACGACTCATCGTTTTGGTATGAAACAAATGCCGAAAGAAGTTTAATATAAAATCGATGACATATTTGCGACCCATAGATAACAAGCTGAAAAGAAACCAATAAGAAAACGACAACAAGCTGACAGCAAATCGAAAATTTGGTGATAATTATTTCCTATCAATAAAAAACCGAAGATAAAACAATAAATTGTTGATATGAGTTGTTACCGTAGGAAACCGACGAAACTCTTCTCAAAAGGCCCCAAACTATTTGTTTTAGCAAAATTACTGGTCCACATTTATGGAGTGATTTCTATGAAAGAGTACAATATCTACTTTCCTTGCCGTTAGGAAACTTTTTGCTGAGTGTAGTCATAATTATATTGCTGCTTTTTTTTTTTTCTTTCAATTTTTGTCATCGGCTTACAGTTTTTCCAACAGTTTAGTAACTCTACCTGATTCCTTATTGACTTATAAAAAGAATTGCTCCAGTTGGTTAGACAAGCACTTGGCCTCTGTGAGCTTACACCTCACAGCTTGACAGTTGGGTATGATATTAAAATGCGGTCAAGGAAAAAATATATTTAACACAAAATGAAAATGTTCACACATATGGTGAATACGCAATAAGAAGCGTGTTTAATATGTTAAAGTTGTGTGGAATAAATTATACCTTTTTTTATGACAAGAGACTTTACTGTTGCAAATCATACAGTTTGCTTTGGTCTAGCTTAGCAGTTGACTTTAAGAAAATTTTCAATTTAATCTAAAAACATAAATAAAAAGATGAGTGAATGAATGTGAACATACTTAGAAAATTCAAACTTTTATCTGCTTAAAATTAATGATTTTCGTAATTTAGCACCAAACCAATAGAAAATATTTTTTTATTCTCCATTTGATTGTTCCATTCATGCCCTCTCCGTCAAAAGTGTTTGATTTTTCTAATTTTTGATAACTTTCTGCATGTTTCCAAACTCTACACACAAAATTATTCTGCCTATTCTCCACACTTACACATTTAACTAAGCAGATTATTCTGTTTAATATATTGCAATCAGCAAATGTAGTGCAATAATTTAAGCTTTTTTGAAAGTCTCCAAAATTTGTAACATCTTTGTATGTCTCCAAACTTTTGGAAAGGACGTTACTCAATTGCAGATAGCTGTACCGTGTATTTCACAACCCTTTATTATAAAGAATAAAAAAGTTTTAAAACCCTACAATAATTTTATTTCGAAGCCATCGACGTTGTGTTGTTCGAACTTCGTAAGGACTGTGACTGACGGAAGCATATCAAAGTGCTTAATCGCTTGCTCAAACTCTTACATTATTGTCCCATAATTTTAAGGTCTCCAAACTCCGGTCAAAAAAATTACATTTATTTTACAAAAGAGTATTGCATTTTTTAAAGTTATTTATACCTTCTGGCTAATTCTTATCAAACTAATAGTTTTTTAACTATTTTTGAAGCATCCAAGGCTTACGCAAATAAAAAAGCTTTTGCAAAGCCTTTTTTAAGATCATTTTATATGCCACTTGGAAAAAGGGGGACTCACATGAATTGTGTATGTGTTATCGTTTATGCTGTGTACAAAGTTCTATATAATTAAGCATGCCAAAGCAATGAGCAAATAATTTTTTTAACAATTTTTCAAAAAGTCTCCGAAGCCTTAAAAAATAATTTGTCGCTTTTTTACCTTTTTGGCAGCTAAAAAAAAAAAAAAAAAAAAAATGAATGTCCACGAAAAAATAATTACTTGTCTTTATTGCATACTTATTTGCTATTTTGATCCATATTTTAAATTTTCCCATGTTTTCGAAAGTCTTCAAACTCTACGCGGCCTTTAAAATGCATACATTTTATTAAAGTACATTACCGACACATGAAAAATTCATATTTAAATTAGTTTTGACATATGTTGTAAAATGTTTCAAGTCTCCACTTTTGATATTGCGTGTCACTTTTTATGAGTTATTCACGCCTTAAACCTATAATTTTTTAAATTAAAATCTCAGCTCAAAATAACTGGTTATTTTATTAGTTTATCATTTATATATTTGTTTAACTTTAATTCGTATTTATTTAACATTCATAAACAGTATTTCAAATTTGCGCATATGTTTGAAAGTCTCCAAACTGTACATAACCTTTCGTATACCTATATTTTATTCTAACAAATCACTGACGCACGAGAAATGCATATTTAAAAAAGGTTTCAACATACGTTGTAAGGTTTTCAAAGTCTCCTCTTTTTAAATTGCGTAATTCATGACTCAAGTATATAACTTTTTACATAAAAATGTATTTAGTTTTATTTCGTATTGATTTATCATCCTTAAGCAATATTCCCAATTTTTCTACGTTTTTGAAAGTCTCCAAACTCTACATAACATCTGAGGTGCATATATTTTACTATACTACATATGTATTTAAAGAAAAATTTTTAACGTTGTAAATATTTCAAAGTCTCCACTTTTTATACTGCATAACAATATTGCTGAGCATTTTTTTAATTAAGAAATTCAACAAAAAATCATTCATTGCTTAAACGATTGTATAACCAGCGTATGATGTAGCTGAGGTCAAAGGAAATATAGAAATGCAAAATATGCGACAAATAGCGAAAAGTGATGAGGTGAAAGTGAAAATTGAAACTACAAATTTTGTTTTGCTTAAATAAAACAACAACAAAAATAAGTCTAAAAAAAGATAGTATGTAGGTAGCAGAGGTTAAAGTTTGGGGAAATGTATGGGAATCAAATGCTGCATATATTTAAAGCATGAATCTCTGAGCGTGTGTACGCGTGAGTGGTAAGAGAAACTTTTACGCTAGTATGTGTTTATGTGTAAGGTGTGTGTGAAACAATGAAACAATAACAAAAGCAGCTAAAAGTCTCAAAGAAAACGAATGTAAATTTAGATGCTGATAAAAAGAATGTAGCAATATTACCAAGTATGCAAATTGGATGTCAAAATTCACATAGAATCATTTGTTTTTACACTTTGAAAAATACACTTATTTGCCGCAATGACGAATGCGAGCGGAGCGATTCACCTTGAGAATTTGGTTTGGTTTAATTTTCGAAAGATTTTAAATTACACATATTTATTTCTAAATTATCCTTTTGGCACAACTTAAGTGTATAAAGAAGCAGAAAAGTTTGGAGAATTTGAATAAAAGAATATAGCATACTTTAATTGCGAATTTCTGCAATACGTTTAACTTAGGGACTTTGTGTAGTTTGGAGACTTTCGAAAAATGTGTTTATTAAACTAGGTAATCGCGTGAAGGCATAAAAATTGAAGAAAATATGAATCAAAATTTTATGCTTTTATGACAAAGAGTTGCATGTACTTCGAATAACTGAGTTATGTTAAATATGTATGTATAGTTTCCATAAAATTTGGAGAATTTCAAAAAATTTGAAAACTTTAATGATTTTTTGGCTGAAGAGTTCAAAATTTTGAAGAAAATTTACAAAATCGGGTATGCTGCGAGTTACTGAGTTAGTTCGATGAAATTTGCCCAGTTTACTGTTTCCATAAATTTAATAGAATTTCGAAAATTTGTAATATTTAGAATGCATTGACTTGTAGAAAAAAGGAAAAATAATTTTATTAAGCAGTAAAATTAGTAGAAAAATTAAAAAACAATTTGTGGCATTTTCTATCGCCACGTTTTTTTTTAGTTCCCTGAAATTAGTTTAATGTGATGCTTTTGTAGAGTTTGGAGACTTTTGAAAAAAGTAAAAACTCAGAGTTTTATGGTTAGGCGCGATTTTATTCGATATGTTTAAATATTTTGTTATTTTGGAGGAGCTTGAAAATACATAACTTTTTGTTCGTGTCTAATTTGGAGACTTTCTAATAGTATGAAAACTTAGTCTTATAGTGGAGTACTGATTTTGTTTGATATCTTTAAACTTTTTATTTTATCCGAGGAGTTTGATATCCATAAGAAGATGAGTAAGACGGCACAGAACGTTTTGATATATAAATACAAATTTTTTCTAGATTCAACAGTAGAAAATCAATTTAGATTCCTTTGATACATAAATAGTTTGCCATAATATTTATCTGACAAGCTTTGTTGAGTTTGGAGACTTTCTAAAGGTCACAAATAATGTTTGGGACTTTTTATTTCTAAATAGTGATTTCGCGCGACAAATATTCATGTAGAGTTTGGAGACTTTTGAAAAATATGAAAACTAATCTAATTGCTGGCGGTACCGTGGTGTGATAGTAGCGTGCTCCGCCTACCACACCTTATGCCCTGGATTCACACCCCGGACAAAGCAACATCAAAATTTTAGAAATAAGGTTTTTCAATTAGAAGAAATTTTTTCTAAGCGGAGTCGCCCCTCGGCAGTGTTTGGCAAGCGCTCCGGGTGTATTACTGCCATGAAAGGCCCACAGTGAAAACTCAGCTGCCTTGCAGATGCGGTTCGGAGTTGGCATAAAACATGTAGGTCCCGTTCGGCCAATTTGTAGGGAAAAAAGAGGAGCACGACCCAAATTGGAAGAGAAGCTCGGCCTTAGAACTCTTCGGAGGCTATCGCGCCTTACATTTATTTTTTTATAATGTACTTGCTCGATTATTTTAAATTATTTTTTTTGTAGGGTTCTTGGTTCGTGATTTTTTTTGAGAAATAATTTTGCGCGATAAATATACAGCTCTTTGTTTGTGTAGAGCTTGGAGACTATCAAAAAATTAAAAAACTTATATTTTTGCAAAATTATTTTTTTTGCAGAGTTTTGGCCTTCTGAGAAATATTTTTGCGCGATAAATATATATAGGCTTTTGTTTGTGTAGAGCTTGGGGACTTTCGAAAAATAAGAAAACTTAGAGTGTTATGATAAGTGCTAACTTTGCTCGATCTATTTAA
The DNA here is from genome assembly GCF_040869045.1 of Eurosta solidaginis. Lineage (NCBI taxonomy): Eukaryota > Metazoa > Arthropoda > Insecta > Diptera > Tephritidae > Eurosta > Eurosta solidaginis. The sequence continues at coordinate 611,824 of NW_027136934.1, forward strand.
GTTTTTGTTAACCTCTAGGAGTTTGAAAATCACGGGAAGTGGATTTGCTCGATAAACACAAATTTTTGGAGAGTTTAGAAATAGGTCAAAAAAATTTTAGGTTGCTAAGGTACATGAAAAATTCGCTCGAAAAATTTAAATGACTTGCTTTGCAGATTTTGGAGACTTTCAAAAAGTCACAATTTGTATGAACTTTTTTAGTATTAAATAGTGATTTTGGGCGAAAAAAAAACACAGATTTTTGTTTATGCAGAATGTGAAGACTTTCAAAAAAAAGCTTATCTGCAATGATAAATAAATTTTTTTTTTTTCTAAGAAGACTTTGGAGGGTTTTTCATGTATATCACAAATATGTCCATTCCGTTTTCGTTTTCAGAAACACGACATAGAAAATTTCAAAAATTGAGGTAGGTAGCTGGCAGAGTAAGACATTCTCAGGTGCTTAATGTCGCTAAGGCTATGCCATGCTGGCTCAGGACCTCAAAAGATTAAGCCTTTAGCCCTCTGTCTGAGTCTCTACGGAAGCGATGGTGACAAATGCTTTTAACCACAGCGGGTCAGAGGTCTTAGAATATGCCCGCGGCAGGTATGATTCAAGAGCGTGTGTAGCGCGAACATTTCAAGGGATTATCAGAGCAATTTGTAGCTTCTCCAACCAAATTTTCCACCTCCCCTATTCGTGGCGAATCCTTTTTCTTTAGCAGGTGCCGCTCTGGCGCTCCTAAGTTCCTCATGAATTTGGGGGTGACCTAGAAGGTTCAATGCGATCATATTAAATTGCTAGCGAGATGGTCGGGCTTGTACATTAATGGTGCTTGTAACTAAAATATACCGGATCTATATTAGGAAAACAACCATCAACATCGATAACTTTTACTAAAATTCTTTGTTTTTTCTTCTTATTTTCCTACTTTCTTACTTTTACTTCATCTACAACTCAAAGATTTTTTTTTTTTAGAATTCTTTAATAAAATGGGAGAAATTACAAGCCACATGGTAAATTTCCCTCTACCCTGTGCAAGAATGTAACCGACTAGCTTTTAATGCCCCATCAACAATGAAATACCAATCGAACATTACTAATCAAGAATAATGTTTTAATTAATTGATTGTTTCCCTGCACTGGGGTGTTGAAATGTGAATCTGCAAATTATTTAATTTTAATTTTATCGAGCAATGCGGTCAGCTCGATGGCATGATTGAGCGCCTAATAATATACAAGCAATTGTGCACAAGGTAATGAGTTTTAATGCGAGTTTGTGTAAGTGTTGGAGAGCGCATGTTGCAATTTTGTTCGGATTACAAAGTAGAATTAGTTGTATGCTTATATAGCATACCAACAGCAGCAACAACAATAACCACAACATGCGCTGTAACAAATATTTACAACACACGTAATTTATATATATGTATATATAATTTATATCACACACCCATACACACACATGCAAATGAACACACAATGAAAATAATTGGCGTTTATTTGGCAATGCACATGTTGCACCCAGCGGCTACGTGCTGTTTGCTTGTGTGCGTAATCAGAAGTGTATTGGTATGTTTGGGACTCACGCCACAGTTGCTCAATAAACAAGAATCGTCCATTTTCATTGTATATTTTAATGTACTTTCACTTGTCGGCGGTTTTGCTCAACGCTCAATACTCAAAGATGCAAACGACACTAATTGACGATTTTGGGTTTATTATCAGCACCAAATTTTGTGCAGTTGTTACTTTTGTGGTTGATATTTCTCCAAATTCCGGACCATCAAAAAGTTATGAAATTTTATTTAGTCAAAGCAAAATTTAACTTATCTTTATATTTGATGAATACATGTGAGACCTCTAGCAGTCTCCAAACATATTAAGCAAGCAAGGCTCTGGCGACCTCAAGTTCCACATGGAACTGAGGATTGGGGTCATGTTGTCTTATTAAGTCGTTCCCCCGATGGTCGGGCAGATTCTTCTATAGTTTTAATTACGGAACGTACCGGTTTTATTCTAATATCGATAATTATTTTTACTATTTCAATAAATTTTCATTATTTTTAGTTGCAAAGATAGTATAACTAAATTTATATACATTTTTATTATATAATTAGTACAATTAAATGACTATTTTTAATTAATTAATATAGTAGTATTGTTTATTGTTTTTAGTCTTAAATAATGACAAATTTTTCTAATTATTTTTTAGTGTCCAATCATCAGGATAAGTTGTGTCATGCGAATAAATGAATAAATCATTAAAATAAAAAAAGGAAAAAAAAAATAATAGATTACTGATATTAATGTAAATCCCACAGATTATATCTAGAGAGCTGCTTATATAACCCCACCTGTCATTTATCAACGTCACCTTAGGCTTATGAGGGAGGTAGAAGTAAGGAAGCAGTGAAATTTACAGCGGACTGTGACCACGACGTAACATACCAAATAGTTCCACTGATGAGGCGTAGCGACCATCAACGTACAAAACTGTCAACCATTCACAGGCTACAATGTTACTAAACATCACTCAATACAAGCAGATTGCACTATTTCAGTGGGATAATGAGTTGAAACTACAAACCAAAACGTGGACGCAAAATAAATAATTATAGAGAAAAAGGATTGGCAAAGACTGATAAAAACGTAGGTGGTGTGTGAACGACAACTGGCATGGTAGTGATATTACAACATCGATGTCAATTTTACAATGCTGTCCACAAGAAAATTCCATTAACTTGAACTTTTCAAGCGTTTTATTAACAACAAACCATGATTGGATAATTGCTTGAAAGGATAGAAGAATGAATAGAAAGTAAAATACATAAATAGGTAAGTATGTATATGAGTGAGCAAGTCAGTGAGTGAGTGATTGAATGTTTGATTGAGTGAGTAGCAGCTGACAGCAATATTGGACTTATGCAGGATATAGATGGATGGATGCATATGTGAATAAATCACAAAGGATAAAGGATATGAATGGAAGTGATCAACGTTTCCACACCTATCCAAGTACCTACATATATATCTGAGTGTGGGTGTAAGTGTACAGAAAGCGTGCTGTTTACGAGTGAATGTGCACAGTAAACAATTAGTAATTAATTATATACAGAACAAAATATTTTAAGTGAGTTTGGTTGTTGTTGGTTTTTTGCTGATATGTTGTTAGCGTTGAAAAGCGTGCACAATAGCTCAGCCAAGATACGAATATGTAATTTATTTGTTGGCAGCTAAAAAAAATATAGATAGATATGTATGAGAAAGGTTTGTGTTTGTTTACTACAAAAACATAGCCGAAGTGATGGAGGTGAGAGAGGAATTAAACAGCGTTAACAGGAAACTCGATTTGCTCGTAGGCACTGAAGTGCAGAATGAAGTAGGAAATAAGTAAAATTGCTTGAAAAACAATACAAAAGGAAACAAAAAATGGAAAGCTGTGAAAAATTCATCGGGCGCAAAGTTATTTCCACAACCCATGCGAGCTCATAGAAAAATTATAATTAATTAGTGTACCTGGCACATTTTCCAGCTCGAAAAATGGCTTGCCTACATTTAAATATTGACCATCGTTTCCACTCCTCTCCCAATATCATTATATAATTCATTCAGCTCCCTCTCCCTACAACAATCACTCCCTCTCCCACTCCAACTACGATTAACACTCCCGCTCCAACTACCACCTCAATTCTCACTTGCGCTTTCAGTTCCATTCCCACTGCAATCCAACTCTACTTCCCACTATTATTCTAACTCCCCCTCTTACACCAACTCTCGCTGCCACTACCCACTGCACACCAACCAGAACTTTGAGGAACATCTAAAGAGCTTGGAGGACATTTGCCAGAGAAAACCCGAAATTAAGTCTCAAAGAGTGTTCACTATTTAAAAAAGAAGTAAGTCATTTGGGCCATAACGTAAAGAGAGAGGGCTTGATGCGAACGAAAAGATTGTAGCAGTAAAAGATTGAAAGTAAGAGCACAGAATCTGTATAAACTACCTAGTTTCCTTGGGCAAGTTACCAACAGTCTTCATGAGTTTAATAGGAAAAATAAATGCCTTGAATGGAAAAAGGCTTACCAAACCTTGAAGAATCCTTTGGGCTCTGCACAAATGTTGACCTATCCCATTCTAGCAGCGAAGTATAATCTTGGTGCAGCCGATCAATTGGAAAACGAGGAAGGGACAACATCATTACATGGAGGAAGCTGTTGAAATTGGAAGAGTGCATTAAACATATTAACAATTACCTCTACGGGAATCGATTCCGCATCAGAAGAGGCTATGCAGCGTTGAAATGGCTCCTGCATTTCTGACTGTTAGATACTAATTTTCCATTGAGCATTGCAAAGACAGCACCAGTAGAAATACTGGTACAATGATGCTAAAGTCATGTTATTTGGATGCAAGCCCTGATCTGAAGCCAAAGTAGAAGTACGGCTGATGACAAAAACGTTGACGGATGAATAGGACATAGAGAAACTAGGGATGTATCAGCAAGAAAATGCAGATCTGGCACAAGTGTTACAAAGGCTCGAAAAAAACGAGCAACCAACTAGAGAGAGGGTCAGCAGAGAGTTCTGCCGAATTACGATGGTCAATGAATGAGAAGACTAATAGTTGTCCCAAGGTAAAGAATACCTGACGTTCTCAGAAAAATATATAACGGCCCAAGTGGAGGTCGTCATTTAATTTTGAATACTTTGCAGAAAATAAAGCAGATATTCTATTCGGTTTACTGTCGACAGTCACTAGCAGAGTGCATAGCCAAATGCGATGTTTGCATCAAAACAAAGACGATCAAATTCAAGAGACGTGGACAGTTCCAGTGTCCTGGATGTGCGTAATCTACGAGGACCAAATATCGACTCGGACTACTGACTTGACAGCCAAGAAAGTGCACGCATTGAGGCAAGAAAAGTTTGCCTTCGGGAAGCTGCTCATGAAACAGACAACAACTGATTACTCCACTCGGCTCTCACACCCGCTCACTGAGAGCGATGCACCTTATTTATAGCTTTAACGTTATCAAAAACGAAATTTCTACATCTTGCAAATCCGGTACATCTTAGCACGAGTTTATGCTATGATTCATCCTCATTGCTCTGGATTAATTATAGGACTAAAAATAATACAGAATATTGAACTGTATTGCAGAGAAACCGATAACACAATCAAGATTAATGTGAGACAGTGAGCATAAGAATTTTAACTACAAACAACGGAGAGGAACGCAGGTTCGGCGCAAGCCTCAAAGACTTCATTTTAGTTTAAAGCAACTTTAGAAGGATAAGTTCAATAAGGGCAAAATTTCCAATACACATCGCTGGACCTCATAAAATACGAACACGTCAGCCATTATAATCAAGCTCCTCGCAGAGCTTTTATGGCTATGTTGAAGTAAACAGGCAGGTAGGTGGAAGCTCAAATATCGAGATAGATATTTAAAAGTGAGCTCAAGTTAAAGCTGAAATATGATTTGAAAGTGCACAGGAATTTCGAAATTACTTTGCGTGGCCGGCTATTAGGTTTTTCCAAGCCGCTTCGGGCTGGGCTAGTATGCAGTTGAAATAAGCCTTCCAACGCCATGAGGTGAGGAACTTTTAGACATCATAAGTAGATTACTTGAAAACAATTTTCTTCAGATTTCCCTGTTTCATATACAGACTTTTTTGTGTTTCGTGGAAGGAAGAAATGCCGTATGTACTAACTGGGATATTTAAGCCTTACTGTGCGTGTTCGGACTGGGTGCGTCTGAGACCGGCAATGGGTAGGCGCACACGGGTCGATCTTGGAGTGGATGGTTCGCTCAAAAGAAATAAAAGAAACAAACGCAAAGAGGATTTCCTCGTTATAATAATGTTTTATTAAGAGTGTTAGGAAATATAGAGTGGATACAATATTACCTTGGTGTTGAACGTGACGATGGCGATCTTGGGCGATGTGTGCTGGTTGGCGGTCAATCGAGAAAGAGGCCGGTTATCCCGTTGAGGACAACCACTAAGCCGCGAAAAAGTCCTCTGGTATTAAGGAGGGGAAAAAAAGCCACACACACAACAGCCCCCACATATACGTGCATGGGTGCTGACAACCTGCACACACACGTGCATGCGTATGAAACGCATGCATATGCATGCATGCACACAAATGCGGCGTGAGTGTGGGTGGCTGGAAATCTTATTAAAACGTTAGGGAGGGGCGCCGTCAATCAAGTAAAAGTTAGGCCTTGGGCCTAAACATGCGGCCCCCCTTGCGGTACGCAACATCACAATCCGCCAAGGATCACCGACCGTGAAGAAGAGAAGAAAAAAAATAAAAAACTTATAACTAATTATATCTAACTTAACATAAACGCCGGTCAGTCCGCCGGCTTGGCGGCACGCAAGATGGTCTGCGCAATGGGTGAGCTTGGTTGCTGATGCCTCTGTCATTCGGCACTTTTCCCGTTATGATTCAAGGCCTAAGCCAGGTTTGCCTAGAGCTAGGGATTGCGAAAAGAAGTAAGAAGATATACGTGTTCATATTTCTTGCCGTTTATTACAAATTCATTGGAAATTCTATGCTTGTGAATTTTGTATGAAGAAAATTCAATAAAAAAATAACTTATTGTAATGATGCAAGATTTTAAACGCACACCTCCATTGTGAATCCATACAAGTGGCGAATTTTTGGTAGAACGTTCACAATAGTGAACAGCTTCGATCACCTGTTCAATCGCTGATGATTACTTAAATCATTAGCTAACAGTGGTTTTCAAACATCTTGTAGACGACTGGTATATTGCTTTGTTTACATAACTTAAATGCCTGCATAGTTGGTTACGCAAATTTAATCCATAAACTTGATTTTAGGAATGAGTATTAATATGTAGTCGTATTTTCTGTATACAAATTTAAAGGAAAAGCTGATTTGAAACAAATGTGCAATTCATGGCACTTCAATTTAATAACGGCGAACACAAGAAAAAGAAACCTTTCTTCCATTCTCTGGCCCTTCGCGACAGCCGTTCTCCCTGTCAGCTATGATTTGACACGTAGGCATGGCAATGGAGGGATAGAAAGAGTTTTCACTTGTACGAACTCACAATGCACACCTCTTTCGACTGTGTACAACAGAAATTCAATAAAATAAAAAGGATAAAAAGTGTAAAAATTCATGTATTTCTGTCGTTACCGAACATTTTGCTGTTAGGCCTTCGCTGTGCCCGAGAGTACCCAACCGAAGATGGTACTCTGAGCTAACAAAGGGCCAAACGTGGTGGGCAGAATCCCTGGGAGTATTATCTCGGCATATACATCTGTGCCTAGGACGAGGCGGATCGGGGCGGATGAGTAGAACTGCGGATCCGCCAGACGAAGATGTGCGTACGGGGCTGCGATGGCACTGTCGATGCTGGTTGTGGGTGTCGTGCGCCGAAAATTGGCTACGACCGCAGCATGGGTCGCAATCCTTCTGTTCTGTCCGTGTCTTCCTCGGATACGCAGCAGACATCCTGCTTGCCCGCCAATGTTGCTGGTAGGAAGTTGGAGCTCCTGGGCGAGCTCATCCGCAATCACTGTGGTGGGGGAGCTACCATCGATTAAGGCGCGAACGAGGTGTAGCCGCCCCCCTGCTTCTATTTTCACGACCGCGGTGGGAGTGATCGCTACCGTCGGTATCATGGTGGCGGTGGCAGCTGAATGCGGGGCTAGGAGCCCTGCCCGGAAGGCGGACACGGTAGTGAGCTGCAGCGAGTTGGATCCATGACTGCGATCTCGTGGTTGATGATGGGTGTGATATCTTTGTTGCAGGCGAAGAGGCCTGGTCTCCGCTCTGCGATCGCGCGTTGGTTGTCTTCGTTGAGGGTCCTTAGTTTGCAGGCGAAGAGACCGAGTCTCCGCTCGGCCGTCACGAACATGGCGCTGGACTGTAGATGTGTTGTGCTGGAGCCGCTTCCTTTCATGCTGCAAAAGTGGTCTAAACGATTTGGCTGCTGGTGTTGTGTTCGGGCGAAGAGACCGAGTCTCCGCTCCGGTTCGGTGGATTCGAGCTGGACGAAGAGGCCCAGTCTCCGTTCCAGCATCTGACGCATATAACGATATGGAGTCGTCAATCCGCTCACGGGGTGATTCCAGCTCCTCCTCAACTTGTACACTCCATGGCTTGGAGCGGGCTTCGTGGAGTAGCTGTTCCTCTTCATCAATCGAGGAGATGTGAAGCATCGTGTGATGTTTTTCGCCGCATTTTTTACATCGGCCTTGGCTTGGGCACGCGTTCGAGCGGTGGTCTAGAGCCAAGCAATTTCCACAGCAGCTCCCGCGGATCGCTAAGTAAAGACGCTCCTCGGGTTTTTTGGCCCGAAAGATGGGGCACAGGCGTATGGGATGTTGCTTAAAACAAGCGCGGCATTCCGACATATAACGCATGACGTTCTTGGCAGCGCTTCGTTGCATAGCGGCAAAGCGACCCATTTTTCTGAAAGAAATGCAATATGTTTGACTGGGTCGAGTCATTCTCGAAAATGCGGGGGCGAGTGGTCCCTAGTTGTATTATTGGGGATTTGGGAAATTTTATTAGCGCGCGCATAAGGGGAAACATCTGTCGCTGCATAAAAAAGGAAAAGCTGGTGGTGGCCTAATTGTTGCTGTCGTTGTTAAATATGCTGATAATATATTAAAAGGTTTTGCCACATCATTCGCAATTGTTATATCGTGTGTAGCTTCACTATATATTTTTGATTTTAAATTAAACGTTAAGTTTTGCTGGAGGAGCAGGTTAAGTGATTGCATCAATATTCTTATGGTTATGATCCTAAAAAATCTGGACAAACAAATTCAACAACGACAGCTCCACAAAGGTCGCAGGCCCTTTTACAGTCTGAGGAAAGCCTCTTGCCTAGGGTTAAAATAATGGGAGTTTAGTGACACCGTGGGCCAGAGTATTAAGTAGAATATTTTATAAGGTTTTCTTATTTAATAGCGCAAATGTTAATGAAATGCAATTTCGAGTAATCACTGTTCGGTATTAAGAGCCGTTTGCTAAGAAATAATTTTGGCAATTCAAGGGTATCCTATTAGCCGCATGCGGTCAAATTTTATAGTGGAAACCATGAAAAAAATCCAAATCTTAAAATTGTGCATGAATACTCTCTCGTGAAGTGCGCAATTATAGACATAAATAATGTAAGGCACGATAACCTCGGAAGAGATTCTAAGTCGAGCTTCTCTCTAAATTTGTGTCGTGCTCCTCTTCTTTTGAGCCGACTCTCAACAGCATCTGCAAGGCAGATGAGCCCTCTTTGAGCGCTTCTCATGGCAGAATTACGCGCGGAGCGCTTGCCACACACTGCCGAGGGGCGACCCCGCTTAGAAAACTTTTCTTCTATATGAAAAAACTTGTTGTTGCAATGATCATTAGCAGTTAATGATTCACTGAATGCAATAGTGAGTTTATCATATCGATTGCAGCATATGTCACTGCCAAACCTTTACGGCGTAGAGCGGTTACAATTTTAGGGCCAATAATTTCGCGGAAGCCTGGTAAAGTTGAAAATGCGGCATATTCAACTACTCGCAAGTAAATGTCTAAGTGCATGAAAAAATTGCTTCAATTACAAGAATAGTCAATTGTGCTGTTGGATCCAATGGATCTAAGGAGCACGGCGTAACTTCAAGCATTGTGGGTATATTGGAAGTTTTATTGGGTGCCGCCGAAACAACGTCTCAGTGTGGCAGCAACAGCTTTAACCAGTCTCAGTGAGTGGGTGAGTTTGATTCAATTACTGGAGGTTTGTTCTTCGATGTGCAATCTGGACGGGTTACTTATACGAAGTAGGGAACCGGGGAATAATTCAATCCCCTTCAATGAAATGGTAGTAGACAAGTATCTTTGGTAGTTATAAATTTGATTATGACAGAAGAGTCAAGCTTTTGTGCGGTCCTGTTACACAGGGAGTATTCACGTTTTCATTCTGAAAGTTCGGAAAGCACTCTTCCGTTAAGTATTCATTATTAATTCGGATTTCTAAAATTATAAACCAATGCTAATATCTGGGGCAGATGAGTTTTCACTTCTGCGGTAGGTTATTGGTTGGCCTCGTTTCGGGTGAACGAGAGCTGAGTTTTTGGTGGATTATTGAGTTCGGAAAGGAGGGAGAGAAACGGAGGGATTGTTATGAGGAGCTCTTGGCCTTCTCGCAATCCATCTCCTCCGTTGGAAGAAGGATCAGTTTGACCAAAGGTCGTCTGACTTGACCCTTCTCTGTTATGAGGTCGACTACGCGAACTCGGTTATCTTCGCCGGGGTGTACGTTGACGACTCTACCTAGCCTCCACTCGTTGGGAGATAAGTTGTCCTCTTTGAGGACAGCGAGATCTCCCACTTTTATATTTTCTTTGGGATGCTTCCACTTCACTCGCTTTTGAAGTTCGGATAGATATTCCACCTTCCATCGTTTGCAGAAGGTGTGATGGAGGGCTTTGAGTTTCTGCCATCGATTGATCATCGAGGCAGAGCTCTCACTGGCATCCGGTTCTGGTGGAGCCAGCAGGTGGCTGCCGGTTAGGATATGTCCTGGGGTTAGTGGTTCCAGATCCGTTGGGTCATTCGACCCTGGAATGAGTGGGCGCGAGTTGATGCACGCCTCAATCCTGCACAAATGGGTTTGGAACTCCTCCATGGTGTACTTGTGAGGAGACGCGATCTTTTTGAAGTGGCTTTTGAAGCTCTTCACTCCCGCCTCCCACAAGCCGCCCATATGTGGAGCGCCAGCGGGAATAAAATGCCAAGTTAATGCTTGATGGCTATACCTGGAGACTGTTTTGTCTCGGCTTTCTGCCAGGAAGGCTTTGAATTCCGATCGTAGAGATCTGGAAGCTCCGACAAAGTTTGTACCATTGTCGGAGTAGATGTTCTTCGGACAAGGCTGCGAGAAAGCATGGGGTGCTGAGGTCACTAGTGGCCTCTAAGTGAATGGCCTTAGTGGAGAAACAGACAAAAAGGCATACGTAGCCTTTTGACAGTCGACATCCTCTACCGCGGTAGCTTTTGATGTCGAAAGGCCCCGCAAAGTCTACCCCGGTATTGGTGAACGCGCGGGTAAAAGTAGTCCGTTCGCAGGGAAGGGTACCCATAAGTTGGGACTGTGCCTGCTTTCGATGAATAATGCAGGTTTTGCAATTGTGTATGACAGCTCTGATTATGGTCTTGACATTCGGTATCCAGTATTGGGTTCGGATGAGACGGAGCATGAGCTGGTTCTCGCCATGAAGGGAGTCATGATGAGCCATCATAACTGTAAGGCGAGACAGCCTACAATTGTACGGCAAGATGGTCGTATGACGCTCGTTGTATGACATGTCTTTTGACGCCCCTGTACGCCCCCCTGTTCTAATAATGTCATATTTGTCGATATGTGGGTTGAGTGACAGTATTTCACTCTTTCGGTCGATCGGTTCCCTATTTTTCAATTTTAAATATTCTGTCCCGTAAAACTGTTTCTGGCAGACTCCTATTAATGCTTGAGTCGTTGCCTTAATCTCATCGGCTGAGATTATACACGCTTTTTCGTGGAACGAGGCTTTTGTTCTTGGGTGAGTTCTTTTATAAAACCTCCTAACATAGGATAGAACCTTCAAAGCCCTGGGTAAATTTGAAAAACGGTCGAGAATATCTACATGATCTACCCTTGTCGTGGCATATGTTTGTGCCCTCTTCTCCTCAACGGACGTTTTGTATTCGATCTCTTGTGCTGGCCAGTGAGAATTGTCTTCTTGCAGCCATGAAGGTCCCTGTCACCACAACGAATTGTTGACCAACTCTGATGCAAGTAGTCCTCTGCTTCCTAGATCCGCTGGATTGGATTCCGAGTTCACGTGAAGCCAGTCCTTGCTACCGACCATATCGATGATCTTAGTGATTCGGTGTGCGACGAAGGTTGACCAGGAACAGGGCGGCTTTCTTATCCATGCGAGTACGATGGTTGAATCTGTCCAGAGGTGAACTTTTGCTGGCCCCAAATGAATGTTTCGGAATATTGATTCCATGATTTCTGTGAGCAGCACGGCGCCGCAAAGTTCTAAACGTGACAGTGAGATGGTTTTCACTGGGGCTACTCGGGTTTTGGCTAGCAAGAGATTTGTGAAAATTTTATCGTCCCTTTTTACGCGCATGTATATTGCTGCTGCATATGCCTTTTCCGATGCATCGCAAAAACCATGTATTTCGATGTCGTCCTCGGGCGTAAAATTTACCTATCTCGGTATCCTAATGTTATCTATTTCGTTATAGTGTTGGGTGAAATTTTCCCACCGTTCTAAGGTAGTTGGGGAGACAGTTTCGTCCCACCCGGTGCCCTCTAACCAGATGTTCTGCATTAGTATTTTTGCTACTATGACCATTGGTGCAAGCCAGCCTAAAGGGTCGAAAAGTTTGGCTATAGCGGATAGGATTGCGCATTTGGTGATGTTCTCGCCATTCTCTAAAACTCCTGCGGTGAAGTAAAACATGTCTGAATGCGCGTTCCATCATATTCCGAGTGCTTTCACCGAGCTAGCCTCTTCAAACGCTAGGAAGTCCTCGCTGAGCAGATCCGTTTTGGGGATGTCTTGAAGGATTTCCTCACAATTTGATGTCCACTTGCGCAATGGAAAGCCAGCGGAGTGTAATTCTTCGCGAATCTCGTTTCTTGCTTTGATAGTTGACGCTATTGTATGCCCTCCGGATAAAACGTCGTCGACATACATACTTTCGCGTAATATACCCGATGCTATTGGGTGGGTATTTTCTACATCATCAGCCAATTGTAGAAGTGACCGTATCGCGAGGTAGGGGGCGCAATTTACACCAAATGTGACAGTCTTTAGTTCGTAAAGACTGATGGGTTCGTTGGGGATGTTCGATGGACAATTCTTTGAAATTTGGCGTGATTATCGGTCACCCAAATTTGCCTATACATCTATTATATGTCACTATTAAAGACAAAGCGATACAGTCGCCAACGTAAAATTAAAATAGGCAAGTCTGCTTGGAGTACTGGTCCTGGGTGGAGTATGCCGTTTAGACTAATGCCATTTGCTGTCGGACTTGACGCGTTGAAGACGACGCGCATCTTGGTAGTGGTACTTTCCGCCTTTACAACGGCGTGGTGGGGCAGGAAATAATTATCCGAATCGTCGGATGGTACATTATTTTTAATTTTTTTCATATGTCTAAGCGTTTCGTATTCGGATAACACCCGAACATACTCTTTCCCTAACTCTTGGTTTTTCAGTAATCGCCCCTCATTTCTGAAGAATTGTGAACATGCGCGCTTTAGGGACGGTCCTAATGCAATCTTCTCAGGGTAATCCTGCCTGAATGGTAGCGAAACTGTATATCTTCCACTTTCATCACGTTTTGTTGTGTCCTTAAATAATTGTTCACAATACCTTTCTTCTTCATTAAGCATTTTGTTTTTGGGAACATTTTCTACATCCCAGAAAGCTTTTAATTGGTTGTCCAACGCAACCTCGTTGTAGAATGACATGATGCTCTTCGTTGGACTCGGTGCTTCGATGCGACCGGTTAGTATCCAACCGAACACTGTCTCTTGGGCCAAAAGTGTATTTAGTACATTCTTTTTCAGACCGCTCAGTATAATTTGGGGATATATGTCTCCTCCAAGTATGAGGTCTACGTCTTCGTTGATGTAGAACCTCTTGTCTGCCAAAACCAAGTCTGGGAATGCCTGCATAGTCATGACGTTGATATGGCAGGATGGAAGATTCCCAGTGAGTTTGGCTAGGACTAGAACGGGTGTAGTCAGGCTGAAGCAGGCATCCACTGGTGAACGTAATTCAATTTTGGATACCTCTTTCACCTGAGCTGACACCTCATTTGTGATGCCTGAAACTTGGGCATGCATTTTTCTCGCTGGCAAATTGATTCTGCGTTTCAGTCTTTCAGTTATAAAGGAACATTGAGACCCTGAATCAATTAATGCCCGTGCGGCGAAGTTGGTACCATTATGGCGAATGTGTACGCGAGCAGTTCCTAATAGCACACCTGTGCTGGAATTCGTACGACAGGATGTCACATTTTTGTTCCCGTTTGAACCTGGTTTTTCTGATTCCTGTCTCGCTAATGCCTGTCTAGAAGTAGAGGGCCTATTATCGTAGGAGTGTTGGGGCGGGTTGTAGGTGGTGTTTTTCTGTAGAGTATCCGCATGCAGGAGCGTATGGTGACGAGAGTGGCACGTCTTGCAGTTGTAGGAACTGGTGCATCTGGTCACTGTGTGTCCTGGGGATAGACAATTCAGACAACCACTTGTAGATTTTATGAATTTAATCCTTTCTGGAGGGGTTAACTCGCAAAAGCGTGAACAGTTGCGTAATCTGTGTTCAGGGGATTTACACATTTTACAAATTGATTTTATTGTTTGCTTGGATACTTTCGTTTGAAAAGCACCAAGTCTTTTCGTAGGGGTTTCTGACGATTGTCGCGACGCGTTTGGTTTTTGCACTTTCGAAGTGGCATGCCCTGTAAAACCAGACACTGTTTCAAGTGTCTGAAACCGATTAGACAGGAATTTATCCATATCCTCCCACTTGGATATGTCCATTTT